>NC_135716.1:119528774-120728774 GCF_964656455.1 Halichoerus grypus | reverse complement strand
CTAATATCCCATGGCTCAAAGCCCCAATCCCCTAATCTTGTGGGTGGTCTTTCTAACATGGCCAGCCTCCATTCTGAGGTGTCTTGTTAGCACAAAATGATCTAACGGCCAACTATGAATCATTTCATTAGCATAAACTCAGGTGTGGTCAGGCCTACCATGAATAACACTCCTCTCACTCAGAAAATTCCAAAATTTAGAGGTTACTTCCTAGGAACCAGGGACTACGCCCAGCCAAATTATTTATTATGCAGGAGCTCTGTCTAAAATTTCTTCTGAAATAACTAAGGCTATGTCGACCTGGGGATGAGACAGATGCTATGCCTATAGGGTTTGGGACAATGTTGCACATGAGTGATATTGTACCTGTCTCGGGCATACTGAAACTTGGTTTATCGCAGCAAGATTAGTTCTTGAGCTGGGGAGCTCCCTGATCTGCCTGCCTTGGTGAGGACTGGCTAAGGGCTCAGTAGGAAAGAAATGAAAAATAAAATCTTTGGTAGCTATGATGTGGGCATATAGAACTATCCTAACCCACTCTCCATCTTACATATCAGTCATTAAAGATGAATGCCTTCTTGAAAGTGTCCTGAGATTTAAAGTAAAATGCAGTAAAATCATTCAGTGGTAAACTGCACAAGTAAAAAATGTTGAATACTCTTTATTTTGCCCGTTTTGGGCTCATGAAAATCTTTCAGTTTGAACAAATGCTGTAGATTTTTTCCAATGTGAGTTTTTTCTTTGAAGAAGCAATGACAGCACTTTTAAAGGACTTGTCAACATGGGAAAAATGTCCTAGAACAGTGGGGGCTTCCTGATATCTGAGTGAAACCCAGACTTACGAAAAAAATTTTTAATAAAAAAAGAAAGACAAACCTCTCAAACCAACCTAATAAGAAAAAGATGTTTTCAAGACAGATGGGGGGAACAAAAAAGAGGGGGCATGATTTCAATAGGTTCTCCTGAAAGATCCTGTAACAAGAGACACACGTACTTGCAAACTGCGAGGTTAAATTTGTGCCAGAAGAAGAAACCAAGAGTAATTGATGCCCCAGGACATCAGCAGTCTGACGCTGGGTTTTCTTTAACAAGGCTGTGACAAACATAAATTAAAGGGTGCACTTCTCAGAGCTCTTTTTTCCCCAGTCACATGGTCACTTGTGATTGGGACCTGGCAATGGCATCTGTGATTCAGTGTGTTCTAGCCCCTATCCCTGCAATAACAGTAGAGAATAACCATTTAATGGGGATGAGTGTATGAGTAGAAATCCTTGGCAGGCGACTGTAGCAGGTTGACTGGTGGCCCCCCCAAAAGATAAGCATCTGTTCTAAGTCCTGGAACCTGTGAATGTGATCTTATTTGGAAAAGGGATCTTTGCAGGTATAATTAAGTTAAAGATATCAAGATGAGGCTATCCTGCATTATCTGTCAGGGTGCCAAATCCAATGACAAGTATCCTTATAAGAGACACACAGAGGAGAGAGGCACAGAGATGAAGGCCATGGGAAGACGGGCAAAAATTGAAGTGACCTGGCCACAAGCCGAAGAATGCCCAGAGCCACCAGTATCAGAAGGAGGCAAGGAAGGACTCTCCTCTAGAGATTTCGAAGGGAGCATGGCCCTGGTGATGGCTTGATTTCAGACTTCTGCCCCCTAGAACTGTGAGAAAATAAACTTCTGTTGTTTTAAGCCACTAAGTTTGTGCTAATTTGTTATGGCAGCCCTAGGATTAGATCTGACTAATACAGTGACCATAAAATACATGAATGCAATGGGTTTTTAAAATATATTCCTCTTATACTATAAAATGTACTAATGAATTTGCTTTCACAGATTTCTGGTGGCAGTTACCCTTTTGGCCCTCGCAACTCTTTATATTATAGTTATTATAAACAGCACAAAGAACACAATGTGCTATCAGTAATGAAAAGCCAAAACAGTAAGACAAGACGAATAAGTCTATTGTTTGGTAAGCACTACACAAGATGTTACTTTTATATTATTTTTAAAGAACTTAAAGAGAATCATTAGTAGCTTTGAATTTCCTTCTTAAACATGTTTTTTAAGTGTGGAATAAAGGACCAAGGCTTATTTACAAATTAGTAATGTATTTACTTTTCAACCTTGGAACTGGAAGTAATATTTAAAGCTTGTTAAAAATGAAGCTTTAGGGGCACCTGAAGCTTTAGATGGCTCAGTCGGTTAAGAGTCTGCCTTAGGCTCAGGTCATAATCCCAGGGTCCTGGGATCAAGTCCTGCATCGGGTTCCCTGCTTAGCGGGGAGTCTGCTTCTCCCTCTCCCTCAGTCCCTCCCCCACTTGTGCTCTCTCTCTCTCTCAAATAAATAAAATCTTTTTTAAAAAATGGAGCTTTAAAATTCACAATTAATATAAAAGATAAATATATAAATCAAAAATAAGTATGATTTTGGCAATTATTTAATAAGCTCAAAGTAATACTTGAATCTGGATAATTAATGCTGCCAGAAATATTTGGGTTATTTTGGTAGCCCAAATTATTCAAATTCATTATCTACTTGAGCTATGCTTCTTTTCTGACTTCTAATTTCATATGTCAATTAATTATTTTTTCCATTTTAACATAAGCAGTAATTGCTTTCCATCTTCTAAATCTTTTTTAAGTGTCACAGATAGGGTTTACCGGCTTTCTTCTAGGGCAGCCTCAGAACATTGCCCTGCTTTATGATATATTGTCAATTTCAGGTCATTCCATGCTATGGCAAGTGACAGAAAACATCAAACCCTATATGCAGAAGAAGAGAAGTAGATTAGAGGATAATCTTCATTTTCACTTAGTATGAAAAAGAACCCCTCATTCCCTAGCTTAATATTGTATTTAAAATTTTGAATTTTGAGAAGGTTGTTATAATTTTTGGATGATGGGTGTACCACTAAATAGAGGCTCAAATGATAGTTTTAGGAATATGGGATGGGCACTTTGGCGATTTTGCCATTGATGATCCAGGTTGCTTTGGGTAAATCATTAAACCTTTCTGTACTGTAAAACGTCAATAACAGTACCATCTTCCTGCCCATGACTCTGTTTTAAGGCTCAAAGGGTAGAATGAGTGTGACAACAATATTAAATATTAGAGATTATTTTCATTTGACAGCTAATCTGATTGTATAATTAAAATGCTGTGTATTCTCCCTCAGAACACTCTCTGTTCAGCAGATTTGGTTCATTCTCAGGTGTGATGATCTTTTGTATTTAGTAAGTCATTTGTGGTTCATTTAAGAGCTCATCATAAGCACCTCGTTAATTTTCCTTTAAGCTATTGCTGATGTCAGTGAGTGACCAAAATTCTAATAGGGCAAATCAGGTCTTGAATGAAAAGGTTTTTTGTGTGTGTGCAAAATCTGTGGTATCTCTGGTTCCTCACTGCCTTTCATATTCACTCTCACGTTAGAGTCCATGGGTTTTTCAGGGAAAGTCTGGGCCTTCTCAGTGTCCTAGTCCTGCTGGATACATGAACCAGAGGAGGCCAACCCAACTGTCACTGCAGATGCCTTCTATAATCCCAGTCGGAGGAAAGGAGAGTGGACCCTGAGGCACTCACTCTGTGCTTTGTGCATCTTCTTCATGGGGTCTCATTTTCCCCTCTTCCATCTTTTGAACTGTTGTCAGTCCATCAAGGCTCAGCTGTGACTGCATTCCTTGCCCAGTTTTTGCTTGTAGAATTAGGCACTCATGCCTCTTGATGTTCATATCCCTTCCCATGGTACCCTGGTAGATCACTCACCCACTCGGAACATGATTACAGTTGACCCTTGAACAACACATGAACTGCATGGGTCCACTTAGACACAGATTTCTTTTTGATACATACAATATAGTACTGTAAATTCATTCTCTCTTATGATTTTCCTAGTAACATTTTTTTCTTTAGCTTACTTTACTGAAAGAATACAGCACATAATACAAATACAAAATATGTGTTAGTCAACAGTTTATGTCATTGGTAAGGTTTCTGGTCAAGAGGAGGCTATTAGTAGTTAAATTTGGGGGGAGTCAAAAGGCTCACGGAGATTTTCGACTGTGTTGGGGTTGGCACCCTTGACCCCCTTGTTGTTCAAGGGTTAGCTGTATGTTTCCATTGCTGTCTCTCCCCTTACTCTTGAGCTCAGGGCTGTGTCCTTTGTTTATGTTTTCCCCATAGTGACTCTCCAGGGATGAACTCAATCAAAACTGAATGCTGAATGCATGAATGAATGCCTTCCATTTTTAAAGTAGCAATGTGTTAGGGTGAATTTTTGACTTAGGTTTTGTTCAAATTTGTTTAATGAAGAGCTAAATGAAAACATTTCACTGGTTTCTGGTATTTTTTAATTAAACTATAACTATGGAGGCAATTTATCTAAAAATCAATGTAGTACAATGCCCCAAAGTAATGACTTTGATTTTCTGATATTTTAGATTATAGCTTCAAAAATAGCTAATGCAACTCCTTAATTTCTTCAGCCAGGAAGGAAGGTAATTTTTATCCCTGGTAAATTAAAAAAGATACACAAACAACAAACACCACCACTTTATGCTCCCCCAAAGTAAGATAAGCTTTTATTCTAGCCATGGAGAAATTGTTTGGAGGCTGAGAATTCGGGCAGTTTTCAGGGCATGTACAGAGTGGAATAATCCTTTTAAACCTGTTGGCAGCCTTGTCACTGGCTTGAGGTCTTGGTAGACTCTTCTCTGCCTCCCTCCCCCAATGGCTCTGCTATGCTCAGTGGTTGCCACCACTGTTCTGGGATCTGGAAGATCTCTTCTCTCTCCTTCTTTTTTAGTTATATCCTGTGTCACTATCACCATCCATCTATCTTCTCCATTATTCATTCTACCCTGTCCTTTCTGGCACCTGCATTCAGGTGCCGGTGCATAGGCACAAAGCTCTCAGCCTTAGGACTGCACCTATCTGGAGGGACACACATCGTCTCCCCCCCCCCCCGCCCACCCCCCCAGTGGGTGGCTCTGGATGAATCCATGGGTTGACTCAGATGGAGCCAGGGTTCTAAACGAGCTGCCCATTTGCTCTCTGAAATACAAAACCCCAATCCACGAAAGGCAAGAATATCCTAAGAACCTAAGAAATTTCTCAAATTTCTCAAAAAGTGGGCACATTTTCCTAAACTTCTGCTGAGCTTACTGGAAATGTGTATAAGCCTGTCTTAAACCATTTGGAACATGCCATTCCCATCTCCTAATAGGTTTTTAACTCAATTTTCACATTAGAATGTATAATATCCTATAGGAAAAAGGCAGCCTTGCCAATATAATTTCAAGGTGACTGCATCTTTTATGTAACATATGCCTAATGCCCTGGGTATAATAGCTACCACTGTGTAACATCCCTTAAGTTTCCATGGGTAATTAATTGATAACTGCTCTATGGATGTTATATAAATCCTTTATTAAAACACATAATTCAATAACAAGAGATTTAAGTCCAAATCAAGTGAAGGACAGCATTTGGTTTTCTTTGCTTCCACGTGCAGCTAAATTGGGGCTACCAGGTTGGGACTGTTGCCCTCTTCAAGGATGGGGTGATCATTCTTGGGGAAAAGAGAGAAACAACCAGCCATCAGTCTTTTCATGTAACAACCTCAAATTAAACTGTGAAAAGCACAGCCAGTCTGGAGGCCTGACTTCTGGCTGGGGTTAGCCTCTGTGGTTGGCACTTGGAACTTTCTGTAATGAAAGACAAATTAGCACACTGCACTTACAAACAGGGGAATCAATGAAACCAAAAGAAGCTGCCACGGGAAAATAAAAATTAAACGGGAGATAAAGAATGATGTCCTCAAATATTGGAAATATTGCTTGCCCAACAAAAGGCTCCTTTGTATTGTTTTGCTAAAGCTGACTGTACTTTCGATGTTTCATAAAAATTTAAGTGGAGATTTTCTTTCCGTGGTAGACATAAATCTCCTGGAGGAAAGATTTTATATGTAATTCCAATTTTGTGGTGCTAAGAAAACAAAGAACAGGTGAAGATTTTACTGCAGGTAATTTTGTAAATTATTAAAGAAAAAACCTCCCACAGCCATGCCATAAACACGCTCTCTATCAAAAACTAAAATAGGAAATCAACAATACCTTTTTTAGGCATAAGGCTCAAACCCTAAACTAGAAATAAAACTGCCTATAAATATTTACTGGTGAGATGACTCTGTGATAATAAATAGCTCTTTCAAACCAATACAGAAAATACCAAAATACTGAAATATCCCTGTGACTAGATGGGCAAAAGAAGGGCAGCACATACCAATGTGTATATTAAGGCCTTGGTGAAAACTGCATCTTGGAGATTTTAAATTATTTCAGGGGCATGAAATACCTCACTACAAATCTGTTTTTAAGAAAGTACAGGATTAGATGTATAATGGGTTCATTCATAAAGTTTAGGAGGCAAGTTTAAGAAATTTTTTAATCAATTTTTTTAATATGGCTTGTGTGCAGCTCAAGGAAGTTCTTTCCCATGTGTGGGAAACAATATCTACACTTGGCAGTGTGCTAGCTTCCACCTTTCCAAAGAAAGTAAAAGAAAACTTGGCATAAAGAAATATTGCTTGAAAGAAATGGAAAGGCTCTGTGACTGGTTGATCCACATCTTTATCTTTTGACACAAAAATTTATTGCAGTAGATTGTTTATTCCCTCAATTTTTAGAGAGCCATAAAAGGAAATTCTGTTTGAGTCTCATTTTATTGCTAGAAATAGTTTAATTCTGAGAGTGTGTGTCCTACTTTGGTCAAGAACCCACAGGCACTTTTCTATCAAATGAAACCATTATTCCAATGACCTAAACCTAAAATATTTTAGAAGATTGTGGCAGAATTCTGGAGAAATTGGAAATACACTGAGACAGAGAAAAAGAGTCCAGGGAAGGCAGAGTGATAGAGAGAAGACAAACAGAGAGGCAGAGAGGGAGACAGGGAAAGTAGGCAAAGAAGAGCAATGGATGAAGAGAGACAGAGACAGAGACTGGAGTGGAAAAATCTTCCTGGTGTGCTACCAAGGGTCTAATTGTTGCTTTCAAAGTTAATTTAACAATCCTTGCCAAGGTTGCATGAATTTAATGTAATTGGTGGCCTGATTCCCATTTTTGGTTATCATATGATTATGAATACATTTTTGGGGCAATTTATTATGTCAGTCTGTCGCTCACCATTTTTCATCTTTGGATTTATCTGCACAGCAGGAGTTTAAAAGACGATGGAGGGGTGCCTGGGTGGCTCAGTCCATCAAGCCTGTGCCTTCAGCTCAGGTCATGATCCCAGGGTCCTGGGATGGAGCCCTGCATGGGGCTCCCTGCTCAGCGGGAAGCCTGCTTCTCCCTCTGCCTCTGCCTGCCACTCCGCCTGATTGTGCTCTCTCTCTCTCTGTGTCAAATAAATAAATACAATCTTAAAAAAAAAAAAAAAGATGATGGGAATTTAAAAATAACCTCACTCTGCTCCCCCTGCCACCGCTCCCCCCAAAAAACGAAGCACATTGCTCAGTGGTTTGCCTAAAAACCCAGAGGCTGAAGCTTATTAATGTGAAATCAATCTAGTGCCTGGTTCACTCAGTCAGGCTCCTGGGAATCTCATCAGATGTTGGCAGCCATGGTGTTTGAAGAGAGTGCTGCAGTGCTTCTGGTAAGGATCCCATAGAGCCTGGTGCCAACTTCAGTTAATCTGCCCGTCTTTTCCTCCAATCTCGGGTTACCTTTGGAGCATCCTAATTGGGGTACTTCACCTCATTCTTTCTTTCTTTCTTCCTGTCACCTGCCAATGCATAGGTTAGCCAAAAGGCCAAGAGGAAGTCCCACTCAGGACAATCTATGTGGAGCTGACTCTAGAGCACGTCACAGAGTAGCTAGACACTGAAGTGGAATTACCCTTTGAGCACTCTAGAGGAAGTAGTTTAGAGTCTAGAAATAGGAACTGCTACACTATATACTGTCCTTACGGATATTCCCTGGTTCCAGTAATATGTTCATAAATTCCAAGGGACACCCCCAAAACCAACCCAGCCCTTGGCTAAAATATCAGGGTACACTGGTGCTATAACTAGGGGTGCAGACTGTGAGCACAGTCAGTATTTTTTACTACGAGAAAGAAAATCCTGCTCCATGCTTTCCGTATAGACAATGCTTTTTAACTTTATTCTCTGACCAATTTTACTGGAGGATTCATTTGTTTTTGTTTTTGCTTTTCCTCATACAGATTTCACTATTTTATGAACAGGCTACTTTATGTGGGAAAGGCATTTGAAAAATTTCTCAAGTTCCCATCTAAAAAAATGGCACCCAAATCCCACACTTTTCTTTGAAACTTGTATTCTAGAAATCTAATCTGCCTTTGCCCACACTGCTTTGTCTCTAAAGCCTTCTCTTCTTGGCCTTTGTGGCCACATTTACTCATGTTTGAACACTTGGTTTTGGTTTTGCCTTTTCCTAATATCTGTTCTGACCAACCTCCTCTCTAGTTCTTGACTGGTAGCACAGACACTTCTACTTCCTACACACTTCCCAGGATAGAGCTCTTGATTCCCCAAGGCACAGAGTGTTATCTTAGAAGGATTTGCATTCCCATTATATGACCAGGAATATAGCAGGTGTTCAATAAAATGAATGGATGAATGAAAATAATGGAAAGAGTTCAGGCTTGGTCTTAATCAGATCTGCGTGTGAAAATCTAACTTTATCTCTTATTAGCCATGTGACTTTGGGCAAATTACTTTAGGTTTCTGAGTTTCACTATAAACATTTGTGAAATGGGGCTAATAATAATACCTGCTTTCTAGAGTTCTTCTGAAGATTAAATAAGATAAATATAGCAAGTGTCTAGGACATAATAAGCACTAAGTATAGTCCTCCTTCCCCTGTGAATATATAAGTGTGTGAATTTCCGTTTGTGGGACAGATATTGAAATAACCAAGGTCAGTAGAAGGAAGCATCTATAAACCTGGCATTTTGATCTTTTCTAGAAATCTCTCTTTCCTATCCTCCCTCTCAACATGGGGTGCTTTTTCTCATTATTTTGTGCAATGTTTGTGTAGTTGAATAAACTTTTGGATTTAGTGATTTATCATTATGCTTGAAAGAGGTCTGATTGGCCTTTCCATTCTTAAAATGGTGAGTTAAAAATTAATGTACTTAACTGTCTTTAGTCATTTATTTCAAAGAAGGTATTTGACTATTATGTTTTTAATTTTACAAATGTCATGATCAATTTTCTTGTAACCTCTACAACTTATTCTTTCATGTGTGGCTTCTGGAAATGTTTATTATTTGACTGACAGTATTTAGAAGGTAATAATAATAAGAAATAATCAGTAATACTCAAAATGAAGCTAAAGAGGGAATGTTTTAAAAGTAACAATAAAAAAAGAATCTGAATTTTAAAAATGTTTTATTCAACAACTAAGGCTTTATCCAAACTATCTGAGAGATTTAATGGCTCCTCTTATAGCTGCTGAGAAGAAAGACATAATCTATTCATATGTGGCCCTGAATACAGAACAGTAAAGATACAAAGCTTTATAATATTTCAAGCATCTTTAGTTTGTGTTCTGGAAGGCAGAGATGGGGCTTTATACTGTTCGTCGAAAATGGGATTTTTTTCCTTTTTATTAAAATAATTTTATTCAATTTATTTAAACTAAAAAATCCCAATTCACTCTCCTCCCCCAACCCTTGCTCCCTACCCCTGCCCCTTGCAACTATCAGTCTGTTTTCTGTATCTATGAGCTTGTTTTATTAGATTCCACATATAAGAGAGAACAAACAATATTCGTCTTTCTCTGAGTTATTTCACTTAGCATAATGCCTTTTGAGTCCATGCATGTTGTTGCAAATGGTAAGATGTCATTTTTTTTTATTGTTGTTGAATAATATTCCATTGTGTGTGAGAGAGACTGTGAGATATATACCTCACAATTTCTTTATACATCCACCTCTGGATGGACACTTAGGCTGTTTCCATATTGTATTCTTCACTCTGTTGACTTCTATTTGGTACTTTCTTATATTTCCTACCTCGAAGTTCTCATTTTGTTTATACATTCTTCTCCCCAGTTCAGTGAGCATCTTTATGACCATTATTTAGAACTTTTTATCAGGTAAGCTATTTGTCATCATTTCATTAAGGATTTTTTTTTTCTGGAGTTTTATCTTGTTCTTTCATTTGGAACATATTTTTCTGCTTCTTCATTTTGCTTGACCCTCTGGATTGGTTTGTATAGAGTAGATGAAACCACCACCTCTCCCAGTCTTGAATGGATGGCCTCAGTCAGAGATAAACCTTTTTGTTCAGCCCCACTCCAGCTCTTGATCATTTCTCAAACCTCTGTGCTTGTCCAAGTAGCCTATTATATTTTTAATAGTTTCCAGTAGTTGAGGATGTGCCAACACTTGTCAGTATCCCAAAGGGAAGGGCCTTGGCACCTAGATTCAGGTTGACTGAAAGACAGGCACTCAGGGAACAGCTTTTAAGAGGCTACAAATATCTATCTATCTATCTATCTATCATCTATCTATATATAGATATAGATATAGATATAGATATAGATATAGATATAGATAGTCCAGAGGGGCTGCAAGTCTACATCTCACTGGCCACTACAGCCAGGGGATCTGGAAGTTTCCCCTTGCATCAACTGCAACAATTGGGACTCCAGATGAGTACAGAAGCTCCTTCCTGGGAGATACTGGTGAGCTGCAGCAGGGCAGAGGAGTGTGTCAAGATGGCACCCACAGCCTATGTTCTTTTAAAGCAGCTCCGTAGGCCACTAAATGTGTCAGACCTGAAGCCTGCTTCTCAGTCTGAAGCTCCAGGACAAGACTGTGGGGTGTGCCTCAGTCAGCTGTCTATGCAGTGTCCTAGGGGTGCAGCCTGCCAACAACATCAGGCCTCTGATTGCCACAGTCCCGTGGGACCGAGCAATGCAAGCCCCATTCAGCCTCCAGAGCCAAGCCATCAAGGGTGTCCCCTGCGAGTCAACCTCAGGTAAAGCTGCCTTCCAGGAGACACTGGCACTGTGGCAAGGCGGAGGGTGAGCGGAAGATAGCGCCTGCCCTCCCAAGTCTCTCTGGGAAGGATTACAGGCAGCCCTGACATGTTTAATAAGAAGCCCACGCCTCAGGTCACAGCCATGATAATTAGTTAATAGGTCTTAGGTCTCCTTCACAGGAAGATCAAGCTCTGGGGTCTGTTGACACTTTTTTTTTTTTTTTAAACAGATTTTATTTATTTATTTGAGAGAGAGAGCGCGCGAGAGAGCATAGAGGGAGAGGTAGATGGAGAGGGAGGACGAGCAGGGAGCCTGATGCCGGCTCGATCCCAGGACCCTGGTATCATGACTGAGCCCAAGGCAGACACTCAACTGACTGAACCACGCAGGAGCCCTTCGGGTCTGTTGCCTCTTGCTGTGCCTTGCCCATAGCGGCTGTTTAAAAACTCTCTCTCCATTGGTTACAACCCTGTGAGACCCAGGAGCATAAACCCCGTTGGCCACGAGAGCCAGGCAAGGGGGAGGTGTCCCCCGGCAGTCACGAGAATGGGCGCACCACACAGGGGTACTACGGGTTCCTTTTTGGGTGACCCCGATTATTCCAGTGTCCTTACCTGAACGCAAGCTCCCCGAGCTTCCAGGGCCAAGCACTCCAGAGGCTCCCCCGAGCCGCAGGCGCTGCGGCGTCTCCCTCCTGCCGAGACAGGTGCTCAGGCGCAGGCGCGGGAGCCCCAAGATGGCGCCGGCCAGGTTCAGCGGGGAGGCTGTCCCAGCAGCCTCCCAGATGTGTGTGCTGGATTAGACACCTGCTCCTCAGTCCACGGCTTGAATATAAGCAGGTGAGCCTCCTTCACTTGAAGTCTGGGTGTGATCAGCTACCTCTGAGTTGGGCCCTGGGGCGGGTGAGTCCCAGCATGTGAACCCTTTACTCAGATTGTTACGGTGTTGCAGGACTTGAGATAAGAGACCGAGGTCTTCAAAGTTAGATATTTTGGGGGGGCTTGTCGCTCAATTGCATGTCTTAAATTTTGGGGTACTCGGTCTGGGGTTCAAACCTTTTGCTCCTTAGAGAGAAACTGTGGGTTTTGAGTTTCCTCCCGGGGTGGGTCCCTGCGCCAGGGGTACCGTTTATGGTAAGATTCTGTTCTAGTCCCTCCTACCCGCTTTGATGTAGGTTTTTTCTCATATGCTCCATGTGTGGTCATCACTCAGCCAGCATTTAGTTGTTTTTTTTTTTTTTTAAGCTTTTATTTATTTATTTATTTGAGACAGCTGGCATATGCATACCGAGGGGGAGGGAGAAAAGGGGGAGATAATCCCAAGCGGACTCCCCACTGAACTTGGAGCCCAGTGATGTGGCGCTTGATCCCACCACCCTGAGATCATGACTTGAGCCAAAACCAAGAGATGAAAGCTTAACCTACTGAGCCACCCAGGCACCCCAGCATTTAGGTTTTTAAAGAGAAAATTGTTCCGTATGTAGCTGTAGACTCAGCATATCTGCGGGAGGAAGTGAGTTCAGGATCTTCCTACATCACCATCTTAAACTTTGCATCTACAATGGAAAATACTGGAAAACAAGAGTCTGAATAAAAAGAATTGATAATAAATTCTTACAATTACAAAGCATCTTTCATTCCAACATCCTAAGGAGTTTAGTATTTTTCCCAAAGGCATTGTTTAGTGCCCCTCTCATGCAATTGACTTACGGCACACTGACTTGGTGAATCAGAAGCAAAATAGCACTTAACATTGAAAGATTGAGTCACTGCGAAAAGACCAAACACAAAGCTCATTCTAGTAAACTCTGCTTTTTTTTTCCTTTAGGAAATATTGTTTTTTAGAAGCTGATAAAGCCAGCGAAAGCTTTTAGCCTCTTCCCACAGTCAGTGCTTTGCAACTTGGACTAGCACTTTTTGTTGCCACAATAAGTCAAATTCTTCATTTTTATGCATAATCATGGCCCTTCTCTTTGCTGGCCCACTGGGACATATATTAATCATTTTTTAATAGCCCATTAGGTGTAGTCATATCCTGTGGCAGCCAGGTCTCTATTAATTTCAGTCTTTAGCTTTATGCAGCATATCTAATAATACATTTCTCCATCTGCTTGGTTAAAGAATGAGCTTGGAAATAATGGTCAAAACAGTGTTTTTTAAGTTTTCATTAGATCATATGCTTTTTCTGGGGTGGAAGGCAATACCTTAAACTGTATGTGTTAACTCTATAGAATATAATAGGATCATTATTACAAGTCAATGCCAGTAGACTACTCAAATCATAGTGGCTAGGTCACCATCTATGTAATAGATACAAAGTATGAATAAATATACATACATTATGTTCCCATTTAGACCTTAGTAAACCTGTTTCTAATAAATAACAGTCTTGCTGCATCTAGATGTCTCCCTTTTTCTGAAACCTGATTCCTAGACTGCATACTGCTTAATATTTACAAATGGGATATGGTATACATTAAATTTGGACATGCTAGTAACAATTTGGTTCTAAAGAGAATTGGCATTTATTGAACATCACTATGCCTGGCACATCATTTCAGATAATTGTCATAATGAGAGGTTGGGATTATTTTCAAAATCTGAGATAAGAAACTTGTTTCAGAGCAGCAAATGATCTAATTGACTGTATGATGTGCCCAAGATGATAAATTAACAAATTAAGACTAGCTGAAATTGTTCTTTGTGGTCAAGAAATTTCCTAACTACAATATAATCTAAAAGCAGTAAAATTTAACCTGTTTAATCTAAATTTAAATTACTTTAGACTAGCACTTTGCTATACAACTAGTCTGCAAACTCCAAAATAGCAAGGATTGTGTCTGTCTTATTTATCATTGTATCCAAATGCCTACCTAGTACCTGGCACAGATTAGGTGAATAAATATATGTAGAATAAATGAATGCCATCTTTTATGGTCATGCCTGTCACCTTATAAATGACCACACATGTAGACATTTCCTAAGTTGAGTTATGCCTTGATTTTATCCTCTAGGGAGAAATAAAGTTCATTTATTATGTTAGAAATATCAGAACAAATCAATCTTCATAAATTAAATGAAACATTGTTGCTCTTTTTGAAAAGGCTTACCATGTTTCTGATGGATTGCACTCTAGCACAATTTTGATTTCATGAAATCAGCAGATACTGCTTTATTGCTATGCTGGATGGTAGATACATAAAGATGAATAAAATAGTGGCCCTATCCTCAGTAACTGGCATGACATAATGGAAAAACAATTGGATGCAGGGATCAGAAAAAAAAAGAAAAAGGCACTAGGAACCTGTGACCTTGGGCATATTATTTAGCTTATTCCAGACTTGGTTTTCCTATTTCTCCTATTAACTGCTTACTTTCTGTTTTCTTTCCTTATGTTTTAGGAGTATGTTTTATAAATTGCATATATTTGAATTTTCTTTTAATCTGTTTGATAACATTTTTATTTTATTTGGAAAGCTTAGGCAGTTTACATTGGTATATTTGAATTGTTTCTAGTTTTTATTTTGTGTTTTCCATTTATCCCTTTTTTTCTGTTACTTTTTTAAATTAAGACTTTTTTTCTTTTTAAGAGCAGTTTGAGGCTGACAGAAAAATTCAGGGAAAGATACAAAGATTTCCCACATACCCCTTGTCTCCACACATGCATAGCTTCTCTTATTATCAACATCCTCCACCAGAGTGGTACATTTGTTATAATTGATGAACTTACATCGACACATCATAATCACCCAAAGTCCATAGTTTACATTATGATTCACTCTTGCTGTTGTAGATTCTGTGAGTTTGGGTAAATGGATAGTGATATGTGTCTATCTGTTACTTTTTTCCTATCCTTTTTTGCCTTAATTTTGTTTGTTTATTTATGCCGGATGAGTTTCCAGCCAGCCCTGCCTTCCCTGTTCAACATCCCCACACCCCAAGTCTTTCTCTTTTCTTCCTTTAGAAATTGTACAGTTTATATTTATTCCCTTAGTGGTTTTGTTGCTATTTTAAAATGCATACTTAACTAAGTCTAAAATTATTTAATATTTTACCCATTGCTCAAGCAATAAAAGGATTTTAGAAGGCATTAACTCTTATCAGCTCCTTCCCAATATACCATGCCTTTATTTGGAGTATTTTCGATTTAGCTTGTTTCTTGATGCTTCCACATTCAGCAAATTAGTCATTATCATTTTTTAATATAGTATTTTATTATCCTGGGTTCCCCAGAAAGCAGAGACTGAGACAAAAGTTTACAAGCAAGTAGTTTCTCTGGGAGGAAAGTGAAATAAGCAAGGAGGGAGAGACAGTATAAAGATGGGATGTTGAATTAACCACTATTAGAGGTAACTGGGTATGCAGTCTTTTAAGACCATGGGATGAGCCTTACTGAACGAGTCTCAGATTGTCCATTTTTGGGAAGAAGTAGGGGCATTATTCGTTGGTTCCTAGTCCCCACTGGTCAAAAGTTCCATTTATCCTTTGAGGCATTAATTACTTGCTACTCCTGGGTTAAACAAGTATAAGAATTCCCAGGGCAGGAAGTGAAAGGTGCAGTGTTGTCAGGCTACCGGTGGGTGAGATTGATTAAAGTTTGCATACAATTGGCTGGTGTAGCTCTGGCTGGAATAAAAGGTTTGACCAAGAGTATTTGAAGAGGCACACAAGAAATGTCCAACTCAGCATTTCTTCTTACTTCTTGAATCATTTCCTTCTATTTAAAGAAGATCCTGGGCACCTGGGTGGCTCAGTCGTTAAGCGTCTGCCTTCGGCTCAGGTCATGATCCCAGGGTCCTGGGATCGAGTCCCACATTGGGCTCCCTCCTCGGCGGGAAGCCTGCTCACCCTCTCCCACTCCCGCTGCTTGTGTTCTTGCTCTCGCTATCTCTGTCTCTGTCAAATAAATAAATAAAATCTCTAAAGAAGATCCTTTGCAGTTTCCCTTAGTGAAGGTCTTTTTGTGGTAAAAAATGTCAGTTTTTGTTTTTCTAAGAATGTCTATGTCTCCCTCCTCCCCAGTTCTTGAAAGATTTCTTCCATGTTTCAACATAGAGAAAACTCTGTGCTACAAGTTATTTTCTCTCAAAGCATCAAAGATATTATTTTACTGTCTCTAGATTCTATTGGTGATATGGAGAAGTCAATTTAATTGCCTTATTTGTTTGTAAATGAGTTGTCATTTTTCTCTGGTTGCATTTAGGTTCTTCTTTTTCATTTTGTACCCTACAGTTTCATTCTGATTTATCTAGGTGTGATATCCTTATAATTTCCTGTATGGGATTTTTTTTTTGGAGTTTTCTGTATCTGACTGCTAGTGTTTTTTCATCAATTCTGAAAATTTCTCAGCCATCATGTCTTTGAATATTGTCTCTTTCCTATTTTCTCTATTAATTCCATCTCGAACTTTGATTATATTGTCTCATTTTTATCTCTGTGAATCTGTGTCCATATTTTCTATTTCTTTGTTCCTCTAGAGTATGTTATGGATAGTTTTTTTAAAATTTATCTCTGGTTCACTAATTCTCTCTGCAGTGCTATCTATTCTTTTGTTTAATGCATCCATTGTTCCTTTAACTTAAGTAATTGCATTTTTAATTTATAGAACTTCTGTTTTGATTCTTTTTCAAATATATTTGGTCATCCTTTTTGATCACTCATTCACTGATCAATTTTCATGTTTTTCTGTCTTTTTAAAAAAATTTAAGCACATCTGTTTTTTTCATTTTCTATGCTGTATATTATTGTCAATTTCTGAAGTCCTTATGGGCCTATATCTTACCTCTGCTAGTTCTTCTGATTCTCGTTCATTGTGTCTTCTCTTCAGGTGTGTTTTGTGATTTGATTTTTTGTTTTAATTTTTACTGTGGGTGGTCTATTTTCCTTACATATTCAGTGCTATTTTCCAAAGACCAGGTTGAATTTTAATTCTTTTAAAGAGGATTCATATTTGCTTCTGGGAGTCATTTGTTGGCACTAGCAATATGGATCACTTTATATTAAATTACCCAATTTGATATTTTATGATCATATAGATAAACACAAATTTGGATCACTAACCTCTGTGTGGGACAGTTGCATTTACAAATGGTAAGGAGAAATCTATTTCCTCCACACAGAACCAAGGTCATGGCGAGAAAGTCTCTTTGTTAACCACCACTATACAGCGTATTTCATTTCAAGTTAGTCTTACGTTGAGGATAGAGACCTTTGGGATTCCATTCAATGCAGGCATCTTCTACTAGGTCATTCACCTTGAACCCTCTCCAATTTTATTTCCTGTCTGCTGCTTAGACTGTGTCTGTCAAAGATGATGAACTCTTGGGGCAAAAGCCAGCTTTATTCCAGGGTCCTGTTACTTTGTTTTTAGTTCTATGTTTGTTTTTTTTGTTTTTTTTTTTATATTATGCTTGCTTAATAATACATTAAAACACTATTATTTTATATTTTATCTAGCATCTTAGTTGTTTCAATCAGGAAAATTTAGAAATAGGAATATATTCTTCTTATTGTTGTAAATAGTTGTTGCCTTCCATTTTTTCCCTCTCAATGTGTCTTTTAATTGTTTAAACTCAATTTGAGCACCCCCATTCTCTTCTGGTTCCTTTTCTTCTTCAGGTTGTTCTTCCTTTCTTTCCCTTCTTCGATTTCCCTGCTTTTTACTAACCTTTTTCTTCTACAGTAAAACAAAAATTGGAAAGAATTTAGTGTCAACAATTTACACTTGGTGATAGATTGATTACATTTTAATGTGGTTTTAATCTTTCACTTACCTTTTACATATCCTTTTCTGTTATATAAAAAGAGGACTTTCTTCCTCTTGTTTGCTGACATTTAAAATTCTTTTAATGGGACAAATTGCTTTTGGACATGAATACTATTGAATCTCATTTTCCACAAGTCTGTGCTGATGGTAAATGGGATTTAATATTTTTGTTATAATAATAGGTCCCTTTTATTGAACACTTGGTATTTGCTGGGTACCATGTTAAATGCTTTACCTACGTATTTTCAAATTTTCAAATCACCTGGTAAAATAAATACCTTTATTTTATTGATGAGGAGGACTAAGGCTCCAGCAGGTGAGGTAATTTAGCCAAGTTTAGACAGTAAGATTCTCACTCTGGCTTGTCTGCTCTCTAAGCCTGTTTTCTCTTTCCACTGTCTTTCACTCTCTCTCTTGACTAGTTGGACTTAGAAAAACTGCCTCATGATTCTCTCCCCTTGGATGACTGCTAACTTTTATAGGAAAAATGAGAAGGCTTAGTTATAGTTGTTTCTGGGTGACTTATTTCTAGGTTCTGAGTAGAGCCCGGAAGTTTTGAGATGAGGATATTGGGCCATATATATTTTAGCTATACATGTTTCTTCTAATAACTGTAAGTCTATATAAATTTTCTGTTTTTAGACTTCCTCAAACCCAAATTTTGCCCTCCTTTTGCCATAAGGTCTTTGAATCATAATTTTATTTTCTAGAACATGTGATATTATTTCAGTTAGTGTTGATGATATGATCAGACCATAATTGGCTCCGTTACTGACATACCAGAATATATCCCTAATGCCTCATATATTTTAAGCTCTGCTAATAAAGTTTCTGACAATAAAGTGTGCTGTTTGAGCATAACTTCCTCATTAATAGAGGTATTACTTTGCTTCCCTAACAAAACCCTTTTGGATGAAAGCCAAGATGGACCAGCCCTGTGCTGAAATCTGCTATATTCACTCCAGTGTGGTTTCAGAGCACTGCTTTTTTAACTCAGTCGCTGACTCCTGCTCTCTTTTCCCCTCAGGCAAATGATGGCAATGCCTTGCCTCTCATCCCCTAAAATGATGAGTGTGTGAAGAGGGTAGATGGGAAAGCCAATTAAATGCTTTGTATTTTTCAGACAAACTATTGTAAGCCAAGCTACCCTGATTATAAAGAAGTTTATTTGCATTTTGCAAAGAACACATTTAAATAAAGAGTAGAAATTATATTTAGCATGCAGTTTATATAAATGCATTATTAAACTATGTGTATATAACATCTGTATAATAGAAAAAACTATATGGTTGCAACTCCCTTGTTTTAGAATAACATCTTTTAAACTGCTTACCTACTTAGCTATTTTCTGCCTTCTAAGGAATGTGAGAAAGAAGAATCAAAGGCGGGAAAACTTGAGATTAGGCAACAGGAGAGCATTCCCTGAGGGGCCTTACGTGTGCCCCTTTGTGTTTTCAGCAATCACGTACAAGAGTATTGGTACAACTCTCAGAACAAGCAACAATTAGCTGACATGGCAAATTTGGCTCTGCAATATTGTGGTTGTCCAAGATGTATGTTACTCATTAATTTGGGAAGAATTAATGGTGTACATACTCTGTCTTGGCAGCTGGGGATTCAAAGATGATTAAGATGCCATTGTTACGAAGGGAGAGATATGGCACTAAGTTACAATGAAGTGGGGTAAGCTCTTCACTAAACTGTGGACAAAGACTCAAGAGAGGGTTGAAGGGAAAATTCTATCCAGGGATTTTAGGGAAGGTGAATGCAGAGTACTATGAGTAAAAATGTACTGTAATGCTAAAATCAAATCCCCTGCTGTTTGGATGTTGTACAACTGGGTGCTGCACCTAGCAATAAACCCACATGTAATTCCCTTAGTTTCAGTGCAGGGAACACAAAGGAAACAAAATCAGCTATAACGAAAAACCATCAAAATTCAAACCCAATGTGTGTGTTTGGAAGGAGGAGGAAAACTCAGTCTTCTCCAGCCCTCAAACTTCTTAAATGGGAGTTCAGTCTGTACAAAGAGGTTGAAATGTGGCACATGTGACACTTCTTCTAAACATAGACCGAGTGACCAGGCTGTGAAACCAAGCATTGCAGGCATTTGACTCGTTATTGGCATGCTTTCTCTGCTGTGTTTCCACAAGGCAGCTCCTCTCATTAAGGCAACATCCACCCACATCAAAGGTAGAAAGAAAGTCCTTGACTTTTCACACATCTTCCTGAAGGGCATCTCCTCCTTTCTATTCCAGTTCTGTTTCTCAGTTCTGTTTTCTCAGTTCTGTTGAGCTAGGGGAAGCCTTGCTTCACTGACCAGAATTCCTCAGTTTGGTGGATCATATGAGTTTTTCTCCGTTCAGATGTCTGGCAGGAAATGCATTAAGCTGGACTTTATGGGAAGTCGGCCAAAAACACCTTTTTTTAGTGTAGGGATACTTCCAAGAGGAATTGAAGCTGCTAATTTTAGCCCATTTACAAGTGAGCATGTTTGCAGGGTGATGGCCCTAGATGTCTCTTTATAAAGCAAAGGCAAAGGGCTATTAGTGGTCCGAGTGTCAGGGTTTTGCTACACTTGTGTTGTGGCCTGAGCTGGGGGACTATCTTCTCTTAGATGAAATTGACATAGTGTCTTGTATCTCTGACTGGAGGAGACCTGGAACAGGAAATGACATTACAGGATATAAATAAAGGTCCATTTATCAGATATTTATTTTCAGAGAGATCCTTGAGACAGTTCATTGCTTGTCTCTGGAGTCCCGGTGTCTTCTTTCAGCAAAAGCTGGGTGTTTGGATGAACTTTAAAGCTTCCTGAGTTTTGATGCAGTGCTGAAACAGAAGCTTTGATGCTTCAAGCTGCTGACTGCAGAGGAAATGCAGGGTTTAAAGCTTATCAGCAGATGTACAGACCGTGCAATATCCAGAAAATTTTCTCTCCATAGTAGAAACACTGGGGATTCCATAGGTTCCATGATAGCAAAGGGCAGACTAAATATGTTACACTGAGTGCTCAAGGGCTGGGCTCTGACTCCCTATTGTGCCTCAGCTCCCAGCATTCCCCTCCCCTACACGTGGGTTTTCACCATACTGAACTCAAACCAGCCATGGGGAATGTTTTATATCAAGGCATTTGCCCCTTTGATTTTCCTTAGCTGAATGCTCCTTTGTTTTTGTTGTTGTTGCTGTTGTTTGGTTTGGTTTTTGGTTTTTGGTTTTTTTGTCCTGGCATATTAGTTTCGTAGGGGTGCTGTAACAAAGTACTGCAAATTGTGTGGCTTAAAACAACAGGTCTCTATTTTCCCACAGTTTTGGAGACTAGAAGTCTGAAATCAAGGTGTTGGCAGGGCCCTGTTCCCTCTGAAACCTGTAGGGGAATTCTTCGCCTCTTCCTAGCTTCTTGTACTTTGTTGGCAATCTTTGGTGTTTCTTGGTTTATAGATGCATTAGTCTGATTCTGCATCTTCCCATGGTGTTCTCTCTCAGTGTCTTCACATTACTTCCCTGTGTGCCCATCTCTCTCTGTGTCCAAATTTCCCCAGTCACATTGGATAAGGGTCTACTCTAATGATTTACTTTTAACTTGATTATCTGTATAAAGACTCTATTACCAAATAAGGTCAAATTCTGAGGTATTGGGAGTTAGGACTCCAACATATCTTTTTTTTTTTAAAAAAAGATTTTATTTATTTGACAGAGAGAGAGACAGCGAGAAAGGGAACACAAGCAGGGGGAGTGGGAGGGAGAAGCAGGCTCTCCGCTGAGCAGGGAGCCCAACTCGGGGCTCTATCCCAGGACCCTGGGATCCTGACCTGAGTGAAGGCAGACGCTTAATGACTGAGCCACCCAGGCGCACCCCCCCCCCCGAACATATCTTTCTTAGGGGGACACTATTTGACCCATAATACCTGGCTGGTATCTTCTCTGAGAACTCAGCTTTTAAGCAGTCTTTGTGATCCCCCAAGCTGAGGTTAAATATCTTTTCTGTGAACGTAAGGTGCTTGGTATTTCCCCTATGATGGGACTTAGTATGCTGTATTGTCTGCTTAATTGTTTGTCTTCTACAATAAGCGGTCAACTTCTGGAAGCTGAGGACTCTGTTTTGTAACTCTAATAGTACAATGCCGAACACATAGGGAGCACTCAGTAAATTCACACCAACATGATATGAAGTGAGAAAAATTTTCTACACTTGTGAGTTGGCAAAATATTTAGCATTTACAGTGATATTTTGTATTAAATAAGAAAACAGCCTGCCAATTTACTAACTAGATTATTTGATCTGAAAATGACTCAGTGACTATAATTGGGAAGGAGACTTTGCAATGAGTCAGAGTCAAATTTGAGAAGTGAGAGGGGTGGTTTGAGCATTTCCACAGCCTGTGTCATAGAAGATGAATTGGACAGGGCTCTGGGACAAGTGTCTTCTCTGTAATAATGGGGTATGTGGGAATGAATGTTGTTGAGGTGATTAGAGCATGGGGCAGCTAGTCCAAACAGCTGGCTTCTCTTCCTGGCTCACCCTGGATTCACTGTGACCTCCGGCAAATCACTTACCTTCTGACGCTCTTTTAAGTGAGCTTTAAAATTAGGATGGCAATTGTGACCATGTAACCAGATGGGATGTGATGAGAACTAATTTTTAGGTTAGGATTTAAAGAGGTTTTCCTGAAAGCTATTATTTACTTTAAATGTTATGAACAGTATGAACTGGCAGACTGGTAATGTTAGCTAAAATTTAAAAAGGTAAGCTAATTTGAATGAGTAGATTCAACTTCAGTGAGTTTAGAAGCAAATGTCCTTCTTCCCCCCTCTCCCACTCTGGTAAATAAATCCAAAAGTATAGAAGGCAAACTGTTTTATAGGAAAAAAAATAATGATTCATCCCAAACTTTTTTTTTCCCCTTGATCTGTTTTGTTTCTTTCTATAACATGTTAACTGGAAAGTTGATCCTTGAAAAGAGGATGGGAACCAAAATAGAAGTGGGGAGTAAGGGAAGCAGAGTTGACTTCACCAGTCCCTGGAGGATTTTGACCGTGAAAATAGAAGTAGAGACTACACTTTATTATCTGCATGAATTTCAGAGGAAAGTAGCAGAAGCAGCCTCACGATTTCTATCTGTGAGGCTCAGTGGTGGTACTGTTGTTGGAAGGGGTGCCAGTGGCCAGGATGCTTGAAGTTGTGCGTGTGGAGAAATTTATGTTAAATTAGAAAATTCAAGTTAGACATTTCAGAGGATGATGGGATGGAACTGATAGAGATTATGGAAATGTTCCGAAAGGCTTCAGTTTCTCTCCTTAGACCCCCTATAAGCTGCCAGTGGGTACTAGGGCCAGTAGAAGGAACTAGGGCCAGGAATACGTGCAACAGAAATGTGCAAGTATGTATACAGATACATCTCAACTGGGAATGATGCTCACTCCTTTCTTTTGGAGCATTTCGAAGGAAATAAATAATACCCTTGAATTTCTACAACAAGGTTGCTGATTTCCTCTAGACCTATGAGTCTAGTCATTTGATCCATACATCTAAATGTAGGCATTGACCAACTCCTATTTTCCCTACAGTGTGTTGAGTGGTGTGGGGCTATTCAAAAAGTATGAGACATTATATCTGCTATCAAATTGTTCATAGTTGGCTTATTGGGACTAGCTGCAGTAGAAAGAAACAGTTGTCAGATAATACAGGAAATATAAATTCTGTGATGAATTCTGAGACAGTAGTACATGTTGTAGCTGGTTATGAAAGGAGAGACCTCATGGAGAGACCTTTATAGAACCAAGAAAATTATGGAAAATGTGAAACTTCAGCTGAACCTTGAGGGAGATTTGAGTTGGCAGAGGGAAGGGGTAGACTGGGGATAGCAAATACATGTTCTTTGCACAATTACTGTCTCCTCCTTTGTCCATGGCAGACATTATTAATCAGTCATCCCAGAACAGATCTGCCTTTCCTTAGAGAACTATTTGCATACTGCTTTCTTAGATTAATTTAAGGCATTGGTTAATTTTCCTATCACACTGCAGTCTAAAGTTTAAGCCTTGTTTATCTCTGGATCTAAGTTAGGGACATGGAAGAGGGTCATTGTGGCAACCTAGAGGTGCACTGCTGTTTCTGACCTCAATAAAGAACTTCCCCTTCAGCCGTGAGGAATAGTTAGCTGATAATTTCCAGTTGCAGTGGTTTAGGGATCTGCCTCCACTGCAACATTTGAGCCAAGGCCAGGCTCTTCTGTGCAGCCCCCAGTCAGTGACTGAGCGTGGTGGGGGCACTGCAGCTGCTCGTCCACTTCTGCTGTTTGCAGGACACCTATAAAGGGCAGTGTTTGCTCTAGAGCTCCCCATTAGGTTAGGTTGGCTGAGTGTCAGGTCTACAATGCAGTCTGAGACTCTCTGCCCAGTCCTGCTTCCTCCCCCTTTATCTTTCACAGGCAGTATCTGCCAGGTAACCTCTTGCACTCCTAATGCAGTTTCAGTGTCTGCTGGCAGAAGGGTTTGCATTGACTCTGCAAAAGTCTATGGGATTGAATTGAGTTGGTGATAGTAGATCAACCATTTTGTTACATCTAGTTCCCAGTCGAGACTTCATTCTTTCATTTTACAAACATTCTGAGCCCAGACAAAGTTTTGGGCTCTGAAATACATGTTGGAAATTCAGAGATGACTAAGGCTGATCCCTATCTTTGATAAGACAGACTTGTGTACGTAGAAACTGAGACTTAAGAGATGAGTAGTTTGGTGGTGCCTGGGTGGCTCAGTCGTTAAGCATCTGCCTTCGGCTCAGGTCATGATCCTGGGGTCCTGGGATTGAGCCCTGCATCGGACTCCCTGCTCCGAGGGAAGCCTGCTTCTCCCTCTCCCACTCCCCGTGCTTGTGTTCCCTCTCTCGCTGTGTCTCTCTCTGTCAAATAAATAAGTAAAATCTTTAAAAAAAAAAAAAAAAAGAAGAAAAGAGAGATGAGCAGTTTGTTCAAGACCAGTCTCTTAACTGGCCAGTTGAGTTTTTAATCCAAAAAGGGGTTTTGGTTCTAAAGTATGAATCTGTAACAGATAGAAGAGAACTGGTACAGTTAAATGCACTACATTACTTTGCCCTCATTCAGAATTCCCATAGGGAATTCTTTGGAACACTAATCCCTCAGGTGTGCTTCATGGAATGAACATGTTTAATATATTACAATAAGTTTCTTGATTGCAGTTTGGGGGCTGTTTGATATTTTAAGGTGCATTGTGCATTTGTAAGAGCAGGTCAAGTAGCCAAGGTTTCCAAACTTATTTGGTTCAAGAATTGTTTTACAGTATACCTTTGAGGAATGCTATGCTACTCAGTTAAATCGGTTGATGGTATATTGCTGACTACCAGCACAAGCTAACATCCATTCAACATTTTCTATCTGCTAGCCACTGCAGTTCTGTGAAGGAGGTATTATTATTGATCCCATTTTTCAGATGAGGAATCTGAGGCAGCCGAGGCTTAAGTCACTCGTCTAAGGTACACACAGGTGGGGCGGCCAGCGGAGCCATGCCCTGCCCCACTACCCTACACTCTCCTGCCTCCCAGTGGCTTTGATGTGTGGAGACCAGTGAGCCTGCCCCTTTCAGAGGGGAGGGGGCATATGTCACAAATTTACTAAGGACACAGAAAAGTGCATGTGAAAGAATTACAACTGCTTTGCCCATTCACAGGGACTGTGGGTTTGGGGCAATTCAGTGAGACATACGCACAAAAGGTCTGAAAAGAAGGTTGGTTTGGATGATGTTTAGTGGGAGGGCTGAGCCGGCAAGCATTAATGCTTCCATCTGGCAGTCTGGCAGAGGGCTTCTCCCTGCCGAGGTAATGTCTAGCGCCGGTTCTCTTCTCTCCAGTGCCCCTCCACCACCTTTTTCATCCTCTCTTCTGATTTCCAATGGCCCAGTCCTCTGTTCCTTGTACCCCAACACACACCATCAGATAGAAGCCGACAGAGCAAGAGCAAGGGCTTTCCAGTTAGACACCTGGATTTAGATCTTCACTGTATCACTTACAAATTGTTCAAGTTACTTAATCTTTCTAAGCCTCAGTTTTCACAAGTAACAAGGTGCTATAAAAAATGTCTACATCAGAAGACTATTGTAACGATTCCGGAAAATAATATATGTAAAGTACTTAGTACATTGTGGCACTTAATAAATGGTATTGGCGGTAAAGTCTTCTCTCTCTCTAGCTGTTTCTGAAATTAAATAGTGACCTCTTAAACTGAATATCCTTCCAAATGTAAGAGGGAAAAAAAAATCTAATTTCAGGCACCATGCAGGTAGTAGGGAAAGCGGGGGATATTTTGCAAGGGGGTGGGTGGCTTTTAGACCCTTGCCAAATAAACTCCCTACATGCATGATTACTGCATATGACTCTCCCCTGTAAAAGAGAGCACAGCTTTGGTTTATTTTGTGATGACTTGAGGCACCACAGGACCAGGTCATCTGCATATGCTTAGTGGGTTTGCTGGTCCTTGGCTTGTGTTTTCTTAAGATTTTCTACTGTTACCTCAATACCTTGCTGGTAATTTGAGTCTTTGAAGAGGCAGACAATGAGGGTTTTAGTTAGCTCTCATGTCTATTCTGTGGCTTTATTTGCCTCTTTCCCAGAGATTGAGCATTTGTGTCTATGGGCATAAGATCGATTACTGCATTGTGTGGTGGAAATGAAAAGGAAACGTTCTTTCTTTCCTCTCGAGCTCTGCCGGGCATTGGCTACAGCCCGCGGCCTTGTCTGAGTGGGCATATGCCATGAGCGCATGGACACGGCAACTGTAATTGCACACTTATCTTGGAGACAAGAAATACATGAAGTTGCTATCGAATTTATTCAGATGGCTCTCCAAATGTAGCATTTCATGTACCGATTTGATGTCCAGGAACTAGAAAGTAACTATGAATGCTTTGTTAGGGAAATTACTTCAGCACAAAATGAGTCCTCTTTTTTTTTTTTTTTAATCCAGCCACAGTAACCAATAGCTTAAGATATAAGATAAAAATAATGTATTTTGTAATTAATATTTTAATTTACTAAGAAGGGAGCTAAATGGTGACTAGACTTCTCTTCCCCTTGATAATAATGAACCCAGGCAATTTCAAAGGAGAGCAGCCAGGAGTTTAATACCTTTGATTAAGAACATGTTTCCATAGTGGCTGTTATGTTCCTATTTAAAAGAGCAAAACAAAACTCAGGCTTATTTTATTTTGGAACTGCAGGGGGTCTTATGGCATCAAAAGAAGAGGAGAAAATGTTTAAGGATAATTAAAGGCAATTTGCCTCATCAGGCCTTTTTCCTCCTCCTTTTTCCTCTTCTCCCCACAATACTTGCTAATTGCTGCTTCAGTGACCTGAGGATTTTTTTTTTTTTTCCTTCAAGTAACTTGCCTATTTGGCTGTTGCCCACACTTATAATTGACTGCATAAATCAATGAATCTTCATTAGTTCATTAAAAAAAAAAAAAAAACAGAACATGCATTACTCCCTGTCTTATCATGCTGGGTAGTTTAGACATCAGGAAAGCCAAAGGCAAGAAATGAATTACATGTGTTAATTCATTTCATCTCCGAAAGAATGCCATGAAGTCCCTGAGATAGAATGGGAAACCAGAGCAGCTTGCTTAGGGTCCCACTGCTTAGGGTGAGATTGGAACCCTAAACTTTGTTTTTACTTTATTACCTCCTTAAATTAAGCTCTCTGTTTCTATGTTCATTTAAAAACTTTCCACTTAGAATTTTCATTGGTTCCTTTAGTTTGAATGCCCCTGGCATGCATTTAAACATATAACACTTAGGTTGCAAAAAGTGAACTTGGCGACTCTCAGAAAAGCCATTGTGGAAAGTCATTCACAGCAGCTTCCCCCGGGACTGAGAAAACTCAGTCACCTCCAGGAAATTTTTAGCTAAAGTTTTAAAATAACAAAACCCAGGATAGGAACAGAGCTCCTAAAATGCAAAGTGTTTTAATTTGGGATTATGTTTTCAACTTTGAAAATGGTTAGAAAATGGCATCACACTCCCAAATCAAGTGACCTCCTGGGAAAAAGAGTGGTCCACAAACTTTTGACCTCAAAGTTTGCACAGGTTTTCTTTGAACTCAGGTGAATTGAACGAAGTGGACCCAAGTATCACACGCTAAGTAAATGCCAGAAAAATGCTGAATTAAGTAATGGGTTAAGTTGTGTTACAGTAGGAAAACCCACAATGGCCATGAGTCCACTAGGGTGGTTGTACTGCTGGTTTGGGGAAGGGGCAGCATAGGAGACACAAAGAATAATGGTTACATATTAATTCTTCAGCTAGATAGAATATGGAAATAGAAAAGGGGAGGTGGAATCCCAGTCTGATAAATATGTGAGCCTCAGAGAAGTAAGAAGTAGTGTCATCCCTCTTTCAGGTTTGTTTTCTGCCAGCAACTCCCTGCCATCCTCAAACATCCAGCCACACAAACTTCTGACCAATGGATGCACAGAAGTTTCAAGGTTTTCTACTTTTGGTTTTATAGCTTTGATTTTCAACTGCATTTACACACAGAAACAGCCAACTATTTGCATATAAAGCACATTTACCCTAATTCTAATTTTAAAAGAACTTAAAAGAGAATATTAGAGATAAAGGAAGGTTTTGGGTAGTAAAATAGACAAGAGGACTGGGGGAATTCCTAGAATGCCCTGGGGTAACCTCTCCTCCTTAGATTCTAGGGATAAGGAGGTAGGGCATAACTAACTTTTAGCTTTAACATCCTTAGAGAGAAAACAGAGCGAACCAGATCCTAGCTCTGGTTCCTCCACCATCCTTTATTGTATGTCCTAGGAGATGTTTTCAATCGCTACAATCCTGTAAAACATTTTATATCTACTGAGTTTCTGACTGGTTGGATCAAAGTTAACACAACCATATTTTCTTTTTTTTTTTTTTGAAGATTTTATTTATTCACTTGAGACACAGAGAGAAAGAGAGAGAGAGAGCATGAGCAGGGAGAGAGGCAGAGGGAGAGGGAGAAGCAGGCTCCCTGCTGAGCCAGGAGCCTGATGTGGGGCTCGATCCCAGAACCCTGGGATCATGATCTGAGCTGAAGGCAGATGCTTAACCATCTGAGCCACCCAGGCACCCCAACACAACCATATTTTGAGGAAATATTCAAGACACTGGGATTAGTCAGAATTTTAGGTAGACTTGTGGAATGAGAAGTTAAGATACTCTTTGAATGATAAACTGGAAATGAAATAGAAAATTGTAAGATAGCATTAATTCTGAAGTCACGTGCATCCTAAATTTGATGTGGTTTTGGAGAAAAGTATCAGAGTGGTGAATCCATTCCTGCAGACTGGCTGTTTTCTGCCCCTCCAGCCCCATTGCTTATGATTCTTCTTTTTACTCACATCCCAGTCCCATTGGCTATCTTTCTGCTCCTCCAACACGCCAGATTCCTTCACACCCAGCTCCTTCACACTGTGTCCTTAGCTTAGGACACAGGCTCTGTGTCCTCTGGGTCCCTGCAATTCTCTTTTAGGGTCAATTTCTGCTCATCTGTCAGGTGACTAATTAAAATGTTCCTTGTTTTGTTCTTGTACCTTTTAATATGTTTCTTTACAGGGCATACAAACATAATTGAAAATCACTTGTGCAATTCCTGTTTTAATATCAGTCTCTCTCTACAGATTATGAGAGTCATGAGGATAGAGGCTGTAATTATATTGTTTACCATCATATAGTACTTCCAGGCCATAGCCGGTCCTTGGTAAATCATTACTGTATGAGTTAATGTATGACTGGTATTGGACTTGAAGAATAGGATGAAAACTGCCTGCGGTGACTGACATGGAAGCCACATCTCAGTATTGAGGATGAACCAGATTTTAGGATTGTAAATGCTAAAAATGGAGGAACCTGGATGTTGATCATAGATTGAATAGTGAGGAGTGCTAGGGAGACAGAAAACAAGCAATGCTGACTCTCTGATATTTTTGGCAGAGAACAAAGACTAAGGTTTACCTAAGATCATTACATGGAAGGTAATGGGAGGGGACTTGGTGGGCTAAATCAGCTTAACGCTACCTTGTTGAAAGCCTCTGGTATCAAATATGCTATTCGTGGTGACCCAGGTCTGTCAGTGAAGTAATTTCTTGACCATCTCACAAGGCTGGGAGCTATGGATTCACAGTTATTTGTCCGTACATGTAGAATGCAGTACTTCTCATCCTTCTGGATTTCTCCGATACCTAATATTCTATAACCTTCTCCAGGAAATTTTCTGAGTCATGTACCCTTTCTTTTTTTTTTTTTTTTAAGATTTTATTTATTTATTTGACAGAGACAGAGACAGCGAGAGCAGGAACACAAGCAGGGGGAGTGGGAGAGGGAGAAGCAGGCTTCCCGCTGAGCGGGGAGCCCGATGTGGGGCTCGATCCCAGGACCTTGGGATCATGACCTGAGCCGAAGGCAGCCGCTTAACGACTGAGCCACCCAGGCGCCCCCTCATGTACCCTTTCTTTGTAACCCCAAGTATCTGTAATTGCATATTATTGTCTATTTGTTTCCTCTACTAGACTGTAAGCTTCTTGATGGTAGTGATTTTCTTATTTGCCTATATATTCATGACTAGGTCAGCGCCTAGCATTAGATACCTGAGTAATATTTGGCAAACTTAATGGAATTAAACTCATTTTAATTAAATAATTGTTTCCTTTTGCCAAGTAAATACATTGGTTGGGAAATGGTTAAATATATATTCACATAAGGGTGCCTAGCAGAGCAGGTCTTGTAGTCAAACTTAATAAAGTTTGTTGTTGGACCAATTTTTGCCACAGATACTTTGGTAGTTTGATTAAAAAAAAAAAAATCACATCATTACAGTGTGTTTTTGCAGCATCTCGCATCAAGAGTCTCTCTACCCAATCCTTTAATCTTGGCTGGTTTTAGAATTTGCTTTGACTAATAGAATGTGACAAAAATGATGGTGTGTCAGTTCCAAGCCTATGTCTTCCCTCTGCTCTCTTGCCTTGTGAACAAGTCTAGGCAGCCATTCCAGCTGAGGTCATCCTAGACCAACTGGTTCCCAGCTGACCTGGCAGCTGAGCACAGATGGATTGATTGAGTCCAGCCAACACCAGAACTGCGCAGCAGCTATGCTTAGCCCAAATTGCTGACCTACAGAATTGTGATCTAAATAAATGGTTTTTAAAAACTATTAAATTTTGGGGTTACTATGCAGAAGTTAATTATTATAGATATGTTACTTTTAATTTGCTAAATTAAAATAGCTTATGCTATATTTTGCTAAGATGATAGGTGGTGAGATCTGACTTACACATAGGGCATTTCTTGAAAAGGAGAGTCCTAGATGGAATGACCTGGGCACTGGAAGACTTGAGACATTAGATACCTTGAGTGGGAGATGGAAAGTGACAAAAGAAAGTATCTTCCTTAGGGAATGAACAATGACTAATAAATAAGACAGAATTCATGAGGCATCTCGTAAAGAGTGAAGCTTCCTCAAAATTAGAGGTGATTTCAGGGGACGGATGAACCATACAGATGAAATGACTGATGACTTGACATTCAGGGTAAGCAAGCCATGCCATACACAATGTGGGAAAGAACCCGCATGCATTAGTGATAATTGCAGTCTGTCGATATTTGGGAAGAATAAACATCATAAGCAAATAATTATAAGCCATGGGATAAAAATTGGAATGATTTTAAGAAAAGAAGAGAATTAAGAAACAGCATTTAGAAGGATGAAGAATGTAAATAGCACTTTCAGTGTGGAGGTCTGAACTTGTTTTATATTACTAGCACTATTTGGCTTTAAGAAAGTCAGTGGGCCTTGGATTCTTCAAATGGAAATTTGGTTCCTGTAACTACTTCATAAAGAAAGTCAAACAAAATAACAAACAGGAACACATCTAATTAATTTTAGAGAGCTAGAACAATGGTTCTTAATGTCTAAGGTTGATATTGGAAACTATAGGTAATTTTGAATGAATGATCAGCTCAGGGACAGTCATATAGGATTTTTTTTTTTTTTAATCCATAGCTTCTGTCATTAATGTCAGCCTCTCCCATTGTCCTTCCCCTCATCTCCAGAACAACCTTGCTTATTGCAGAGAGTGGCAAAGCCTTCTTTTTGCTGAAGTTGGAATGTTCACTTACCCTGGAATCAGGGTGATGATATAACTTCACCTCTTTGAGAACATTTTCGCTTTTATATTCCTGTGACATGCTCCAGGCCACAGGATTGCAATGCTATGTTAGAGAACAGAAGTGCTCAATGCTATTTTGTTACCCAATCTTTTGGAATTAATTTTCTTTTTAAAATTTTGGGGCAAAGAAGGCATGATTTTGAAACTTTGTCTTCTGTATTTTTAATTCCCTTTAGGTCATTGGCTTTATAGTTCTGCCCATTGAGTCATGATATCCATTGCTTCAGGCAGAGGGCAGGACCCAGCTAAGAACAAAGGAAACAGTGTTCAGTTTTTGAATTCCAAAACATGCTCTTGAAGCTAATTTCAGAGACAACAGTTGTGAAAAGCCAAGGCATTCACTTGCAATACCTAGATTTATTGAGAAAGAAATCAGAAACTTTGCTTTTAAATATTAACTATTCCCTTAAAATATTAAGAAGTTACAGGACTGAAGGAAGAAAGATTTACTATAAGCCACAGAATACAGAATATGCAGAGGGTAGCACAAAGTTCATTTTCCAATACCCTGGAAAGAAACAAAACAAAACAAAACTGATGGGGAGGAGCCTGGAGAGAAAGAGTAAGAGGAAAGCACGAATCCTGAGTCCCGAATTGGGTCCGGTTCCTGGCCCTGGGTGGGTCAGAGACCCCACATGACCTTAACATCATTGATTAAAGGGAGCTTGGTTCTCACATCTTGCTTTGAGCTCTGAATGGGGATGATCTCCTTAAAAGGGGCATCCTCAGTAGAGCAGAAATTTGGTGTTATGTGTGTGTAAGATGACCAGGCCAAAGCTGTCCCATTCTCAAGCTGTCAGATTCAGAGAGGAGATCCAGGGAAGCTCCTAAAATTCTTAAAATTTGAAGCAAAGGACAGTATTTGAGAATTAGAGAATAGCACGTCTGCCAGGAGGCTGCCACAGCTTAAATTGGAAACTGCAGATTGGATAGTCCAAAGCAGGGGCCACATGTGGATGGATGTAGCTAAATCTCAGAATGTCAGTTGTGTATGTTAGTGGTGAGGTGAGGGATTGAGGCTATTGTCAGAGAAACTGAGCTACCTGAAAGCTATCACCTCTCTGCTGAGGAATCAGACCACAGGTATTGGCATCACACAGTTTGGTGCAGTAATGGTTGTGGTTGGTTCTCAGATACCAAGCAAGAGCCAGATATTCTTTCTCTAATGACAGGACAATTTTTTTTTAAAGATTTTATTTATTTATTTATTTGACAGAGAGGGGTGGTGAGCACAAGCAGGGGCAGTGGCAGGCAGAGGGAGAGGGAGAAGTAGGCTCCCCACCGAGCAAGAAGTCCGACGTAGGGCTCGATCCAGGACCCTGGGATCATGACTGAGCCGAAGGCAGACACTTAACCGACTGAGTCACCCAGGTGCCCGTAATGACAGGACAATTAATAAGCCCCTTAGGGGTAGGAGAATGATGTTGGGGGAAAACGTGGAATTTGACTATCCTGAAGAGATTAAGCTTAAAAAAGAAGGGTCTAAATTGCTTTGAAATAGGAAGATCTAGTTTTTGCTTCTGTTATCAATGGAAATGAAGCCTCATAAGTATGATGAGTCTAGTTTTGTATCATATGTAAGTTTTGACCCCACAGTTTGGGTGCATATGTCATTTCAGCTCCCTGATATGGGTTAACACCTTCTTTCTTTGTGCCCCATCTAAAACCACTCTCTGCATTGCATTATGTGTGAATGTGTCTGTCTCCACCACTTGACTGTAATCTTTATAGTGGCAGGGACCACATCTCATCCCTTTTTATATTTTCAGCTGCTGGCACAGGGTCTGACATTTAGTTATCTCTCGAGAAGTATCTGTTGAATAAATCCAAAGTCCATGATGACAAACCAATCGGGTAAATTGTGAACATTTTTACGAAAAACTGTCTGTAGGATTCTAGAAAGTCTGATTATTCTTGCTTTGGTTTATCAGAATCAACTGACCGTTTTGTCTATGCTATGAAAACATATCCCATTTATTAATTATGAAATGCCTACTATGTGTAGCACCTTTCATGTAGAAATTGTTTAATACTCCCAAGGATCCTATGATGTTAGTCTTCCTATCCTCATTTTATTGAGGAGGAGACTGAAACCTGAAGAGTTTAAGAAACTGACTCAAGATTCCATGGCCACTGAGTGGACCAGCCAGGTGTAAGTCTGGCTCTAGCCTGTGTTCTCAGTTACTACATATATATGTCTCTAAATGTAACTGAGTGTCCTCATATAGAAGTGGTTAGAAAATTTGTACAGATGGTCCCCAACTTAACGATGGTTCCGCTTAGGATTTCTTGACTTTATAATGATGAAAAGGCTGTATGCATTTAGTAGAAACTATACTTCAGATTTTGAATTGTAATCTTTTCCTGGGAGAGTGATACACAGTATGATACTGTCTCATGATGCTGGGCAGGGGTGATGAGTCATAGCTCCAGTCAGCCATAGGATCATGAGGGTAAACAAACAATATACATATTTATACCCATTCTGTACCCATGCAGCTGTTTTGTTTTTTGCTTTCAATACAGTATTAAATAAATTGCATGAGGTATTCAATACTTTATTATAAAATAGGCTCTGCGTTATATGATTTTGCCCAACTATAGGCTAATATAAATGTTCTGTGCACATTTGAGGTAGGTTAGGCTAAGCTATGATGTTAGGTAGGTTAGGTGTATTCAATGCATTTTTGACTTAGGATATTTTCAACTTATGTGGGCTTACTGGGATGCAACCCCTCTGTAAGTAGGATTACACTGTAAAATCTGTATTAGTGAATAGTGACAGTATAACATTCCCCTGTACAGTGCATATGATTTCATGAATGTGTATACTCCAACTATTGTTTTAGTCTTCCAACAAATGATAAGAGTTCTCCCCAGCAGTGTGGAAAGGACTGCCTCTGTATTTCTTTGAAATAAAAAGTACCACTAGGTTACAATGGACCAGATTATCCTAATAGATATATTCAGGACATTCTATCCAGAAACAGCAGAATACTCATTCTTTTGAAGTACACATGGAACATTCTTTGGAATAGATCATATGTTAGGCCACAAAACAAGTTCCAATAAATTAAAAAAGATTGAAATTGTATTATGCATCTTTTCCAACTATGGTGATATGAAACTAGAAATCAGTCACAAAAAAATATGGAAAGAACACAAATATATGGGGGCTAAATAACATGCTACTAAACAATGAATGGGTCAAACAGGAAATCAAGGCGGAAATAAAAAAATACATGGAGGCGAGTGAAAATGAACAATAGTCCAAAATATTTGGGATGCAGCAAAAGCTGTTCTAAGAAGGAATATTATGGCAATACAGGCCTACCTCAATAAACAAGACAAATCTCAAATAAACAACCTAACCTTACACCTAAAGGTACTAGGAAAAGAAGAACAAAGCCCAAAGCCAGTAGAAGAAAGGAAATAATAAATAATAAATATTAGAGCAGAAATAAGTTAACTAGAGCCTAAAACAACAATGGAACAGATCAATGAAACCAGGAGCTGGTTATTTGAAAAGATAAACAAAATTCATATAAACCTTTAGCCAGATTCATTAAGAAAAAAAGAATGAAGATTCAAATAAATAAAATCAGAAATGAAGGAGAAAGAACAACTAACACCACAGAAATACAAAGGATTATAAGAAAATATTAGGAAAAATTATATTAAAAAAAATGGACAACCTAGAAGAAATGCATAAATTCCTAGAAACATATAACCTTCCAAAACTGAATCAGGAAGAAATAGAAAATTTGAACAGACTGATTACTAGCAATGAAATTGAATCGGTAATCAAAAAACTCTCCCAAAACAGAAGTCCAGGATCAAATGGCATCACAAGTGAATTCTACAAAACATTCAAAGAAGAGTTAATACCCTATTCTTCTCAAAGTATTCAAAAAGAAGAGGAAGGAAAGCTCCCAAATTCATTCTATGAGGCCAGCATTACCCTGATACCCAAACCAGATAAAGACACAACAAATAAAGGCGCTACAGGCCAATATCTCTGACAAACATAGATGCAGAAATCCTCAACAAAATATTAGTAAACTGAATCCAACAATAAATTAAAAAAATCATTTATTACAATCAAGTGGGATTTATTCCAGGATGGCAAGGGTCGTTCATTATTCACCAGTCAGTCAACATGATATGTTTCATTAACAAGAAAAAGGATAAAAACCATATGATCATCTCAGTAAGTACAGAAAAATCATTTGACAAAGTACAACATCTATTCATGATAAAAACTCTCAATGAGAGTATAGAGGGAACATACCTCAACATAATAAAGGCTATGTATAAAACCCCACAGCTAACATCAAGCTCACTGGTGAAAACCTGAGTGCTTTTCCTCTAAGATCAGGTACAAGGTAAGGATGTCCACTCTTATCACTTTTTTCAACATAGTACTAGAAGACCTAGCCACAGTAATCAGACAAGGAAAAAAAACATAAAAGGCATCCAAATTATTAAGGAAGAACTAAAACTTTCACTCCTTGCAGATGACATAATCGTATATATAGAAAACCCTAAAGACTCCACCAAAAAACTACTAGAACTGAATAAATTAATTTAGTAAGTTCTCAAGATATAAAGTTAATATGCAGAAATCTGTTGCATTTTTTTCACACTAATAATGAAGCAGCAGTAAGAGAAATTAAGAAAGCAATGCCATTTACAGTTGCACCAAAAATAATAAAGTACTTATGAATAAACTTAGGAGGTGAGAGACCTACTTCAAAAACTATAAAACACTGATGAAAGAAACTCAACATGACACAGATGGAAAGATATTCCATGCTCATGGATTGGAAGAACCAATATTGTTAATATGTCTATACTATGCAAAACAATCTGCAGATTTAATGCAATCCCTATCAAAATACCAATAACATTTTTTACAGAAGTAGAGCAAATAATACTAAAATTTGTATGGAACAACAAAAGACCCCAAATAGCCAAAACAGTCTTGAGAAATAAGAATAAAACTGTAGATATCACAATCCCAGATTTCAAGATCTACTACAAAGTTGTAGTAATCAAAACAACATGGTATTAGCATAAAAGTAGACACATAGATCAAACACAGAATAGAGAACCCAGAAATAAACCCACAATTATATGGTCAATTAATCTATGACAAAGGAAGGAAGAATATGCAATGGGGAAAAGACAATCTTTTCAATAAATGGTGCTGGGAAAACTGGAGAGTTAAATGTAAAAGAATGAAACTACTTTCTAAAACCATGCATGAAATAAAACTCAAAATGGATTAAAGAGCTAAATGTGAAACTTGAAACCATAAAACTCCTGGAAGAAAACATAGACCATAATTTCTTTGACACCAGCCATAGAAACATTTTTCCAGATATGTCTCCTCAAGCATGGGAAACAAAAGCAAAATTAAGCTATTGGGACTATACCCAAAATAAAAAGCTTTTGATCATGAAGGAAACCATCAATAAAACGAAAAGGCAACCTACTGAATGTGAGCATTTGACATTTGACATTACTGAATGTCTTACACTATTATCTGCAAATAATATATCTGATAAGCAGTTAATATCCAAAAAATATAAAGAACTTATACAACTCAATAGCCAAAACACAAATAACCCAATTAAAAATGGGCAGAGAACCTGAATAGACATTTTTCCAAAGAAGACATACAGATGGCTAATAGACACAAGAGAAGATGCTCAACATCACTAATCATCAGGGAAATGCAAATTAAAACCACAGTGAAATATCACCTTACACCTGTCAGAATGGCTAGAATCAAAATCACAAGAAATAACAAGTTTCACAAGGATGTGGGGAAAAAGAAATCCACATGCAGTTGGTGGGAATGCAAATTGGTGCAGGCACTGTGGAAAACAGTATGGAAGTTCCCCCCAAAATTAAAAATAGAATTATCATATGATCTAGGAATTTCATTACCAGGTATTTACCCAAAGAAAACAAAGACAGTAATTTAAAAAGACATATGTGGGGCGCCTGGGTGGCTCAGTCTGTTAAGCATCTGCCTTCAGCTTAGGTCATGATTCCAGGGTCCTGGTATCATGCCCCGCATCGGGGTCTACTCAGCAGGGAGTCTGCCTCTCCCTCTGCCCCTCCCCTGCCCCACTCATGCTCTCTCTCTCTCAAATAAATAAATAAAATCTTCAAAAAAATTAAAAAAGTAAAAAGACATATGCACCTCTATGTTTATTGCAGCATTATTTACAATGGCCAAGATATGGAAGCAACCCATTATCCATCCATAGATGAATGGATAAAGATGAAGATATATATCTATATCTTCTTTCTATCTATCTATCTGTCTATCTATATCTTCATGGTTAATATTACATATATTATATATATGAATGTTATATATATATGAATATTACCCATAAGAAAGAATGAAATCTTGCCATTTGCAACAACCTGGATGGACGCAGAGGGTATAATCCTAAGTGAAATAAGTCCTAGAAAGTCAAATATCATATGATTTCACTTATGCGTGGAATTTAAGATCAAAAAAAAAAAGAGAAAAAAAACAGACTCTTAAATATAGAGAACAAACTGGTGGTTGCCAAGAGCGGAGGTGGGATGGGGGAGGGGTCAGATAAAGGAGGTCAAGAGTACACTTACCTTGATGAACACTGAGTAATGTTGAATTGGAGAATCATTCTATGTACACCTGAAACTAATATAACACTGTATGTTAATTATAATTTAAAAAAAAGTAAAAAGTATTGAAGTAAAAAAAAAAGTACTACTAGGATCAATGTCAAGTTTGGCTTGTTTGTTCTTTCAGAGTTGGGATGTCTTAGTGAGGTCAGACAGGGACACTGAGCCCTGTTCTGTGGTTCCTTCTGTGAGTTTCCTCTTGCCTAAAAAATGTCTGTGGGCTCCTACACCACCACCATTGTGGGAAGAGCCCTGGCTTTCTGTTCATTTAGTAGGACCCTTTTAGGAGAGAAAGAAGGAGTAGGGAACCCATGAAGGTAGAACTGTGGAGTTGGGTTGCCTGCCCCTGCCCCAGGCCCTTCTGGGAATATACCTATCAGTGGAGAGGGGCTCAGAGTGGGGCTGGGCACTTGGATCTTCTGACTTCTTTGCTCCTTAACAGAGTGTGGAGTGGAGTGAGTATCTTTCTCTAAGGATAAATCCACGGGTAGCCTGTCATTTTGAGGGACTGTTCTGCTTTTGTGCATGTTGAGTCTGACTGGGACAAGGAATGGTGGCCAGAGCCTTGGGAATCCATGCAGTAAAAGACTATAGGGGCCTTCATCAAATTTTTGAGATGATTCTGGAAAACTAAACTAGCTCTTTGGATTTATTCCAGTACAAAGTAGAAAAATGGTCTTTAGTATTTGGGGATTACCTCAGCAGGTCTTTGGGCTGTGCCATGCCAGTAGGCACCAGTGTGAATGTATTCGATTTTTATGTGGTTTGATTGGTCTGTGTGGGTGCCACATTGGCTGTTTCATATGTTGAATGTCACCCCTGGCCTCAGGAGAAGAAAGAATGTTGCCAAAATGAACGAGTTCTATGAGATATATTGAGACACAGTCTTTGTTTTGCTTCTAATTTCTTTTTTTCATGATTTTTCTAGCTTCACTGTAGGAAGGTAATAAACATCAAAGCTGGCATAGTCAATGATCCCTTTCCAGAGATATGACCAGACAAGCCTCCTTTCATTGGGCTCTTGGGGAAAGCACATTCCCAGGAAGGGAGAGGAACATTAAACCATGTGTCACTCATTCTGCAGGAATGGAAATGTTGGTTCTTCTGGTTGTAATAATTTAGAGATTAAATGTTGGACATGTGACTTCAGGAAGGCTATAATTTGTTTTTTACATCATAAAATCTTGTTTCTATTCCTCATCCCGTATGCATCTCCTTTGGAAAGCCATGTAACTTGTCCAGCATGCCATTGTATGGAATTGTGTCAGCAAGTTTGTGGTTCTCTCCATAAATCATGTCACGTAGAGACTACTTTCATAAGCCAATCCCCCACCTGGCCACAATGCCCTGAAAAAAGAATGTGCTTTGTTACATGTGATTGGAAGCTTCCAAATTGGTCTTGGCTATTTTCTATTACTTAGGTCCTTCTAACTTTCCCTTAGCTATTACAGAAAAGTTGCCTTTACTAGGCTCACCAGCATCTAGTGCCCTGAAACTTTATCACAGGGAATACTCACTAATCATTTTCAATTGTGTGAAGGTTTGGGACCTGACTTCTGATAACCTGTAATACTCAGTACTACAACTGCCTTTTATTTTCCTGCCTACTTGTCACATCCTACTTGTTGGAACATAATATTTGTGGCTTGCAGAATCCCAAACCTAACCAAGTGATGGATGTACTGTCGATGATTAATCCACATCTCTATGTAGTTCTGGGTCTATTGCTTTTCGATTGATTTGTGCTGAGGTTTAAGCAACTAACTGAATGGCTGCTAAGGCTTGATTCTTAACTGTAATACTTTTCCTAGGTGTTTGGGTCTAAATTCTCTTGAACCTGCTGATGGTCAGAGGGGCTATTATTATAGACAAAACAAAACCCCACATAAACTAAGAATATACAGTCTAGTTAAACATGTTGTCATGGCCAGAGAGTGCTACCTTTCTCTCTGTCTTCCTCTGCCCCCTCCCCACCCTGATCTCAGATGCTAATTATATTCCTTGGTTCCTAGCAGACAAACTAGCATCTGTTTGGTGCAGAGAATCTCTTATTTGTTTCAACTTTATTCCCTTTTATCTCTACCGCACCCATTCCCCTTAGAGTACAGGCAGCCAGAATGGAAGAGCTTGCAAAGCTTTAGTTTAGGCATTTTAGCTCCCACAATTCTGGGCCATCAAAGATAGTACACAGAGTAGTCTGAATGGGACTCAGCGAATTCTTGTACTATTTGGATATTTTGTTGAAAGGTATTAGTTCCATTACCATAGACAACTATTTTCTAGTGCATCTTTTTGTTTCAGATTGTGTTTTATTGTTTTGTATATACATATTTGTAATTCATGTAAATGATATGGGATGTTGTATCTCTCATTCTGTTTTTCTTTATTCTTTTTTTTTTTGGATCTATCCATGTTGCCTTGACCAAATCTCATCTGTTGCTTCTGATTGCCACATCATGCTGCATGTTGTTCATTCAGCACCTTGATTCATCCATTTTTCCAGTGATGGACACAGGTTGCTTCCAGTATCCCCTTCCCATCATACCTATCACTGCAATGAAGTGACCAAGGTAAATATGTTTACCAATTAACTGATAGGTTTTCTTCTTTAATGTGTCTTTCTTATGTTTATGAAAAACTGTATGAGATAAATTTTAGTTTTTGTTTCAGTTCCTTTTTACCCTTTAAAAAATCATTTAATATTTTACATAATGCTCCATAGTTTAAAGGTTACTTATAGATTAGTCACGCCCTTTGCTCAGAATTGATCTGTTTTCTCTTCTTACTTAAATTCACAATTATCATAGTTTTCTATTGTGCTCACTGGGTGACTATATGTTTGAGAGAATAAGTTTGCATTTTTGTCATGGTAACAGTACCATTTCTGTAATAATTCAAAATGTAAATTAACAAAATCCAATACTACAACAAATAGTGAAAATCTGTAGAAGTTTGTAGGTGCCACTAAAAAATTCTAGGAAAAAAATTCTCTGCATGACAGAGATAGAATGGCTAGAAGATGTGTTTCTCACATATTTTTCTTTGTCTTAAAAAACCCATCTGTTAGCTATGCCATGGGTGGCTACCCTATGGTTCAATATTTTCCTACTCTCTAGAATACTAAGCCAACAGTAAACTGAAATAATGAATGTAGCTCTATTCATGGAAAAAACATTCACAATACTATTTTGGAGAGGAATCCATGAAACCCTGAGATTTTGCCTCACCCAAAGCTATCTTCTGAGCTAAGCTGCCAGAGGTGAGTTATGGAGCACAAAGTGTCATTAAGAACTTCAACAAGTCTGGTGGGAGGCTGTATTGGGATTATATGCCTGACCAAGGCAACGTGTGCAGATTGAGTTGTGATCTACGAAGGGACCCCATTTGAGAACTTAGTTCCAAAGAGGTGCTGCAGTTCCAAAGAGATGCTAACTGGACCCAATTAGATCATCTGGATAGGGGTTCTTAAGCCACAGAGAGAGACACTCATAATGGAATAAAAAGAAGCAGCCGATAGAGAAATAAAGTAGGTTAAAAAGAATAATAGGTTGATTTAATTTCTGTGGCATCCTAAAAAAGATTCCAGCTTTCTTTAGACCTATTAGAATATTGAGACAGTTTTTTTCTGTGTGACTCTATTCTTAGAACATACATTAAAAAAAAAACAAAACAAACACATTCCAAATAACAACATATAAGAAACCAAAACCCAAAGTTGAAGGTGGTAATGAGAACAAAGTAGATTCTAATTTTAGTAATTTATATTGTAAGTATAAATAAATAAAGAGGTTATTGAACTAATGAAAATATATTGGAACTCTGAGTGGCTATAAAGGGAATGACATATTCAGCTCTGATTATGTCCATGTGTTGAAAATGGAAGGAATGATTCACTACTAATTTTTCGAATACAACAGCGATTGAACTCTGCACTTGGGACACTATGGGCTGCTGATGGAAGGTAAGGATGTTGGCCAAGGTTGAAAAGCTTCAAAGAGGTAGAAGTGTGTGTCACAGGCAGTAATACTAACCAAATATCTCTGTACTCCGCTATATTTTACAACCTCCTTGTGGTTAGTTTACATAATGAGTTCTGATCAGTGGCCTGTGGATGGATGTGAGATGTGTCATCTCCAGACATTGATAGTCACGATCAGTTGTGAATGCTTTCTGCTCTCTCTTTGCTGGTCTTGGAGATCCTGGAAGCCATGTGGTCAGATGATGGAGTCACAAAACAGAGCTTGGGAAGTGAACTTCCTTGGAAAGTATCTAGACTTGCAGACGGTTTGTGAGAATGCATAATAAACTTGATATGTTTAAGCGACTGAGATTCTCGTGGTTGCTTATTGCTTACTACCAGGCTCATACTGAGTAGGATTTGAATCCTAGGCAATCTATTTTACTAGAAATGTTATGTTCTTCCCACTGCATTAAATTGGTTTTAACAGTGGAAGACTCTGAGATAGAGTTTCAGCTTTGTCATCTCAAAAAATGGGGAAAATGAACTGCACCCAATAGGAGTGTTATAAAAGCTAAATGAGGTAACTTTTAAAATGTTAGATTTTATTTTTATTCATGTATGGTGGGGCCAGCAGATCAGGTTCTGCCACTGAAAAGATAGTTTGTTACTTACAGTTCCCAAGAGGAACAGGTGCATACCATGCAGGACCTCATGGGGAAGCACCAGGGTTAGTCAAGCAGCAGAGGGAACAGAGGGCAAGAGGCTTTATTTACAGGGTGTACTATCAATCTAATGTACCTCTATAATGAATAGAGATTCTTCAAAAATGTGTCGTTGATTATGTTCACTTCTCTTTTTTAAAGCCCTAAATTAGTTCATGCTCTTCTCCCTGTTTGCCTCACTCTAACCTCCACATTTATGAGAATTAATCCTATTTTATTTTGTAAGTCTCAGTGAATGACATTTCTTTTGGGAGATGCCTCCTTAGTCTCATCCATCTCATCCCCACCCCGTGCCCCTTCCCCCTCAGGCCTGTGTGGAGAGCCTCCTATGCACCCACATATCACTGTTGACATGACTCGTACCTGGTACTGGAATTTCGTATTTATCTGTACACACTCATTAGCCAGGAAGCCACATGAACGTGGAAACATTTTGAGAACTCCCTCCTCTAGCCAACATTAATTCCCCTACTATAAGCTCTCACAGCACCTATATTTCTCCTTTGTAACTCTGACAGTTTTTTTCATGATAATTCATTCAGTGTTTGTCCTGTTTTCAACTCTTGGCTCCAAAAGGGTCTGTCTTTTTTATTGCTGCAATTCTAGCACCACAACACATGGTCCGTGCTCAGTGCATGTTTGTGGAATGTCTGACAGGCAGGACTTGAATCTGTCTTATTCTTCATAGTGCTCAAGGCTTTAAAACAATGCCTGGCCCACTACAGATGCACAGGAAAATGTGTTTGAATAAAAGCAAGTATAAATCCTCATAAAAATCCTGTAAGGCACATATTGTTATAAGAACTTTTAAGGGTGAGCAAATAGATACTCAGGAAATGAAGACTTACTTGCCTAAGATGCTCAACAAGATGGAAGCATAGTTGGGACTCATATGAATTCTTCCGACTCCAATGCTTGTTTTCCCTCTGATGATGCTCAGTCTTAATTAGCAGGTTGATTTGACAACAGTGGAGCATTTCAATGCTTGTTGGACTTCAATGTGCATAGAAGTCATCTGAGAATCTTGATCAAATGCAGATTCCGAGTTAGTAGGTCTGAGATGGCTTCTGAGATTCTGTATTTCTAACAAGCTCCCAGGTGATGCCCATGCTGCTGGTACAGTGACCACATTTTGAACAGCAAAGATAAAGATTGCCCTCAAATTAATTTTCCTATCATATATGCTTATAACTTCAACAGAGAGGATAAAGTAGAAATAAAAAAATTAATCAGTGTAAAGACTTCTTATTAAGGGAAAGAGTATTCAAACAATATTAGTTGTCTAAATTGATAAAATTCAGAAGACAATTGTTCAACTCTACCTAATTTTGCTGCTTGGGAAGAGAGGGTGTATAATTCTAAAACCAGGCCCTTGTTTTTGTTTCATCTTCAATAAGAAGTTGAAAATAACACAATTTCAGTCAAAAGGAACTCTAAGATTTATAATGGGCTTCTCATGTGATGGTACAGTTTCATTGCCTTAGGATGGGTGCCCCGGGAAACAGACTTTGAGACAGAGATTTGCCTGTAGGAGGTTTACTGGGGAGCAAGGGAAACAGGGTGGGTACAGGGAGAATTTGAGCATCATGTATTTGCAGCGGAGTCCTGGCTGATCCTATCGGCAGCTCTGGAAATGAAATGGCCCTCACAGCTGTCCCAAATCACAGCACGAGGGCTGGGTCTTTATACCCCCATAGAACCAGTCTTTGGGTGCAGACTGCCACCCCAGCAGGGTAGTGAGGTGGCTCTGAACAAGGGCGATGCACAGAAAGGGACTCAGAGTGGGCAGTCAGCAGCCCTCACATCCAGAAACAGGGAATGGGAGCATTAGCACAGAGGGGGTCCCACAGCATCATACATTGTTTCTAGTACTTAGGCAGTTCTAACAAATATCTTCAGTACCATCTCTGGGTTTTGTAAACACTGTTCTGCAGACTCTCCAGAGAAACAGACTTTTTTGATGCAGAGAACTGGAGGTCACTAGAAAAGAGTGGGGCCAGGGAGAGTGAGCTAGGGAGCAGTATTCTACTACTTAGATCTATTGTTAGCCATATTCAGAGCTCTCTGAAATAATTACGACTACAAAAATTTCATTAAACTCACACCATGTCTATGGGATCCACCCGCATGTCTGCCCGTTATATTTTTCTAACTTCTCCCTTCTCGATTTCTCCATTATAAAATGTGGACTTTCAAACAGATGATCTATAAAATCCCAGACAGTTTTTAATAAAATTCTGATTATATAACTCTTTCTCCTTCTAAATCCCTGCCCTTATCAACTGGCTCAGAGAATAGAAACTTGGCTTAATCCAAAAATGTTTTTTTGCCCACAAATATCTATTCCAAGAAATACCTAAAAAGAAAAAGGAACAATTGGAATAAGTGTGGGTCCTTTTATATCACACATCTCTTTTGAACTAAAATATCAGATTAAAATTATTTTAACTTCATAGAAAATTTGTAATATAGAGAAAACAAAAGAAAACTATCTTGCCTTTTAACATTTAATTATGTTTTCTCTTTTTCCTTTCTATATACTTTAATCATACAGATGCAATTTTGCATCCCATTTTTTTTCATTTAACATTGGATATCCAAAGAATTCCTGTATGTACTGAAGTTTTTTGTAACTAAATTTAAAAAATAAATTAGAATTTACTTAGCACTTCTAATTTGGGAGATTTCTCTTATTGTTATTTTTTTATTTGCTTAATGTATATAGCTTTATTCACAACTTTTTCCTAAAATTTGAATGATGTCTTAGGATAGAATCCCAGAAGTAGAAGATGAAGCAGGTTTTAAGGTGAAAGGAAAGCAATTAAGATGATCGGAGCAACAGAAGAGATCAAGCCCCAAAACATACTCTTTTATCAACAGAGTCTTGTCTTCTTCTCTATGTCAGTTTGAAGATGACATTTATTAATGACCAGACCACAATCTGATTGTTTTACATAGTCCAAGAATGGCAGTAAACATAATAAAACAATATAGAAGAAAAGGAAAGAAGGAAGGAAGGGAGGAAGAAGTTACAAAAGAGTGAACAAATCTCGATTATCCTTACACATTTATGGGTTTTGTAAATTGATCTTCCAGTTTCCCCTTAACTAAATGACACTTACCTCATTTGGGGGGAACATAATCAAACAATATTGCTTTGTACTCTATTTTTGCAAAAGTCTTTGTGTGGTGAACAAGGAGGCGGATTATGGGAGTCATTCTACACCTCAGGCAGAATATTATTATTGTAATATGTGGTTTGGAACTGGGGTGTGAAATTCTCCTTCATTGGAGACTTAGAGGAGAATGGAATGTTATTTCTCATTTGGGAACACAGTTTTGGAAGAAGAATGATCAACTTCTCAAAAGAAAGCCTCTTCCACTTCTAAAAATTAAAAAACTAAAGCAAAAGGACAAACTCTTAGATTTCATCTTTTTTCTCTTATCAAAACTCCCTTGTGTTCTACTAAACGTCCTTTTTTTTTTTTTTCCAGAATGTCTGTGTCCCTATTTCTCAGTTACCTCATTTCTCTCCCTCTTCTTTTTCTATTTGTCAGAGGTGACCAGCAATAGCAGTTAACCTTTGAAAAATAGTCTGGGAAAATTTCCAAGGTGCCTACCCATAGATAATTTAATGGATTCCCTCTGCCTACCTGGTAGAAATAACAGGTTAAACCCAGGAGCACTGGGTAATGTCTAATTGCCTTTTGGCATAGCTCACCAAAGCATGAACACTCTTAGTAGAATTTGGACTTGATATTCACAGATGAACAGTTTCTTGTTCATAAATATTCTCAATTCAGATTAATGCAAGTCAGCCCAGAGAAATAAAATTAGTATCAGGAAAAAAAAAAAAAAAATGTGTGTGTGTGTGTGTGTGTGTGTGTGTGTGTAATGGTCAACTATAGCAGTTAGTGATCATCCTACCATTGACTCGTGTCATTCTGTGGCTTTTAGAGGGATAGTAGGCTCAAGCGGGCTAAGAAAAGTAGAGTGCATGATTGAGTTCTTTTTCAGCAGCTGCAGATAACTTCCTTTGAGCAGAGCACTTAAGCCCTTCGAGTTTCAGTTTATGGCTCTGTAAAAATGAGTCCAACAATACTAACTGACCTCTGAAGTGATTTCGTGCAGTACTAATAAAAATTATGGAAAGCAAATATCAAGTGCTAGACAAACATTTAAGGATAATTTTCTCCTGTTTAATGGTTTTGAGTTCTTGGGCTTTTCTCTTTTTTGACTTATCTTTTCCTTTTCTGCATCCTCCTTTGTATGCCAAGGGCAGTGCCTTAGCAAGACTACCTGAACCTTTTGTGTTAGGGATCCTTGCTCTTCTTCTGTAATGTTTCTAGTATACAGCCTGTAACATGCCCATGAGTGACCTAATTCACTGTTACAAAACTCAGGAGTGTATATTTTCAATAGAGCAAGTAGTACAGGCTCAAGTATCCACAGACTTTGCTACCTATATGAGACAATCTAGAAAAAATACTTGAAATTGGTAATACCACATTTGAAATCATTTGGATTCTAGGAAGTGCTTGTTTCTGAAGCTCTCATTGATTTATTCATTCAACTGTTATAATATTAAGCTTCTATTTGTATTCCTTGCTTTTCAGTTATAGGAACTGAGGATATAGCAGTAAAGAAGAGAAGTAAGGTCTGTTCTCTTAGTTGGGAAATGTATACATTATCAAGAAAACAAATTATACACCAATTTCAAAAAAAGCCATTAAGTGCTATAAAGATAGTAAAATGGGGTTGTATGGGACCCCATGAAAGGGAGAGCTCCTTAGAGTCAGTGGTCAAGGAAGGTTCTTTGAGTGGTGGCAGCTGCTCTGAGACCTGAGTGACAAGAAAACATAAACCATCAGATGAAATATTTTCATGTGGTGCCATCACCCCATCTATCCACCTCATGAACTCTGCCCTCCTCCCTAGTGCTGTGGTTGCGCCGCCCCCCCCCCAGCTTTCTCCCTCACTTGTCAACTGGATTCCACCCTCTCTTTCCTATTCAAGGGAATCAGACAGTAATCATTTCTTTGATCTACTGCAAAACCAAATTTTCACTTTCTCATGGTTCATTCCCATTGATACGTAGGCAAATTGTAATTTTTTTTCAATCTTAAGAAATGCTCTGACTCTGCATCCCTCACCAGTTACCACCCAATTATCCACTCTCTTTTATTGGAGATGCCTTAAAATCTTTCCTCTTTGTCTTTGCCACTCCACTTTTGGAGCCACTCCAATAATGTTTTCACCCTCAGCACTCATTGAATCCGCTCTTATCAGGTTCAGTGATAATCACAATGTTGATAAAGCCTGTGATTATCTAAACCTGACCTATCAGTAGAGGTTGACAGGGTCGATCGCTCTCCTTCTGGAAACACCTGCTTCACTTGAAATACAGGATACTGCAGGAGCCAGAATACTTGCCCCTCCACACTACCTGCTCCTTTCCACATCCTTTGATAGCTTCCTCTTTTCTTCTCTAGATTTTGGAGTTCTCTGTAGCTCAATGCACACATTTTTCCTCTTCTCCATCTATAATTTTATAGATTTAAATTCTATCTCTGTATTGGTGACTTCCTAATATATCTCTCCAGGCTGGAGGCCCAAACTCTTATATTCAAATGGTTGCCTGATATGTCCAAAATGTAAGCCTAAGAGTATTTCAGCTTAACATGTCCAAAAAATCCCCATAGCCTTAGAAGGTGATTTGTCCCTTTGACCAAAAGGGGAAACATGGGAGAAGAAACAGTTTTGTGATAGAAACCAAAACATTCAGTTTTAGACCACTGTATCCAGGGCCATTGGTTCATGTTGGGGGAAATTTCAAGAGACTGCCAGGGCCAGAGTTAAAGAATTAGGGGAATGTTTCTAATTTTCATGCAGTATAGCTATCAGAGATAAGAATTTGTTCTCCTCTAACCATCTACCAGTGTGATCTTGGGAATCTAGAACAAAAGGTTTGTTGTTTTTCTTGTTGTTTTTGGTGTATTTATATTCTGTTTTTGAAATAGCCTGTGTCATTTGGTGGAGGCAACATATGATAAATAGATTTGCTTATCCTATTTATATTGTAGTATAAGCATTTGTGTCATTTATACTATTTTAAGTATTTGTTGAATCCAAATAATCACTAACATTGTAAAAGATACTGAAAAATCAAATACGTTGATGTTGTATCTGATATTGAAAAGCTCACCATCTCTTAAGACCTATAAAGCAAGTACCATTATAAGCAGAAATAGTAGTAGATATTTCAGACACTTTACCAAGTGTGGTTTGATATGAATAAGTTTTAGTCCTAAATAATGATAATGTATCGGGAGGCTATGCCCTTATATTACTTGAAGGGTGTGAAATTTGCGATTGTAAGTCAGCTTAACTAAAACATCTCCTAAAATAATTCAACAGAGACAAAAACTGTCTAATATGCCAAATTTAGATATTTTCTTGATTCATTATAAAAATTAAATTGCTTTATATTGGTTAGATTGATATTGAATATGATATTCAATTTGAAAATGTCAGGGGAAATTCGGAAAATCAAACTTGTAAGGCATACATCCCATGTAATTCTAATTAGAGAATTGTTTTGTATCCTGTTTCTATTTAACACAAAACAAAACAAAGAACATTAACAGTTTCCTGCATGAAAAGATTTAAGGTAAATAAAGAAATGAGAAATTTCTACATAGGTGAGCTTGCTCCTTTTAATTATAATTTTTAAAGGAAAAAGGCAATTAGAGTGCATTGAGCTTAGAAAAACCAAAACATTTGGATACCACACTTGTGTGTGTTTTTTAAATGCTTCAAGTTACCCAAGTTTATGAGCCCAGAACAAACACAATTAAAGCCACTGGGGAAAAACACTTAAGGAGTTATTTTGAGATACACACAACTTTTAATAAGTCAGCAATTGATATATTTGGGATAGTTAGCTTATAGGGACATATGGTTTTAAGGGGGTGAAATGGGGAATGAGGAAATGTGGGGATAGAAAAGTTTATAAACCATTGACCAGCATATGCATCACTCCTGTCGTCCTTGATAATGGGTCCGTGGTTTATATTTACAACGTTTTGGCCACTTGGCTAAACTGAGAATCACCAGCTGCTAAATCACGTACCCCGTCTCATTGGCTTTCTGGTGGAATCCTCATTAGGTTTGTTTTCTAGGGGCAATGTACCTTCTTCTCCCCTATTCCTGCGTCTCATGGGTGTGCAGACAATCCTGACTTCTCCTGGAAATGGTTCCTGTAGCTGAGCCAGCAACGAGAACCTTCAACTTTCTCTTGTGATAAATACCTCCCTCGATCCTCTTTAGTGACTTTTCATCTCTGGTGCTCTCCTGGCAGCCTCTTGACATCTGCTTCAACCCGCTGCTTCCTGTCTTAGGAGGGAAGCTGGGAATTTTGATTTGTAAAGGGGTGCTTTTCATTGAAGCCAGAGTTCCTTTGTGGCTTTCCTCTACAATCTTATCTGTCTCTGGAAATGTGATCTGCATGATAGATGTGAACAAATGAGTTGAGTGATGTGCAGTTTCTTCTCTCTGGGTCATCAGTTTTTCCCTAGTTGAGTGGCAGATTTGCAGATTTCTACCGAGCTGAGACTTGCAGTGGGAAAGGAAGAAGTGAAGTTTCAGCCTATGGCTGGCTGGAAGCCTGTAGTGGGCCAAATGTTACAATACATGTTGGAAATGCATAATACAAAAGCAGAAGATTCTTCTTTCCAGGTTGTGCTTTTATCAAACTGCCATTTGCCTCTCCCATTATCCCTGTCCCACTTCTGTTTCAAGCTCTATTTTTGTCCTTCCTCTCATTCGTCCCAGAGAGACATAGTCAAACATCATGAAAAAGCTTTGGGAAATAAAAATGCCTTCAGCTGGGAGGGCTAATCAGCAGGGATCCAAGATTTCAAATCTGCCAGGAAGTGGCTTCAGACACTTGGAGCCTGAAGATGGAAAATCCTAACCCTTGGTGTTGCTTTAGGTTCCAGCAAGTAGGGAGGGAGTTCCCATAACACTGAGTGGCGGTCACCGCAGAGTGCAAAGGGTTAAATGGGCCTGCCCGCAGTTGGCCAGCTTGCACGGCTCCTCCCATCTCCAATCCTGGTGATTCACGGTCTGCTCCAAGTCTCTCCTCCGTCCTTGTGACTTCCTCTGCTTAAATGTAAATTATCCTTCCTTCTCTCCTTTTCCATTTTCCTTGTGTCAGTGAACCGGTTCAAAGAACAGTGCCGGGACTGAGCTCCCACTGGAAAAAGAAAGAGCAGCGCTCAGTGCCTATGAGGGCCCACTCATGCTGGGCACTGGAACTGGTGACATTAGGGAGCTTGTTAACTTCAAATCTTCTTCGTTTTACATTTTTTTGGTGATACATTTTATAGAAACCCACCCTGGGGAGAGAAGGGCCAGTTGCTTCTTTATTACACTGTAGAAGAGCCACATTAGCGTTCCAGTCTATATATTATGAAATTAAGTGGATACCCTTGGGGTTAATTCCTTGTTGTAATTGTAATGAAAAGAAACAATTTCTAACCCTCCATTTAAGATCTATAACTATTAAAATCCACTAGTCTTAGTGACTCCTGGGGCCAGTGGAGTGCATCAGTGTGTATGAAAAAGGGCAGTCCTACAGTGTCCAATATCAGTAATTTAAGAAATAACAACCTCCAAGAGGGAAAACTAACAAATGAGTTTTCCGTTTAGCCCCTCCCTGCTGTTTACCCATGGTGTGTTATATTCATCAACTGTGTGAAATTATATGCATATTAAAATTACGGGCCTGGGTTCTAGGATTTCGGTTGGACCAGTGGAGGGAAAGAGTACATACAGCATGATGCTCTTCAGGGTAAAATTTGGAGTGAATCATCATAAAGGATGGAGTTGAAAGAATTGGGAAAAAGGACCATGTTCCTCCAAAAAAAACCCCAGTACCTTCCTTGCTCTTCTGCCTCCTCCAGAGCCTCTTCTGCTTATCTTAGAGTAGTTTCAACACAAGCTTTCAATTGCAAGTGGATACACGTGTTCCTTTATAGTATTTAGCCTGCTATAATTCAATTTATTGTTAGCGGCAAAAAACATACATTCTGCATATGACATCTGATTTAATTTCTTTATTAGAGCTATTACACCATTAAAACACCAAATTTACTAGTGTATTATCATCTGACACAGCGTAAATCACTGGTTAGTACATGCACAGGGGATGATGACAATAATTTAAAATAAAAGAAAAGGACGTTTCAGTTCATAATAGAGTTAGTGTATGAAAAAGAATGACTTTGTGAGGCTTCTAAGATTTCTGGTGGGGGTTCTTCTTAATAAATGTATTTGTTCATTTGTGGTTGACATGATCATAGCTCTTTTTATTTCTCTCCTTTCACTCATCATAATATGAACTGCTTCAGAAGAAAGGAAAAGCAGTTGCATGCTTGACAGAAAAGGAGCAAACTAAGAAATAATTGTATTAAAAATTTTTATTCTGTTGCCTCAAGAAATGTGATGAAAAGTTCCATTTAGAGATTTTTCTTTTTGATAATGCATTGCATTGCATGTCACAACTTATTGGTGAAAAGTTTTATTTTGGGTGAATAGTCCCTGTTAATTCATGCAGCATAGCTCCTGGTGACTTTATGTGTGTGTGAGGTGTCTCAGAATGCTCATGAAAAGTCATTACTCCTCTATTGTTCTCATGCCATTTGCAAATCTCATTGTTCCCAAATTTGTCTCCTATGTAGTCATGTCAGAATGCCAGCAGAGGGCTGGTAATGGCCCATTATGTTTAGGTCACTGGCTTGTATCCGAACCAGGCAGGTGGTCTGAGTGAAATTAGCAGGCCTGTCTCACAATTCAGTTTCCAGCTTTCCCGGGGCCACTCGATCAAAACATTTTGCCAGTCTTATGACTGAGCTTCCCACTTGTCCCTAATTGGCCACTTTGGAGAGACGCTTTTGAGATGCTCAAACATGACTACGGCACGGAAAGGGAGAACTGCTTTGCACTGAGTCTACCTGGGAGTGCCTAATTCCTGATATGATAGATTATTTTTCACTTTTAATTGTTTATTTGGAAACAATTTGAGACTTACACAAATTTGCAAAAACCTTACAGAAAGTTCACCTATACCCTTCACCCAGCTTCCCCTAATATGAAAACTTACTTAACCATGGCACAGTTGTTAAAACTGCTATCATGCTATTAAATGAATTGTAGTTTATTTAATTTTTTTCTGACTCAGGATTATTCAGATATCATCAGTTTTTCCTTTAGTGTCTTTTTTTCTGTTCCAGGATCCAAGCCAGGATACATACCTACATTGTATTTAGTTATGATTTCTTCATAGTCTCCTTCAGTCTGTGACAGATCCTCACTCTTTCCTTGTCTTTCTTGACCTTGACATTTTTTTCAGAGTACTGGTCAGTATTTTGTAGAATGTCTCTTGAATTTGGTTTGTTGTTTTAAATTCAGTTTTTCCAACATCAGATTAAGTTTATGCATTTTGTGCAAGAATACTACAGACATGACATGTGTGTCATATAGAATACATGATGTGGCTAAGTCTCGTTACTGATGATATTGATCATGATCACTCGGTTAAGGTAGTGTCTTCTGGGTTTCTCCACTGTAAAGTCACTATTTTTCCTGATATAGTAATTTCAATATTCAAAATTTTAAACAGCTTGCAAGGAGGTTTGTGTTTGTACGTGCATTTCAAGGAGGAAAAAGGAAGAGCTGCCCTTTTCTCTAGGTTTTATGTTTAAGTAACCCCCTAACTTATTTTTTCCACAGTTTGCCTTTTGAAATCCAGTTAGTATTGCAGAAGCTCAAATAATTGATGTAAAATCATCCTTGGTGCTATGGCCCTACAATAAGAACTGTAATCGCAGAACACGAGAACAATACAAGCTTGTGCCTTGTACTTGGAGGCAAGGAATCTATGAACCTGGGCCAGGCAGATGAGTGAAATTTGGAGTGATTTGAGCTGTATTCCTGAGATCACTTTTATTTCACGAATTTGTGTAATTTTTTTTTTTTTTTTTTGTATATGTCTATTTCTCCCACTGTGTTGTGAGCCCTAGGAGGATGGGGATTGTAAACCAATATAGTCCATGACCTTGTAGCATAACATATCCGCAGGTTCCAGAAAATAGAATGTGGAAGCTTCCCACATTTATTGGGGGACTGAGTAAGACTAACATTGTTAGTAGGAGACTAACAATATGAGTAATAGAAATAATAGCAGGAGGCAGTGACCTCTTTCTGTTTTTTGAGGGCTTGTAACATGCTAGGTACTTGTGCTTGATATTTTACATGTTATATATATGATGGGTTTTATTCTATTTTTCAGATGTGGAAACTAAGGATTGGAAGGCTTATATAGTTGATCTTCATGCCTAACTTTAAAAAATTTGGTCTAATACTTAGAGCAAAGAAAACAAATAGGATGGTAAGGTTTCCCTCTAGCTCAATCCCCTTTCTGCTTTTCTGTTATCTATCATCTATTTCTATTATCTGCTTCTCTATTAAACCATAGCCGTTGAAGCCTTGGAATGGTAAATCAGAACCAAAAGGTAAAAATAGCCGTGGATAGATCAAACAAACTGTAATTTGAGAAAATAAAAATAAAAAAAATAATTCTGTTAATATTTTAAGTGACAAGATACAGATGAGAGAAATAGAAACACTGAACTTCCATCTCAGGGGTTGTAAATCTTCAACAGTCATGTTTCCCTCTTCAAATTACATAGGTCGCCTTGGAGCTGGAATAGATCTAGAACTGAATTACTAAAGGAAGTTAATTATGAAATTAATGTTATTGCAATTGATTTTGTTAGGCCATGGGAAGAAAACAATTCTGAGAGATCTTAAATTCAGAGAAAGCTATAACCACATTAAAAATTTGCATCAAATTGTGGGGCGCCTGGGTGGCTCAGTGGTTAAGCGTCTGCCTTTAGTTCTGGTTGTGATCCTGGGGTCCTGGGATTGAGCCCTGCATCAGGCTCCCTGCTCTGCGGGAAGCCTGCTTCTCCCTCTCCCACTCCCCATGCTTGTGTTCCTTCTCTTGCTGTCTCTCTCTGTCAAATAAATAAATAAAATCTTAAAAAAAAATTTGCATCAAGTTGTTATGGAAACTCCTAGAAAAGCTCGCAAAGGAGGTTACAACCATAGGATCATGCAGTTATTACAACTAAAGTTATATTTATCAGGGTGAGCAAAATTTTCTTCCTTTTGGACTAGAGCACTGAAACATCATGACTTCCTCTCTTAGTTTTTCTGGTTTTTGCTGGGCTATGTCTTCTATGTCTACCTGGCACTATTGACATCCTCAGGGGCTAGCAATTGGTGAAATCTATCCAACCACTGAACAAAGATCCTTCTGAGAGCAGCTAACAGATTATGTGTCAGATCATTCCTGCCTCTGATATTCTGCCAGATCAACTGTATAGGGAACTTTAGATATCTAAAGGCTGCCTTTCATTCGTGGTCCCTTTATTCAGGGCATAATATTTCTGACATCTATTTCAGCTATTGGAAATTGTCTCAATTTCCAAATACTAGGGCTACAAAGTTTTCTTGCAATTTTCCTAACTGCAATTTATTCCCCAGTGTGCGTGTGTGTGTGTGTGTGTGTGTGTGTGTGTGTTTAATCTTCAGATCTTCTTAAATGAAACTTTTGATATTTGGCCTTTTTTTATATTGAAGTTTAAACACCGCTTATGCATAATTTAGATTAATCCCCTCTTCCCTTTTCACATGTACATGTACAGCTTGTTTGATCTTTAAACTGGCTACTCCATTCAACAAAACCAAGTGGTTGATGATTATGCTTTTCTAAATTGACTGGCCAATTCAGTCAAACAAGATTATGTTCACTGTGCATGCAGACACTGCTCAGCACATCTATAAAATTAAGAGAGCCAAACCCTTCTTCTATGCAAAGGTGACTGTATTAATCAGATTTCTCCAGAAAAAAACAGAACTAATAAGATGTAACTAATAAGATGTGTATATATAGACACACACACACAGAAAGAAAAAGAAAGAGATTTATTATAAGGAATTGGCTCATGTGATTATGGAGGCTGGCAAGTTCTAAGATCTGCAGGGTGAGTTGGCAAGCTGGAGATCCAGGAGAGCCAATTATGTAGTTTCAGTCTGAGTCCAAAGGTCTGAGAACCATGATAGCAGAGGTTGTTTTTCCCATCCAGTGGGTGGTAGGCTTAAGACCCAGGAAATGCTGATGTTTCCGTTGGGAGTGCAAAGTCAAGAAAAAAAGCCAGCGTTCTAGTTTAAAGGCCATTAGGCAGGAAGAATTTTGTTACTCAGGGGAGGGCCAGCTTTTTTGTTCTATTCAGGCCTTCAACTGATTGAACAAGGCCCACACACATTCTGGGGCAATGTACTTTACCCATTCTGTTGATCCAGATGTTAATTAATCTCATTCAAAAACACCCTCACAGATACACCCAGAATTATGTTTGACCGAATATCTGGACACCCATGGCCCAGTCAAGTTGACACATAAAATTAATCATTGCAGCATCCATAGGTTATTTTAAAGTGTTTAAAAACACTGTATTTTGCCAGTTATGAAGTCAATTCCAGGACACTGTCCAAGGAACTCCCTTTTTTTTTTTTTTTCGTTCCTTAAACCTTAGAATGTGTGATAGGGTTCAGGTAACATCAGTGATTGAAGGGACAATGAATGATAAGACATTTGCTTCCTTATTCTACATGAATCTCAAGGACTAACACAAATTTTGCTCTGCTTTATTAAAACCCCAGAGGCAGAGTATCTGGCATCTGTGGGCAGTGATATTCCCTGGTCTATAAGTCCTTCTCAGGGTAGCCCTGTATTCTTAATGAGCGGCATTTGCATGGTAACTCTCTCTGGTGCCTGGAAGTCCGCTTGTGTATGCCTCTGCCTGTGACTCCATCAGCTCATGCTGCTGGCTCATTGTCATTCTGTTGACATCTGAGGAGAGGGCAGCATGGATCCTGTACCTAAATGCTGCAGAAATGATGATTAGAGGGAGAAACATCAGTGAGTCATTGTGGAAAATGATCTTCCTGTAAGTAATAAGGGGAAATGTGTTGTTGCAGTTTATAAACCCAACCATAGCATCAAGACCCCAACTATTTAAAGTACACCTGCTAGTTTTCAAAAGAAGAGATGAGCTCAGTGGGATTCCTGGGTGTTATACATTTGATTTTAAATGGATTTTTTGTGGGAAAAAATACCTTTTGGTTATTTTAAAGGGTTTAAGGTGCCAGGGAAAATAAATTTTATTTGTAAATGCTTAAACTTTTGAATATTCTGTCTACATTTTCAACATTTAATTCATTTACCCTTATTGATCAACTTATCCTCTTCCTTATTTTATTAGTGATTATTTTAAAGCATTAAAACCCACTTCCCATAATCCTACCACCCAAACACAATTAACTTCTCTTTATGATCCTATCAAAAATTTTATTTGTATTCTGTATAATCCTGTATAGCGGTAGTAAAAAGTCATATCTTTTCAAGGCATTATTTTTTCTTTATCTAGCCCCATTGAAAGTCTCCCCTCTTCCTTTGGGAAAATTTTCTGTTCTGTCGCCAGTCCTTATTCAGTGTCAGCCACGATGATATGGTAAAACTGGTATGCAGGATAAGCAAGCATTTTCTCAGTATCTACCACTATTTGAAGTATAAATATTAGGTGATGAATCTACTGTTGTAGAGGTGAACAAAATACTTTGCAAGACTCATTCAGCCAAATAAGAAGTTTATTGAGCTAAGCAAAGTAATATTCTTATAGAATATTACATATATGTGCATATATACAATATAAAATATTTTTAAAATATACTTTTGTGGAAAATCTGTCATATACTGAAGTTTCTTTTGGTTTGGCCTTTAAGATGGGCTATTTTAATGCAAAACTAAGTTTTTAAAAATAGTCTTTTAGAAAGGAATATGGTAGACCCTGTGTTTTATTTTTAAGACAGTGCTGTTCTGATGACAATTATTAAATTCTCCAGGCCCAGTGATGTTTCTGTGCTTAGCAAAGAAAGACACGTGTGTTAATGCCTCTAAATTGGCAAATGTATTTTAAATAAAACAAATTCTGATTTTGGAACTTGGTGCCAGAGGATGTCATTGAAGGTAGAAACATATGGCCATCACCAGAATCCGGATAACGGCCCTGAAGTTTTAAAATCCTAATGCTTCCTGCATGACTGAACTCTGAGAGGGGAAATGAAGGAATTATCCTTTCTTGATACCCTAGAGTACTGCACTATCATGTGCATTATGGTGGTTTTATACCTCCTCAAGAGGATCATTAGTCTATTTCTCTACAACAATTTTTATGTTTTTTAATGTACATCAGTGTGGAAGGAGTATCTAACTAACCTATTTATAAGGATCATAAAAGATTGTTTTCCCTCTTAAAATTACATTATAAAAAATGCATCTTTATTGCTGGATGTGTTTTCAAGATGTTTCTTTTTGTGAAACATTTATTTTCTCTTAAAAAAATATTCACCACTTTACTTGTCCCTTCTCATTAATGGAAAAAGAACAATTTTAAGAGTGGTTCGAAAAGAGAGCAAGCTCCCAAATTATCTCCAGACACAGTGATTTAACCCTAGTCTACCTGAAAAATCTAGTACAAACTACAATAGGAACAGTTTTCCTATTCATAACTAAAGATAAATCTCCATAGTTACAGTGTAAAAGAATCACTAAAAAGGTTTAAAAGTTCTAAATTGGCAGTAAGCCAATCATGTAAAAGACTCATTCTTATTCCTATTCTAAATCTGCCTAAAATGCTTGATTTACTCCCATATTTTAAGTACATTTTGATAAATACACATCCCCTAAGGAATTAACTTTCTGCTGTGACTTTTGGAGAGTTGCTGTATTATTAAGTGATAGATAATGTGTATATATGTGCATCAGCTATGATGCTCAAGTTACGTTGTCGTAACAAACAATTTCAAATTCTCATTGGCTAAATATATCAAAGTTTATTTTTCTCCCAGTGCAGGGCAACAGGGAGCTCTGCTCATTGTAGTCACTCAGTAACCAGGCTATGGAGGCTTTATATCTACTGTGTTTCCAGTGCCACCCATGCAAGATGTAATCTCTGCAACCATGCCAGAAAGCAAGGAAATGCTAAAAGAAACAGAACAAAACAAAAAACAAAAAAGGATGTTGGGATAGTCTAAGGGGACACACAAGAGTTCCCAGTGGCTAAAGGTGGAATAATTTGAGCAAAACCAAAATTTTTTAAGCATTTCCCTACTTTTTGGATTGTTGGAGAGATTAATCCTCTAGAAAGTTGAGTTAGCTGTCCATATTTTCCATCTGCTGAAATAACTACAATTATTTCAATTATCATGTTTCGCTTTTCCATTTTGCTGCCTGGTCTTTACTTTTCTGAGGAAGATAGGAAGGTCTTGAAATGCCTGTCAGATAAGTTGATCATTTAAAACTGCCACTGACGGGGCGCCTGGGTGGCTCAGTCGTTAAGCGTCTGCCTTCGGCTTAGGTCATGATCCCGGGGTCCTGGGATCGAGCCCCGCATCGGGCTCCCTGCTCTGTGGGAAGCCTGCTTCTCCCTCTCCCACTCCCCCTGCTCGTGTTCCTGCTCTCCCTGTCTCTCTCTCTGTCAAATAAATAAATAAAATCTTAAAAAAAATAAAAAATAAAAAAAATAAAACTGCCACTGACTTGAGGTGTAGTGAACAACAAAAATCCTTTTTCCAGAAGAGACTACAGATTCCAAAGGGAAAAGATTGATAATGCTGAAAGATCTAGTTTGGCTAAGATAGTTATTTCTTCCCTGTAAAGACTATCTTCTTGCCATGGTTATTTGTAGGAATAATAATCCCCTGGTTTCTTCCACTGTCTAGAATGTTTCCAGGAAAAGGGAACCTAACCTGTATTAGGATAGTAAGTGTACTGATTACTCTTTTTCTAATATAACATGCTGTTCTTTTAATTTAGCTTCTGTATACAATGCATCAGTACTGCAATTCAACATGTTATGCATTATAATGATAATTTTTATATTTGCTTTGGAAGGCTAAGGTTTAAAAAAAAATCATTCCACCATTTTTGTCATATGACACTAGTAGAATGCAATCTCTTGCTCTCTCTGTTACAAAGAAACTAATTGCTAAAGCTGTTCATATAAATGAAAGGCTCTTTATCAAGTGTGCTCTGTGATTTGGTTTTGTTGCCATTAGCATGGACTGTCACTATCAGCTTGGGTCATAAAGCCTTTGGATAACTGGTAGACGGTAATCGCCACCAATCTGGGCTAGATGTTTTAATTGTCAGTTCAGGCCTCGAGAGCACTGACTTGCTCTCCATCTGCCAGCAGATCTCCTTAGGCATGGAACTATCACTGCTATTGGAATACATAATTTCTCATGCAAAAATATTAGAAGTATACCAAAGAGGCATGAGATAAAGTGCCTTTTATTTTAACTGAGATAAGGGACATTGAATGGAAACAGTGAGGAATGGTCGAAAACAGTGGGGTTTCTTGTTTACAGGCAAAAGAGTTCAGAACTACTTCACACTGGAGAGTGCTCTTGGAATTGGATGAGAAGAGACAAGAGCTAGGAATAGACTCTCAGGCCTGCAAACAAACATTTTCTGGAGAGATTTAGTCTTCCATTTGTGCTGTAGAAAAGTGAAGGGAATGTTGCAGAACATACACTATCAGTTGGTTTCCTCCATAGCTGAATCCCACATCATTAAGGGCCTTGGAAATACAACAGCATTTTATATTGGCTGCTAAGTTGTACTTGTAGTCAGCAAAGGGAACAAAGGTTTTGGGTAAATGTGTTCTTGGCGGCATATGCTGCCTTGTAAGAGGGTTGATGTTTTCCACACCAGATAAAAATTCTCTGTGACCACCTGTGCCATATGCCATTACCAATCCCCTTAGCTCGAGGACCCCTTTAGCCAGTACAAAAGACCTCTTTACTATCATTGGAATTCAAAAGACTTGAAAGGCCTCCAGGAGGCACTATAGAGAATCTGCAGTTAGAATTAAATACCTTTTAGTTGAGGAGAACCAGTTTCACACTGGTCTCTGAACTTGGAAATCTTAGCATTTTTCCCCCGGGAGATAGGGTATTGAAATCAGATTGCTGAAGCTGTGTTACATGAATGAGAGCTTAAAAAAAGATTAAAGAAGTTTAAGGCAAAGTTCAGATATATCTTTACTATCTTCCTCAGCACATTGACACAAAGGATTAAATACAGTTTAACAGGAAAGTGGAAAATGATTTTAATAGAATATGGTCAGAATTTGGGAACTCAAGGATTGTTATCTATATTCCTGAAAGTAGAATATTTTCACATAAAATTGAGAAGTCATTGAAGTTGTATTCTTCTATAATGACATACAGAAAAATCCCTATTTATTTTGACCTGAGAGAAGGAGTTAGGGAAAAAAAATCTCTCCTAGGAACCAATATCTTATTTCATTTTCTTCCTGACTCACAATCACACCTGATTTATTGTTAACATCTACTGGTGGCTGAGGTTGTTAAACACCCCTGAGCTGTGCTTGAAGTATCGTTTATAATAAATACAAACTTTGTATAAAATAAATATTCCTAACTGATATTAGTATAACTGGGCTGAAAAAAAAACACCCCAAACAATTGAAGATAAAACCCTTAATATCTAATGCATATATGATCAAGAATTTAAATGAATTTGCTTTTCTGGTACTTACTATTAAAAATTAAATTAAGACCAAGATGACACTTTAAGACATTGTACTTTGACGGTACTTGGTAGAGGGAAGAAAGGTTCCCCAAGTGCCTAACTTGAAGAGCCCCATGAGATTCTGAGAAATATACTTTTTGAATACTTCAACTTATAGTGTCTTTTCAGTACTCAATTAGCATAATTTGACACAATTATAGGTATAAACATTTTATAGGCACTTGGTAGCAGGAGTGTCAAAAAAGTGTTGATTTCCATCCACTTATATTGGCAACACTCACCTAGTTCTAGCATGACACTTGAATGAGCAGTGAAATATGCTCCCTACTATTAATAAAATTCAAAGCATATTTCATCTTGACACCATATCACAAGTTTGACACTGCGGTTCCTCTCTGTGGAATTTTGAGTCATGGAGACATCCCCTTGCTACATCCCCATCTCAACTAGATGATAATTTGATTCAGACTATTTCAATACATGCCAATATGTATATCTCCCATGCAAAATGGAGGCATACCCACAGAGAAAAGAAGGTATAACTGACAGGTCAACATCATTTTTGTGAAGTCGTACCTTAGTGGTTTAAAAAAAAATATTTAAGTATGACTTACTTTTACCAGTTCTCCTCTTCTCACGCTTTATCAACAGGACTTTCAAGAATATGAAGTTGCATGAAACAAAGAAATTATTCTTAACTGTCTTAATAAAATTCTATTTTTAATGAATTGCTTTTTAAAATTTCAATCATGGAAGAGATAGGTTAAGCAACTGTAAAGCAGTTCCCAATTCAGCAGCATTGGGATTTATTGATACTGGCAACTTCGTACAAGTGTTTGGTTTGATTTGTTGTTTTCTAAACAGCCAGACTTCTATGTGTATGTGTATTACCAAAATGCTTGAGGAAGAAAAAAAAAAAAATGAATGAGAGTACAAGAAGTATGGGTGAAAGAAACTCAATTATTAGGAAAAAGAGAATAAAAATGATATGTGACATTCCTTAAGCTCTATTTTCCTTCATTGTTAATCATTTCAGGTTTCCCAGAATTGAGATGAGGTCCATTTGTTTTGGCACCATTTTACCTGTGATTTAGCAGCTCTGATTAGAATTTGTGCCTAATAAAAATGATCTGATTCATCTAAGTACTATTGAAAATAGAAAACAAGGTCCATCTCAGTTAAAAGTATTTTTGGTCATCATAATTTAACTATACTAGTCATTCTAATTTTTCAATGTTTTTTTTCTAATATTTGTACTTATTTTTATTTTTTTTTATTTTATTTTTTTTAAAGATTTTATTTATTTATTTGAGAGAGAGAGAGCACATGAGAGGGGGGAGGGTCAGAGGGAGAAGCAGACTCCCTGCTGAGCAGGGAGCCCGATGCGGGACTCGATCCTGGGTCTCCAGGATCATGACCTGAGCCGAAGGCAGTCGCTTAACCAACTGAGCCACCCAGGCACCCTGTACTTATTTTTAGAAATTGGTTTTTAGAGACATATTCTCTCAAATTTCCTCTGTACAGTCAAATTTTGCCAGAGCTAGGGGATTTTTTTCTTTATTTCAAATTTACATTTCTCAGTCTGATATTGAGAATAAAAGCATCTTAGGGATTGTTTTTATTTAGTCCTTTAAAAATAAGAAGAGCAAAATACTGTGAATATTTGTTCATACCTATACAGTGATGTCTAGTTTTTGAAGTACTTTGATGTTATTTCAGTTGATATTCGCAATAACACAAGTAGGGAGGACAGTTCTCAGAGTATGTGAAGTTATTTTTCAGTATTTGGAAACTGAAATATACTCTTGGAATTCTGACCGTATTATTGAATTATATCATATATTTTATATACCTCTTAAGGTTAGAATAATTATTATCCCCACTTTACAGATGAAAAAGCTGAGGCTTGGAGTAGTTAGATAAGTTGACCAAGGTGAGGAGGTAGTGAGTGTCAGAGTTTGAAGTTGAATTCAAGTCTCTTTGATTCCAGAGTTCAAGATTTTAACCTGTACTGGAAACTGTTTCTTTTGAGAGAAGCTCACTTAACTCTTTTTTTTTTAATAATTTATTTTTTAGCACAGTTTTAGGTTTACAATAGAATTGAGAGAAAGGTACAGTAATTTCCCATATACCTCCTGTCCCCACCCATGTAGAACCACCGCCATTTTTTAGAGTGTCATATAGTTAGAATCATTTAGTATGTATCCTTCTCAGAATATCTTCTTTTACACGGTAATATGTATTTAAGTTTCCTGCATGTCTTTTCATGGCTTGAGAGCTCATTTCTTTTTTAGTGATGGTAATATTCTATTGTTTGGATGAACCACATTTATTCATTACCCTACTGAAGGACATCTTGTTTGCTTCTAAGTTTTGGCAATTATGAATAAAGCTACTATAAACATACATTTGCAGGTTTTGTGTGTATGTGTGGATGTAAATTTAAACTCCTTTGGGTAAGTACCAAGGGGAATGATTGCTGAATTGTAAGAGTATGATTAGGTTTTTAAGAAACCACCAAAGTGGCTGTCCATTTTGCATCCCTACCAGCAATAATTGAGAATTCCTGCTGCTCTACATCCTCACAAGTATTTGGTCTTGTCAGTGTTCTAGATTTTGGCCATTCTAATAGGCCAAACTCTTTTTTCTTTTCTTTTCTTTTCTTTTCTTTTCTTTTCTTTTCTTTTTTCTTTTCTTTTCTTTTCTTTTCTTTTCTTTTCTTTTCTTTTCTTTTCTTTCTTTTCCTTCTTCTTTTTCTTCTTCTTCTTCCTTTTTCCTTCTTCCTTCTTCCTTCTTTCTTCTTCTTCTTCTTCCTTCTTCCTTCTTCCTCTTTCTTCTTCCTCTTCTTTTTTAGATAAAGAAACTGAGTCCTAGACACGGAGTTTTTGAGACCCAGTTCTCAGCCATTTAGTAGAAAAACTAGAGTTCCTGCCTTGATGTTAGGTAACTGATGGTACTGAATTTCTGTGGCTACATTGTTCTCTCAATTGTACAACCTTATACATGGATCACTGCATAGGTGAAGTAGTTACTTAACTCAAATATGTTTGATAATTAATGGCAACTAGAGGTGATTTCGTACCTGTGCATCATGAATGAGATATTTCAGAGCTGACAGTAGTATAGATTTATTCCCTAGCTCAAATGGGCTTTCAGCTTGCCATGATCACTCAGCTGTATGGATCAAATCATAGTTTCTAAATGCCATCCCCCCTTAATGTGCTGTCCCTTTACCTACACTGATCAATGGGCTTCTGGTTATAAGGATAGGATTGGAAGTGTTTTTTTTTTTTTTTCCTTCTCTTGATGATTTCAAAAGCATTAAAGGATACTACTCCTTTTGTGGGCCCCTGGGCTAAGGGTGAGGCAGTGGTGCACATTAATAGCCAGCCACGGCCAATCCTGACCTTTCTTTGCTCTTCCTTGGATGAGATTTTGAAATAGACAGAGATAAAGTGGGAAGGACAAACAGTAGAACAATATAGCTTTTAACATCTATGATACACTTTGGAAAGATCAGAGAGGAGCTAAGGCAGAGGGAGGAATAGCAACAATTTTTTTTTTTTTTAAGAATAAAAGATAGTAAATGTAGAGAATGAAGGGAAGGAGGATAGCACAATGGGGTGAGATGCCAGCATGATCATGTAATTAACTGAGGTCCTCTTATAATTAAGTGAGATGACCTTTTCCTATCTTTAAGTCTTTTTGGTCTTGTTCTTTTCTGGGAAAAGGTATGTGATAGTACAGAACCAGTATTGAGGTATTAGTTGCCTTTGAGGTATTAGTTGCCTCATAATGAGACCCATGCCCAAATGGAAAGACAATTTTTGCAACTGAGAAGTTTGTATCAATGACTTTAAAATGGATGATGGACAAGAATTACTTACTTAGAGTGCTGGTGGCTCTTAAGGATTGATTGATTGGATCCCTTTTGAAATTCTGATAAAAGCATGGAATTTTTCCCTATGAAAATCAACATATGCCCATACTCCAATTTTTTTAACATATCATCTTAGATTTGTAGGCTCCCTGAAGGTGATCCCCGAACCCCTGTTAAAGAATCCTTGGTTTTGACAGTCACACCAGACTTCATGAGGAGAGCAAGAGAAAGTGTGAGAAGTTGAGTAAATTTTAGATAGGTAGAAAGATTCAATGTGAGGCATGTAGAAAGTACTCAATAATATTGGTGGAATAGAATGGATGATTGAGCTAAGAGAATTTTTCCTCCAGCTCTTAGACCCTCTACCTCTTTACTGTTCCACTACTTAAAGATGCAGTCACGTTGGTAAAGATCTGTGCCCTTCCCCAACCCTTCCTTCCTTTTCTTTCCGTATTCACCTCTAAAGATCGAAACTCTGCTAGGAACTAGCAGTCAGACTGGAAATGCCTTGGAGGCTAATGGCTACTTATGTCAGCTGTGACAATAACATGGTTAGAACGACCCAAGTTTCTGGGAAATGTGTATTCAGCTTTAACGGAACAGCCCATCTTTTAGGCTGGTGCTTCTCAAACTTGAATGTGCATGTATCTCCCTGGGGATCTTGGTAAAATGAAAACTCTGGTTCCGTAGGTTTGGGGTGAGTTGGAGTCTGCATTTCTAACAAGCTCCCAGGTGATGCTGCTGCTGCTGCCCCATGGACCACACTATGAACAACAATGCTGTGGTCTTCCTAGGAAGCTGGTGGAACCATTCTCATCATTGTGGCTTTTGTGTGTGGGTGTCAAATAATCTAAGCTTACTCTCCCAGAAAATGCTAATTTCTTAATATGACCCCATAAAAGAAGATTTTGAGCCAAGAAAGGAAGTAGATAATTATTTAATCTTTGAGAAATCTAAATTTTCCAGACAATTGAAAATCTATTTTTTGACCTAATTAAGTGGAAGCTGATATATATGTAACAACATCTCCTGTGGCATAGTCTGGGGAGTAAGAATAGTAGAAATACCTGTCCACTCTCCCTGTGAGTATCAGCTGGAGAAACCAGAGGATTCTTATTCTACTTGCGTAATAATACATCATTTGCTGATATGTAGTTGTACATAAAGGCTTAGTAAATTTTTTGGGAGGGGAGGGGCAGAGAGAGTATCTTAAGCAGGCTCCTGGCCCAGGGCGAGTCTGATACAGGAATCGACTCACAAACCTGAGATCATGACCTGAGCGGAAATCAAGAGTCCGAGGCTTAACCAACGGAGCCACCCAGGGGCCCCGAGGCTTAGTAATTTTTTCTTTTTAAAGATTTATTTATTTATTTGAGAGAGAGCACACACAAGCAGGGGAGGGGCAGAGGGAGAGGAGAGAGAGGCAGAGGAACAGACTCCCCTCTGAGTGCAGAGTTGGACTCGGGGCTGGATCCCAGGATCCTGAGATCATGACCTGAGCTGAAACCAAGAGTGGGAGGCTTTAACCGTCTGAGTCACCCAGGGGCCCCAGGCTTAGTAAATTTTACAACAAAATGGAAGCTATTTATTTTAAGGGGTAAAATAGAAAACAAATTACTATATTTGATTGGTTCTAATGCACATTGCCCCCCCCCCCCATTTTAACATAGTTTAAATTAGGATGTGTGTTATACTTAATGGAGTTTTACAATTGCTGTTGACCAAGTGGCAGTTGTAAGGAAGGTGTCATTGTGTGTGCATGTGTGAGCTTAATTGTTACTCCCTGTGGCATGGCTGGACAGTGGGAACCTCTTGACATTTCAGTCAGAAACCATCAGGATTATTTGAGGAAGGAATATGAGTGCAGAATGGGAGTCAGCAGCTTGAAAGAAGAGGCGGGGGACAATTTTAAGAAAGGCTGCATCACCAGTGCTCTTGATAGCATAGAGTTTGCTATCATGTAACATAGTATCTATGGCTCTGAGATGCAATGTATCTCAGGAAAGTTGTGTTCTACATGTGCAGAAGTTTTTAAGCTATTACAATATATTTTGCTTATATTTTTATTTTAACCTATGAATGAGAATAATGCGTGATAAAAATCCATATGTAAATGAGTTTGAAAGAGCTCCTTCACAAAGTATGAAATAAAAACCCTATGTAGTAAGAAAGCATTGTGTCCTAGTTTGATTGCCAGCATTTTGTTTGATTTCCTAGTGGTGCATCTTACAATGATGGCAACCTGATTTGATGAAATAGTGCAGTTTAAAAATTACATGTTGGGGAAATAAAGTTATCCCAAATTATAAAATTATAGAATCAAAGGTAAATTCAAGAAATTAACTAGTGAGTGTCTAAATCAACCAGGACACATGAGGTTCAAGAAAAGAGTGGAGAAGAGTGGGTGTTCCTATGAATTAGAAAATCTGAGCAGTAGATTTGGCTTTGATACTGAGCCCCTGTGACCTTGGGCAAATCACTTCAGTTCTCTGGATCTCTGATTCCTAACCTATAAAATGAAGAGTTTGTCTTAAATAATCTCCATTGTACCTTTAAGATCTTGGATTCTATATATTCAAAACAGAAGTGTGGTGGATAAAAAATTAAGTTTACCCACTACCTATTATTTTATCTCCTTTCTCCTAATGGAATTTTGCCTGATGAGCAACTGATCTTCCTTACATTTTAGCTTAATCTGAACTAGAGTTCATTTAGCTGAACTCTGTTCAGTTCCTAGGAGGTATGGGGAAAAACTGGTCAGCCAGCCTCTTCTTACCAATTCTATGCATACTTGAAAAACTTATGTATAGATAGCATGGATTTCTCCTTTCCTAAGAAAATAATCTTAAGTTCTTTTCAAAAAGAATAAACTTTTTAAAAAAGATTTATTTATTTATTTGAGAGAGAGGGAGAGTGTGTGCACTTGTGCAAGCAAGGGGAGGGGCAGAGCGAGAGGAAGAGGGAGAGAAGCAGACTCCCCACCGAGTGTGGAGCCCCAGGCGGGGCTCAATCTCACGACCCATGAGATCATGACCTGAGCAGAAATCAAACGTCAGCTGCCCATCTGACTGAACCACCCAGGCATCCCCAAAAGAATAAACTTCTTAAATAAATTGTTAAAAAATTGTTAAACTCTATAATAATTTCTGTTATATCAGTTCACCATCTTTTTTTTTTTCTTTCCTATCCCCCAACTGTGCTCTTTCTGATCAGTGCCCTGATTTCTTTCCAGAGAATGACCTCTCTCCAGTCTGCAGGGGCTGTGAGTAAGGGTCTCTGCACTTCCTTAGCCTATGTATATTTTTTTCTTTTTTTGAGAGAGTACTGTGAATCTAGAACTGAGAGCTACAAAATGCAAAAGACAGTTGGAGTTTACTCCTGTGTAGTATCCTGAAGAGACTGTTAGGGTGTCCTGCAACCTCCACGTCCATAGCTGGCTGGTTGCTGACTGGATGCTAGGCTGACTCCAGGCTTGGGCTCAAAGTCTCTTTGCCCTTTTGAGTTCCCTGAGACTGCTCCAATAAATTCTCCTTCCAAGTTAACGAGAATGGGCTTCTGATGCTTACAGTAATGGAGGCCTAACAGAGACTGAATTTGTGTGTGGAGTTCCAGCATTCCAGTAATCACCAGCCTCCCAGTGTCTTAATGAATGAACTGTGGAGAGGTTGGAGGGATACTCTTAGGATTCTGGTATCACACACTCTACATGAAAAGGATTCAAACTTCTTGACCAGTATCAAATATACCTAGTATAAAACTAAAATATCTGTGCATACTGTTTTTACTTTTCCTTTGGATTGTCCAGTGCCTTTTGGTTGTGTGATGGGCTTTGGTTTTGACAAAAATTACATCTTCAAATAGAATTTTGAAATGCACTTTTTAAATATGTCCTTCTGTCCATAATTAAAAGTACTTGTGTCCCTTCCTTGACTGATTGCCAAAAGTAGCATACAAAAAGTTTAAGAAGGAAGGCCGTTAAAAGTCTGTGTTATTCTGTTTGAGTGTCTTTTCACAGAAGAGAAAACAAACTATGAATCACTAAATTCTACACCTGAAACTAATATTACACTGTATGTTAACTAACTGGAATTTAAATAAAAATTTGGAGAAAGAAAAAAGAAAGAAAACAAACTGGTTTGTTTTTCTTTCTATGCTGTGGTGGTTCCATTTATTAGTTATAACATTTGTTAAATCTTTCCCAGTCCAAACTGCTGTTCCTTTGGAAATCCATTACCTTGCCTCTACTCTTCCAGATATTGAGAACATTGGCTATTTAAATGAAAAGAAACACAGAGGGGAAAAAACAAAACAAAACAAAAAAACGTTTAAAGAAAGTAACTCATGACTCTCTGAGTTACTTCTTTGGAGATATAAACCCTGGAGGATTGAACATGCCTTCACATTTCCCTCCCCTCGTACCCTGCCACTTCAAAATAGCTTTCTCTTCTGCCATATGAGGTTCACAGGAAACATTCCTGCATATGTTTAGGGTACCAGTTAATAGTTTGAGCTCTAGAATTGCATTTCTTGAGTGTTAGTACTAGATACAGTAAGATGTGAGGTCGGGCAAATTAATCAATGTCTCAAAACTTAAATTTCTCCATCTGTAAAATAGGGTTAATCAGAATACACTCCCCTCTGATCATTGTAAATCTCCTATGAAGTAACTGATGTAACACAGCATTGCACCTGGTACCATATTAGACCCTTGATGCTTGTTACTTGTTATGATTACTTTTTTTATATATTAAGCAATGGACAGATGCAAATACATAACGAAGGCAGAGTTTTGAATGAATCAGATGGTGTGGTGTGTGGTGGATTGCAGAGGCAACAAGACTAGTTGGGATACTTTTGCAATAAATCTGATGTGATGTTCAAAGGGCTGGATATGGTGGGTGGGAAGTAATGATACACAAAAAGGGACAATAAAATGAAGAATGGAAGGGGCTTATTGATGATCAGCTGAAGGTATCAAAGGGAAGAAGCATTTCTGAGTGATTGACTCAGGAATAGTAGGGGGTTTTAGGAATTGACTAATAGATTTAGGAAGAAAGAGAAACATTTTGTTGAGTGCAAGAGTGGCATCCAGATAGAAATGTCCAGCCAAGATGAGGGAAATCAGGTTGAAGCTTGCAAAGGGCTGAGCTGAAATCCTTGGTAAGTCTTTCGTATGAATAAACAGGATATATTATCTTTTTCTTTCCTATGAGATATATCAGAAAGTTATGGGAGACTAGTGCCTTTTGAAAAGCACATAGCCTTATGGAACCTCAGTTTCCTCTTCTCTAAACCTGGTGTTAGATGATCCCTATGGGACAGCTCCCAAATGGAAACAGATATGCCAAGTGTGAATTTAAGGATTAGCTGTGTTGAACTGAGAATTATAGCATAAAAGTATATATCATATTATACTTCACCCAGCTTCTTTTTGAATTTTAAATTTGAATGTTCTAGATGTTTAAAATGTTTAAGATATTATTGAAAAAGCATCATGTTCAAAAGTTAGAAAACCTGTTTCCTTCCTTACTCTACAGTGCTCCCAGATCTGAAGCAGCGCACATAGATATACAACCAAAAAAATTGACAAACAATAAATGCATAGTCCAACAGCCTAAGGTGTTTATATAATATATATAATAATAATACAGAAAATAAGATTAACTTCAAAGGAAATCTATACAAGGGGATTATTTGTCTGTACCAGAAATAGAAACCATAGGTGTAAAAACACATATGCATGAAAACTTTACAATTTATATGTGTGTGTAAACGATTCTCCATGAAATATAAGTGTGATGATTAAGCATGTAAATTTGGATTGCAAGCACAGATTGCAATTGTGCTCACCTAATCATCCATTATATACATAATTTACTGATTTGCACGCACAACTAGATAGGATCAAATATTATCTGTCACTTAAATGTCCATGGTTTGTAAGTTTAGAGTTGTTCAAAATAAAAAGGTTCACTTCTCTCACTGGCATACCACTTTACTTTACCCTGCGTACATTTTAACACAACCAAGTGCCCACAGCTTTTTTTCTAACTTCTTTTGCCTTTAATTCTGTAGAGCTAAATCTGTTACTTTGTGATTTACTAAAAAGAAAATTTATTTTAATAATTGCTGTGCTGATCATATTAAGCCATTATATCTCTACTTGTTCCACACGCTATGGAGTTGGCTCCAGTCTTTGAACTCAACTATATTTTAATAGTATATATTTTTTTGATAGCTTAGTTTGTAGAATTTTATCTCTCTATAGTGGGGCATTTGAAACTTCGAGGAAGAGTTTTATATTAAAGATTAGATTTGAAATTTATACTCCTTGCCCATTTTTCATCATCAAATATTTATTTTGGTATGTGTTATCTTTGGTTCTGAGGTCCCATACAGCTGAGTGCATGGTTCTTGGCAGAAAATTTTGGTCGAAGAGATGTGCAGGAATGGACTTATGATTAGTTGTAAGGATAAATAGGAAAAAAATCTGGAAATGGGTGTAAATTACAGTGTTCTCTTTAGACATTTATACAAGAAGAGCTCTCCTTTTGCTGCACCAACCTGAAGTATTTCTTTGGAGTTAATTATACCTACCCCAAGCAGATGTTGACAGCATAGTGGTCAAGAGCTCAGTCCTTAGGGTTCAGATATGTAATCACTAGCTAGATTTCATAATCTGTGTATACTTCAGGTTTTTAATTAAAAAAGCTGTTAATCCCATGATGGGTGTATAGTGTCGATGGTGCAATGCGTATGAAGCAGTTGGAGGTAGCAAACACAAATTTGTTATTTTGAGAGTTGCCATTTCTTCCTATATATGTCAGTGCTTCATCAAAATTTTCATGGCTTAGCCAAATGGTACCTTTTAATCAGAGGCAAACCTATTAGGATTCTCTTTTCATAGCTCTTAAAAAGTTTTAAAAATGCTTAGAAATATTTGTTTTGAGAATATTCATGCACACACACACACAAACACACAAAAAACAAGTAATACTACTGGGGAGCCTTGGTCTTGCATTAATGGTCCATTCTCATAGGAATATTTACCATGTGCTTTTCATGAAATACATATTATAAATCTTAAAATAATCTGCAAGGTGGATGTTAATATTATTCCCATTTTATTGATGAGAAAATTAAGACTTGTTGAGGTCAAGTATCTTTCCCAAGGTCAGAGAGGTAAAAAATTATGCATTCTAGGATGTATCATTGTACAAAGACTGGAATTTTTTGTGTGTGTTACATGAAGTTGCTTTTTTAGTTGCATTGAAGAAAAAAATCACAACCATTTTTGAATTAAAAAAATACCAGGAATGACATCTATCTACTCCCAGCTTCTGACAACAACTCTAGGTTAAGCATATTTATTGATCCAAAATATTATGATATGCAAGTCAAATGAGGTACATGTGAAAACAATCCTTCATCAGTTTTGAGAATATAAACATTCCTCTGAAGAGGAAAAAAAAAAAAACAAAACCCTACATTTTTCAAAATTTAACTACATCCTTTAAGGAATTTTCTTCCTTAGTTTCTTTTGCTTACTCACTGAACTGTTACTAGGTTGAACATCACTCAAATAAATAAATAAGCCTATTTCTTTCCATTAACTTGCCAACATGTAAAAAGACTAGGAGATTGATTTGCTTTCAGGAATCAATTTAGAGGGAATTCTTTTAGATCTAGTGCAACTTTTGATTCTTCTAGTCTGTCAAGCCAATAATATCTGTTTTGTTTTCCTGGCCTTGAAATTCCTTTCCAGTGAGCTTCAGTGACATGAACTAGATATATTTCTACTATTTGTTTTAGCAAAAAATATTGTTGATGAAAAGGAAAAGTAGAAGATATAATAACAAGAAATTGTTCAATTTTCATTAGACTCTGCTCTGTATGACATGTAGAAAAATGGAGAAAACACAGAAAAGTCAATAGTAGAGTCTTTCAAGGTAAGTTTGATTATCAAAAAAGCAATAGTGAGGTTGCTTGGGTGCCTCAGCCAGATAAGGATAAGCGTTTGCCTTCGGCTCAGGTCATGATCCCAGAGTCCTGGGATCGAGCCCCACATCCAGCTCCCTGCTCTGCAGGGAGCCTGCTTCTCCCTCTGCCTGTCTTTCTCTCAAATAAACAAATAAATAAATCTTAAAAAACACAAAACAAAAAAACAAAAGAACAATAGTGAATATATAGTGAATATATATAAAATCAGAGGTATATACGGGAAGAGAGAGTGAGCAAGAGAGAGCAAGATACTAAAATTGAGAGAGAGGGGCGTCTGGGTGGCTCAGTCGTTAAGCGTCTGCCTTTGGCTCAGGTCATGATCCGAGGGTCCTGGGATTGAGCCCCACATTGGGCTCCCTGCTCCACGGGGAAGCCTGCTTGTCCCTCTCCTACTCCCCCTGCTTGTGTTCCCTCTCTCGCTATGTCTCTGTCAAATAAATAAATAAAATCTTAAAAAAAAAAAAAAGAGAGAGAGAAAAGGAAGGAGAGAAAATACAAAATAAAGAACTATGTCCTAGAAGCTGGACTTTATTTGTAGAAGAGCCCCTACCTTTATTACTCATATATATGTTAAACACTGTAGCAGAAAACTGCGCATGCTTGCAAATGGCCTACCTCGGCAATATAATATCATATAGCCATTTCATTTGATGTGTGAGTTAAGAAAAAAATCTTATCCATCCAAGTAATCTTTTTGTAGCCATACCACAGATGTTATAAAACTCACTCAAAAGATGGCATCTTTTAAAATTTGAAAACATCAACTCTGCCAATTTACTCATTACTATTAACAAGATAAAATCATAGCAATATCTAACTCAGCAGGCATTTATTTATTGTTGTTGTTAAAAATGTCTGGTACTACAGAAAAAATAGGGCTTGTGAAAATAATAATACAAATGACAACAACTCACTGGGAACCTACTATGTGCCAGGGTTTTATAAACAGTATCCCTAAATACAACAACTCTGCAGTGAAGAAGTTATTTTACAGACAAAGAAATGGAGGCTTAGAGAATTTAAGCCCTTTTTTTTTTTTACAATTATATAGAAATATAATTGTAAGTCCCAAGTGAGGGCTTAAAGTCTTACCTGTCTGGCTTAACAGACTTTACTTCCTTGCTCTCTATGCTGTGCTGTTGTACCTAAAATAAAATTGTGTATATATGTAAAAGAATCATACATAATGCAAAAATCATATATATAACCGTATTCATATCTATATCTAAACAGACACACACCTATACCTACCTCTGTCAATTTCTGTATCTTTGTATCCCTATATTTCTCTCTGCTCTCTCTTTATCTGGGAACTAATGATATATCAATATACAAATAACTAAAAGTTGTATTACACTGTGATATGAACAAGTAAAGTCCACACTGAACTGAATAGAATGTGAAAAAATAGTCAAGAAGGGAAATGATAGAGGTTGTTGTTTGCATTTACCAGAAAAAAAAATGTTACTTTGGACTTAGTCTTATTGGAAAAATGGGGCCATTTGTGAGCAGGAGAGAGAGAGAGAAAGAAAGGAACAGAACATGTTTTTATTGAACACTTAGTATGTTCTAAGCATTGGAAAGACAGCATATTTTTTATACTGCATGTAATTACCTTGTTATCGTCACTTTACAAATAAGGACAATTATACTTCAAAGAGATGAAGCAACTAACCCATAACCCAGCAGAGGACTTGAACGAAAGTCTGTGGGGGAAGCAAATGCTGTGTGTTTTTCATATTACCATGAGATCAACAAAATGATACTAAGTGAAAGTTGGTCTGGAAACAATATTCAGATAAATTGGAAGGGGGAAGAGACTGGGAATGAAAGGAATTTTTGAGTTTAATAAAGTAAATCCAGAGCCAAAAAGAAGAAGCCTTAACTAAGGTGACACACGGTTAGACAGAAGAATAATGTGATTTTATTTCTTCTGAGTGTAAGTGATGCTTAGTCTCTTAAATGCTTATAGTTTGCAGAAGTTCAAAAGTCACTTCAGGTCTTTCATTCATTTGATAAGAGAAAGTTCATCTAAATTAATCTTTGGAAGTACTTACAAGTGCATGTAGACTGTTACATAATTTAAGAGTTCAGAAATGAGCAAATTTGGTGTGCAGCATTTGCTGGGTGTGTAACAGATCAGGCTGATAAAATAGAATGGAACTCCATGGTATTAGGTTAAGCATTTCTCACTGTGCTGTTATGTTGCAGGTGGAGAGGGGAAGATCCTAGTATTTTTAAATGAGTTCGCATGTACTGATTCAATGGAATTGTTCTGAGTGATCTTGAGAGTGCTCAAAAATGAGATTGCTGAGCAATTTTCAGTGATTTTATTGTTAAGGAATTCTGGAGACAAGGATTCCGCAAACTGGAGATAAGCAAATATCACTCAGGGTTTTGAAAAAGGGAAGAAATATTTTGCAAACTATAGAGCGACCAGCTTCATTGATCTCTGGCAAGACCAGAATGAACTAGAGGAAGGTGGTTTCACACTTTTATGAGACGAAAAGGTGGTTATTAGGACCTAGTGTGGACTCACTGAGATCAAAGCATGTGAGAAGAATGCATTTCATTTTTGAATGGAATTGATTTTCTGCTACAACAGACCAATGTGGTGACGTTTCTCTAGGCATGTCATCCATCTAGTTGCATGATTATTTTACATCTGCCCTGTCTACAGATCTGCAACATCCCATCTGCATTTCTCACTCTTACTTGATGACCTTAATTCTTTTTTCACTGAGAAAATGAAAGGTACCAGAGGAAACTTCTGTGAGCTTCTTCCGCCAGAATGCTGCCTCTTCCTGCATTTGTGCCCGCACAGCCTACCTTTCCCCAGCTCCTAGGGATGAACTGTCCTGCTCCAATGTAAATTTACCTCCTCCCCTTGTGCTCTGCATCCCATTTGCTCTTGCTTATTCGTGGCCAGCACACCAACAGTCGGCCCTTCTTGTTCTGATGATATAAACTTCTTTTCTATTGGATCATACCCACCAACACACAGATGTGTTAGAGTAGTTCCCATCTTAAAAGACAAATGAAACCAAACACTAACCAAATAAAACCTTCTTTTGTCTATGAATCTACTTCCAATGATTATTTCATTTATTCTCTTTGGACTAAACCTCCTTGAAAGAGTTGCTTGTATTTTGTTTCTAATTCTCCTCTTCCTGTTTTCTCCTGAACCCACTTCTTTCAGGTTTTGGTAGGTGTAGTCCAGTGGAGCTGCTCTTGTTAGTATTATCAATACTGATGCCCAGAGGTTTTGACTTAATTAGTTTCGGATGGGGCCTGGGACCTGTTATGTTTTTATAAGTTGTCCAGTTGATTACAGATTGTCGCTGGGACTGAGAACTGGCCCAGACCTTCCAAGTAGGGACTAAATCCCTTAGCATGCTCACTCCATCATATTGCTGGCTGCCTCACAGGGCTTGCCTCAGACATCCAGTCGGCTTCTCTCTTTGGCAGTTTCGTAGATAAAATAGGGTGATTATTTTGAATTATTCTTTGTAAGAGTTACTGCAGAGTGTCCTTAAATAGAAAGCTTGCAATGCATTTTAAAATAATATTATGATTTACAAAAAATTGATTCATTCCTGAATTTTATGAAACATAGCTGTTGCATTAGGCCAGGTACGTATTTATTTCTGTCTTTTGCAGATGCTTGTATGCCTTTATAAACTAATAATCAGAAGAAATATGGGACATAAGCAAATCATTATAATAACTTTATTTTGTCTTGTGTGAAACATCTCTCAAGCAATTTAAAGTATTTTACATCTTTGTAGGACAATACTTGACATGTATTTTTGAATTGAAATATTTGCCCAGACTACTAAAAATTCATAGATGACCCTAAGCTGAGGGTTCTTTGTGTGCACAAAAACCTTTGAGGAGTTAAGTGTTATGTATTGAAAATGTAATAGTGGGCAAATTTTCTATCTGTCAATCTCTGCGTCTGTCATCTACTTCTACAGTGCTTATCACCATATCATCTATTTGCTACATATTTTCGCAAGATATACAGTTTGTGCTTTTTTCCATATTTATGGCACATAATGATTTTTGATGTTTATTTATTCTTATTTCTATTTTGAGAAAGATCAAGATAACATCAGTGCACAAAAATGGAAAGAATGAGACAAATAGTTGACTTTTCAACATTCCATAAAAACTTTGAAGATCAAATCAGCAGTTCAATAATCTGAGAAGTTTTACAGGCAATCACAGGAGTAAGACAAGATCAGAACTGGTACTGGACTGGGTTTCCAGTCTCAGCTTGGCCACTAATTAGCCACGTGACCTTAGAGGAGCCTCTAACTGTTCCAGGCTTCAATTTCTTCAGCTCTTAAAGGAGTTTAACTTTTAGGTTACTTCAAAATGCTTGCGATTGTATAAAGCTTTTTGTAGCTGTACCTGGGAAAACAATAATCTATACTTTAATAAGGATTTTATTGTTTAATAAAAGAATGAGAATAAGGTTATATTCACTAAGAATAAGCCCCGTTTTAGTGAGTGCTAAAATAAATGAATTTGGTAATTTTTCTTTATGAAAATTGTTAGAGATATTAGATCTGTCTTTGAGCACAAACACGAGAGTCAGAAGAACAGTAAATGTAATTTCAATTTCATTCATCTTTTTTCAGAGACTGGAGACAAACTTGGAACTTTTCCAAAAGACCCAAGTAAACAGAGAGGAAATTTTGGGAGATTGAATCAGAGCCAGAATAAGCCAGGATTTCTGTTTAGGATGGATATTACAAAGGGATCTGAAAAACAATTCAGGGAGATACATTTAGATCTGGAACCAGGCAAAGTTGTTTTAATTAAAATTTTTAGAATTAGGAAATTAACTTGTATCAATAATTAATCTGTATGAGAGACTACTAAGGATATACAGAAAGGGCATTTGACTAATAACACATTTTTCCTCCTTAGTATCAATAAGATGATGATATGAGATACCTTCTTGGTATCAATTAAGTGGGGAAAAAAATCACATTAACTCCATGTAATTGTTAATATAGTAAAATAAAATTTGTATTTTAAAAAAATTAGAGTTTTGGTTTTGTCCTTAAGAATAAATGAAATAGAAACAATTCTACTTCTTAATATAATTTTAGAAAAAAATGTAAGTTGTAACAAAGGCACTCAGAACAATGTAAAGGAAATAGTGATCAATAGGGTCAAAATACTATTAAATTAAGTCTTGATATCTGATGTTTAATTGGCACAACAGAAAAAAAAAGTAGATTGATGAGCTTATCCAGGCCATGGCAGAGTTCTGAAGGAGCCATCCTTTACTCTTACAGTGAAAAGTGATCCTAATTATTCAGGTTGTCTTTATTACTTGTTTCTGATCAGATTTGCTTAGAGTCATTTCATGTTCAGAACATGTTTTCTGTCTTGTAAAGCCTGGTCAATTGAATAGCAATTTCAGTTTTACATAAAGAATTGAGTTGTTACCAATTTTGGAGAATTATAGATGGGTGGGATACTATATTTGAATGAGATCTTAGCTGGTATCTAATCTGATTTTTTTTTAAGATTTTATTTATTTATTTGACACAGAGAGAGAGTGTGTGAGAGAGCATAAGCAGGGGGAGCGGCACAGGGAGAGGGAGAAGCAGGCTCCCCTGAGCAGGGAGTGCAATGTGACATGGGCCGGATCCTGGGACTCCGGGATCATGACCTGAGCCGAAAGCAGACGCTTAACCGAATGAGTCACCCAGGCGTCCCTGTATTCTGATTGAATAAGAATCAGAAAATTCTCTTGATTTTTAGGAAAATGATAGGAAATCTTGAATAAACAAGATCCTAAACAGCAGCAGAAAAACTTCTCATTTTAATACCTCAGCATGTTAGGGGTATTCTGCAAAAACTCTTGTACTAATGAATAGCACACTATGATTTGAATTCTGGAGTACTGGAAAGTAATAGAACTTTTAAATCTGTCAACTATTCAACTAGCTAGAGAGAAACTAATCAGATAAATTATTTTGAGATATTGGAATTGTCCCTTTTTAAACATTTATTTAAAATTTTAAGGTTTTAGCTAGATTTTATAGTTATTTATAATAATTTTGATAATGTATGTCACCAAAGTTACCTTTAGTGAAATGTTACCTATTTTATAGAAGCAAATGTGAACCTCATTCATTTATTCAGTAAATATTTACTGAGTGCCTACTCCAGTGAGGTGCCTTATTAAATGATGAGTAATTTTCTACTCTTTCCAGTCTTTACTGAGTATGAAACTTATATTTTATTCTTCATTACTTTCCATTAAATGTGTTTTTGGTTTTATGCTCTCATCAAAAATAAATGCTTTGGGAGGCTTTTTCAAGATACATTCTCATTTTTTAACTTGTACTTTGAACAGCATATTGGATCATCAGTTTTGTTGGGCTTCTCTAGAATTCTCTTTGACTCACCTGTTCTGTTGACCTCATATGCAGCATTGCTCATATGGGAACAGAAATATGAGGCTCTGCAAGGGTCACCTGGAAGCTTGATTAACCCCAAATTCCTTCTTCCATAATAATGTTAGAGTTCAATATTCTGTCCTTTGTATGTGTATCCCTTAGCAATGAAAATTAAATAAAATGGGAGTAAAAAATACTGGGAGAAAACAATGTTCATGAATTTGTTTGCCTCATATATATAATACCTGTATAATTGGCAGATTGATGTTTTATAATTTTGCAGCTAGAGATTAAGGACTCATAAAAACACAAAATTTCCCTGGCTGGACAGGATTGTGGCAAATCCAACCCAGTATTTGTTCTCTTTTAGTACTAAGAGTGTAAGTTAAAGGTGCTTAAAACTACAACAGCACTTAGATTTGTCGTAACACAAATCTGGGTTTGAATCCTGGCTTTACCACTTACCAGCTATGTGGCCTTAGGCAAGTTATTTCATTTCTGTAAGCCATGGAAAAGATTGGTAAAATGGGCATGATATTTCTACACCATATAATTATTGAGGATTCAATGGAATACCGAAAACAAACTATCACACTGCTTAATCTGTAGCTTTAAAACTTACCGAACAAATTCTATCTTTGTTGGCATGTATTCATAAATGTCATCATGAAAACTTTTTTGGCACCTTTTATATACCAGGGTCTCTGCCATGTGTCAGAGGTATAAGGTTAAGCAGTGTTTGTTGTAGGGGAGAAGAGATAGATTGGTAGTTATGATTGAAATTACACATACACGAATCATACTGAATTTCATTGCATGTATATAATTCCAATTATGGGATGGAAAGCACTTTCACCTGTTTTCACTTTCTTTTATTTTTTTTTTTTTTTATTTTTTTTAAAGATTTTATTTATTTATTTGAGAGAGAGAGAATGAGAGACAGAGAGCATGAGAGGGAGGAGGGTCAGAGGGAGAAGCAGACTCCCTGCCGAGCAGGGAGCCCGATGCGGGACTCGATCCCGGGACTCCAGGATCATGACCTGAGCCGAAGGCAGTTGCTTAACCAACTGAGCCACCCAGGCGCCCTTTCGCTTTCTTTTAAACACCTTTCTTGGTAAAGCCATGCGAATCTTTGTTTTATACTATGATATGTACAAAGACAAGATAGCAAAGAGATTAAAAGCAGAGCTCTCAAATTAGACTGCCTGGATTTCTGTTCTGGCTTTAACACTTACTAGCTGTAGGACCTCAGGCTATTTATCTTTCTTTGTCTCCATTTCCTCAACTGAAAAAGGGGGATAATAATACTACCTGTTTCCTAGGATTGTTGTAAGATCTGAATGTTAAAATGTATATAAATTCTCAGAACAGTTCTTGGCTCATAGTGAGCACTCAGGAAGTGTTGGTTATTCCTAACATTATGCATCACATACTATTTAAATATAGTTAAAGGTGTGTGTGTGTGTGTGTGTGTGTGTGTGTGTGTGTGTGTTAGGGCTTAGAACTATGAAGTATTATATCAGGCAAAATAATATCAGTATTCTGTATTCCATACATTTGTCTTTACCAGTTTTAATAATGTAGCCAATAACTATCTATGTTCAGTAATATTATATACAGTGGATAATAGTGTCAGGTATAAATGGCACAATTAAAAATGCTACAGGAGCTAAGTCACTCAGAAAGTTGCAGTGCAAATGCTCTTTCCTAAAGCCTTGCAAATACACAGTGAGAAAGAATAGGGGTATCTTATTTTATTCCCTGGTGGGAATCTATCCACATCAAATACACTACATAACTCTGTACATGGACAATCTCTGCTGAGACTCCCTACCTCATCACACAGGCCTTCTAGAGAAGGAAATTGATGGATACTGATTTCATTTTGAAAGGAATCAATCTACTATAAGTCTAAGGTAAAAGGAGAAGCATATCATATGACATAGAGATATTTTGAATATATCTAGTTTAAAGGTACTAATATTGAAACACACTTGGAGTTGTTTACAAATCACTGTGAAATGAAATTTCTCTTACATCCAAAAAATGTTTCAAAATGACATTTATTCAGTTTATTCCAGGACTGTGAAATTCATTCATTCATTCATTGAACAATTATTTAGTAAGTATTCATGATAAATTCAGCACTTTACTGGGCACTGAGATACAAACCTGACCTCAAGGAGTTGACTGTTTAATACTGGAGAAAAGGAAAGAAAAGGACTTCTTAATAGAGGGCACTATGTTAGATTTATATAGAAGAATTGAGAGGACAGAAGAATGTTTCTAATTAAGACCAGGGTAGGCGTCACCAAAGGCTTCAGAGAGTTGAATCTTTTAAGTGCTGGCCTGAATAAGCTGGTGCATATATATATTAGGCCATGTGGTATGCATGAGTGGTGGGGGAAGACCAGCATATTCTACTCAAAGGGAACGACTTGTGTAAAGGGACAAAGGTGTGAAAAAGCATGCACTATTTGGGGAACACAAGTGTTCCTGTGGATGGGGCACAAGGATTGATGAGTTTATGGAGACATTTCCAGGGTCCTCTTGCAGGCAGGTAGAAACTGGATGTGGGTGAGGCTGGGGGACAGTGTCAGGGGAGCCTGGATCAGGAACTGTGGCTGGAATGTCCCTTGCCCATGGGCCGCAGTGTGCAGCAGAGCACAAGGGGTGATTAAAGAGACCATACTTTGGAGAGATTGAGAAATTGAGAGCAGGAAGATCTGACATCTAAGGAGGCAATCAGGCAGTGTTCAGGTTGGAGGCAGAGAATGAAGGAAAACAGGGACTTGACATGAGAGCAAAGGCTCAAAGCTGTGACCTGGGTGTGATGTGGAGCTTGGAGGAATTTCCTGAGCAGCTGGAACATAGCTGCAGCAGATTTTTATAGGGCACTTGCAGCCTCCTAAATTGGTGAGGAGGGAGCTGTTAAGGGCACTGATCTGGCTCAGGCAGAGGGCCTTGAACTAAACTGACGAGTTTGAACTGTATCCTGAAAGCTTTGGGGAGTCATCGCGAGGGTTTAAGCAGGGCAATGGCATGATTGGATTTGCGTTTTAAAAGATCTTGTTGGCTGCTGTGTATGGATAGATTGAAAGTTTGTGAGCCTGAAGGCGTGGAGATCAGGGAAGAGGGTTTCTACTCAAGAGAGATGGTGGAAGTCTGGTCTAAGGTGCTACAATGGAAATGAACTATGGAGGAGACATTCTGGGGAGACCTGGAAGGTGGAGAAAAAGACTGGTTCAGAGGAAGAGGAGAAGAGGAAGAACAGAGTCTAGGAATCTAATGTTTCTGAATTGGGTACCTGGGATAGAATTGGGTACCTGCCATTCTCTGCAGCAGGGACCCCCAGAGGAATTACAAAGCTGATTTCACAGATGGAGGTATTGAGTTTGAGGGTCTTCTGAAATGCTGGCTGGGGGACAATCTAAAAGGAGTCATGTATAGATCTAAAACTTAGAAAAAAGATCTGGGCTAGGAATAGGGGTTCATTTTTAAGGGGTGACTGAAACTGATGGATTTGAATGAAGAGTGTAGAGTGAAAAAGGAGAGAGCTCTGATAGATACTGACATTTAGGAGACACAGGAAGAAAAGGATTCATGAAATCAAGAAATAATGGCCAGAAAGGGAGAAGGGAAATGAAGAGACAGTGGTGATACGAAAACTATAGGAGGAAATAATTTCAAGACCAAGAAGAGGTACAGAAGAGTCAGCATGATGAGTAAATTCTACTGTGAATGTAAAGGGTAAGACAGCAAGTGTACTCACTTTGCCAGATACTTTACATGTGGTAGCTCATTTAATCCTCATAGAAAACCTATGGGTTATATGCTGTTATCTTCATGTTACAGATGAAGCTGCTAACACACAAAGAGGTTAAGTCATCAGCCCCATATGATAAAACAAAACAAATATTCATATCCACACATTTGATTCCCTAGTTCAGATATATAAGAACCAGCTCTGACAGTGCTGAAGAACTAAAAAGCCAAAATATAAAGCTGAATTGCAGTGAGATGAAGAAGTATGGGGAAATTAGGAAGTAGAAATGATGAGTAAATACCTTTCTCAAGGAATTTTTATAAAGTAAATTGGAGAGGTCCTGGCTGGAAGGGAGGGGAGGTGAGGCTGAAGGGAGAGTTTTGTTTTTTTTTTTAAACTGGAAAGATTTGAAGTTATTTATGCATTGAGTTACTTGAGCAGGTAAAGGTGTGGATAAATGTGGAAAACAATGAAGTGAGTCCTTGAAGGCATCAGAAGGGGTTAGAATCAAGAATAGAGGTACAGACATTAGTAGTGAACAAATAACTTATTGAATATATAGTACATACTTGTCCCTGATAGGTGTTGGGTTTATAAAGATGTTTAATATATATATATACACACACATACACACACATATATATGTGTATGTAAAATATATGTGAATATATCTTTATACACACACACACATACACATATACATATTTGGTAATTTGCCATCAAAGAGCTCAAAGTTCAGTTGTAGGCAGACAGTTATAACAGTGCATTATGACATCATGTGCTGTTATGAAAGCAGCTGCTGATAGACTGACTTCCAGAGGATGGGATCCAGAAGTTTAGGAGTGAAAGCTCATGTCCTACCACCTTAGCCCAAGGGTTTATGCTCCACTCACACTGGCCTCCTTTTAATTCCTGAGCAGGCCAAGCTCTTCCTGGTCCCAAGGATTCACATACCTGGTCCCTTCTCCTCTTCAGGTTCCAGTTGGAATGTCACTTCTACTGAGAGTCCTTTCCTCACCATGTATCTGCAGTCACATTTCCCCACACTTTATTCTCTCTCACATCACCCCATTTACTTCATGGCCATTTTCACAGTTTATAACAGATCATTCCCGATTTACGATGGTTCGACTTCCAACTTTTCGATTTAATGATAGAGTGAAAGCAATACACATTCAGTAGAAACCATACATCGTGTTGTGAATTTTGATCTTTTCCTGGACTAAGCAGTATGTGTATGATCCTCTCTTGTGATGCTGGGCAGTGGCAGCGAGACTTAGCTCACAGTCAGCCTCGCGATCTTGAGGGTAGACAACTGTTACCCTGACAGCCATTCTTTCCCCGCACAACCATCCTGTTTTTCACTTTCAATAGAGTGTTCAATAAATGACATGAGATATTCAATACTTTATTATAAAATAGGCTTTGTGTTAGCTGGTTTTGCCCTACTGTATGCAAATGTAAGTGTTCTGAGCATGTTTAAGATATGCTAGGCTGAGCCATCATGGTCAGTAGTTTATTAAATGCATTTTTGATGTAAGGTATTTTCAACTTAGTGGGTTTATTGAGTTGTGACCCCATTGTAAGTTGAGGAAGATCTGTAATTATCTTGTTTATTTTTGCATTTGTTTATTGTCTTTCTTCTTCTAGAGGTCAGCTCCCAGAGAGTGGGGACTATCTTGTTCACCATTATCTCTCCAATGCCTAAAGAAGAATTGGCATATAGGAGATGATCAGTATACTTTTGAATAAATGAACGAATAAAAGAAATGATATTTGGGCAGAGTCTTTGCGGGTAACCATTAACAGTGTAGATGGGGTAGAGCAGGTCATTTTAAGTAAATGGGAAAGCATGTGCAGTGTCCTAGAAGCATGAGCCAGGATGGTATATTTAAGTAGCAATCAGTAATTTGGTATGTTTGTAGCATCGCATGAAATGGCTTAGTGGCAGTGCTGGTGAGGATGGAGGGGATAAAGGAAGTGATTGGCAACAGAATGGTACATTTTGACCATATAAGGAATGGCTTGGTATGCCAAGTCAAATAATCTGTTGATATGGACAACTCATTGAAAAAATTTCTAATACTGTGGAAATTAGATGTTAAAAAGCAATTCCAAACTTAGCTATTAGCATTTATGCCTAACCTCTGAATAATTAGAAACTCTTCTGTTTATTAAGTTCTATATTGATGTAATTATGATCACACAATACAAACTATTGACCTAAATCCTTTATTAGAAGTTAGATTTCTGTGAAAAATTAAGGATTTCTGTTTAGTGTGTATCACATATTTCCTTGTGATCATTGCCTAGTAATTCAGCAGCCAGAGAATCAAGGGCTTTGTCATTATATGAAGACATCCATATTCATTAAAAGAGTTGGGCTGATCTTTGTAGGTATGATAATGGAAATCTGCAAACTTGTTTAACCAAAGATCAAACAACCTAATTAAATGTTAGTCATTAATAATAATAACCTCATTTTTTACTTTTTAATTTTTTTTTTGGTAAGAAATGGCAAATGGTAGAAATACAGCACAAAAAGAAGGCAAGCAACATTCACTGAGAAAACCGTTCTTTGTTTTTTATTAATTACTAGATTAGGGAAATGACATTTACTGAGGAAAGTAACACATCATTTAATGGAATTGCCAAAGGTCTTTTGAACCTCCAGAGAATTGAAGAAATGAGCTAAATGATCAAAACTAATGCTGGGAGCTAGGACTCTAATACTTGCTAACGTTTTTGCTAATTTGATAAGTTATATGAACTTCTAAACAAGAGGATGAGAGCAGTGAAGGAACTGTAATGGGGGAAAATATTCCATTTTACACATCACTATTTGTTGTCCTAGTTACCTGAGGTTATTTCCATGAGGTGATAGTATTGTCTTCATGGGAACTTTGGTAAGATAGACATCATTAGGTATATGTAAAGAGATAATTACTATTTATCCCTTATTTTTAGTCACTTGCCTAGAGTAATATATCAATGTATGAAAATATAACTTCGCAATTTGCATAATTACTAACCAAAATAAAAACTAAGTGCGCAAGTATTATCTTTTCAGTTTTCTAGCACATTTAGTAAATATAGTTAATTCTGTTTTTGAGGTGTATGTCCAGCTTAATTCTTTCCATTTGCTTATAAGCATGTAGCTGTTTAAAATTGGTACAATTATCCCAGTCACCTACTAAACTGAAGGCATCTTATTTTGAGCTGAAGGCTGTAGTATCTTAGCACTTGGGGTGTCTTTCCTTTATTTAGCACAGTTGATAAAACTAGACCATCACTGCTGGCATATGTCTTTTCATGTCACAGCAAAGTTTAAGGAAACTCCTCATTGCTCCCTGAAGACAAACCCTAATGGATAAAGATGGTGAATTTTCAGCTTCTATTCCTGGGAGAATGATCATGCTTCTATTTCAGGGGTTGGCAAACTATGGCCCACTGACTAAATCTGGTCTGCTGTGTTTCTGGAAATAAAGTTTATTGGCTCACGGCCACGCCTCTTCATTTACATATCAATTATAGTTATTTGCATGCTGCAAAGGTAGAGTTCATAGTTGCTACAGAGATCACTGTGGACTGCAAAGCCTAAAGGAATTCCTATTTGTCCCTTTAGAAAAAAGTTTGCTGACCCTTGCTCTACTGAAAGGTTACCCTAAATATTTCCATATGACAAGTGTTAAAGGGGATTTTAATGGGTGGGATTAGTCAAAGGTCAGATAGTTAAGGAAACAATTAAGCAAATTAAATTTTTCCTTACTGCAGGATTTCTCCTGATTAGTGTACTAATATTCATTTTGACCGTTTTAGAAGGAAATATTATGTTAGTATTTTCCAAAATTACTATTCCTACTACTCATACTATGTATGAGCTTAGTGATCTGCAACACACACTTTGAGAAATGCTGAAATACATGAATTTTCTTCATGATTGTCTGTATCTAAATTCTCTTTACTGCTTGAGAGGACTCTCAATTCTCTCTTTTCTCCATAGTATAGATATTATAAGAGTTATTTAACTTAATATAATGTGTACCTTGCTTCTACTATTTCAACATGATCCCAGTATGAATTATTTTGATGTGTGACCTCATTTTTAAAGGAGTATTTTTTTTCATTCTTTTGAACAATTTTAAACTCAACTCGAACACAGTATATGTTGAACAGTTATGTTAACTCCATGATTTTTCTCCACACTGCTGCACTTAGAAAATATTTGAAAGCCAGCTATATAAATTAGCTGCTCTGGAAAAATTAAATGTACATCTAGCATTTTCTTCACAGTTGGACGGTCTAAGTTAATAATGTATCTTTCTTTAGGTAGAAGTAATTATTTGCAAAAAGGAAATGCACATGGACAGTGTATTCGGTAAAATAGTGTGATATTTTTCCCCTCCTAAGTGTGAGTTAATTTAGATCAATAAAAAGTAGTGATTGCAGATTATGTTTATGTCAATTAAGCTGATAAAAATTGGGGCTCCTGTTTGTTTCGGGTTTCTTCAGTCATATAATACATGGTTTCTCAGAGCAGAGAATATGGTATAAATGGAAGGTTTTCAGTGGGTCATTTCAACTAGAGAGTGGTATAATCATGAAGTGGTGAAGAAGAGTAGTGGATGTGGTGGGTGTGCATTACATGGATAATGCAGTTTATTCCTAATGTTGCTAAACTGTTTAATCTGTGCACAACATATATAGATGACCAAGTTTGGACAATTCCTATGGGAGGATATAGATTGTAAAGTGTTTCCAAGAGTATTTCAGCAGCATTGGTCTACATGGTTGGAAATATCATGATATTATAACCAAATTTAGAATTATGGCTCAGAATGGTAAATGTAAACTCTCCCACCTCTATTCTTTGGCAAGTATTGTTCACTCTGGGGAGAATTAATTCTCCCTAGTCCCTCTTTATTTGCTATTGTTGCTATAATAAATTACCACAAATTTAGTGGCTTAAACAACACAAATTTATTATCTTAAGTTCTGGAGGTCAGAAATCTGAAGTATATTTCACTGAGCTAGAATCAAGGTGTCATCAGGGCTGTGTTCCTTCTGGACGCCGTAGAGAAGAATCTGTTCTCATGCTTTTCCCAGATTCTAGAGACTGCTTGCACTCCTTGGCTTGTGGCCTCTTTCTTCATCTTCACGCCAGCAGCATAGCATTTTCATGTCTTTTTCAGATTTCGGATTTTGCTGTCATCACATCTACTTTTTCTCTTACTCCCCTCATCCTCTCTCTCTCTCAGTCTCTCTCTTATAATGATCCTTGTGATTATATTTGGATTACTTGGATAATAAAGGATAATCTCCTCATCATAAGATGCTTAATTTAAATCATTTTTGCTAAATCCCTCTTGCCATGAAAGGTAATATACTCACAAGTTCTTGTGAATACCATGTGGACATATTTGGTGGGACATTAGTTAGCCTTCCATATATAGCAAACTGAAATATATTCTTCAGTTTAGACATTACCCCTACCACCCAGAATGCATTGCTTCACATGACCTCTACCACACCAGACTAAGTTGTATGTCCCCTAAATGGGCCCCACTAAGAAAACCTCATGTTTACTCCTACTGTATTACTTATACTGTATTATTCATTGCCTGTTCCCAACCACTTCTAGTAGACTGCGAATTTGTTTACTGTCATATCTGCAACACTGGGTACAATGATAAGAGGATCGTGGATATTCAGGAACTACTTGTTGATGTCTTCCAGACATGTTTTGACCTAGGCTGCAATTGTTTAATTTACTTCATTACAATTCCTCTTACTTGGAGTCTCCAATTATTTCCTCAGTTGGCCAATTCTTGGGTGGGTCCAGTCTGATTTACTTGCCTTCTGTGCAGCCAGCGTTTGACTCTTCCATGTCATCATTTTTTTCTTATTTTCTTTATATCTCTTTGACCATTCCTATTATTCCTTTTCAAGGAAAACTCTTCCTTCACTTACTCCTTACCTGTAACTATTTTACACGGTTCTATCCACAAATCTTGTCTTTCTCCTCTTTGCATTCCTGGATTATTTACCAAAACCCATGATATTACTACCTGTTTTTTTGGTAACCATGTTAATCTGTTCAGACTCCTACCCTGAGCCACATGTCCAATCCTCTACTAACCATCTCTTCCTAGAGTGCCACAGAACTTCAGACTCTTTACAACTTGCACACCTCAATCATCAATCATTTTTTCCATCCAAATCTATACACTCCTCAACTTTCCTGTCTGGATTAATGAAGTCAAGACCCATTCTCTTCCCACTTCTGCTGCCATAGTTCAGTTTTTAGCATTTATTTTTATTTTTTTTTTGGATAGGACTATGACATCGGTAACTTACACTCCTCGAGTCTATCCTCCCCCTGTCTTTAGAGTAATCATTCCAAAACATATTCATTCTTTCCAAAACACAGAGCACTTCAGTGGCTCACCAGTGTCTGTAGTGTAGTCCAATATCTTTGCCACATTATACAAAGTTCTTTGTGATCAGTGAATGATGTTTCCGAGAGTTGTGCAGAGTTATTACCTGTGTGGCTGTGGGCAGTGGTCCTGACATAAATGTTTAATCCCTGGAAAGAGATTTCTTGGATTTAAATCCTGGATCCATTACCTATGAGCTGTTTGATCTTTGATAAGTTACTCTGTTTTCATCTTCCTTAATGTCCTTATATATAAAATGGGGACAATAATAATACTTGCCTCAAAGAGATTTAGTAGAGATTCGATCATATAATTTATAGAAATTCTTTAAAAAGTGTTTGGCGCAGCATAATTGTTCAAGCAAATGCTACATACTATTAATATTATTAATTTACATTAGCTTTATGCTCTCATCAAACTTTATATCTTTTATATTTATTCTATATTTACCTGTGGTAAGCACCTGGAGGGCAGTATAAGCTAGTGGTACAGAGCACATGTTTGGGCATTAGAAAGATCTGGATTCACACCTTTACCTCTGACACTTAATATCTCATGTTTGAAATTATGAGGATATTATCTCTTTGCTAGAGCTGTGTGAGAATTAAATTTGAGAATATATATTAAGCAATTATTACAGTATTTAATGAATATAGTAAATATCCCCAAAGTGTACCTATTATTATTTCTGTATCAATAGTGCTTTGCATGTATAAAATATTTAATGATTGCTAAGTAATTTACCAAGTTCTAATTTAGAGGAAACTAGTTTGACTTGAGAAGATATAGAAGGGTTGTGTCATTGTGTCTTTTCTTTTTTTGTTTTTGCTTTTGTCTTTGTGTCTTAATAGAAGTAATGTTCAGGATCCATGGGATCCAATATGAGACCATTACAAAATTCAATCAAAATAAGGTCAAGATATTAAAATACAGAGTAATTATATACATCTTTCCATCTGCTAGTTCTAGCTCCATCTTTACCTTTGAGATACTAGTCTGAAATTTTATTCAGTTTGCTCAACTTCTCCATATCATTAGAACATTTTGATTGAAAATGTAAAAATTTTAATTTATAATTAAATGAAATAAAACTTCGTTGAAAAATCACAGTTTTAGTTAATTTTTTGAATTAAACTAGGTATTGTGGTTGATGGGCTTTATTAATTTATTTGCATGAGTTATTTATTCATGTCTGTTTCACAAACTGGACCATAATTCCCATGAGGGGGATTTGCTCTATTTGTATTATGTGCTTGGTTCCCAGTAGGGTCTCACTAATATTGAGTGAATTTCAATTACCTCTTGTAACCCTTTTAACTGACCTAAATAAGGCAGAGGTTTAAAATTCATCCTACATAGGTAAATGTATCTGTATATATTGATTTGATTTTGTGATCATTTATATCATTTTGTATTTTATATCAGATCATTTTGTGACCATTTATATTGACATTTATATATATATATATATATATAGGCCACATATTATATGGCCTACAGCAAAATCTGGCCTGTTGCCTGTTTTGTGAGGCTTGTGAGTTTAAAATTGCTTTTATGTTTTTAAATGTTTAGAAAAAAATCAAAAGAAGAGTAATATTTCATGATATGTGAAAATTGTTGGAAATGAAAATTTTGGTGTTCATGAACAGTTTTATTGGAACACAGACATGTTCATTCATTTCTATATCATCTATGGCGATTTTGCTCTAAGTGGTAGTTACATAGTTGCTCTGCAGACTATAAGGCCTACAAAGCCTAAAATATTGACTACCTGAACCTCTAAAAAATCCGTCAGCATCTGCTCTGAAGAAAACAAATAAAAAGAGACACTCCGTAGTTCATCTTGCTTTTGATTTTGAAAGAATCAAGATAAATGACCACATGCATATTTTAGTCCTCTACTTAACTATAAATTATACTTAGATAATTTACTGTCAATCATGGTTATAAAGTGATAAGCTATATAATTTTTAAAACCAAGTTTCCCTATAAGGATGTGAGCCAATACTGATAAAATACATGCATTGCTTAATATCAAATTTAGTAATTCTTGTTTCAGGGTTTTGTGTTCCCACTCCCTTAAAAATGACTCATATTTGTGTATGACTATGAGTCATTTTGAAGGTAAAGCATTTAAAACCTAAATTCAGACTTTTTTGAGTTATAATTCTATGAATTTCAGAAATATTCTTTCCTTTTTATATATCTCTCTTCCCCTCTCTATCTTAGCTCTCAAGCTTTAAGTCAATAGCTATCACAATTTGAAAAAAAAAACACAACTCTGGATAATAATAATGATAGTAATAATAATAACACTTTACATTTCGATAGTATATTATATTTTTTTAATTTCTCAAAAACTTTCACATACATCAAGGGAACCTACGGGACTTGGTCTAAAATCTTACAAGTTAAGACACTGTATGTTTCACTCTTGGAATTGGTGTGGGGCTTACCTATAACAGAGGTGAAGAAGTCTTTGACCCTGCTTTTTGTTTCCTAGTTGATTAATTCTTATACTAATATCAAGAACTGTTGACGTGAATAAATAGAAGATGGAAGGCTGGTTTTTAATTTTAGTAGTTGAAAACAACACCATAGGTATTTGGAATTACATTTAAAAAGATTTTGTAAAGACATTCAAATAATATATGTTCATTTTCCCATTTTTTTGTGTGAAGTAACTGCATGTTAGCTATCGTTAAATTTGTTATGATGTGTTTTGTAGTTCCAGCCATGTGCTATTTCTCATTTGTTAAGTATTTTCCATCACCACACCTACCGTTTTTTTTCCTCCCTAATAGGAAGTATTAAACTGGGTACAGGCTAAAATTCTCTAACAAAGAGAATCCAAAGTAGTGGTTTACAATGACAGAACTGTCTGTTTCTCTTACAACAGTCCAGACTTTCATGATCCAAAGCTGGTAAGAAGATGCTTCTACCCTTGCCCCATACCTGCCTTCTCTGGGTCCATAGTGGCTGCTCCAGGGGCTATCATTTCCCAGCCAGAGAAAACAAAGTGCTTGGGAGTACATGTACAATCTTTTTTCGGGGAGAAACCTCAGATTGGCATATATATATGTATATATATATATATATACACACTCTGATCTTATTACTTAGAACCTAGGCAAATGGCCATTCTATCTAGGCCAATCTAGGCAAATGGCTATCATCTATAGCTGAGAGGACTGTTGCCAAGCTTAGTTCAGTTCTATTGTCAAAAAAGGAGAGAGTGGATATTGATAGATAACTAATAATCTTTATTACAGAAATGGTGCTACTATAAATATAGATATTTCTTCCTTTTATTAAGAGAAAAGCTGTGTAGACATAAATTTGCTCGGATTGACTTAGTTTTTTGATGCCAATATTTCTACAGCATTGTACACAAACCACTAAATATCCCTAAACACTCTTTCTATAAACTATTATGTGACTATTTCTTAACCTTGAACCATTATTCATGAAACTGATTTGAATAGAGAACACCTCAGATTAGAAAGTATCCAGTTATATTAAATAACCCTTACTGGTAATATTTGCTAAGTTAAATGTAACACTTCAGCACAGTTATTTTCTATTATAAACAACCTAGTTTAAAATTTGCTAGAGGGCTGAAGGTTCTATAAAGAGTTAGTGACTGAATTCTATTGGGTTTATTTTCAAATGTTATTTGAAAACTGGCTTGCAATATTTAAGAATCCCAAGATATTGTATGTCTAATTAATACACATTTTAGGTAGCATTTTGGTAATTTTCAAGGATAAACTCAGTTAGTAGAACTCATTAATTTCTAAATTTTAAATGATTTGCACTGGCTATGCTTCTTTCTTGGATGAGCAGTTCCTCTAGGAAGTACCCTAATATTAGACTTGTCTCTTGAATTTTTAAACCGACTTATTAAAAGAAAAGGCTTGAGTGAGAAAAATCATACAATTACAAAGCCATCCTTTCCACTTCCTATTAAGCTAACAATCTAAGCCTAATATTTAAATGTTATTAACAATGCCCCAAGTCAAAGGTTTGTGATTAAATGAAGAATACAAAAAGACTGCCATTTTAAAAACATCACTTAATTTTTTTTTAGAAGAACGTAAATCAAAGACAAGAATTAAAGCCCAAGAGAAAATTTTATTTAAGCATATTTGAATTTCTTTTCAGTTCATTTCAACCTCAGTGTTTTTTTTTCTTCCCTTCTGATAAACTTTTGCCCTCTGGCCTGCTGTGAAAAGAACAACGAAGCAGCCACCAATGTCCCCTAAACTCTGTAAGTGACTCTTTCTGAATTATTATCCTTCGGCTTCTATAAGGAGCATGAAAAAATCTCCTTTCTACCTCTCCCACCAGGAATCTGAAGCAAAGCATTGCACTTGATGTCCTATAGAGCGGAAATCAAGAAACATAGGGCCCGTCTGTGTACCTCTTCCATGCTGAATGGAAAACATCATCACCATTATAAATTAATGAGAAACCTTTATCTGGCCAAGGCTCTTTTCCCACACAATGTAAATAAAGTGGCAAAGATCTGAGACTTCGATGAAATGCCTGCCCCAGTCTGGCCTCTTCTAGTGTTAAAGAAGAATGGAAACCTGGACAATTTTCAAGGACTTATTTAGGCCATGAATCTGCTTGCTGGGCTGGTGAAACCTTTGTGCTTTAAGTTTTCAGCTTTTCATCAAAAGAAGGAGAAAGGCAAAACCAAAAACAAAACACCCCCCCCAAAATAAAAATAAAATAAAGTAAAAAATAAAAAAAATTTAAAAAGGAGAAAAAATCTAAAGCAACAATTTTAATTTCAGGATTGAAGATTTGATACTGATTTTTTCTCTCTCCCCCTCCTTTTTTGTTAAGAAGCCAAACTTATTTTCATATATAGTTTCTCTGCTTCTTTGTCAACTCATTAGCCTGTGAATCCAGAGTAGATTTTTATCTGAGGAATCAGGCTTCAAGTCCTAAGGACATCTGTGATTCTACAGGTGATAAAACCCTTATCCAAGCCCTGCATACTGCCTTCTAATTAGCTGTTACTCTCCTTAGGAAATCCCGAGTTTTTCTAGACACCATTGGTCTTAGATTCCTAATGTAGTATTTATTAGCATATGGAGTCATTCATTATTTGATAAGAAGCAGAAGGTTATGAATCTAAAACAAAAACGGGAGGAGAAATATGTATTTAACCTGCTTACCAGCAAAGGTGCATGCTTTACAAATGATGTATCTGGATATCTTCTGTGAAAAATACTTTCCGACTTTATCTTGTGTCTTCTACCCACATACCTGCCTTCTCTTTTTAATTAGCCAAATTCCCATTCCCGATCCTTTCTTTTTTTACCCTGTTTACCTACTCTGGATGCATCTTTTTTCCTCTGCCGCAGTAAATCCTTGAAACTACCTCCTAATTAACACATGGTAAATCTCCTCTATAAAAATATGTATTTACTAAATTGTACACAGGCATTTTGTTCTGTAAATCTTCAAGGTGGTGAAGGGTCTCTATTATCTGTCACTTATGTGACAATGAAGTTAATTACAATTGCTACATCACCTGTGGCATTGTTCTATCGATCATTATTAGTTATTTATTTACATCCATGCTATAAATTTCTGTGGATAAGCCCATGTTGTTTTTCTACAGCATTGTACACAAACCACTGAATATCCCTAAACACTCTTTCTATAAACTATTATGTGACCATTTCTTAACCTTGAACCATTATTCACGAAACTGATTTGAATAGAGAACACCTCAGATTAGAAAGTATCCATGTTTTTCTTTCTGGAAAGGAAGGTGCCAAATCTCTGGTATTTCTCTTCCTACTTCGTACTTTTCTTATTTTTCATCTCCATCTTTCTCCAATTTCCAATTGAGATAGAAATGAAAAGATTAAAAAAAGTTCTTTGGGGGTGCCTGGGTGGCTCAGTCAGTTGAGCAGCTGCCTTCACTCGGGTCAAGATCTCAGGGTCCTGGGATCGAGCCCCGTGTCCTGCTCCCTGCTTGGTGGGTAGTCTGTTCCCTATCCCTCTGCACCCCCCCCTCATGCTCTCTCTCTCTCTCTCTCTCAAATAAATAAAATCTTTTAAAAAAAAGCTCTTTGAATAAATCTATTAATTTACAGGCATTTCTCCCAGTGGTTTTTTTTTTTTTCCCCCTCCAACAGTGGGTCATACTAAACATTGATTTAAAAAAAGAAAAGCAGCTGTAATGGCATCTGTAAATGTTTTGCACCATGATTTTGGCTCAGAATTTACAGCTTCCGTAAAAGTTAATTATTAAAATGGCAGAACTTGTAATGATGTTGCTTAGTGAATGTGGTATAGACTGACTTAGTTTTCAGATACCAATACTTCTACATGATAGAAATGCATAGACCAGTGAATATCTGCAACACTCTTTATATAAGCTTATGATGGCAGCCCTATAAATGAATATAACATAATTGGAATTTCACATCATATCTTCATGATCCATAATTCTGTGGTTGCAGAAGTTTGGTTTCAGCATTATTCTTATGTGTTGTTTTCTCTAACTTCCAAGGCATGAGTAACCCAAAATTAAATGGCAAGTACCCAAGGACTTGCAAACCAAAATGAAAGAGGAAGGTGATTTCCATGTAGCAAACTCTGTAAGTGTGAAATTATATTATACATATAGGTAGATATTTCTGTTGCTGAAGTTGTTCCCTCAAAGCTAAGCTCCTCACTGAATGACAGACTTGTTTACAAATATTAACCTACCTTGGAAAGTTCAGTTTAAGAGTGTTAGGGCCTGCAACAAATACCCTGTGAAACTCAAAGCATATTCTTTTTCTGGTTGAAAAACTTGTAGTGATTTATCCCATTCTTTAACTGTAATATAATATTGATAATATTGCAGTCAAGTTTTGAATTTGGTTTAAAACCTACATTTTTAGGACAAAACATACATTTTAGCATGAAATAAATAATATTAACATTTGATAGACATAAACACCCTATTTAAATTTTTTTTAAATTGTTGTTAAAATTATAGTATTTTAATTAAATAAAAAGTGCCAGAGGAAGCCATAGTGTGATCATAGCATATTAGCAAAAGTATGGTCTGTAGGTTTCTTCTTTTTATGAAGTAATAAAAAATTCTAAATTTATATTCATCTTCTCATGAAATTACTTACAAATTACTTTTTTTTTTTTTTTTGTGAGAAGGAGAGACAGAGAGCTCAAGTGGGGAGGAGGGGCAGAGGGAGAGGGAGAACAAGAATCCAAAGCAGGCTTGTCGCCCAGCACAGAGCCCAAAGCAGGGTTCAGTCTCACAACCCTAAGGTGGTGACCTGAGCCAAAATCAAGAGTTGGACGCTTAACCAATTGAGCCACCCGGGCAGCCCCCAAAATTACTTTTAATTAAGGCAAAAGCTAAATATGCAAAACAAATCAGAATAAGAATTTGAAATTATGGGGCAAATTTTAATCTCTCTTATAGGCTAATAAGTTTGCCATATGATTAGGTTAAAAAATGAATACCAAATATACGATATCTATTTCTAGACTTATTTTTAAGCAGAAATCCACAAATAAATCATATAAATATAATTAAAATATACATTGCCCAGAGTATACTGGAGAAAATTAAAATCTATTAGCTGTTAAAGATTTGAAGGTTGTATAGCCCTGGAAAGGAAGTTCCATGGTTGCAAATCTTTTTATTTATTCCTTAAATAAACAGGAAGTATGTATTGATAAAAATTATTTGATATCAGAAACTTTCCCAAAAGAATTTTAACAAATCAAGTGGATAATAAGGAGAGAGTCTTCAAAAATCATTTGTGCCTCCTAACTCAAATGGTATAAGCAAGGTTTGGTCTAATTTAACTACCATTATTCTCATTTGGGTAGGAGATTAATGGATAATAATGGTATTATTGGAGGATTGGCAAAAAATACCTGGAAAGTTCCAAATTAATAAATGTGATTTTTATAAAAAATAAGCCATATGTATGCTTATAGCTAAATCTATATATGAGATTAACTTGTTTGCCCTGGAAGTGATTCATATTATGTTTTCAACGTCTCATAAAATGCATTTTAATTTCTCCTTAACAGGTTTTTCTGAAAAGATGCAAAAAACTCTTAAATACCTTAACTGTAATAAAAAGATCTATATGTTAGAAAAGTTGCTATCTTTATCAAGGCTGATCAATATTTGCATGGATGGGATTTTCTTTTCATGAGTAAGTGAGCAGTGTGCCTAAGTTTTGGAAAGCTCTGCTAAACTTTACAAATAATTACATAAGAATAATGAATAATGATGTTTTGCTCAGATGCACATTTACCAAGCATCTACTATGTACCAAAAACATTATTCCCCTGCCAAGAATATATACAGTCACACTCTTATTGAAACATGGTCAAGACCAATATTTTATGAAATCATTGTATGAAAATCAATTTTAAGACACTCGAGTTATATTTCAACACCCTCCTATAATAATAGGAGATACTTTTCAAATCAGATATTTTTATTGATATAACTCATACAACATCTTTTTACTTTCAAGAATCATGTTATTTATTTCTGTTAAGATTCTTAGGCAGTAGATCTAAAAACAAAAAGAAATTGTTCCCCTGTATGGTCTGCAAAAGCACTAGATACGGACTTAAGTGCTCTGAGTTAGTGATGTACAACTGCCACCTACTCCTAAGCTATCTTAGGCAAACCACCTAACCTCTAGTTCTGGGTTCCTTGTCCTTCAGATGAAGATGTGTAATTTACCTCACATGGTTATTGTGAAGACTTAATGAGAACATAGGTGTTAGAGCATTTTGCAAACTGTAAAGGGGCTATTTGAATGTGAAGTCTTTTAAGTGTCTCGGTTGTGAAAATGTGAAAGATTCCCAACATTTATGGGGAAAAGTGTTGCCTTTGCTGAGATAAGGGTGTGTGGAGAAGGGAGTATGAGGCTTTGCCAGTTCTGAAACTGGAAATGTGGTTTGTGAGCCAAGACTTCTGCATAAGGGGGATGACAAATGTGAAAGCAGCAACTGGCAAGAAAAAGCAAAATATAGTGATGAGATTTTATTTTATTGTTGATAGAATATCATTTTCTTAGGAATTAGGTTCATCTTCTCTCTATGTATGCTGTACTCTCATAGAGCAGGTATTTATACAAATTGGCTAAATTACAAAGACCTCATTCTGGACCATGACGACTTAAAGGGAACATGAGAAAGTTGGAGAGATTTCTAAGGAGAGTCATAAATACAATTAAAGGGCTTGGGCATGAGACCTGTGGGGAAAGGTTCTGGGACTATTCAGTTTGCTAGGGATAAGGCTAAATGTAGAAATGTGGGAATGTGTAATATACTAAGGATAAAAGAACATCTGTTTTTTATGTCTAAGAAAAATCTAAAAGGAAGTGGCTTAAGCTATAGAATAACAAATTTAAATTAGCAACAAGAAAGAATTTCCTGACAGTAAGGGTTGTTGGGCATACAAGGACTTGCTGGAATCTCCTTTGCACATCTTTGAAAAAGTGTTTCCGTTAAAATAGAATGGTGTAGGTGTTGACCTTCCTGAATGTAGAACAATGGATCAGATAATTTTTAAATAACATTTCTAATCCCCTGATTCTTAAGTATTGTTACTCTGGGTAAAACAAAAGAGAACTCTGGCAAAGATTGTCCAAATTAAAAAGGGTTTTTATTTGTGTAGAACAAGGAGAAAATGCATTTTGATTATAGTTATCCTATATTGTATCATTGTACATGACTAAACTGTTGCTTGGAATATTCTAGAATGTTTAAAAAGAGGTAATGGAAGACTCCTTAGAAATTCTGTGCATCTGAATTCTTTCAACTCTGGAGTCACATGGAATAGGGCATACAAAGCATGGGAAAGACCATTATCTATTCATCAAATACTATTTCTTATTTTTCCTGTGCTAGACTATATTTCCCTAACTCTTTTGATCTGACATGTAACAATATGTTCGAGTTCCTCCAATGGAATATGAATAGGATGGATGTTATGTGTGCCATTTCTAGGCCTTTTAAGAAAGGGTATGCCCACCTTCACTCTGTTTCCTTTTCTTCCAGCTGTAAGCAGTCCATGATGAGGAACTAAGGGACAGCTGAGCCACAAGTTGGCAGGAGCCTGGGTCTCTGAGTTACCATATGGTGGAGGGGGGGGAGGGTGTCATCTGCTAACAGGAACATCTGTCTCAGTCTTTTATGCAAGTAAGAAAGAAACTTCCCTTCTATTTGAATTATTCTGCATTTTTTAGATTTGTTTCTTCTGCAGACTTGGATGAGACATTGAGTAGCCAAGCCCATCTTATTGTGTTTATTTCTTCTCTGATCTTGGACAAAGACTTTTCTTCTCCTTATTTTGGATTCTATTCCATAAAATAGTGAGAACAATGAACTCACTCTTGTGTGTGTGTTTGTGTATGTGTGTGTGTATTGGAATGATGAATGACATCGCATCTCGAATTGTGGTTTTATTATTTAACCTAAAGCAAGAAAAGATTTTTCTAGTAGATGAATAATATCAGAATGCATTTGTTATAATATGAAGATTTATAACCCACTCTATCTTCAAAGAAAAACAAAGGAAAAAGCTTTAAAATATAGGAAGAGGGCCAAAGATTTACTACAAAGAATTGTTTGCAAGTGACTTCTTCAAACTCTGGCAAGTGAATTCTTCAAACTCTGTTAAAAATATGTTGTCTTTATTACTAGAAAGATTTTCTTCAGTATGCTTAATAACAGTTATTCATAAGAAAGCTGTATTTTAGTTCCACCTGTAAGTTAGAATTTTAACTTTCATTCTTTTCTACCAGAGACCATTTCAACTAATACCTGTAAGAGAAAAACCTTATTTGTATGACATTTAACTGTGTTTCTGTGAAATTGAAATATAAACTACAGGAGATTAGGTGAATTTTCTAATTTTTCTTCCTGTCTATGGACACTGGAGGTCTCAAATGTGTAGAAATATTTTGTGCTAATTAGTGGAATAGATTCCTCTCCCATGTCTTGCTCTTCAGATTTTGAAAACTGGCAATAGAAACTTAATAAATGTGGGTCTTTATCTAATTCCAGATAAAGATATGGGGACTTGTCTTAAGATTAAAGTATATAATAAGTCATCTCTTAATCTCTTCTGGCTGCCTACCTCTATTTGGAATCAAATCATTCATTCATTTGGAGGTAATATTGTGTGTTATTAGGAGTTTGGGCTGTGGAGCTAGAATACCTGAGTTTACCGGCTCTGCTGTTTACTGACTGTTGGACCTACAGAAGCATTTCACTACACCTCTCTGTTCTCAGGTCTTTTATCTTTCCAATGAGGCCTGTAATGGTAACTATTTTACATAGTTTTGTGTGAAATAACACCTTAGGGCCTGGTACACAAACAATCAAGAAACTATATTATTCAATAAGTATTTCTTGGTGATCTGCTATAGTAAAATCTGTAATATATTAAATCTTATTATAGGGCAGACAATGTACTTGACACTTTAAAAGATGTCTAAATAAATTCTAAGAACCGCTCCATGCGGTAGATATTATTATGTTAATTGCACAGGTGAAACAACTTTGTCTCTGAGAGGTTAAGTAACTTGTCCAGAGTCACACAGTTAGCAAACGGCAAAGCCAGAATTTGAAACCAGGTATGCTAAATTCCAAAGCATTCTCCAGTGAATAACAGGGGTGGGTACAAAGATAAAAATGATGTAGCCCAGAAGAAATCAGTTTAGTCATGGCAGAGATATTAAAAAGTATATATCTTGCTAAGTGTTAAAAATATCAATGATGTACTATGGGATACAAACTAGGATAAAACTAGGGAAGAAACCTAGTTTTTTTACATTGTAGTTATTACAGAGTGGTATATTTTCCTGACTTGGTTGGTTAGAGATTGTTGCTAATAATATAATTGTTGGGGCTTAGTCATTGACTGGTCTACTTTGTGTTCTCTGATACCATTCTGTATGTCTGCCCTAGCCCTGTGAATTGTTTCAGGAGTATGTGTCTTGGGTCCAAGAAGAACAATGTAGGTATCTGTGGGTGGAAATGAGCAAGAACATCACAGCTATTGGAAAAACCATTCAATATGGACAAGTACGTCAAGACTGGAGTATTCAGATGCACGTAGACTTGTCAGTTGTCACCCAGATCTGGCATATCTTTGGCTAGACTTTACATTGGGACTAACATAGATTCTAGATCAAGATGACAGTTATAGTTCTCTGCTTACACGATCCTGGCTATGTACAAAAAACTTCTTGTCACTTGATTTGATCCCTCTGCCTGCAGTTGAGCTAAGATAAATTTAGTAATTTCTTCAGCTAAATTATTCAGGGAGGTGAAAGTGTTAGTGACATTAGTTAATCATAGAATTATAAAGTCAGAAAAGACCTCAGGAATCGTCTGATCCAGTGTCCTCACAGTACCAGTAAGGGAACTGAGACCTAGCGAGAGTCAGTAGATTAATTTGGGTCATACAGTCTGTTGTGTACAGAGCTGGATATAAAAGTTACATCTTCTCATCATTTTGCTCACATGCCATATCAAATTAGGCAACAAGTCCAGTCATTGATTTTACTTATTATTTCTGATATCCAAGACCTCTTCTACATTTTCATAGTCTCTGCCCTTATTTTAGCTGCAACAGGAAAGCCAGCTGGGTGTGGGTTAGAGAGAACAGAAATGGCTAAAATTAGCAAGACTCATTTGGTTTAAAAGTAACAGCAGTTCTAGCTTCATCGTCAGCTGGCCTTAGCAAAGCAACTCCCTCTCCTGCAGCCAGACTTTTCTCCTTTGGATCAGAGCTGGGGCTTGGTTCTAGCTCCAATCAGGCTCTATGCACGATCTGTTACCTCTGGAAAGATTTAATGAGAGAAACTGCTTTTACGACAGGAGAAGGAATATGATGAGGAGAAGCTGAAATAAAGTTTCAGAATTTAAAGCTATCAGGAAACTTAAGATCAACTCGTCTAGCTGTCTCATTTTACAGAGGATAAAATCAAGACCTGGATGAGTTGGGTGACTTCTGAGGCCTACAGAATATGGGCTAGAATTGGATTCCTCATTCCTAGTGATTCCTTCATTATAATAGAGCCATAGTTGGTAAATTTATTAAACACATACTTTGTGCCTGGCATTATGGTAATGCATGTGTTATATGCTATATAAGAAAATATATATTACACCATGTAGCATTAAACACTTAAGGCTGGCCCCACCTGACAGTGGAGTATGTATCGATGCTTAGCGAGTTTAAATTACTTTCTTAACATCATATAATTCATAAACAAAAGAACTAGGATTCCAATATGGGCCTTGTCAAGAGCTATGAAGTATCTGGAACTTTAACTTCCTTACAAGCTGAACAAGTTAGCCTTGTTTTATGGATGCTGGCAGAAGACTTAAGGCTCTTGGATTAGAGACAAAGGACTTGACTATTCCTATTAATAATATTACTCATAGTGTCAGCATTTCTTTGAGCTCCAGTTCCTACAGAATGGTGAGAAGAGGTATAACGAGCACAAGCAGTGAGCTTCATTATAGGACAGGACCCCTGAGCCAAGGAAACTGATCTTTTATAATAAGCAGTAGGTATGGCTACCTTTTACCCTGGAGAGAAATGCTATCTCAGTCTTCCAAGAATGTTTGCTATTTAATCATGCTTGAAAAGATAGTTCAGAACAAAGTCAGTCAGTACTGTTGCTTGAAAGACATGCAGAAATGTGAAAGACCCATGGAGAATTGTCTCCCAATATACTTTGCCTGTAAAACTCATGTTACACCACACTGACTCAGTGGCAATGCAGTCAGCAGGAAAACATGTTGAAATGGTTTGCTTTTGGAATGAAAGCATTTCTGTAATATAAATTTCTTCCATTGAAATGACACTGGTAGTCAGGCCATTGAACCTTGGGATAAGTCACACTGAGTGAGGTGGTATGGAGCCACAGGTATATAATTAGGGCTGATTTTCTAAAATTTCTCCTGTCTGTAGGCATTTTCCCCCCTTACTTAGCAGCCTACTGGAAGGAAGGAAGAAGGAAGGAATGAGGGAAGGAAGCAAAGAAAGGAAGACAGATTGTAAGCTCAGTTGGAAGAGAAGAGCATCTCTAGGCTTTACATTGTGTGCAGGTGTCATTGTGTGTCAGTCCTCACGGCTTGTTGCTGACGCCACTTGGGTCTGTTCATAATATCAAAAGGGATGGTGGCCACCAAGGTGGAAAGGGCAGTGGGGTCTCCTGAGTTTAAATAAATTCTGCTTACTCGCTGGTGTCCTTGGATAAGTTTCACCCCTGTCTATGGGAGTTTCATTAGCTCTAAGATGAGGGTGACCCTTGTCAAACTCATAGGACAGTACGTGGCCAATAATAAGCAATCAGTTAACGTTAGTTATTATTATTAAAAGTAGCAGAAGTTTGACATGGCTAAAAGTAATACTGAAGGATGCTTTTAATACCTGGAAACCCCACAAGAAATATCACTTTGAGCTAAAACCAGTACAAGGAGGAATTTTAAATTGACAAGGTGAATTTTTATTATTTAAAAATGTAGAAATAATATTTGTGATGATAATGTTAATGCTGCTGCCTTTAAATCCCAGAATGAAACTCAACATCCTTCATTTATGCATTCCCCCAAAAAGGAACTCTTTTGTTAAGCCTCACTTAGTCCATCTTAAAGCATCTTTCAGTCAAAGAACAGCTTCTCATTAAGGGAAAAATGATTATTAACATCCTCATTTTGCTTCCTCTTGTGAATTATTTGCATTCAGAAATGGCATGGCATTAGTTTCAGGGTAAATGCAAATATTACAGCGGGATTTCTCACCAAGCTCTTTTTTATTATTAGCTCTTTTTATGTACTCCATTTTATTATTCCCTCATCATTTTTCACATTGTATTAAAATGTTAGATTTCTTAAAATAATAATATTTCTTTCATTTGGTAATTGTCTCAGCCCTGTCTACAACAGTCTACATCACAGAGTGCCCATCTATAAGTTGGAATGGCTTATAATGACTGTTCGTCTTTGCTTTGGGGAGGTCCAGGAATTAGCTATCATGGTAACTGAATTCCCTCTCTCCCACTGAGAATATGATTACTCCAGGTGAGGTTCATGGGCTTGGGAAAGAGGGCGGTGGTATGAGAAAGGCTTCTGCTGAGTGCTGGCAGTATATTTACAGTCTGGGGCTTGAAGATGAATTAAGATTTTTTTTCTCCTCAGCTTTGAGCAGTGTCCATCTCCAATGCTTTTTAAATACAATAGCTCACACTTTATTTTTCTTTTGAGGTTGTGAAGTCGTTTTGTGAGAAACCTTTGTTTGCTGTATCCATGTCCTCCCTGTGTGGAGTGAATGAATTAGGAGGCTAAGTATTCTTAGTCCAAGGGCATTGGTTGTAGCTTGGCTGGAGTGGAATCAGGGAATCGGGTATACTTTCCACCAGGGTCTGCCTTGATAAACTGATTATAATTATTTTGTTTTTCCCTGATCATAAAAAGAAAAAGGTAATAGATCTGACTAATAAAATGAAACTAATAAAATCATTTGATCATTTTGATTCACTGCACTTCACTGTACAAAGCTTCCCTGTTGACTCACAAATTGTTACTGTCAAATCATTTTATATTTGTTTCTTTTGGATATGACTTAACGTCTCCTTTTCTCTCCCCTTGTTACTGTCCATCATTTCCCTTCTTCCTTTCAGGGATCAGGGGGATGATCAATGATCAAGTCTCAAAGCAAGCTAAGCTATCCAGTAGATCATACAAATGTGTCTGTTCTTAAAATGGCATACTATATAACGTGTAGATATTTGTAAGGCTTTTACCATAGGATCTGCTTCTTGGTGCATTATGAACTTCAGGATACAGTAATTAGCTTTTGTACTTTTGTTGTATGCTATGCAAATTTTTACTTTGTAGAGGTTGAGATGAGAGAGTATTACCTTCACCATGACCTAGAAGTCAGTAACAGGAGCAAGCATCCAGCTCAGAACTTTGCTGGTACAGGCCTGCAGTTAGACTAGTTCTTCCACATATTTAATAATGCCTACCTTGCACCAATTTTATTAAAAATCCCCTAGTGAGTAGTGGGTTAGCATATACCAGCAATATTTGGCAGGAGGGAAAATGGGGATAAAATGTTTCTCACAACTGTTAATGGGCTGTTGGGCGGTATATATCATTCAGCCTAAAGCAGGTAATGTTAGTTTTGAGTGGTTATGATGTGCCTAGCACTTTGCTGAGTACCCTACAGACATTTCATTGGTTGAAAATCAAAGACGTTTATCAGAACTGTCCGACTTTATCAGAACTGCCCGACTTTTTCAAGTCCTAGAACACTGAGAATATTACATCTGTGTGGCACACTGAGGAAAGCAGACAAGGATGCTTGCTATTAGAGCCAATCAACCAAAGGTTCTGGGCAGACCCGTGTCTGGGCAAACCTGGAACCCTTTCACAGCACAGCAGTGTGCATATGACGGGAATTTGCATGTCACCATTACTGGTGAGATTTTTCTTTTTTTGGCGGGGGGTGGGGGCGGCTGCTATTTGTATTCCTTCTGGAATCATCAGTTCCTATGCTTGGCCTTTTTTTCTCCCTAAAGAGAAGTTCATTTTTTTTCTCTAATTGATTTGTAAAACTGATTTTAGGGTATGGAGAGGACCAGATGACAGACTCTGGATTCAAACTTCCTGGGTTCATGTACTGGCACTGTTCATGCACTACTCTTGTGTTCATATTCTACAAGTTACTTATCCACTTTTCCCTTAAGTGATCATTGGAATTGAACTACCCCTTGGATTTGTTATGAAATATTACCTGTAAACCACTAAGAACAGTGCCTGTTGCCTAGGAAGCACTCAGAAATATAAACTATTTATTATATTATGAATATTAGCATTTTGTTACTTATTTACAGATTTTTTTTTTCCCAATTTATCTTCTCCTTGTCAACTTTGTGAAGTTTTTGATATATATAACTTTTGGTGATGAATGACTTTGAAACAAATCCATAAAAGTTAAAAGTAACTTTCAAATGCTTGTGTAAGGGTGCCTGGGTAGTTCAGTGGGTTAAGCATCTGCCTTCGTGATCCCAGATCCTGGGATGGAGCCCCGCCCCCTTCCCAGCTCAGCAGGGAGTCTGCTTCTCCCTCTGCCCCTCCCCCTGCTCATGCTCTCTCTCTCTCTCTCAAATAAATAAAAAAATTCTTTAAAATGCTTGTTTAAAAATAGGTATGCAGTTAATAGCAGTGAAAAAGTGTATTTGTAAAAAGATAAAACTGTTTTGATGACATTTCATTTCAGTCTTATATCTATATATCCTAATGATCTCCTACAAAGCAAATAATCCATGTTACATTTACCAGTTAATTTCTTCAGGTTTTTCCCCTTATCCACGTTCATCTTTTGACAGTCTGGAATGGAAAAAGCATTTTGATCTCAGAGGAACAGCAGGGCTCAGAACTGTTTGACTTTGATGTCCTCACCGAAAGAACCACCTTCACTATGAGGTACTCAGTGTCATCACTCAAAACCTTGGCCAATTGCATTAGGAACCTAGCGCACAGGGGTTATAGCAACTATTTAACTGCCACCAGGCAAACACCCAGGGGGACTGGGCCACTAGATTGAGAGATGAAACTGCTGTTGAAGGATGGTCCTTCTATCAGTGTTGCTATATGTATTACGTGAAGGACAGGCTAATACAATTCCTCATCCACAGAGAGTTGGTAAGAAAAATATACTCCAAATGGAACCAGTAAGAACCATCATTTGGTCAGAAGATAAATTACCATCATCTTTTTAAACCTAAAGTAAAGGTCTCTTTCTGATTTATATATATATATTTTTAAAAAATAACCACTCAATTAAAAAGACTTGACAGAATTGTCCTATTGTTTTGTAAGCCATACTATATATGATAATTTTCCTATTTGGAGTATCTCGTATTTGACCTCTGAGGAGAGGTCCAGGTCCCTCCTCCCTACCCCACAAATGGAGGAACTCCACAATGAAAAGCATAGATACCTCAGATCTCTGCAAGTGGTGATCATGTTGGCTTGCATTTTAGTAAAACAGTTTATTCTTTAGGGACCCCTGGGAACTTAAAAAGGCTCATATCACCCCAATATCCAGTATGGTACACTTAACAACTATATGTGCCGATAAAGAAAACTGTATATGCCAAAGTTTTACATGCCAATTAAGAAGAGTTCCACATTGGGACAATTTTAAAATATACTCATAATAATTAAATGTATTCAACCAACAAATAAAATTAATCAATGTTTGGAAGCCCAGGAAGTTGTCCATGTGTTCTCAACTCTCTAGGTGATTCTGGCGTTATTGATCAAACTCTAGGCCAAAGATTCCTTCAAGTCACATGGATCTGCCAGACAGGAACTGGGCAAGGATCTCCTCACTTTGTCATAGCCTGGCTGAAGACCAGTGTGAAAAGCTATATGGATAAACATATGAGTAAATCTACTGTCCGTTTCAAAAAAGGATAGCTACGATCAGTATAATTTTGGTCCCTAGGCAATGCCTGAATAGTGTGGCTAGTGTTCAGAAGGATATTTGGCTGGTCGTGCAGTAAAATAGAGTCATTCATATATTAAGAACTTAAGAGATGTTATAATTATTGAAATAACACAATAAATATCCGTCTGGATTGATATTGATGCTTGCTGGTTATGCACATCTCAGTTAAATATAAACAGATCCCCAAACCTCTAAAAGCTTAATATGAGTGGCACGTGCATCAACAGATTAGCAGATACACAGACAAGTGCCAACAGCAACCAAAAAAGCAAATTGAACCAAATACCTATGTGATATACAATTGTTTGCACTTGCTTACACATTACTTGGAAAGTGAAATTTGAGACATGAAATGTGCCTATCAGAACTGCTATTGAGGGAGAAATAATCTCATGAATTCCAGTTACTCAGAGGATATTCTAAGGCAATAATTTCACTCTTCCCTCTTCCAAAAATAAATCTTTATATTTTGAGGAGCTAAAATGGCATCTGGACTATAGAAGATGCTCAGTAAAATTTTTGTGGAAGGAATGAAGGAAAGATAAATTTAGAAGGAAAGAGGGTTTCAGGTATGTGTGGTGAGAAGATTTAAGACCTAGGAAAAATGAGGGCACCTGGGTGGCTCAGTCATTAAGCATCTGCCTTTGGCTCAGGTCATGATCCCAGGGTCCTTGGATCGAGCCCTCCATCGGGCTCCCTGCTCGGCGGGGAGTCTCCTTCTCCCTCTCCCACTCCCCCCACTTGTGTTCCCTCTCTCGCTTTGTCTCTCTCTGTCAAATAAATAAATAAAATCTTAAAAAAAAAAAAAGACCTAGGAAAAATGAACAATTTGATTGAAGGTCCTGAGAAAATATCTTTGTTAAACAAAACAAGCAAAAAACCAGGCAAAGAACCTTAGAGTGATGAGAGGTGGAATGGGAAAAAGAAAATTCAATTTTAGTTAAATGCTTCTCAGACTTTGATTAACATACTTTTCAGCTTGATTGTATAAAAACTTGTATTTGACAAACATAATTATGATTAATTGATTAATTGTAACAGATGGAAAATAACCATAGAGTACTTACCTTCTTTTTATTTTTAATTTAAAATAAAATTGAATTCTCACTGGTTTGGAAAGGAAGAATCTTTTTGCTTAGGATGATATAGGAGTGATCTCAGGATCTTCAGCTCTCTCTGTCTGATGTCATGGCTATAGGAAAACCTATCGGAAGGAGTCATAGAGAGCGAGAACCATTAATTTTCTCTTGTCAGATTTTACCTTTGTTGTGATGTGTAAGAGCTTTGTTCCACACTACTGGAATCATGCACTGTCAGGTGGGGGAAGTTTGAATTCCAGAAGGATTGTGCTCAAAAGGAAGTGTGGCTAATCGTAATGCTGGGGTTGTGTTGAGTGTGATGTTGAGACATTTAGCCTGGCCAGACAATAAGGACCGTGAAAGCTCTGAACTGTTTGGACTTGTAGGTTCCTTCCAAACCCCCAAAGGGGCATAGTAAAAAAAAAAGTAGGAGAAAAAAAAAAGTGGAGGGAACCACCATAACCACTTTGAAGAAAAGAAAGAAATCACAAAAACAAGCCAATGACATGGCATTCTGATTACAAACAAACAACAAAATCCCACTCCTCAAAGTAGTTGTTTTGAAAACCATGTATTTTATGATCTGATTTTTCACTTTCTGCTGTTTCTTAGATTAGGTTTTTGGTATTCTGTAAAGGAACTGATGTGTAATACAGGACAAGCCATTCCCCACCCACAGAAGCTTGTGACCTGCTTGAATTAAGAGAACATGGTCTTTGGATTCAGACCTAAATTTAAATTCTAGTTTCGTTTGTTACCAACAATGTGACTTTAGGCAAAGTTACTTAACCTTTTAGAGTCTCTCTTTCCTTTTCTGTAAGATGGAGATGATAGGATCTATCAAACAGGATTATTGCGAGGATTATAAAATCACCTCGCACTAGCTCCTGCAAAATGTTAGGTTCTCTTCCAATAAAGAAAGTGGGGAGTAAGAAGAATCTATTTTTGAGAGAAAGAACAGATTACTTCAAGTTTCTATGCATTTTTATAGTTTCAGAAATATAGTGAAGCTCAATAATAAACCAAATCTGAAAATGTAGCCAAAGGATAGATAGAATCCTGATATTGTACAAATATTTATCTAAAAGAATGTTATTTGTAGTTTTGTTCATAATGGAGAAAATTAGAAATGATCCACATATTCAACATGGGATTGCTTAAACAGATTATGGCAAATCCATTTGATGTAATACTAAGACGCCATTAAAAATATCTCATATCTGGATACTTAAAGTTCTGGGATTATTTACAGTGTTTCACTGGAAAAAAAAAGCCTAATTTCATCACTAGAGGAGTCCAGTTTTAAAATTGAAAATAATATACGTATTAATAAAACAGAAAGTAATACACCTGCATGTTAAAGCTGTTATGTTTTGGGGGTGATATTGTATGTGACTTTATTTCTTAATTTTTTTGTCATTCTTGGTGTTTCCTGATCAACAATAGTAAGAATTTAATTTTGTAATGGTAAAAATATATTTAAAAATAATAAGTCTTTGGCTTATACTTTAAATAATAGTATAACTGATTAGTGTCTCAGTTCTCTAAATTGTTAAGAGTCAAAAGATAATAGTGAAATAATTATTTAGTAGATTGTATTTCCACATATGTTTCTAGAAAAGCAGGTAAATTCATAGAGTTGATGACATAATAAAGATATCTGTCTTATTTCTGGTTTTTACAGATATTTTTATATTATACCTTTCAATAACCACAAGCATTTTCATTTATATTAGAATAAACTCTTCTAAATGGATCAAGATAAAAAGCTTAGGTAAAATACTTGGTTTTCATTTGGTCATTTATACAGAGAGATTTTTTTTTTGGTTGAGAATGTTAAGAAAATAGGTACTGCTTTTATATATTTATTTATTTATTTATTTATTTTAAGATTTTATTTATTTATTTGACAGAGAGAGACACAGCAAGAGAGGGAACACAAGCAGGGGGAATGGGAGAGGGAGAAGCAGGCCTCCCACAGAGCAGGGAGCCCGATGTGGGGCTCGATCCCAGGACCCTGGGATCATGACCTGAGCCGAAGGCAGACGCTTAACGACTGAGCCACCCAGGCGCCCCGGTACTGCTTTTATTTAGAAAATTAAGTACATGTGAAATCTAACACAGAGGCTAAATGATTAATACATGCTACTGAATCTGAATTCAGTAGAAAATAATAGTGGTTTTTAAAATGCATTAATCTATCTACTCATTCATTTATTCTCTCATTAATTATACCTTTCTTCTATTCAAATGTAGCTGAAGTTTAAAAGCATCTAATAGAACATTTAAAATATAGTTTTAAGTGTAATAAAATAATCTGGGAACAACAATATTCTTACTATTTTTCAGCCTCATTTTGAGACTAATTAAGTCACACAACTAAAAGAAAAAAAAGTAGCTATGCATTTGCTTAAAATTCATTCCATTAAAATTTTATAATAGTGGCCTTTGTTGTAAGGAAAATATTCCGTGAGTCCTATTAGGGTAGTTAATAATTTGGAGAATTTAGAGGACCAGATTTCATTATGATACTAAAGTTATAAGGTCTCTCTTTAATTTGAATCTGGAGTTAGCTGATATACAGCATTATTTGTTAGTATCACTGGGTCAGTATGTTAGATACTTTGCCAAAAAATTTGTCTTCACAGTTGCTGAATTGATTATTTTTAGTTACTTCTTTTTCTAGGCAGTGTCATGATTTATTTTTGCAGAATCACTTTTATTAACTCTGAAGTGAATCTGATTTATCCACTTGGAAGATTGAAAATGGATGACCATTTTGAAATTCAGTACATTGGTGTAGGCCTTGAGATAGTGATAAAGAATACACAGCAAGGAATGTGGACGTGGCCCCTAATAAATATCCTATCTCATCATCCTTTGATAGTTGATACAAAAACAGAATTCATGGGGGACATACCTCTTGACTACAGTTGATTTCAGTTATCATAGATGTCTTTGGCTGATATCAGGTGTTTGGTGGACAATTAAATACATTGTAAAAATTATTGAATTTTATATATACACCATATATGTATATACACAATAATTAATAATGTGTATTAAAATTTAAAGGTTACTTCTTTTGAATTTTAAAAGCAAAATATTCAGATTTGAGGAAAATGGAGAAATACAATATAGTATGAAGAAGAGAAATATTAAAGGAAAGACAGTAATCATATAGAGGTAATCTGTTAACATTTTGGCATGTCCCTTCAGTCTCTTCCCCCCATAAACAAACAAACACATGCACACATGCCTTTACACACAGTCATCAAACTCATATATACATTTTAAATAATTCAAGTTATTCTACATAGAATTGTAATTCCTGCTTTTTATTCACATATTATATCATTTGATCCATTATGTAATATCAACCCATACTATTGGATACTTAAATATGTCATTTTCCACTAAACGTCTTTTTTTTTCCACTAAACATTTTTAATGGCTGCTTATTAGTCCATTATATGGGTAAGCTAAAATTTACTTAACTATTATAGTTTGACATTCAGTTATTATTCATTTTATTGTTATGAATTATATTCTGATAGACATATTTGGCCCAAATCTTCATATATTTCTAATGATTTATGTGTCAAATTTTTTATATGTATATAAATTTGTTTAAATACATTCTCAAGGTTTAAATTAATCTCCCTTTGAGGCATGACCAACATGGGATACGTGTGAATCACTTTTTCAAATATTTTTTAAATTTCTTTTTTGTACTTTAAATGTACCTTAAAGAGAATGATAATGCTCTTCATTCATTTAAATGTCTGTTGAGTACCTGCTGTGTTAGCACTGTTCTGGATGCTAGGGGTCCAACTTATTTTTCAGTACTAGTTTATCCTGAGGCTGTTGAAACTGCTTTTGTCAAGGTCACTGTTAACTTGTATGTTGCAAAGTCCAGTGATCAGTTTTCATATTTTTCTTACGGACTCATCAATAACAATTAGACACAATTACTTAACCACTTTTTTCAGAACACATTTTTTTCTTTGTATCAGAGACACCACTCATTCTTGGTTCCCCTTCCATTTCATTGGCTGCTCTTTCTGTGCTTGTTTGTCTTCCTTTTCCTGACCTGTACCTACTCACGTGACCCAGGGCCCATTCTTTAAACTTCTCTTCTCTATGGTATTCACAACCCAGATGATCTCATCTTCCCCAGAGCTTTAAACACCATCTATTCTCTAATAAGAGCCAACTTTATTCTCTGTCTCTAATTTTTCCCTACATTCCAGACATATACTACCAACTTGATCCCTCCAGTTGAATATCTTGCAGGCATTTCCAATTTAACATGTCCAGAACTGAACTATTGATTCACACTCTTCCACTAACCAGACAAACAACATGCCTCTGCAGTTGTTCCTGGGGACCTTTAGTAAATAGTAACTTCAGTCATCTAGTTTCTCTGTTCAGAACCTTGGAGGTGGAGGCACCATATTTATTCAACAAACGATTACTGAGGGACTATTATATTTGCAGTCTCTATTATCAAGGCTGGAGATCAGATAGTTGGACATACACACATACACACATACACCCTCTCAAAATAGTTTATGTTCTAATGAACTTGACTTCTGTTTCTCTTACCCCTATCATTCTACCAGCAAATTCTGTTGATTCTGCTTTCATAATATGTCCAAATCAGACCACTTTCCATAGTCTATATCCCTTTCCATCTAGTCCATGCCATCATCGTCTTTCTCCTGGACTGTTGCATTAGCCTTCTAACTGGTCTTCTTTACTGCTCTTTGCCTTAGCAAAGATTCTTGTCAACACAGCATCCAGAATGATCTTAAAGCCAGATCATGTCTCTCTTCAATTTAAAAACCTTTCCATTTCCACTAGTTCAAAAAGATATATGTGCCCCTATGTTTATTGCAACATTATTTACAATAACCAAGATATGGAAGTGTCAAATGTCCACTGACTAATGAATGGATAAGGAAGATGTGGTGTGAGTGTGTGTGTGTATGTGTGTGTGTGTGTGTGTGTGTGTAATGAAATACTACTTAGCCATAAAAAAGAATGAAACCTTGTCATTTGCAACAACATGGATGGATCTAGAAAGTATAATGCTAAGTGAAATAAGTCAGCTAGAAAAAGACAAATATATGATTTCAGTCATGTGTGGAATTTAAGAAACAAAACAACTAATGAAGAAAAAAAGACAAATAGAAAAATAGACTCAACTTTAGAGAACAAACTGATGGTTATCAGAGGGGAGGGAGGAAGGGCATGGGTGAAATAGGTGGTGGGGATTAAGAGTACACTTATGATGTGCACTGAGAAATGTACAGAATTGTTGAATTACTATATTGTACATACACCTGAAACTAATAACATTTTACGTTCACTATACTGGAATTTAAAAAAAATCCTTCCCATTTCAAAACAAAATCCAAAGTCCTTACCATGAACTCCTTAACCATAGTAGCAACTCAAGAAATATCTAGTATGAAAGGCTGGATGTGTGGGTGAAAGGATATGACCTTCAGGCCCTATACAGACAGCCTCCCCTCTCACTCCCACTTCCAAAGCCAAGGTCAAGCTTATTAATATGGTTGTCTGTGGTGGAGGAGGTAGAGTGCACGGACACAGAGGTCTGAGTATTTGACTGACAAAGAGTCAACCTAATTTTTGACATTAAGACCAATCTGGTTAGACTTGGCCATGGCTGCTCTAGGAAGAAGAAAATTCTCAAACTGAATCTTTTCAGTTTGGAGGAAGGAGATTGATTTGACATAAAGGCTTTACTCTTAGCCTTTTACCATCCTCTTTTATGTGGCATTGAAGTACTCTGAATTCAGATGCTCAAGTTATGATTCAATCTATCCATATAAAATTCTTGATTTATTTGAATCATATGTATCTATTGCCCAACAGTTATGGGTATCAGTCCCTCTGCACCCACCTCATCTGTTATCGTTAACAGTAATCGGTTGACCAAGCTTGGCAAGCTACCCAGACTTTAATCCATAAGTGGAAACAAGGAAAAAAAAATCAATTCTTTTTGGTTTGTATGTGTGAAATTAAAACACTTCTAGTTTAAAAACTCTGCCTGGGCTAAAAGAACTAACTTTGCCTCACTATCATTTTTAAATAGAACCATTTGTTACAGCTTTCCTGTTAATGTGTTGATCAGTAGCAAATTTCTCTTAGTGGTATTCAATATTAATTTTAGTAGCTAAAATTAGTGGCTCTCCTTACTAAAGGGCTATTTGCTGCTTTCTTTCTTTTAAAAAATGGGAGCAATTACTTGTGCTTATGAGAGCGATGGGAGCAACCAAACACTAAAAATAGAAATTATGAAATTAGCCACAGGCAAATTACAGAGCAGGGACAAGCCATGAACATTCCCCCGGACTGGACTGCTGCTGACCTTCCTCTTGAAGTGGACAGGCCATTTACTTGAATGGATGACATGTTGGAGAACCATCTTCTCTCACCTGGTTCCATGTCTCTTTAGCGCAAAATGCCAGTTGAGGGCTTAGTTTGATGCTGCACTTTGGTTCCAGAGACAAACCTATTAGAACCATAGCTGAGAGTAGAAAATGCATTTTGTCAGGGCCACTTATTAAATTTGAGCTATAACCTTTGGACTGGGTGACAATTTTGTGGTTTTTGATTCTACTTTCATGTCTTTGAACTTAAAGCTGTTTCTGTGCAGAGTTACTCTCAGTTGATATATTTAATGCAGGAAAATGTTTTGAATTGGAGAAGTGCTATTTATTATTACTACCGAAAAAATACATATCTATACTCTCCATCCCTTCCCGCCCCCCACCCCCCATAACCAACAAAAAAGAATCTGATTCATCTTTGGAGAAGAGAAGGAGAAAAAAAAAAAATAATACATCGGGGGGAAAGGCTCTAAGCAAAATCACATTTAGTGATTAGATTCTCTGTTTTCTTGGCTGCTGTTGCCAAGGCATCTGCAATTATTATCCTTTTTGTATCAGGATGAACACATGGAAGCAAACAGAGCCTGCACGTAGCGAATGAAATACAAGAATCGTTTGGGTGTAGGTGGAAAGGAAGTGATAGAGTTCAGAGGAACAGATGTTCTAAGAGTTATTAAAACTTTCCAAAATGAGATCTCGTGCCCTGTGTCTAATTATTGCATTGCTCTTCTTGTATCCTGATGAGGCAGACCTATTAAAAATCTTGGGGGGAGTGGAGAATAATGGCACATGGAGGCCAGAGCAACTTGTACCACACCACTGATGACTTTCAGCCCAAGCCGTGTTGACCCGCTGTTCAGCTGAGCATCTGCAGTGGCATAGCACGGCCCACAAAAATGCCAGAGAAGAGCACTTCTGGCTGCATGTTTTGTATCCTCCAAGTACATTGTCTGAATTCCTTCTCTGAAACCCCCCCGTTACATTATTGTTCTCGAAATAAGTGCTCTTTGATTTGTTTGACTTTGTGTTTGCAATACCCTAAAACAGATTTCATTTTGTTCTCCAGTGCCAAGTTATCTGAGCATGCATTTTCTTTCCATGCAGAAATAGGCTTTCTGCACCCATAGATTGGAAGCTAAATGCTTCATATTTATTATCTTTAAGGTGCTGTGTTAATGAAAGAATTTTAATCATTGACATTGCTCTGTGAATTATGTATTACAAAAACCCCTGCTGGTGAGTTAGACAAAATTAACCTACTGTAAGGGGCATTAAAAAAATCACAGCTAATTAGTAAACCAACAGGAACAAAGAAAATGTAAAACAAAGATGTTGAGAACAAGACATTTAGGTAGGACTGCTGTCTCTGCTTCAAATGTGGCTCTTTCATTCGGGCTACATTTGTAACACTGCCTGCCATTGCTGGAATCTTCCTTCGATCTGATATGTTCCATTAGACTTCAGCATTTTTATGTTTTGTAATTAGTTTTCTAAGCTACCGTCTCTTCCCTCTTTCAAACTGTGGAAATCCAAAGGCTCATAATAGAAAATGGAAGATATTTTTAAATGTTTTTAAATTATTTCCCAGGCGATCTATATTAGAGATGTAAGGCAATTCACAGGGATTATAATGGGAAATGATTTCCATCGCTTTTTTCCCCTTAAATTACTCTGTATGCTCATCATATATCCCGTATCCATTCCTGTATTCTAAAGTAGCAAAGCTTTGTCCAGGCTCCCTTCCTGATGCAATTCCATGCGGAGCGGACAAAGGCAGGCATGGGTTTAAATCATAGGCCGCTTGCCTCCTCGGTTCTTCCTCATGCTGACATCCAGGGGCCATGCATCACTCTGCTGGTGCGGGAACTGGGGAGGAGACAGTTGACCCTGAGAGGCTGGCAGAGAGGTGCTCATGCTGGGCTCCATTTGTTTATAATTGCTCTTTCTAAGTTATAGGTGGAGATAAAGCAACCAAAATGGGACAGGCAGAGGCAAGAGATGACACTAATGTCTATTTCAATGTTTCCCTGCTCAACAGAGGCCCCAAGCATTAAAAACGATAGGACGATTCTTTGACCTTTTGTTTTCTGGATTATTTCTTTTTATTTTCTTCATGTTAAAATTTCTCCCCTTGCCTAATAATATCCAAGACCATTGTCTTTCTGATGAGAATCTGATCCGTTGTTCTTTAGAGGAAGTGTCATTAATCCTCCTTCTTCCATCCTCCTAGCTTACTGTTGGAGTAACCTCTGACTCTTGGATAATTTTAAAACAAAAGCAAATGGAAAAAAAAAGCAAATGGAATAAATAATTTTGTAACAATCTTGCCTTTATTTTAGGCAGAGGGAAATGGGCAAAGAATGCACGACAAGGAGGGGTTCCTACTTTAAAAGTGACATAAAGCATAGAGGATGCAGGATGTCAGCGGCAGGATGTGAGCCCTTCGTGTGGGGATTTTGGCTCCTACTACATTCAACTTGGAGTAGCAGGCATCTCTTTCGTGTTACTCTTCTTTTGGACTTAGAGAACTTAAAGGATTGCTCTACCTTCCAATTCAGATGAATTTTCTCTTTTATTATAAGCTCTGTGAAAACAGGTTGGGATACTGTAGTAAATTTGAATTTTCTTGAGTCTGAGAGAGCCCTCTTCCCACAGTTTTCTGCTTCCATCTTCATGGTTAGAAAAGGAAGCCTCAGAAACCTACCTTTCCCATCACAGCCTCTCCACCACTATCTGCCTTGAACCCATCATACTGTTTCCTGATTATGTCAGTCACCTCAAGAGCCCCCAGGTACAGGTCATCCCTTTCTACCATACTTTAATCCCCACAAGTTCACCTATATCCCACATCCTTTCTGCAAACTCCTGGCATTCTTCCAATGTGATTCTAATCTAATATTAGGGAAATATCCTGTGCTCCCAACTTTATCTCTAAATGTTCCCTTCACAGTTTTATTTGAATGGAAATCTGGGTTGTTCTAAGGACAGCTTTCCTTACATCCCTCTCAAGTGGGATTCTCTTTTTCTCCCCAGAGCTCATGCATAATGTCTTAAATTGTATCAGACCCCTAGCCAGTTCATAAATATGTTATGATTTTTTTTTTAAGATTTTATTTATTTAGTTGACAGAGAGACAGTGAGAGAGGGAATACAAGCAGGGAGAGTGGGAGAGGGAGAAGCAGGCTTCCTGCTGAGCAGGGAGCCCGATGCAGGGCTCGATCCCAGGACCCTGGGACCCTGACCTGAGCCGAAGGCAGTCGCTTAACGACTGAGCCACCCAGGTGCCCCAATATGTTATGATCTTTTAAGCTTTCCTGAGTACTCCACCACCTTATAGCTATGTGATCTTGGGCAAGTTGCTTGACTTCTGTACCTTAGCTTCCTCATCTATAATGTAAATATATTATACCTACATCATTGGATTGTTGTGAGGATTAATTGAAATAATATCTGTAAAGTTTTATTACTTGAAACATAGCTGGGGCTAAAAAATATTGGATAATATTATTACCACATTTAATTTTTCAGGCCAGTAGTTCCTTTTTCCTGCTTCTAGAAACTCCTACTTATCTTTAAAGGCCAGGACCTAATTTTCCTTTCTGAAGCACCCTGTGCTGGTCTTTTGTAGTAGGTATCACACTGCATTATAATTGTTTCTTACATGTCTAGCTCCTCAGCTAAAGTGTTTCTTCCCTGATCACGCTTCGTATGTCTCACTTAAATTTGCATCTGGATGCTCTAGCCTAGTGACTGGCAAAAAAAAAAAAAAAAAAAAATACATGCTAGTCGTGTGAATAAAAGCGGTAGTTAATATTTCAGCATAACATAATACTTCTCCTGTGTCTAAATATATTGCCAAAATCGTTCTTAAATTAAAAAAGATTCCTTTTCATGAAGAATTTTTTGAGAACAAAGACCACCGTAGAATCTGAATCCTGTTCAACATCCACATACAGAAAAATCACATCTAGTTATTCCAATAGTTGAATAGGTTTATCAGTTGGAAATGTAATCTGCGGCCAGCTCTGAGGCAGGACCTAAGACCTACTTTCTCACTCACGGCCCTGTCAGACTGGCACAGTCTTAGGCCTGTGGGTGCTGCAGTGCCCGTGTCAGGGCTCGGCTGTTCCCATGTTTATTCTGCAACAAACATGACGCACCAAGACGTGAATTGCTTCCCTATATCAACTCAACTTGGGATGTCGATGTGAAGGATATCTATCTGTCCTCCCTATAGGGGTTCTATGATGTTCTTTCCTTGAAAAACTCTCTGCTCCTTCAGAGTCATCCAGGATTATGATGTTAGTAAATTAAAGGTTTAGTTTGAGGCCAGCTGGGAAAGGGGTATATCCTGCTGCTATTCTTTTTGATGTATTTGTCCTGTAAATTTTTGTCTTTACCTCTTTAAGAAGATTAATTAATAAAAGTCATATGAATTGGTGTTATTGTATGCATTTAACTGATGAACTGTGACAAAAAGAGGACTATGTTGTTTGCCTTCATGTAAAAGTAAGCCATCCTCAGGTCTGGGGATAGTTGTTTCAGGGCCTTAACACACTTTCCCTTGCTGTTCTGAATTTTCATCACTTGGGACTTGACTCATGTAAGAAAGAACTACTATTTCAAATTTATGTTTGGACATACCACCTTTTTTTTTAAGGGAAGGTGCAAGAACAACGAATAAACTGTCTGTAGATGTTGTCACCACTTATAAACAGTTTTGCTGAGGGCATTACAAGGTGCGAAGAACTGTCAGCTGAAAGAAGATCTATTGGTTCTCTGGCTTTCCAGCATCTGGGAAAGAACTGAGCAGCCAGTTGAAACCTCGTACCATGCAAAATTGTATTAGATTTTTCATAGTTCCCTCACTCCCCTTCCCCTTCTAAATGGAGAACCCCTACAGGGCCTTTTCCACTCCCCCTCCACACCCAGCCTGATGGATCATCTGAAACTCTCTGGGGCCACTTCCTTAAGGAATTACACAAAGAAATATTGTACAAGTAGAAATGCTAGTAGGGGACCACGCAAATATCTGCACGCCTGTCGGAACTTGAAAAGTTGGGGAAACCTGTTGCCTAGACTTGAGTCTATTAAGTTCTAAGAAACTGACTAGTCCTTATGGTTTCTTATCTGTGTTTAACAGTAAAAAAGCAAGCAAAAGAGCAAGTAAGTCTCTACCAAGGCAGTCCTTTGTTTTTTTAAACTACCATCTTTCACATTGAAACTACAGTTTGTGTACAATGAGCCACAGGATGACAAAAAGACCAAGACTGCTAACCTTGGGCAACAGAAATGCAAAGCAATAGCACAGACATCAGGCCACTCATCCTGACACTTAACAATGAGAATAACGTTATTACTAGCAACCACTGTTGTTTACCAACTGAGTTCCAAGTACTAGCTCCTGTGCTCAACAATTAAGTGCACATAGTTATCTCTTTTAATCTAAGAACGCTGAAAGGTTGCTGTACTCTTACGACTTCACAGAAGTGTAAATTGAAAACTCACAAAGGTTAAGTCACTTTCCAAAGTCATGTAGAGAGTAAGGATGTGTGATACTGACCCAAAGCCTGTATTTGTAGCACTTTTCTCTTTCTACTTCTCCAATCTACAAATTTTAAATCTGTTCCCAAAGCTACAGAGTAGTTGCTCCATGACCAGGAAATGGATTTGGGTAGTCCAAAGTAGCAGATGCCCTCATGAGATTGTACTCACAAGCTGGTAAATTTTCATGTCTGCAAACATTGGGACTGAACAAATATGTATTGGATCCTTATCACAAGCCCAATAATGTGCTAAACTCTGGATGAGGATAAATGCTTATGGGTGTGGAGAAATTTGGATCACTCTATCCTTTTTCTCAGCCCTCTGCCAAAGAGCGAAGAATTAAGCTTCCCTTCCATCCCCAACCATCCAAGAGCATGTTTCCCATCCCTGAAGACCTAAGCATTTATTTGGGTAGGGGGACCACAAATTCCAGTTTTCCCTGGTGGCATTGGTTTGCACCCATCCTTTTGGTATACTTAATAGCACCTGTTAGCACTCTCAAAAGTGTTCTGATTTGGACAATAAGTTATACAATCATCTTAATTTTGGTATTTTTCACTAGTATAGGGAAACAAAAAACTTAAAAAAAAAAACCTTAAAACTCATTATGCTAAGGTAATGAGTTTTTCCCACACATTGTCTTGTCCCTGGAAAACTTTGTGGGAAAGACACTGTAAGTGTTTGAGGACACTTGGAGTCCCTGAACAGCCTGCATTGCTGGGTCCTCTTCTGCCCCCTCTGCTCTGTCCCCCTGGGGCTTGCGCCCTTGGCTAATATGTGTGAGGGCGTAGGGAATTGCGTGCCTTTTAGCTTTCAAAGATCTGCGGGGGGAGAGCTATTGTCCAACTAAGGTGGGATATTTTGGTTAAATGAAATTCAAAGTACAGTTTCTGATGAACCATGCAGGACTCCAAATCGACGCTGAAAACCCTTTTGAATTTGAAACTTTGGCAGCATCTGTGCTCTTAGAAACAAGCAAGCTGGTACACATCCACCCCTTCCTCAGAGCAGCTGACACCGCAGCTGGGTACACGCATCCTGCCTTGGCCTCCCATGCTGGGCAGTGGTGTCAGATGGAAACACTTGTGGGGTTTTCAAGATACCTCTCTCCTTCCTTTCCCCGTGCAGCTACCCGCCCCTAGTTCTTCATAAAACTCTGAGACAGCTTGAAAGAAAGAACAACTTATTTCTCTATTCAGAATGAACATAGGATTTTTTTTTTATTTTAAAAATGACTTAAAGAATTAAAACTCAGTTTGTGAAAGTCAAAAATAATCATGGTTCTGCCAAAATGCCACCTTCATCGGAGGCTTAAGTTGAAATGTCAGGATTCTGTTTGTAGTCTGGGTGAGTATTTTGAACTGTAACTAAATCACCTCTGTGACTGTTTTAATGTGTTTTTGTAAAGCCTGGCAAAATTATATAAATAAAATGTCTTCAGATTTTCGTCTTTGCTCAGCTGTTGTTGCAAAGGGGTAATCGGACCCCATTGTAAGCGCTATGGAAAAACACAGCTTAGCTGACAAATTAGTGGTATTTGGTGCTAATATTACTAATTCAGCATTTGGAAGCGTTGCTCACTGGGGAAAAATAACATGTTCTATAAGTCACAGGAGAAACTAGGGAGATAGTTAATGGGTGTTGGCTCCACTGCACATATTTTGCTCACAATACTCTTCAAACTGCTGCTGACTTTCTGCCCATAGACGTGGAAGTAATTGTCAACAAGATTTATTGTTACTTTCACATTTACACAGTGAGAGAGGAAAGGTTGAAAGAGTTCTGTGAGTTCAGTACTGACTTCTACTGAACCATAGCAACGCTCCCTGATTATCACTAATGTATGCCACAGAAAGAATTTTGCATCATTTGAAGCCCTAAAATCATTTCTTGTCAGGACAAATTCCCCTACCATCTCAGTAATTTCTTCTAAGATCAACGAGCTGAGTGTCTGTTTGTTTTGTTTTTTTTTGTTTTTGTTTTTGTTTTCCCATAGCAAAACAGTTGTTTTGCACGTGGGGAAAGAAAGCAGTGTCCTTCAGCTACAGAATTAGGAGCTGGATTCAGACTGTGACCAACTAATCCCATGCTATGGAACTAACAAAAAACCTAACTCAAGAAAGAGAAGGGAGATACTAATTTCGAAATGGGAGGTTTTGCTTGGCAATTTAGAAGATGTCCGTGAAGGAATGAGCTTGGTTAAAGAAGCTAATGAATATTCAAGAGCTTCTATAATAACCTATTCTTTCCGTTTCAACTGTTCTGTAGGGATACCTGGTTTGCATGGGCTTGTGAAGGAGTTTATCTTTCTTCAAGTGGTATCTAGCTGTACAAGAGTGAAATTAAGATTATGAGATTACATTTCCTGTGACTTGGATAGATTTTTCTAAGAGCAAGAAACAAACCTATGAGTGTCAAGAAATATATGTCAACAGAGTGTAGGCTTCTCAAACCATGCATACAATTAAACCCACACACACCACTAACACACACAGATTATCTCTTCCTTGGCTTTCAGATGGCATTTCCAAGCACAAGAGGCACCTGTTGGCAAAATTTCTCTCTGTAATGAAGGCCATCTGGATGGGAGACAAAAGTAGGGTGTGAGGATTCTGGTTAAGTAGAGAGAGAGCCCCTAGTACTGACTGAGGCAGCAACTGCTCTGAGAACTGTTAACAACTGTGGGGGAACAAATACATTGGACAAGGAGTCATTTATCTAAGCAGTATTTACACAGGCAGCAAGCATTCAAAAAGGAATGGATTTGGATCATGAAACCTCTGTTTTTTTTTTCCTATGCAAAAAATAGGCGTGATGTGGGAAATCTGAAACCTCCTGGCGTTCCCCGTTGCCATTTGAACATTTACCATGGTGCTTGTTTTCATAGCATTGAGTGCTTATCCTGTGATTACTTTTTGGAGAGGGAGGAGAATCGATATAAAGGGACCTATCATTTTAAATGCCACCTTTCAAAATGTAGATAAAAATGGGGCAGAAGCAGTATTATGAATATCGCTGGTACTATTAGATGTCAGAGTAGAACATAGAAACTTGCTGTACTGAATCAATGACGTGGCCTATTCAGCTTTGTATTTTGTATCTTAGAGCGGCACAAAGAAGAAGTATTCCCTGGAGGCCATGGTGGCTTTGCATGACCGGAACCTTGACGTCGAAGTAAAACCTTCTGAGGATTAGTCATCCAAGAATTTGTGAACACTGTTGTTGTTTGTATATATATTTTTTTTCTTCCAGAGCTCCATACCTTTACTAGAAGATATTCATTAATTTATTTAACAAATATTTATTAAGCACCTGCTCTGTTTCAAGTGCATTGCTCCAAGCACTGAGGAGACCCAATAAAAATCTCTTCCCTCCTTGGGCTTATATTCCAAAGGAAAGATCATCATAATAAAAACATTAAAATAAATGGAGATAAGTGAGCTACAGGGCAAGGGGCAAGGAGAGCAGGGAGGGTGGTGTTTGGGGTATGGGGAGAAAGAGATGACAGTTCTAAATTGGGCTGTCAGATAAGGCCTCATTGAGAAGGTGGCATTTGAGTAAAGCCCCAGAGAAGGTGAGGAGTAGGCCATGTCCATGTAGCATCTAGGAGAAGAATGTTCCAGGTTGAGGGAAGGGGAGATGCCAAGGCCCTGGCGAAGGAGCAGGCCTGGTATGTTCAAGGAAAAGCAAGGAAGCTGCATGCCGTGGAGGAAGCAGGAGGTACCCGGGTGCCTGACTACGCAGCGTCGTGTTGGCCATTTAAAGGACTTCGGCTTTTGCTTTGAGATGGGAAATCATTTGACGGTTTTAATAAAAGACTCGTTTTAAACAGTTCATTTGTCCTGTTGAGAAAACCCTGTAAGGAGGCAAGATTGGCAGTAAAGTGATGAATTAGGCTACTGAAATGACTCAGGTGAGAGAGAACCGTGGCTTAGACAAGAATGTCAACCATGGAGGTGATGAAAAGTGGTTGGGTTCGGAGAATACTGGAAAGGCCATGGGCCAACAAGGTTTGCTGATGTATTGCATATGGAGTGTGTACGTAATGAATCATCCTTGTACAGCTTCTAGATGTGGACTCGTTTGCCTTTATCTATAGTTTTCTTGATCTTTTAAAAGATTTATTTAATTATTTTGGAGAGAGAGAGCGCTCATGCGAGCAGGGGGAGGGGCAGAGGGAGAGAATCTCAAGCAGACTCCCCACTGAGTGCAGAGCCCAACGTGGGGCTCAATCCCAGGACCCTGAGATCATGACCTGAGCTGAAATCAAGAGTCAGACACTCAAATGACTAAGCCACCCAGGCAGGCATGCCTATAGTTTTCTTGATTTTGTAAACTTTGATTGAATTTCCCACCAAGGCCTTCACCTTTCTAGACCAAAGGCTTTGAACATTGTTCTCCTATAGTAACCTTCTATCCTGACAGGCATTCTGCCTGCCCTCCTCTTGACTTCTTTCAAGTTTGTTATGATGGTGTTTAGTTGAGTGCAGTGTTCCAGGTGAGCTATACAGTATCTTGATGAGCAAATTCATATTACATCTATCTAGAAAAAATGTATTACTACTTCTCCCTCCTAGTTCCATGTTCCCTCCTCCCTCCAAGGCATAGGCAATGTATTTAAATGTAAAGCTGATCAGTCAGTGTCAGTACTGATGATGCTTTATTTACTTAATGAGTACTGTGGGCATTTCTGTCAGTCAGGATTCCTTCAGTAATTCTAATAATAGTAATTTTAAATTATATTTAAAAAGCCCTATTGGTAGCAAGGACCTGTTTGAGTGCATTTATCCTTATTTTCTCATTTAAATTTCACAGCCATTCTCTGAAGTGGGCACTAATGAAGAAACTGGGTTTTAGAGAGAGTAGGTGCTTTGCCTAAGGTCAGACAGCTAGTACGTTTTATCTCTGGGATCTGCAAGTAATTCTATATCTACTACATTCCTACCCTCAAGTTTGGTATCCTTGGTGTGATAGTTAATTTTATGTGTCAACTTGGAGGGTGTTTTTGGATCATATTAACATTTGAATCAGTGAACTTTAGATAAAGCCAATTGCCTTCCATAATGTGGATGGCAGTCATTGAATAACTTAAAAGCCTGAATAGAACAAGGGACTGGCCTCCCTGAGCAAAAGAAAATTCTCCAGCAGACAGCCTTGAGATGACCTGGAACATTGGCTGTCCTAGGTCTATGCCCGTCTGACTTTGGGCTAGAACTGCACCACTGGGTTTCCTGGGTCTCTAGCCTACGGGCCCACACTGTGTAGACTTTGGACTTGCCCCAGCCTCCATAATCAAATGAGCCAATATGTAATTTCCATATATATTTTATACACACACACACACACACACACACACACACGCACGCACACATACACACATCCTATTGATTTCATTTTTTTCTGGAGTACCCTGACTAATACACTTGGTGTAATTTTTTTTTAAGATTTATTTATTTATTTGAGAGAGAGCGCGCGCACTCGCGTGAGAAAGAAATAGAGGAGAGAGAGAGAGCATGAGTGGGAGGGAGGGACAGAGGGAGAGGGCAAGCCGACTCCCTGCTGTGCAGGGAGCCCAATGTGGGGCTTGATCTCAGGACCCTGAGATCATGACTTGAGCCGAAATCAAGAGCCTGACCCTCAACCGACTAAGCCACCCAGGTGCCCCTGGAATTATTTTTAAGTTTTGACTGGGTAAGAGTTACCTTTTAAAGTGCAGTTATCACCAGAGGTTCAGTTTAGGACTATTGAAGTCTAATGGCAGAGCATCAGCGACTTGATGGGATGTAGGATTTCTGCCCATAGAAGAGCAATATCTGCTTCCTCTCCATCTTGTTCCTATGCTATTTGGGTCCAAATTATGAGGCTCTCATACCGAGTATGACACCATTTCCATCCATTCTAATGATGACCACTTTGCATAGCACCACTGTGTTAATTAAGAACAACCCATTTCCTTTTATTCCTTTTTCTGCTTAATGACCTATTATGCATTTCCCTTTCATCAAGTTGATAGAACATTTTCTAATAGTTTTTTTGAAGAATAATAAAACTGTGGTTAATTCACTATTCTGGAAGTGTTGTATGATGTTCCAACTAGAAAACTCAAGCCATGGTTTCTAATTACTATTGGATATGAAACTGCAAAATTTCCCTTTACAAAGTTTTTAGATAAAAAACTAATAAAACAAAACTCTACCCCCTAGGGGATATTATCCTTTCTATAAACAGGTATCTGGTTATGGATATGGTTGCATTCCACCCACCATTAAAAAAAGAAGTTGCAAGTCTAGATTTTCAAAGCAGATCTTTCAGTGGTGACCAACCCTGGATATTCTCAGTAGAGACCAACAAGTATTGGAATAAGAGAAATTAGGAGGGAGAGTATGAGAAAATGGTAAGGTTCTGTATTGTTTTAAAAAAGATTCTGTTACAATTACAATTTTTATTTGTACAACTATGCAAGAGAAAGAAGGCATTTTTCTTCATAGTCATAGATGATTAAGTAGTTTAAAGTCTATGAATAAATTAAACTTAATATAATCTATCAACCGTATAATGAATAAATACACTTTCGTACAACAAACAAGTAAAACATACATCATAACCTTGAGATTAACAATATATAACAGTGCAGCTTAAGAAGTCAGAATGTCACAAGAGAATTGTCTTACAAACATAGCAATTAGGATTTAATTTCATAATGCTAAAACACAGATTAAATATAAAACTGACGGAACAAGACTTTACACCCAGCCGAGCTATTAATTATATCCTTACTGTTTTGCAGTATCAGACTGGCATGCATTCTCCAGCCTTCTTTTTTATTCTTATGACAAGATCGGTCAAAGACCAGCTCAATGCTCTGTATTCTAAGTATTTTGGTCAATAATTCACTCTTCCATTCTCTCAAAGTTACTGTTATTAAAACCAATTATCTCTGGTTACAACCCTTTAAAAGAAAAATATTTGAATATATATATATTTTTTCAGTTTCCATAAGAGCTGTGTCCTTGCGTATCAGGAAGAGTGAGATGCCGAATGAAAGCTTGTAAACAAACTACTTGGGTTTAATTTTTTTTTTTTTTTTTTTGCTTTGTAACTTCTCCATAACTTATTTAGTGTTTAACTCTTGTCCACTTGATCTGCCCAAGCCCCCTTTTTTTTCACCTCTAAGTGTTGCTGGGAGAATTAAATAAGATAATTTATGTTGGGATAAAGTGGCAGGCAAATTGCAATGATTCAAAAACAATTAGGCTTGTAAGATTATGGGCTACTATAAACCTAGGATCCCAGGCTATGGTTTGGGATCCTAGGTTTCTGGCCAGGGATCCATTGGCTGGGATCCAAATCCCATCTGCTGCCTAAGTTTGTAAATAAAGTTTTATTGGAACACAGCCTCACCTATTCACTTATGTCTGTGGCAGCTTTCACACTTCAAAAGCAGACTTGAGTAGCTGTAACAGAGACTGTCTCACCAACAGAGCCTAAACTATTTACTGTCTGACCCTTTATAGAAAAAGTTTGCTGGCCCCTGCTAAAACTTGTATTAAGATCACCATTAAGTAAATAGGTAGCATTCTCTTTCCAAATTGTTTGAAGATTTTGCAAAGTTGGAAATATATTGATATTTGAGAGAAGTTCTGTTCCTATGTCTATAAAAACTGCAGGGAAAGAAAGATAAAACAATAACAACCTATCATAAACTAAGAGCTCCCGCCCCCAAACTCTATGGCAGACTAGAACATGTAAGTTGCTAGAGGCAAGGGAACTCCAAGCTCACTAAGTTTGGAACTTGCTGTTAAATTTGGCATCACTAATTTTCAGGTGGTTCCAAACGCAACAAAATGCTTTCTTCCATAATGATATATATGTGCCTCTTTGCCTGAACTGCATGATGAGTATTAATTAAGGTACTTTTCTGTGCAAACTTGTTCCTCAGGGAGGAAGTGAACACCCTCACAATCATTTCACTATCCTGAGATTTAAAAAGGAAGTGATGAGCATAAGGGTCAACAATCCATTTCATTAGATTTAAAGCTGTTTTTATCTATACTTCAGACCAAAAATCTTTCTCCTCCCCCAGCTTTTTTTTTTTTTTTTTTTCCTTTTCCTTAATCTACCATAGCTGAAGTACAGAATAGTGGTTAAGTACACAGACTTGCGCCCAGCACTCTGGTTTTCATATCCTGCTTCCGTCACTACTAGCTGTGTGACCTTGGGAAGTCACTTAACCTCTCACATTCCCGCTTCCTCACTCATTAAACAGGGATAATAATGGTACTTTCCTTGTGGATTGGTGGAAGGATGACATGAGTTAATACATGCAAAGTGCTTTGAACAGCATTTGGCTCATAGAGAGTACCAAACTGCAATTTGCTATTATTACCATCATTGTAGTGCTTAGCTTTCTTTAGGAGACATTTGTTCCAAAGCTTGAGACACTTCAAGTTGTGTTCTTAGGTAAGATATGGCTCACACTTTTAGTGAGAGAAAACAATTACACTCCTGTCAATTGATATGAATTCAATTATATGAATATCCATATAGTAGATATTATTTACTTAATACTATACCAGATTGCTGGAGATTAAAAAAAAGTGACACCAATCCTGCCCTCAAATAATTTACAGTGTCGTAGAAGAGATAAAATACACACACAGGAAACAATTAGAGAGAAATTCAGCAGTAGCATCAGCCTCATTATCTCATCATCCAACTTCTAGTTATTGATCACTTACTCTTGCCAGATTCTATACTTGCTGTTTTACATACATTACCTCTGTGAATTCTTACACACCAATCCTGCAATGAGATGTTATTTTTCCTGTTTAACACATGAAGACATTGTTGTTCAAAGCAGTTCTATGACTTGTCCAGGGTCACACATGCAGTAATACCCTGTGCAGACAGCCATTAAACAATACGATTTCAAAAAATTTTCCTCCCCAGATATCTCAGCAGTGTTATAAAAGAGATACTGTTAATTTTGTTTTAAAGATGACTCCTGGTTTTTTTTTTTTTTTGAGTGTTGTTGAGGAATATTGAAGAGTGTCAAGGACATGTAGCCTGTCCCTTTATATAGACTAATTATAAAACTGAATTTAGTCAGCTTCAAAATAAGTAACATGAACTAATGCTATGGGCTACACGCTTTGGAAGTTAAAAATAAGAATGTGGAAGGTTGGGAAAAATTGATGGGCAGACTTTGTGAAGGTTTTAGTGATAATTTTTGTGATTATTTTAATTCAGCACCATTGCTATTTTTGTGTTCAAAGACCTGCTCTTGAAGATCAGACGTACATTTAAATATACCCCAAAGAGCCTGTAAATGTCACTCTGTTATCCCATGTGGATATATTTTGCTTTATACAATAGATGTCTTTTTAAAATAAATTGAAACATGATCTCTTGGCATATAGTGGGTGCTTAATAAATAGTAGCTAATAAAAAGAAAGAATGAATATATTTACATTGAATTTACATTCTAATTTCAGAGCTGCTTTATTTTCATTTCTGATTGATATTTAATTGGTTGTGGCCTTGCCACTCTAACTTTAATTATGTCTGTCCCAATAGACCCTATAGCAAGTAGTATTAAGTGATACACACGTGTCTGAGAACTCAGTATTCAAATAACTCCAGAGTATATCCTTTTGAAAAATAAATACTTGTTTAAAAGACAAAACAAAACAAAACATACCTTGATTTGTCTAGTCTCTAGCTTCAGTGTTTTTATGAGTTTTATTTTCTTCATATCTGTTTTCTGGAATATTGGAGTAAGATTGAGCAAGCTTGCTATTAAAATGGGGAGAAATAGAAAGGCATATTTGTGCATGTGTGTGTAAGAGCACAGTTTTCTTAGCTGTAAAAGAGTATGTAGGGAGAAGATATGATATTTAAAGGAATCTATAATCATTTTTGTAATGTTACTGAGAATTTCATATAAAATGGAAGCACCATATTATCAGTTGTTCCTTTAGTCCTGTGCTTCTCCCAAGTGAGCTTTGAGACTTACTCCCATGGGGATCACCTGGGACATCTGTTAAAATGCCCCTTCCTGGCCCTATCCCAGATATATCGAATCAAAATTTCTGGGGTCAGGCCAGAAAACATATTTTTAACAAGCATGCCAGGATATTTTTACACACATAATGAGTAAGAACCACTTCTTTAGTCCTAAAGAAGGCTGAAAAACAAATTAGCTGGACTCATTAAATTTTCTGAAACTGATATTTGAATTATATGTTTAATAATATGAAATCTTTATTATACATATATATTATATATTATATATATATATATGTCCAGACCATCAGAAATCCTTCCTAACTAAAAAGTTGACACATTAAATAGAATATGGGATAGTCAGTGAAGAATGAAGAACCTAATTGGAATGAGGGTGCACTGGTTAACATTTATCTCTAAAATTAAGATATTGTCAAGTTTTGATTTGTGTATCTTTACCATTGCCAGGATTAAACGTGAGGGGGTAAGAAATTTAATTCTGGCAGGTGACAGAATTAGTAGTCTTTAACTCCTATAAAAGCTGCTATATTTCTTTCTTTAAAATCTTCAAACATATTTGGCTTCTGCTCAATATGTTCATGATTATTATGTAACATTTTAAAGAATAAAAATGGTTGTAGTGGTACAAATAAGGTTATAGGTCAGTGTCAGCATACAGTATTCTCTCTTATAAGGCCTGACTTCGGTGATTTTGTTTTATTTTCACTGACACTTAAAATGATTTTTGGCAACCTCTCAAAATCAAAAGAGACAATAATGCTATGTTTATGTTAAATAATAGTACCTGTTGGGTACTTATGTTGCATCAGGCTATCTGCTTTGCATATTTTGTCATTAATGCATATTTTTTTCAGTGACTTCTGAATATGAGTTTCCAAGTAGCTATTACTACTAGGGCTTGCAGATGAAGAGATGGCCATTTAGAGAGGTTAAATAACTCATTTGATGTCACAAAGTTCCTCAGAGGCAGAGTTGGGAAACAAATTCAGACACATCTGAATCTAGAGTGTGGGAGCTTTAAAATGCATCCTGCCATGCCTGATAACCTATTCATAATTTGGTGACAGGATAGTGGCATGGGACTTTAATGAACTAAAATAAAAAAAACCTATCTCCCCTTGTGCTTAATCCCTTTGTCTGCTATTTTCACCTCATTAGTCTCATTGGCCAACCTGGAGAACTTGTCATATTTGACGTACATATTTGGAATCTAACATGCCTGGGATTTGCAGACATGCAATGGTGCGTTTTTATCATCTAGAACTATTTTAAGGAAGAATTGAAGACTAGGGCATTGACATTCATCAGGGCAAACTAATTAGACCATAAATGATTTTCAGGTCTAGGGTAGACTCTGGAATCTGTCTATGCTACAAAAGTGCCTAAATTTTGGAAGGCTGAACTTCAGCAGAAGTGACATAACGGTTGTGGCACTGGGCCTAGTTCCTATGTCGTTCTTGCCTTGGACAGGCTCAGTGTTCTATTTCCTGTCACAATGTTGAGAGGGGAAAAAAAAAAAAATCTCTTTCTCAGGAGTGAAGTTTTCAACCAAGTATCTGAGTAATAATCCTGACATTTTTCCAACTGGAATGAAAAGCTGACTGAACTCCAGCGGAGTCAGAAGGCAATTTGAGGGAGGAAGGTTAGAGGAGAAGAGCAGAGAAAGTCATGATTTCTGGAATGGAAAGGGTCGGGACAGGCAAACTTAGCATAGCTCCGTATTCTGATGAAAACCAGCTGAGTGTGTGACCTGGAATGGGGTTCACGCTATGTACAATTAAAATGAATATAATTGAATAATTAAGAGAAGAACGATAGGTAACATAATAATACCCAATGAGTGAGCAAATGGAAACATAGAGCATGTTGTATGAAAGAGGATTAAAAAAACCAAGCAAACCAACCAAACAAAAACAACAGAACACATCAGAAAAGACCCAAAGGCAGATTTTTCTGAATTATGGCAATGTATAAAATGAGGTAGAAGCTTTCAGTGGCTTATGATACAAAGTTTGTAGGGTTTGAACACTAACAAATTAAATGTCGGTAGCTTTCCAACACCATGTAACTGTTAAACCCAAGATGTCATTTTCTAGGACTAATTTCTGTTCACCAGAGAATGTAAATTTCCTGTAATGACACTCAGCAAAGACAAGGTCTGCCCTTTGGAAGATCATATGAGATTTTCATTGTAGCAAGCATTCCAAAGAAGCAGACACGTTTCTATCAACTTCTTTGATTGGGTAGTAACTTGAGGTTCAGGACCACAGTTTAACTGAAAGACCAGGCATGCCTTGTTCTGGAGGCTCCAGTGGACTTATTTATATCTTAGAGAACCTTTAAAACAGTAGCTACCAATGACTTTCTCCTACTACCCAAGGGGCTTGACCTAGAGGATCAGGGCTAATTTAACAGGAAGTTTTTTTAGGGAAGTGAGTTGTTCAGGATCAGTCTTAGTGTGATCCTTTGGCTAACATTATCTTCACTTATAAGTGAATTTGCAAACAAAGTCCTGCATGTGAAATTTGTCTTCATGGAGAAAAAAAGCCTGTTTTCTTTTTAAGTAAATAGCTGTAGCTTGTTCTACAAATAGAATTTGTACTTTCTAGAAAGATTGGCTAAAATGAAAAAAAACCAAAAAACCTGACTCACCTATTTATATGTTTTAATTATGTATTGACACTAGGTAAAGGACTGTATTTGAGAAGCAATTATCACAATAATCTGGGGAATTTGCCATTTGAAACACACCAAGATATCATAGATGCAACATGTTATGCTCAAAGATAACTTAAATGTGTGCCAGGTCATCTGGATGATTAAATACACATTTCTGTAAATTCTCACTCAAAAGCCTAGCACCAGTAAAGGAATTATTAAAAAAAATAAATAAATAAAGCACACAAACACATGAGAGAAGGCAATAGTAGACGATGAATTTTGGGGAGATAGAAGATTGAGGACTGAATCTGATTTAGGCAAGGTGCAGCAGAGGATACTGTAGAAAGAGGATTAAATTTGCTCTGCAGAACTCCAGAAAGGAGGCACCAGCTACCTTGGGAGACATGAAAGAGGCATGACAATGAACACGAAGGGTCTGCATATGGAACAGTTAGGCTCCCTGGGTCACCTTCCCAACATGGCCCCCTCAGTGACCCCCATTCTTACTCTCCACACCCCCACCCTCTCCCCCCCACCACACACCACCAGCTAATCTGTAACTTTTACTCATGACTAGAGGTTCAGCTTCTTTTGAAATTGGACTAGAACGTGTCTGATTTTAGGTACTCCAGACCCAGTTGGGGGTAGGGTCAGGTTAAGTGATGAAAATAAGATAAAAGATTGACATCTGCATATTAAATGGTGAGATAGCCAGCTTGGGAGTCTGCTCTAATGTGCTTGCACACACACACACACACACTCTCTCTTTCTGAATCTCTCTCTCATTCTCTCATCTATTAGAACACAGAGAATCAGAAGGACACCCCCTCCCACCTCCTACCCCCAGGTAAAAGTCTAGAGAACTTTTCTCTGAAAAAGCAGAATGGCTCTAAAAGAATAAATAATAATCTTTAAATCTTGATATTGGTGGGATCACCCACAAAAAATTTAGCTTGTCACTCAAGTTTCACCAGTTAAGAAGACCCGCCCTAACACAGAACTTCCCATGAGTGTTTTAAGTATCTTACTCTTAAACATATAAAAATGGACAGGGAAGGTAAATAGCTAATGGAGGAAAGTCTGACATGAAATAGAAAAAAACAAAATAATCTGTAAAATTAGAACTCTTAGGAAGCAAAACCATAAAGGAAGCAGAACATACTTTAAAAAAGACTCTGCCATAATATTCTTATAAAAACAACCAAAGATATTCTATCTATGAAGCAAAACAGGATTCTAAAAATAAAGCAATAAAAAAGAGGCTTTAGATATATAACATTTAAAATAAAAATTCAGTAGTCTGTAAAGATAAAGTTGAATACATCTCCCTGCAATTAGAACAAAAAGATAAGAGATGGAAAATAGGAGGGGGGTGGAAATAACTAAGAAAATTATAAGACCAATTTTGGAGATCCCACAACTAGTTCCAGAGAGAGAGAGAGAAACAGAAAATAGAGGGGAGGAAATTATCAAAGAAATTATACAAAGATAGATTTCACTATTGTTAAAGAAAGGTCTCCATGTTCAAAGAGGCTACCAAGTGCTCCCAACAATGACCATGAATAAATTTATGAGGACAAAGGTATTACTTTGCATACAATGTTGTTGTATTTTGCTGCAAAGGCTAAAACAATAGTGGCTGAAATAAGATGGAAATTTATTTGTCTCTCAAGTATTAGTCCAAACACAAGCAGCATGGCTGCTTCATGGTATTGTGAACCCAAGCTCCTTATATCTTTTGCTCGTGCAATCCTTAAAATGTGGCTTGCTCTCTTGGTTTGATGGCTACTTTAGCTCTCACCATCACATCTGTTTACAGCTAGCAGGAAGAAGAGAAATGGAAAGTGAGGCCATTTCCCCCTCTTTTTCTCAGGGCCCACTCCAGAAGCTGTATATAATTTCTGCTCATATCTGTTTGGCCCAAAGTTGGTCACATGGTCATCCCGCCTACAAGGGAAGCTGGGAATGACAGTCCTTAATTTGGGCTGCCCTGTGCCTAGTTAAATCTTAAGAGCTTGAACTACTGAAGGAAGAACAGAAGACTGCATTTAATTAAGGAGCAACTACAACCTCTACCACACCCAGAGATAAAGAAAAGAACTTAGAAGCTCACACAGAGAAACAGCAATAACAAGTAACATAACGGGTAAAGGAGAATGTTACTTGATTCCTCATTAGCAGCACTTTAAGCTAAAAGATAATGGAGTGATTCTTTCGATGTATAGAAGGGAAAGCATTTTCATCCTATATATAAAAAAATAAACAATTAGGTATGAGAGTTGGAATAAAGATATTTCCAAACCTGCAAATTCTCTAAGAAATATACTAAAAGCTGTTTCAGCACAGTGATAGAAAACTTAAAAAAAAAAATGTCATGTGGTTTAGAAAACAGGAAAATCCAATATAGGAGAATCATGAAGTGAAAGCCCACCTGAACAGGAGGCTGGATAGTAATGAGTCCAGATTGGAGCAAGTCTGAGCAAAGGATTTATTTTAAGCTTTAGGTGGCTACAACTCAAGATAATGGTGTAAAGCAGTTTTCACTGCATATGAGAATGGAGAGTTCCTAAGGCTGAGAGTTAGAGCCTTGAGCAAGGGAGAGATTTTGTGGGAATGAGACTGGAGATGGAATATGGTTAGGTCCTTCAGGGATCTGGGACTTCAGAGAAGGGGTTGGGAAGGTAACAGCAAGGGAGAAACCTCAGCGGGGCTGAGAGAAAAATCTGAAGTAGAGAGGTCTTGTTTGGAATTCTGGAAAGACATACAGGCATGTGAGAACAGTAGAACAGTCAGAATTTTGTTTGTGTAGGCAAAGATAGGGCCAAGCCCACCTCAAAATTTCCCTCCGGAGCATGGAGGGTAGAGTAGAACAGCACATAGTTTTCCATGCCATCCCTTTGAGGGATGCTGAAAGTAGTGCTGGAGGGTGAATTTACTTAGATGACTTGGCAAGGCAAGAATTGAAGTCCTTTGTGCTTCAGGGGGCCTTCTAAGGCAGGGTCTTAACCAGGATTACAGCCAGACCACAAAGTATCTCTTCAGATTTAGTCAGCAGGTAATGTGCTGAATTCCCAGGATGTGTGGCTGGGTCCCTTGGAACAATTATGGCAGTTACCTTTTTAGAGAGAAGAGATCCCGAGCTGAGTTTGAGAGAATTAGGTATGTGTGTTTGTGTGTATATGAGAGACTCTGTGTGTGTGTGTGTGTGTGTGTGTGTGTGTGTGAGAGAGAGAGAGAGAGAGAGAAATGACCTTGAGGAATGACATTGAGAAATGACAGAAGTGGGGAAATGAGCTTTTTAACTTATTTACCTTTGTATCTCTAGTGCCTGCCATAGTGTCTGGACCATAAATATTTGTTAAGGAATGGGAAGGAGCACAGAAAAGAGGCTAAGGAGAAGGACCTAGAAAGAATGCTAAAGATGAGAGAAAATAGTTGGGCAACATATCCAGTTTATGTTATTTTCTGATTTTGTTATTAAGAATGTATTATGATGTTGCATTTTTACAACATTAGGCATACATGGCAACATTACTGTTTGATATTTGACCCAAGAACTAGATAAATTAAATCCATGCTTACTTGGATTCAACTTTTAAGAAGGTGATTTCCTGTTCCTGCTGTGTATATGCTAATTAGTTAAGCAAATGTTGTCTCTACTTGAATGTGGATTAATGGTCTGTGAAAAATTATATAAATCATCCTTCATTGGATTTAAGAATGACAGTATTAAAAGATGGAAGGAAAAATTTTGTTATATGTGTGAAACATAGGCCCTAAAAAGCTAGGATATATGTCAGAAAAATACTGGCCTGTATAAAGAAAAAAAAAAAAAAGTATTCTCCTGAAAGATTAAAGACACAAAGCAGTGTTAGGATTGTTGATTGAAGTACAAATTTTAACAATGAGGGTTTGGAGAGAATAGAATTTAAGCTAATAACTCAGTCTAGGCAATGATCTTAATCGTGTATGCAAGAAAAAGAAAGAAAAATGTTACTATAGAATTTTTCTCTCAGTGGAGACTAAGGAACCCTAAGGATTTTATGAGAAGTCTACTTTACTGAGATTTTTTTTTTTTTTTGTCTAAAGAGTTTGCAACTCCAGTCCCATTGAGATTTGCTCATCAGTAGTTGTTAAGCCTTCAATATATTTTGACAATAGAACACAATAATAATTATTGTATTATACGTATTTGTAGCAGCCTCTACTATGATATACAGAAAACGGGGAAGAGAAGCAATCATTTTGTGCACTTTATTAACTCATTCATTATATGAGGTGACACTGGTTATATCAAGATTGTATAATAATAGTCTATTCTAAAGTATGGATTTTTTTTTCATAAAACAGTATGAGTGTATCATGCCAGAGTAATATGAATGTGAAAGAATATCCATCATAGAATAATAAAGGAAGGATAAAATCATTTTACAAAATGAGACACAGAATTCATTTGCTCAAGTAGCTGCCAGTTGGTTGTCTGATAAAAGAGCTAATGCTTAAGAGTCAGGCTACAGACCTATGTAGTAATAGTCAGATGGCATTTCAGTCTTTGTGGGTGGTATGCCACAGGCACTACACTGTGTGTGGGGGAGTGGACTGCTGAATATATCAGCTCTGCCTGCAGTACTGGATTCTAATTCCAGTAGCTTCCCTGTGCGAGCCTGACTATTCCTAGCATTTTACCTCTGTAGGCTATAATGAGCCATAGTTTCTTCATCTGTGAAATAAAGGGGTTGGACAAAATCTTCTCCCACTTAGAAAATATTATCCTACTATGACTTGAACAAAAGGAGAGACATAGTTAATAACCACAGCTCTAAGGACTGACTATCTGCTGATCAATTTCAGGAGCTCAATCTCTACCTAATAGGGGGGGTCCTATGGAAAATGCTTACAAATGATCGTGTAGAGGATGTTTAAAAAGGAAAGATTCAGTGTCACTGACTGCTGGCTATGTGAAGATAATAGGGACTATTAGAATCTATTGGTTAACCTTGGCAGTGTTATACTGTGAGGAGGTCATTTAGAAAACTTTCCCTGGATTAAAAAGCAGGAGGCAGAGGATCTTGTAGTAGAGAAAGCTGGGTGAGGGGATGAGAAGCTGAGCGCAGAGTGTGTGTACATGTGTGTGTGCATGTACGTGCAGACGGCTACCTTTCTGTGTACACACGTGCATTCCCCACTGAGAGATAGACATCTAGCTAAGCTATGGTTCCTTTGCTTTCCCAATATTGCTCGGCAGAAGTTTTACTTGAATACTAAAAGTTGAAAAAAAGTTCAGGATTTTTTCTGGTGAAGCATAGATGCAGATAAAAGTTTTCTATTGATTTCAGACCATTGTTACAATTGCAGGATTTTAAAATCTTGGGTTTTAAGAATACAGTTTGAAATCTGTCAATCTTTTTTTTTTTTTTTTTTAAAGATTTTATTTATTTATTTGAGAGAGAGAGAATGAGAGAGAGCGAGTACATGAGAGGGGGGAGGGTCAGAGGGAGAAGCAGACTCCCCGCCGAGCAGGGAGCCCGATGCGGGACTCGATCCAGGGACTCCAGGATCATGACCTGAGCCGAAGGCAGTCGCCCAACCAACTGAGCCACCCAGGCGCCCATAAATCTGTCAATCTTTTAAAAAAGTTATGTCTCTATGTCCTTTCTACTGCATTGGGCAGGTAAAGTGTAAAGTTAAAATGATGATGCAGAAAAAATATCTTTTAAAATAAATGATAGCCTGCAACAGTGGACCAAGTCAGATGGAAAATTTAACTCCTGAGCAATTAATTGGTCAGAGATACAGTGAGCTAAAGATTATGCAAGTTTGAAGGAAGAGTTATGGAGTTTGAGTTATTAACATAGATTTTGTATCACATAGATATAGTTTGAATTCTCTCCCTATCCCGTTACCAACTATTTGACTTTAGGCTATTACTGTTTTTAAGCCAAAAATTTCCCATATGAGAAAAGAGGATTATATTTCCTGTCTCATAGTGTTGTGAAAAATGAAAAGATCATGCATGGAATGCACTTAACCCATTGCCTGGCACATAGTAAGTGGCTGATAAATGGTCATTACAATCTTTTTTAACACTCATTCCCACACAATAGGTGCTCAAGAAGCATTTGCTTAATGAATGTTTCCTATAGTCACAGATTAATGAAATAAAAAAATGTCATGTTTATTATTGGCATGGTTAATTGCAACTTCATAAAAATTGTTAGTCCCTTACCAGTCCAACAAAGAATAGCATCATTCCTTCTTCTGTTGGGTCCTCTGGGGGTAAACATACACCGTATCTCATGAAGTGGCTAAGAGTTCTGGGAAGGAAAATTACAGGCATACTTCCAAGATTTTGCAGGTTTAGTTCCAGATCACTGCAATAAAGTGAATATCGCAATCAAGTGAGTCAAATGAGTTTTTTGGTTTCCTGGTGCATATAGAAGTTATGTTTACACTATACTGTAGTTTATTAAGAGTGCTATAGCATTATGTTTAAAACAAAAATGTACATACCTTAACTAAATAGTACTTTATTACTTAAAAATGCTAATCATCATCTGAGGCTTTAGGGAGTCACGATCTTTTTGTGGAGGTGAGTCTTGCCTGAGTGTTGATGGCTACTGACTGATGAGGGTGGTGGTTCCTGAAGGTCAGGGGGCTATGACAGTTTCTTAAAATAAGGCAACAATGACGTTTGTCATGTCAATTGACTATTCCTTTTACCAACATTTTTTTCTCTAGCATATGATGCTGTTTGATAACATTTTACCCACAGCAGAACTTCTTTCCAAATTGGAGTCAATCTTCTCAAACCCTGCTGCTGCTTTATCAGCTAAGTGTATGTGATATTCTAAATCTTCTGTTGTCATTTCAACAACCTTCACAGCGTCTTCACCAGGAGTAGATTCCATCTCAAGAAACCACTTTTCTTTGCTCATTCCTAAGAAGCAACTCCTCATCCATGAAAGTTTGATCACGAGATTGCCGTTGTTCAGTCACATCTTCAGGTTCCACTTCTAATTCTAGTTTTCTTGCTGCTTCTACCACATCTGAAGTTACTGCCTCCGGTGAAGTCTTGAACCCTCCAAGTCATCCATGAGGGTTAGAATCAACTTCTTCCAACCTCCTTTTAATGTTGATATTTTGACCTCTTCCTGTAAATCCCAAATGTTCTTAATGGCATCTAGAATGGTAAATTCTTTCCAGAAGGGTTGACTTTGCCTAGATCCATCAGAAGAATCACTATCTATGGCAGATATAGCCTTAAGAAATGTATTTCTTAAATAATAAGACTTAAAAGTCAAAATGAATCCTTGATCCATGGGCTACAGAATGGAGTTGTGTTAGGAGGCATGAAAACAACATTGATCTTGTGGTACATCTCTATCAAAGCTCTTGGGTGACTAGGTTCCTTGTCAATGAACAGTAATATTTTGAAAGGAATCTTTTCTTCTGAGCAGTAGTTCTCAACAGTGGGCTTAAAATATTCACTAAAACATGTTATAAACAGATGTGCTGTCATCCAGGCATTGTTGCTCCATTTCTAGAGCACAGGCAGAGTAGATTTAGCATAGTTCTTAAGGGTTCTAGGATTTTCAGAATGGTACATGAGCATTGGCTTCAACTTAGTCATCAGCTGTGTTGCCCTAACAGGAGAGTCAACTTGTCCTATGAAGCTTTGAAGCCAGCATTGACTTCTCCTCTTTAGGTATGAAAAGTCCATCTTCTTCCAGTATAAGGCTATTTTGTCTACATTGAAAATCTGTTGTTTAGTGTAGCCACCTTCATTAATTATCTTAGGTAAATCTTCTGGATAGCTTGCTGCAACTTCTCCATCAGTACTTGCTGCTTCACCTTGCACTTTTATGTTATGGAGAAGGCTTCTTTCCTTAAACCCCATGAGCCAACCTCTGCTAGCTTCCAGCTTTTCTCCTATGGCTTCCTCATCTCTCTTAGCCTTCATAGAATTGAAGAGGGTTAGAGAGTTAGGGCCTTCCTCTGGATTAGGCTTTGGCTCAAGGGGATGCTGTGGCTGGTTTGATCTATCTAGACCACTAAAACTTTCTCCATATCAGCACTAAGGCTGTTTTGCTTTATCATTCATGTGTTCACTGGAGTAGCACTTCTAATTTCCTTCAAGAACTTTTTCTTTGCATTTATAACTTGGCTAGCTGGTGTAAGAGGCCTAGCTTTCAGCATACTTTGGCTTTAGACATGCTTTCCTCATTAAGCTTAATCATTTCTAGCTTTTGATTTAAAGTGAGAAATGTGTGACTCCTCCTTTCACCTAACACTTAGAGGCCATTGTTGATTTATTAATTGGGCTAATCTCAATATTGTTGTGTCTCAGGGAATAGAAGGCCCGAGGAGAGGGAGAAAAATAGGGGAATAGCTGGTCAGTGGAACAGTCAGAACACACACAGTATTTATCAATTAAGTTTGCTGTCTTATATGGCGTGGTTGTGGTGTCCCAAAACAATTACAATAGTAACATCAAAGATCACCAATCACAGATCCGCACAGCAAATATAATGATAATGAAAAAGTTTGAAATAGTTCGAGAATTACCAGAATGTGACACAGAGACAGGTTGCCACAAACCTTCCATTTGTAAAAAAGCATATCAGCAAAGTGCAAAAGAAACAGAGCACGATAAAGTGAAGCACAGTAAAATGAGGTCTGCTCCTACAAGAAGAGCTCAGGGTGTGGAGACTTTGACAGAGAGCAGGACTAGTGGGAGTTGGATGGTAAGAGAGGGAGGCTTCAGAAGCAGTGGAGGTAGAAGCTTAAGAGAATTTGAGTCTGACCAGTCACACAGCACCAGTTCAAGACACATTCTTTCTCTTCTTTCTGTCCTTCCTCCTTCCCTTTCATCCCCTTTCCCTTGTCTCCCTCCCTCTCCCCTTCCATCGTTGCCTCCCTTCTCCCCTCTCCCCTCCATACCTTTCCTTCTCTCCCTTCCTTCTTCCTTTTCATGACCTTTCATTCTCCTTATGCCTGTTCTCAGCAGGTTATTTTAGTTGGGAAGTGACAAGCCAAACAGTTTGACTATGTCTTATGTTGGGCTAGGCATTTTGGGGATGTAGGTGTACTTTCAAACTGCTTTCTGGGAAACCTCAGGTTTCTACAAGATGCTTCTATAGAGTTTCACATTTAATTCAACTAAAAATTATATTTCATTATTTTAAAAGCTGTAACCAAAACCAAAGCGAAAATCTAAAGCAAAAACAACAGACTCTGCAATGTATCTGCCATTTTTTAGCACTTTAGAGACTATGGAGCATATCATGTACACAGGGTTTGTCTTGTTTTCATGCAGATTTTAAGCTATGGTTCCTTTTGCTTATTTATGCATATATTTGACCTTCCTACAAACATGTAATTTAGTACAAAGGAGGGTAGAAAGGAGGGAGCGTTTCTCTGGTCTTTCCTTGAATTCAAGCCTGTACATGTCTGCTCATGTAAAATGATACAAATGAGTTCACTAGTTCAGCACATGTGTGCTGTGGCAAAGCTCAGGCACATCTGCTCGCTCATGCTCTTAGGGCTTATTAGACAATTGTGCAATAACAGGTGAACCCTACACACTGCGTCATGACCATACTAACTTCTAACGAAGTGTCAGATGTGACTTGCCTAAATTAAATATACACATAAGTGTAATTGTTAAAATTGAGGTGGGATAATTGCTGTTCAAACTAGAAATCAATCACTAATTAAAAGCAGGAAGTTTCAAAGAAAATAGAATTTCATGGCTAACACCATAAAAATTATAAGGATCGGATGACACAAGTCAAGTTACACCAACCCCAAATATAGTGTCCTCTACACAAAGTCCTCATTGTGTTTGTGAAATTAAAATGTGCCAAGTTCTTTGTTCTGTGAATTCTGACACGTTCTGAAGTTCTGAAATAAAAGATTGACTATAAAAATAAGTCTCCTAGCATCTTTTAGTACAATTTGAATCACCACTTAATGTTCTTGAAAAAGTACATTTAAAAATGTAAATCTGTCAATAAAAAAATATTTATAGCACCATTTGAAGTTATCATGTAAGGGGAAAAGCACAAGATATCAGGAAAACACTCATTCAACCCTATGCTATTGATTTTGCTACAGTCATGGTAAATAAGCAAACAATGAGTATACACTTACTGCCATTCCTTTAAAATACTATGTGAAAAGGATACCAAGAAGCTGCTCATGAGCAATTGTTTATTTCAAAAAGTGAATTATGTGAAACCATTATAATTCAACTGTTTCAAGGTATGAATACTATGCATTACACCAATTTGTTGGTAAGATAGAACCAAACAAATAAACACAAAGGATATACATTACTGAGTAAAATCCTTCAAGCACATACAACAAGGAAAGTGTTTAAGTTTTTTTTGTTTTTTTTTTACGATTTTATTTATTTATTTGACACAGAGAGAGAGATGGAGAGAGAGCACAAGCAGGAGGAGCGGCAGGCAGAGGGAGAATCAGACTCCCCGCTGAGGAGGGAGCCCTGTGCGGGGCTCGATCCCAGGACCCTGGATCATGACCTGAGCCAAAGGCAGCCGCTTAACCAGCTGAGCCACCCAGGCGCCCCAAGTTTAAGTTTTATTTTAATTTAAAAAAATTCCATCAAGTGAGTTGTCAAAAATGGATTGGTGTACAAGTAGCACTGAGAAAGTAATGGCTGGAAAAACTATAGGATTTGTAATATAGGAGCAGTTGCCAAAATGAGTTCAAATAATTGTGGTATATCGAGTAGACAATCACTTGCTATGAAGCAGATTAATGAGCGTCTTTCAAAACTGTCTTTCATTTTTTTGACAGAAATTGCCAAATTTTAAAGGTGTACTCTTTGTAATGCAAAATTTTTAGCATTATGTGTGGGTATATATATATATCCACACACACACACATATAATGCATTCCAAAAATTCCATTTTCAATTGAAGTTACTTCTGCCAAGGCCAAGTGCTGATACAAATCTTTCAAATGAGACAAGAAATCTTTTTTTTTTTTTTCCTGGTAATAGCACCATTAACAAAGCCTCTCTTAAAACATGGTTTTGTCTGCTTGTGTCTTTTGTTGACATTTTTAATAAGCTGAAGAAACTCAATATGACAATGCTAGCCTGCCATGTTAATCTCATTTACAACTACCTATAAAGTTAGCAATAAAATTGAAACTTAAAATTTGGATTCAATATAAAAACAAAGTAAATTTGATTTTTATAAAACTCTGAGTAAATATGTGATAGAGATGGGCATTGAAATGTACAAAATTCTTCAATGACATTATTGAATGTCTCATAATATTTCAAGATATGTATATAATGTATATGCACATATATTTTTATATATATCAATACAATTTTAAACTTGTTGAAAAAAACCCATCAAATTAATTCTGAGATATTACTAGTCATTCAAATTGCAAACACAAATTTTGTACTACTCCTCTTTCAAGATTCTGGATGTCTTTAATTGAGGACTTCTGAGGTTACAAAGAAAGATGTTAAAATAATTTACTCGTCATCTGTGTAAATCAGGATTTTCTCTAGCCTGTGCAACCAAAACAAATGCAGAAATAAATTGGATACTCATGCTGAAATCAGATTACAACCATCAATTGTGCCTGGTTTCAAGGTTTCATGTACAGTCCAGTAATCTTATTTTCTTATTGATTGTCTTCCTGAGTGAATATTATGAATTCAAACTTATAAAATAAATTCATATGGAACATCATTTGTATATTTTTTATACAGGAGTGTCTGCCCAGTATTTCATTTTGTTTCATCTCACTTTTCTCTTTCTTTTCACTTTTATGGCTGTGCTGTCTTTCATTTATATTCATTGAACATCTATTATATGTTCTACGTTCTAGAGATTTAAGAGTGAACAAACCAGAAAAGATCCCTGATTACATGGAGACTATCTTCTTTTAGGGGAAAAAAATAAAACTGCTATTAAATTTTTGAAAACTATGACCCTCTACTTTCATTTCTACAAGGAGGATCCAACCTGAATCTGCAAATTCTTCCTTTCCTATAGATTCTCTGTGGAGCAGACTTCTTAGAGATGTTTGGAACTAAGCAGTGAGCAGACTTTAGAATAAAGGCAGAGAGAGCACTGGATATATTTGATTCAGAGTGAGTTGCTCAGAACCTCAACCTTAAAGTCTGAGGTTTTCTTTGTGTGCGCAGAAGGAAATAACAAAACAAAACAAAACTCTATATTATTTGCAAGCTTTGCAAGTTCCCAAAGCACACATGCAGTACAGAACATGACCTAGAAAGATCAATCAACAAGCATTTATTAACCACCAGCACATTCCTAGGTATTCTAGGAGAAATAAATAAGAAATATTAGATATTTTCTCTATCCTTTAAGAAGTTTGACAACTAACTCTAAAAGAAAACTAACCATTCATCACACCAGGCACAAATAGACAAAACTATCTGTAAAGTGACACTTAGAATGGAAAGATAAATCAGATGTTCCTTTTCCTAAGGCTGGATGTAGTCAGAGATTACTGTAATACAACATGGATTATAATATGGCTTGAAATAAAGGATTTCAAGCAATGTGCCATTGACTTTAAAGCCATAGGTATTTTGAAAAAGGAGAATTTGTGGGATGAAGTGGTTGGAAGAAAATTTTGTGGAGGTAGAAGGGCACCATTGGGTCAGTGATATGCTGGAGCTGGATCATGCCATCTCCCAAAGGTCAACAATGGGTATTTTTTCCCCAATTCTGCATTGAGTGTTGACATGTTGGTAGCTGAATACTGGTCACAATGGAAAATATTTATAATGTGGAAAATGGCAAATACTACAAATCATGCTTTTCTCTTTGTTTTTGTTTTGTTTTTGTGTTTTAGTGGAGAGTTGCTTGATAAACATTAACCAGTATACTATTGGTCTATTTGGATGCATAGTAGAAGGATAGGTAGTGGTTAGGGAGTGGAATTCCATTTGCTAAATAGGATCATTGATCTGTATTAGTCACTATTGCCTAATAAGCTTAGCAAATTGTTGTGTGTGAAATGGATAAGTTGAAAAAGTAATAGGAGAAGAAATTCTTAAGGCCAGACCCACTCTGAGGTATTCAATTTCCCATGAAGATATTCCCTTGTGCTTAGATATGTAGTGCCCCTATATTTCCCTAAAAATGTTCAGAGCCATCTGCTCCCATCTATGTTCCACTCAGAAGTGCCTTCCCTTCACTCTTCCTCATCAATTGCCCCTTTCTGAGTCCCTTCCCCTAAAATGTTTGTTTCATCATGTCTTATCAAAGTGTCAGTAGCTTGTAAGGGCTCAATGTGGGAAGCATTTCCTTGGATTATACTTTAGCATCTAATAGATTTGGGCTCTATCCTGGCTCTATTTCTCATTTGCTCTGTGACTGTGGGCAGCTCGATAAGGTGAGTTGGCTTCAGTTTCCTTATTTGTTAAGTAGAGTTAGTAATATCTTCATTAGGCTAAGAGGCATAAGTGAAATAATATATGGGTGTAGAGAATCTAATGACATTACTGGCAGCCAGTAAGTAGGAGCTATCATTATTTTGTGTGGTATTAATACAAATATAAACATATAAACACATCTTTCTAGCTCTTCTGGCACCCCAACTTTTTTTCTTTTTTAAAATTGAGATGTAGAGGCACCTGGTTGGCTGAGTTGGTTAAGCATTTGACTCTTAGTTTTGGCTGGGGTCTGATCTTGGGGTTGTGGGATCGAGCCCCATGTGGGACTCTGTGCTCAGGGCAGAGTCTGCATGGGTTTCTCTCTCTCTTTCCCTCTGCCCCTACCCCTTCTCCCCTCTAAAATAAAATAAATAAAATCTTAAAAAAAATAAAATTGAGATATAATTGACATATAACATATTGGTTTCAGGTGTGATTATTCAGTATTTATATATATTGTGAAATGATCACCACAGTAAGTCCAGTTAATGTCTATTTTACACACATAGATTCAATTTTTTTTTCTGGTGTTGAGAACTTTTAAGATTTATCCTCTTAGCAACTTTCAAATATATAATAGAGTATTATTGCTGTAGTCGCTATGCTGAAAATTACATCCCCAGGACTTACTTATTTTATATCTGGAAGTTTATACCTTTTGACCCCTTCACCCATTTTGCCCACTCTCCAACCCTGCCTCAAGCAACTACCAATCTCTTCTCTGTATCTATGAGTTTGGTTGTTTTGTTTGTTTGTATTAGATTACACATATTAAGTGGAATCATATAGTATTTGTCTTTCTCTGTCTGACATTTCATTGAGCCTAATGCCTTTAAAGTCTATCCATGTTGTCACAGATAGCAAGACTTCCTTTTTTAAATGGCTGAATAATATATATATATATATAATGAATATATGAATATGAATAATATATATTATTCATATTGTTTTTCATAGTGGCTGCACCAATTTACGTTTCCACCAACAGTACACAAGAGTTTCCTTTTCTCCATATCCTTGTCAACACTTGTTATTTCTTGTCTTTTTGAAAATAGCCATTCTAACAGGTGTGAGGTAATATTTTACTGTGGTTTTTACTTGGAGATATTGATCATCTTTTCATGTACCTGTTGGCCATCTGTATATCTTATTTAGAAAAATGTCTATTCGGATCTTCTGCCCATTTTTAAATTGGATTATCTTTTTTTTTTTTTTTGCCATTGAGTTGTATGAGTTCTTCATATATTTTGGATATTAACCCCATATTAGATATATGTTTTGCAAATATTTTATCCCATTGGTAGGTTGGCTGGCCTCCCAATTTTTAAGGAAGGGTTTATGCAAATTTGTTATCTAGCTGAAGATTTCTTTTATGTTATAAATATGACACAATGACCTATTTACCTCCATTGAGTTTTAGAGCAGCAGGAACAGTCTCATTTTTATTGAGATATATGTGGAGGGGAGGGCTGATTGACAAAACATTTGCCTGACCAAAAAAAAAAATTTGTAAAGGGGTTTAAAGGATAATTTTTGAAGTAGTTTTTCCAAGTTTAGGTTTAGAGCTGGGCCAAAGTGAGATGATATCCAGAATGAAGGCCGTAGGAGGGTGCTGCAGTTTCTGTTTTCCTATACAGTCAGATTTACGTATATGCTTATATTTTGATGCTAGAGTTTAAGAGTTGTGCATGCACTGTAATCTGGGATCACTCTTAAAAGACCAATGGAGCAGTAAAGCATCATCATGCACATTAATGCAACTGTGATAATACTTCTGTGATATTAAACCAATGTATTTGTCAGCTTAAATCATGTTTCCTTTTAGCATTCCATTCCTAAGGCTGAGAGGTGAAGCTTATTGCTTTAGGGAATGAGAAAAATGAGAGAATGGTTCCTTCCTGGAACCCATAAGGTCATTGATGTGCTTTGAATCTTAAGGCTGGCTGTTGTGAGTACAAGGCAGTAATAGTGATATCCAGACAATCTCAAAAAAGAAAAGTGTTTTCCAATTTCCTTTGGCCCTTATTTACAAGATCCAGACATGCATTACTAGAGTGTAGAGGTTATTGTGGGTTTTTTTTTTTTTTTTTTTTTTTTTTTTTTTTTTTTTTGCTTTTTGTGTTTTAATGTGTCTGGAGCAAATAAAAGAACAAGATATAATAAAGAAGTAGAAGATCTACCCCTTCCCGTGCTCATGAGTTATGGGAAAAGTTAAGACCAAGGTAAAGCAAAGAATTATACTTGGTGTTTTATTGTCCTTTTTTGGAGAGGAAATTCAAGAAGGAGTATCACAGAAGTATTTACATGTTACGGAGGAGTCCAGGAGCATGTCTATGAGTATATGTTTTGTGTGTGTATGTGTGTGTGTGTATGTGTGTAGTAGCATAACTTCCTTGGGTATGCACCTAAAGATTGCAAACATTTAGAACATGGATTAGCAAACTTTTCTTGCTAAAACTCAGATAATAAATATTTTAGGCATTGTGGGCTACGTGGTACAACTCTGCTGTAGTAGCACAGAAACTGCCATAGACAATACATAAATGGATGGGGGTGGCTGTGTTTCAGTAAGACTTTATTTATAAAATCAAGTAGTAGGCTGGATTTGGCTTTCAGGTTATAGATCACCAACTCCCACTCCACAAATATCAGATGTGAATATTTCCAGCATGTCACAGGGCTTCTGTGAGGGTGTGCAGGGGTGCTGTGAGAACTGGTAGACCACCAGAGGACTGAAATCAAGACAGAGAGGCTACTGTTTTTAGGGAATGGTGATAGGAAATTAATGGTGTGCAACCCTCCAAAATTCCCATTCCCAAACCATACTTTGATCCTAGAGGAGGAGCATTGACAAGGAGAGACTAGAAATATTTTTCATTTATTTCCACAGCCAACAATACTTCGATGAGGTTTACTTTTATCTTTAATATTAGAAATAATTATTTTTTTCAGGCACCTGGGTGGCTCAGTTGGTTAAGTGTGTGACTCTGGATCTCAGCTCAGGTCTTCTCAGCGTTGTGAGTTCAAGCCCCACATCAGGCTCCATGCTGGGTGTGGAACCTACTTAAAAAAAAAAAAAAAAGAAAAGAAAAGAAAAAAGAAATAATTATTATTTTCATATTTCAAATATTGAACACAACTTAAAAAAAAAACACTTAGTTTTGATTCTGATACTCATCTGGGTATGTCTTTCTTCCATGATATTTAGTCATTGCTCCCCACCATGTCTTCCTTAATCTTTACCTACTCTCCCCAGTGCTCAACTGATGGAGAATCACTTATCTATCTATATACTACTCAATCAAGGGCAGGTGATATTGCATGGTGGAAAAATAATTTTCTGGGAAACATACTTGTATATGAATAGATCCTTCATGTTTTGGAAATAGTTTAATCCCTGTTATGGGTTGAATTATGCCCGCCCACCCGAAAAAAGATTTTAAGTCTTAACCCCTAGTATTTCTGAATATGAATTTATTTGGAAAAAAAAATCTTATTTTGCCAATGATCAAATTAAAATGAGATCATTAGGGTAGGTTCTAATCCAATATGGTTGGCATTCATATAAAAGGGGAAGTTTTGACACAAACAGTTATAGAAGGAAGACAGTCTGAAGGCTCAAAGAATGCACCACCTACAAGCCAAGAAATATATAAGACAAAAGCTAGCAGGGAGGCATGGAATAGATTCTTCCTTGCAATCCTCAAAGACACCCAACCCTCTGGCAGCTTGACTGCACAACTGTGAGACAATTCACTTCTGTTCTTTAACTCAACCTGATTTGTGGTACTTTGTTATGGTAGCCCTGGGAAACTAACAAATTTCTTCACTGTTTCCCTTTGGAGAATATTCAAAAGTTAAAGAGCCAAAGCTTCCAAATGAGCACACATGACTAAGATGTCGCTCTAACTCATCCTGTAACTTCTGGTTGGTTCTTGCCAAACATCCTATTGAACACACTGAACTAATCCTACAGATTTCTATTTACCTCTAGATAAAAATTCATTTTTAATTACACTCTTATGCAAGTATATTTAGATCATAAATGAAAAGAATCATCAAATGCCTTCTGGTTTTTTCAAGGCAGGACCTCTGGTCCTCAATCTGGCTTTTTTTTTTTTTTCTTTAATGGCTCAATCTGGCTTTTTGATGCTGGCACCCAAGGTAATGTAGGGAGGTCCTAATGCTGATAACATTTTTTTTCTCTATTAAATTTTAGTATTTCTTGGGGCGGCTAGGTGACTCAGTTGGTTAAGCGTCTGCCTTCTGCTCAGGTCATGATACCAGGGTCCTGGGATCTTGTCCACATCAGGCTCCCTGCTCAGTGGGGAGCTTGCTTCTCCCTCTCCCTCTGCCACTCCCCCTGCTTGTGTTCCCTCTCTCTCTTTCAAATAAATAAAATCTTAAAAAAAATTCTTAGTATTTCTTCCTGGAAGCCATAAAACAAAAACTCTGTGTCTTTAGAGTAAAAGAGAAATACAAAGTGGGTAATTATCCTGTTAATTTTAAGGGCATAATTTTAGACCCCCAAGGTGAATACTTTTATTGTAATTATCCAGTTTGGCTGGATAGAAAAAGCCAAAGAAAACACAAGCATGACAGACTTTAGTTTGGTTTCAAATTTGTGGCTTCTGCCCTCTCAGAGAGTGATTGGAGCTTTGAAGATGAATTCCTTGAATTGCCAGGTATTCTTTTAGTGTACAAGGATATTTTTGTGCTGTTCTGTAGCTTGTATGCAGTGGTATTGTGTAAGTTATACCATAGGGAGAAAGACATGATTAAAAACATTTGTGGCTCATCGTTAAATATAGAAATCATTATAATTGGATTAATTTAGGAAATACACAATGATGCCTGAGTTTCCCCTTGAGAACCAAATATACATTGTGAGCTACATTTTCAAAAAGCACAAAGTTGGCTTTCTCGCATAAAAAAAATACAGATTCATAATTCAGACTCCCTTAATCCCAGGCCTCACTTAAAGAAAGTGTAACATCTGCATACCATGTTAGGTGATATTTTTGCTTGAGTCAAATCCATCTCTTGAAATGGTGAATATGGATTTCTGCAGGTGAATATAGCAGTGCTCAATGAAACTTTGATCCTAGAGGTACAACTGGAATTTTGCAAATGTCACTGGAAGCAGTCACATCAATCCAAGTAGGAGAAAGGAGAGTAGCAGATGTAGAAAATGTAAGTGATGGAATAGTCCTATAACAAAATACTTTCAGCATATCTTTTGTTATGTAACATTACCCATGACATGCCTATCAGTAATATTGTCAGAGGCTGTAATTGAAGAGATGTATTAATTATTATCAGTCACCTCCAGTACTCTTATGGATGGTAGAGTGATGTCTTCATAAAATAATGACACTGATGTCTGGTGTGCGGGAGGCTGTGGAGACAAGATTTTTTTTGCTGTAGCTAAAGGTTCTCCAGCTTGAATTTCCTTTTAGCACCATTCCTAAATTCCTGGACTGAAAAACTACTGGAGATGTAACATCCAACTTTCCTCTCTCTTTCCTCTCCCTCCTTTTGGTTCCGCTCTGGGAAAAGAAAAATTAAGGGCACAGCATGGTTAACAAGCCCAGTGCCACAGGCTGGGAGGAATAATGTAGGTTCCAGCTCTTCAGCTGGATTCCCCCTTCAGTTTGTCTGAGGGCGTTAGCTGCCTGCCTCTCAGGCTTCTGCCCCTCTCTGGCGATGTGTGCCAGTACAAAACAGGTTTGGACAAATTAAGGCCTTCGGAGCCTGCCCTTATTTTCACCATCTCCTTGCTTAGAAGCTGCAGTTTTGTAGAGGATAGTAGGGAGTTGTTACCAGAAAGCAATAGATATCCCACAAGTTGGAAAAGATATATATATAGATAGATGATAGATAGATATATGTGATATATATATATATGTAATATATATATATCTACACACACACACACACACACACACACACATATATATATATATATATATATATAACTGTTGTTTTTAATTGGAATTGGCAGAATATGTTCTGCCAATATATGGACAGAACATTGCGTGTTGTGACTCTTATTTAAATCTTCATATTTAACATTCTGACATATATATATATATATATATATATATCTGTTGTTTTTAATTAGAATTGGCAGAATATGTTCAGAATAAAACCTGATTGTTTTCACCTTCATTTTGTCCCCAACAATTTGAGATAGTACCTGGAATTACAATAGACTCTCATATCCCCTGTATGGGTCAGAGTCTATTTGGCAAAAGTGGGAATCAAAACAATTCTTTCAAACCTGCAGCAACAGTGGGACATGAGCACTGCTGGAAACATTTCCCCAAATTATGTGAAATGATTCCAGCAGGGTGGGATGAAAAATAGAGATGCGCTGCTAGAAGGAGTGATCCCTGGAGCAAGAAACGGGAGGGCAGACTGATGGGAAAAATCTGTAAGTTTTCTTTAGCAGATCCTTTCTGTTTAGGTGGATGTGGACTTTTCTGGCATCACATGTATGTCATTACCTTGGGGTTGCTCCTGAAATTTTTCAATTATTGAAAACTCAGATAAATAAGATAAATAGATTTGGAGGTATGTGTTCACTTTTATTGTATGAAAGGAGATGAAGGAGACTGGAGACCAAAAAAACAAAACAAAACAAAACAAATCAACTAACAGTTGGCTCATGACTAGTACTTGATGACAACTTGGTCCTGGTTAGGTATTATCTGACTTCCCACTACTGGTACTTTTATTTCATTTGGTTGTCAAAATTACTAGCCTAGGTTGTTAATCTAATTACAAGATTATTATATTATTAGAATTTGATCTTCAACATCTCAGGCTATTTTGAATTATCTATCAAAAGTGTATTTTAAAAAAATTCCAGATTCATTTATTTTTGAAGGAGTAATTTTTCTCCTGAAGATTATATATAAATGTTGGAGAGTCACAGATACCTTCGCAGTCATTTGTGTGTGTCTGCAGGTGATCTCAGCATAGAGCTGCCATTCCCTTCACACAGCTTTCTCTTTCCTCCCTCTCTGCCATCTCCCCCACACCCACATGCAACAACATACTACCTCTCAGGGGTTGTCATGTTTTGCTACTTTTGGCCTAGAGTCTCCCTGGCCGTACAGTGTTTTCATGCTAAAGTTCATCATTCACATAAAAGAAAGGAGAGTGTGAGATTTTCCCAAGTATTTAGTATTGAGAAGCTTCTTTTCTGCAGTCTAAATTTTCTAGTGAGATTTGTTCAGTATCATCTTTTTTTTTTTTTAAGATTTTATTTATTTATTTGACAGAGAGAGACACAGTGAGAGAGGGAACACAAGCAGGGGGAGTGGGAGAGGGAGAAGCAGGCTTCCCGCTGAGCAGGGAGCCCGATGTGAGGCTCGATCCCAGTACCCTGAGATCATGACCTGAGCCGAAGGCAGACGCTTAACGACTGAGCCACCCAGGCGCCTGGGTTTTGTTCAGTATCATTAAAAATATTAGCCCACTGTAATCTTTCATGGCTTCCAAAGGAATTTGGAAAGTAATTATGCTCTTCAAAAACCTCAGAACATTACATGTTGTAACTCTTATTTAAATCTTCACTGTAAAACTCAAGAAATTGAAAAATTAAGTTGCCTATGCTATTTTTTTTTAAACTTGTTTCCCCACATGAATGCCTCTTCTTTTCCACAATACTCTTGCCTTTTATGGACTAATTTCTGCCAATACACAGTTTGTCTTAACTGAATGTAATACACCGTTTGAAAAATTTTGAGCAATCATAAATAACTGATTATAGGGATTCCTACATCCTTCACTCTCAATTCCTGGTTTTGTAATGTTTCCCACCTTCAAATTACATTATGGCAATTCAGTAGGGCCAAGAGGGAGAATAGTGTAATGGTTAAGAAAATGGATTTTGAGGTTTGAAAGACCAATTTAGAAATGCTGCTCAGTTCATCTTAGGCAAATTATTTAATGTCTTTCTTTTTTTGGTCATCTGTAAAAAGGAGGATTATAATATCCGTTTCATTGCCATGAAGATTAAGTGAAATATTATGAGTAAAGTGTATCACACACAATCAGCACTCTGATTGTAAGACATTAACAAGAGACAGGTTTATCACTAAAAAGGTGCTAGAGATTCTGTCCAAAACTAGAAATTTCTTTGTTGGACACATTATTTTATTTTCCTACTATATTTACTATTTTATAACTATTGTTCTAAATTAATACACAGTTAATCCTGATTTCTGATATGTAATGGTGTTTTCCAACTATAATGGGGAAATTGCAATGTGCTCAAAGGTAATTGGATGACAAGGGACATGAGAGATCTCTGAGGGAATATAGATGAACATTTGTGTGAGATTTATTTATTTATTTATTTATTTATTTATTTATTTATTTATTTTAAGACTGTAACTTCAGGGGCACCTAGGTGGCTCCGTTGGTTAAGTGTCTGCCTTCAGCTCAGGTAGTGATCTCAGGGTCCTGGGATTGAGCCCCACATCTGGCTCCCTGCTCAGCGGGGAGTCTGCTTCTCCCTCTCCCTCTGTTGTTCACCCCCACCCCCGGCTCGTGTTTTCTCCCTCTCTCTCTCAAATAAATAAAATCTTAAAAAAAAGGTTCTAACTTCAAATTCTACAGTTAGCTTTTCATGCTCTGAAGTGGGTGAGCTGGGATTTCTGAGACTCTTGGATCATGAGTCTGCAATAAGCCATCTTGTAGAGATGGGAGAGAATTCTGGAGCAGTGGAAAGTGCACTGAGCTTAATTCAAATTCTAACCAGTCACTTATTCCATGTATGGGCACTTTTGGACAAGTTATTTAACCTCTCAGAGCTTCAGTTCCTAAATCTATAGATTAAGTATTACTACCTCATGGTGTTGTTTTTAGAATTAAATATAGTTACATTTGTAAAATTGGTCAGAACCATATTTGGTATCAGTAAGATTTTAATCAGTATTAGTTAAATTTAAAAAAATTGTCTGCTCCCCTGGGTCCATTGGTGAATTGCCTTATCTAAGTTTTTCCTAGTGATAAGTAAACCTTGTAGCAATTAGTTGTGTGCAAATACTTTTGCAACTTATCTTTTTGGCACTTGGACTTGGCTTGTGTCATTCTGTGGGCATGGGCCTGCTTTGGATCAAGGATATTCATATTTGGTAGCTACTCAGAGAAGTCTTGTGTTAAGACTCTCTGTTGCTCACACTGCCATTGTCAGAGTCTTCAGATCTCTTTGGAAACTGTGGAGAAAACATTTGACCCATGTGTGAATTGCTGTGCCAAGCTCAATTGATTAAAATTCATTTAATGATTTAACAAATTTTATCAAATCTAAGTTGATTTTTATTATGAAAAGGCACCCCGATTTCAGAAAATATGCATTGTAGATTCCATGAAATATGGTCAGCATCAGTTTTCAAGGATTTATTCTCTTTGCGAACTGAATATGCTTTGCAATTGAAGTTCTCGTTCCCTCCTCATCACCAGTCTAATGGCTGATTGGCACTTACAAGGGTGAGAGTGCCTAGGAAACAAGCTTTGACAAATATTTGTGGATGCCTCCATTGGCAGATCCAAAAAAATCCACATCATTTCTAAGGCACCTATTTTAATACTACATTGGGGTAATTTTATTTTTTTAAAAAGGACAGTATAATAATCCCTTCTATTAAATATAACGGGGTGTAGTCATTTTTTTTTGTTAGAGTGTAGAATGACTCAAAATAATTGATGATGCATTTTAATAAAAATACATTTGATAAAAATGGACACATTATATACAAAAATTGTTGTGATTATAATGAGCTGTTTGTATAATTACTTGGAGTGCTTTATTGTTACATTACTGTTAAAGTCGATTATTCATTATAATTTTAATAAAACATATAATAAGTATATATATGGTATCTCTTAGCCAGTCTCATAAATGTATGAAAGTACATATATTTTTAACAGCTTAGTTTGATATGGATGAAAAATGCATAGCTTGTATGGAATCTGGGCCTTTGGTTTTACTAGTGCTTATGGGTTCCAGATCTGAAGCTCTTGTCACATGGAGTTCCTTTTCAATTCGTGATAGAAATCTGAGTTGTGGATACTTTGGCCCTCAAACTTCTCTATTCAGTCTCATCTAATCTGTTGCTCCATCTGTAAATTTAAGATGACCAGTGATTTCGACAAATTGGCTACAGTCTGGAAAACAAGTGCATAAGGCATAGGGAACTGGATATTTTTGGTAGAATTATAAGCTAATTTGTTGAAAATGATTATAAGGGATAATATTTAACTACATATATACACACATACATGTGTTTATACACATAGAAAATATATTTAATATCACATGTCAAAGATGGAACAACTATTTTCAGAAAAATAAAATATTAAAACCACCTTGATAGAGAGGGATCCTGTAAGATGGGTGTTAGGGCATAGCATAGCAAACATTGTCCAGGCTTTAAATCAGACAAATCTAATTGAAAAATCCTACCTCTTGTTGAGAATTAGCTGTGATCTTAGACAAGCCACTTGACCTTTCTGAATCTCAGTTTTCTCATGTGTAAAAAACTAGTAAATACCCTTCTTACAGATGTGTTAAGCAGTTGATTGAGGTAAAGTATGTGAAAACAATTAACTCCACCTCTCAGACTACTCAAAAAATTGCTTTGGGTTCATTCTTTCAAAATCAGTATTGTGCATTGGTTATTGTGTTAAAACATCTACATATGTAAAAAATGCAAATGCACTTAATATGATTCTCTAATCAAGAAGATCAAACAGTAATCATATGTACATAATATAGACCTTCAGTGCCCTCTCCCATTTTTTGTGTCTCCATCAACAGTGGTGAAGAGACTCAAGACCCCATTCATTCCTCAACTGTCTGTCACTGCAGTCTCCCCACCATTAGCTGCTCTGAGACCCACAGATCAAACCATGTTATACCTTTTGTTTCTGTTAAGTTTGTCTCCATTAAAAGCCCCAGAATCCCAGGCCATGCTTCATCTCCTACACTTTAACACCCTCTATTAGTTCAGGAAATCCTGCCACAGGGCCCTGAGGAAATCATGGGTAATTATCCACAGAATTCCCTGTACATTCAGCACCTTCTTGAATACTCACCTCACCCTCTTCCTCTACTGGCCACCTGGTTCTCAACATGGCTACTTCTGCAGCCCTCTCCAAATGGATGTTCAATTTTCTCCCACTCCACTTACATATCTGTATGGAAGGTATCCACCCTGTTCCTCAAGACTGTTTTCCTTTTCTCCTCCCAGCTTTGAATCCCATGTCATCTGTCATTTTACCACCTTTGCTTTGTTGAAGTCAGCTACCAATCTTGGGGTCACACCCCTTCATTACTTAAAGACTTTTGCTCCTGGCTTGTTGCTTCTCAATCCAAGGCCATCCTCGATCTCAGTGATTTTAATATTCTTTTTGCACTGAGGGGGAGAGAGAGAGAGAGAGAATCTTAAGCAAGCTCCACACCCAGCACAGAGAGGGACGCTGGGCTCCATCTCACCTGAGATCATGACCTGAGCTGAAATCAGGAGTTGGACGATTAACTGACTGAGCCACCCAGGCGCTCCAGAGATTTTAATATTCTTATAGGTGATAATTCCCATAATGTGGCTCTCAGTTCCTTAACCTCTTCCTTTACTGATTTTGTCTCCCACCTGATTGTGTCCATTCATTCACTCCCAGGGTCACATCCTAAACCTTCTCATTACCAAAAGCCTTCCCATGAATCCTAAATTCATGTACCCCACACAGTGACCACCACCTCCTATATTCTCAGCTCAATTCTTCTAGCAGCTTCACTCCAACAATTTTTAACTCCTGCTCGAATCTACATCCACTGCTTCTCCTGTTTTTACTGTCCATTACATATCTCATGTTCACACTTTCCTCACTAGACAGATTTAATTTCATGTTCAATTAATAAAATTATCTCCTTTCATTCACCCTCAGCTCTCTGACTGAGTTATGAAAAGATTGGTCTGGTAGACTTGAGGAGATGTGTTGCTAGACACATGTGTTAGATCCTCCTTTGAGAAACAAATTTTCTAATAGTGGGGAATAGAGTTGGCTGATAGTCTCTAGCTTTTAACATCTGTGGGTCTGCTGTGAACTCCTTGGAGTGGTCCAGTGACTCCAGCCAATGGCTGAGCAAATGATGGTCTCCAGGTCTAGCCATTTCCATTCAATGCAGGACTTCTCTAATGGGCTTCCTATTCCACTGGCGGAGTTTGTCCATCTGTATCAGAGTCTGCCAGATCCCTCTTTCCAATCTTGCTTCCTTCTCTTTCATTCAGAGGCATTATTTCCCAATAAACCTTTTACACTCCAAATTCCATCTCAGCATATAGCACAGCTGGCAAAAGTACAACCATAGTTAAGTTGATCTCTCTACTGATTTTGTACCTACACCTGGACTTTGCTGTCAGTCTCACTTTAAATTTATGATCAAGTAGGTAAGTGGGCCCTTTGTGTTGCTAGGCAGTCATAGTAAATTTTCTTCGTCCATTTACTGTTTAATTCTCCTACATCATTTTTTCACATTCTCTATTTTTCTCCCACTGTCTATGTATTGACAACTCTCAAATTTGTATCTCTGGCTCAGTCCTCATTCCTAAATTGTTGTTAAAATGTGCAACTTTGTTTTCTACCATATTTCAAATTAATTGCACCTGTCTGGCATTCCATATTCCCCTTTGATGCTTCAGTTTACTTCATATGACTCATCACCATCTAGCATCTTTTCTATTTTATTTATCTTATTACGTGTCTTTCTCCCCAGACTATCAGCTCAACGAGGGTAGGAATTTTTGCCTGTATTCTTTACTACTCTATTTTTAGTACATAGAACAGTGATGACATACAGTAGGTACTCAAAATATTTGATGAATACTTATAGAATAAATGAATTATATAATTCATTGTCCATTTTAGGTTTCCACCATCCTGTTCATAGTTCTAAGGACTAAAAAAGAAATGCATATCTAGTTTATGCCTTTGATCTTTTTATTACTTAGCTGGACAATTTTATACTGTCTTTACATATACAAGTGAATTCATATTTTATTATAGCCCCTAATAACAGGGGTTTAGAAGTCATAAGGATGTTAGAATTACAGGCATATTGTCCACCTTTTGTACCACAAAGCACTTATTCTTTAGTGTCATGCCTATTAGAACTCAGTGATGTTTAATTCAGCCTTTCAATTTATATGATTTGTCATGATTATTTAATAGCTTCATGTGGGTAATTCTCAATTCCAAAACAATAACATAACAGTCTATTTGAAATCAAAACTGTGTTTCTTAATCTAGACCAAAGGATATTGCAAGCATCCAGATTCTTGAGTATTTGAGTTAATTAAAATTATTTTCTGTAGTAGCAACTCTGATTAAAGCAGAAGGTCTAAATAATTAGCTTTCAGCTTGGAAATTTAAACAGAAAACAATTCATGAATTTCCTTATTGCACTACTACCATTTATATAATTATGACTTTGCAACCTTTATCTCCAGCCTACATCCCTTCTAAATGCTTGACTCAGACTCATTTACTTTACAGGCTCCGTATGCCTGTAGCTCCCTTTATTTCTTGTTTCAGTGACTGACATCATCATCTACTCAGTTACCCAAGACTGAAATTGGGTGTCTTCATAGAATCATCTCTATGTGTGTAGTACTATGCTAGATGCTGACGGTGCAAAGTTGATTAAGAGATAGATCCTGTCCTTGAGTAAGTTATATCTAGTAGGAGAAATTGACATAAAATTATAATTTCACTTTTATTGTGGTCAGTGGTAAGAACGATATAGAAAAAAAATCTTTTTAAATTGGGTTAGAAATTTATTGAAAAATTCTTTTTGCTGAGTATTGAAGAATGGATCTTGAAGTTGAAAAGTAGGAAGAATATATCAAGGAGAGAGACCAATCAAAGCAAAGACAGGGATGAATTACAAAGCCTCAAGACTGAAGTGTGGTATGAGCTATTTGTATAATGTATAACACAACAAATACAATGTTTATGGCAGTGAGGGTGGTCTATGAAGTGTGGGTAGATACCAACATACCATGCTAAGAAGCCATGGGCAGTGGGGAACCACCGAAAAATTTTAAGTAGAGGAATAGATAGGCAGACTTGATTTTAGATCTGTCACTTTATTGTTGTGGGGAGGATACAGCACAAAGTAGGAAAAGCCAGAGAGAGATGCATTAGAAGACTATTGCTTTGGTTCAGAAAAACAGGGACTGATTTGGATCAATGAAAATAAGAATAGAAAGCAGTTAATATATACAAGAAATATTCAGGAGGAAATTCTAAGTATTAGGTGATTACATGGTGACTAATGAAGAGGGAGTAGGAATGGTAGGTTTTTGCTTTGGAAATTGAAGAAAATTTTATGTTAATATCTAAGAGGAGAATTAGACTTATTGGAGATAAACACACACACACACGCACACACACATACACACACACACACACAAACCCCCTTCAAGTTAATATCCAATTCTGAAACAGGAAAAGAGAAATAATTGTTGAGATGGAACCCTGAGGGAAAATCAGGATTTGAATAAAATAGAAGCCCATGAAGGATATAAATAAGGAACAGTCAAACAGATATGGAGAACCAGGAAAGGGACTAGAATGTTTGATTACTCACTGAGAAGCTAGTAGAGCTAAATCCCCAAGTATAGGTTCACTAAGATGTAGGCTGAAATATGTCCATTGAGTCTGGGATTAGAATGTATGGATAAGTTAAAAAAAAAAGAATTGGATTATTTTGACAAGAGTAGTTTTAGTTGGAAATGGCACTTAGATTTTTCATATGATGGATTGATTATATGAAACTATAGAAAAAATGAATATAGACTATTGACTTAAGAGGCTTGGTTGACAAGAAATTATATGAAATTGAGTTTTGGTTAAGAGGGATTCCAATTTATGAGCATCCTACAGATGAGGAAACCACTGCATATTAAGGTCAAGTAGTTTTCCAGGAACACCTAATTGTAAGTGGTACACCCAAAGTCATAACTTTGATTCCAAAAACCTATTCTTGTTTTGAACTGAATAGATGGAGCAACATCAATAATGTAAATAACAAGGTGATCAATACTATCATACCCTAATATCCTCTCCTTTTTGACCATACCACATTTCCTTGCAGCTGTATGTGAACCTCATTTTAGAATGATAACAATGGCAAAAAAGGAGAGGATGGATCGAAGAGGAGAGGGACTGTAGGCCACAAAATGGAAGCTGGGAAGAAGAGTCATCAAAGATGACTTCTGGGTTTGCAGCTTTGTTGACTGAATTAAAGGTGATGCTGTTAAAAGGAGAAGGCGGACCCAGCAAAGGAGCTATATGTTGGGAAAGGAAGGCGGAAGGGGGTGTAATGGAGAAGATTGTGGTGAATTCTTACAGTTCCTTGGCATCTGCCAGTCTTGATGTACTGAACATTCACAACAATGCATTTGGGAATTCTGCAACAATGGACCAGTTTTTCATTAGTGAAATGAATTTCTATATTCAGTGTGTATCAACTAAAAAATGAACCAAAAATTAAAATTTATCAGAAGCTGGCCAATTTGGAACCAACTTAGCTGGTTATTGGTATCACTTGTTTGCTAAGATTTTAAGTGGTAGATGGTCCCGAAGAGAAAAAATTGTAAATGAAGTCATTTTTTTTTTTTTTTTGGTCTACATCTATCTAAAGCGATTTTTGTACAAAGTAATGACTTTGTATTTGTACAAAATGACTTGGTTGAAATCACTGGGGAAAATTGTATGTTGCCTAGTCACATGAAAACCCTGTTTTTCCCTCTAGAGAGAGAACCTGGATACTTTAATTGTCATGTTTATCAGAGTGGAACTATGACATGGAACTCCTTACCTGGAATTAGTCTATGTGGCAGTGGGAAATTTGCAGAAAATAATTAAAGAAGAATGACAGATAACTGAAACCATATAATTCGAATCCACTATTCCATCAATACAACTGGAAGTTAATTTTAGAGTTTCTACCCATTTCTTTTGAATCTTGAGCCTTGAGAAATAGTTATCCTTTCAAACCCTTTAAACTGAAAGGCTAAGTAGAGGGAGATAAAGGAAGGATATGCAGTGCCATTAAATTTTAAAACAATTTAAAAATTACTATCTCTGACTTCACAACTCCATTAATAGATGCTTCAGAAATCACAAAGTGAAAAAAAAAAAACTAAAAAATGCAACACTAAAATTAAGAATATTTCATAAGTGTACTTTTTGCATTATTAACTTTAATTGGGGAAATTGCATTCGAATACATGGTTCCAACGTCTTAGAAATGAGTTTGAATAAATCCTGATATTTTCCTTACGTTTGTAAACTGTTTATATATCCTGGCAGCAACATCTGTACTCATGGCCTTTATTTCTATTACCCTAAAGGATCAAGGTCAGAACAGGGGCAGAACTCATCTGTAAGGCAAAACCTGGGTTTTTAAAATTTTAGCTATGCATTTGCTCTTCTGATACTCTGTCCTAAAAATTGGTATGAGATTTACCAGTAAAGAAAGGGTCAGTATTAATTACAGCAGGTTTAGCTTTCCTGCATATTGCATGAGACACGAGGATAATAATAGTCTCCTGGCTTCGTACTTTTGCATTATGTTAATGATCGTCAGGAAGGCAATGTGCCAGGAAGACTACCCAGCCTTCTTCTTCTGCCTGAGGTATCTGTGTTTTAATCCAAAATATCTATGTTTAAATTCAAATCCCAGAAGAGACTCAAATGAGTCTACTCTGTCTTATGAAACACTTACTTGTGCCAGTGAGTGGATTTTCACGCTGTGGTGCAGTCAGACACACTTCAGTTTTACAACAAGGGTTCCTTACAGAGATGCTTCTGCTCTTTGCTTCCTCACTGGATAGAGCTTTGGCAATGGTCCAGTGAGACTGTGAAAATACTCTCAAATTAGGCACAGACTGGTGATAATTGCTAATTATTGAATGTCAATGGGTGAGAAAAGAAAAATCCATGTAATGGCAAAGAGATGGCATGTAGAAGTGCCAACCACACTGTCATAGTATTCAATCCATCAGTCTTTATAAAAAAAAAAAAAGGTAAATTCAATTAGGCTAAATAGATGCTTATTTAACAACAGTCAATAAAATATTTCTTTACCGTATAGTAAATAGGCTTATATTTAACCATAGCTTAGTATATTCCAATGTTAATACCAGGGCAGTTTGTTTTCATAGCTTGATCTAAACAGCACTTTATGTTGACACTTCTATTGCGTATTTAATGAACTCATATCAAATATGCATGGCAAATAAATACTATGTTCCTGGTAAACCTTTATTCCTTCCCCACTCTCTTGATCTTTTCAAGTGAAGTAACGTGCTTTTCACAATATATTTCTTCTCTCATAAAAATGCGTATCACAACAGTGTAACTAAATCTTATTTCAATATTTTTGCAAGGCAGAAAAGAGAAATCTAGATCATTGTAAGTGCAGACTTGCCACTGTTTTAAAATGCAGCTCGGAACTCTACCTCAGTTGGCCTCTGAGCAGCCAGTCTACTGAGAAGTACCCTTCTGAAAGAAAGGACTAAGGCTTCCTGAAAGTCCTTAATCTGCTGCCTATATGGAAAAACTCTGTAGCAATGCGTATGATGCTGCCAGTCAGCATCAGGGCTGGCAGTGATGGCTGCCCTTAGCTTTGTATGTATGAGAGCACCTAGAAAGTGGAGCTGCCGTGTGTCTCTGCATCTGGGCATGGGAGCAAGGTATTGTGAATCTCTCCCAAGAACAAAGTCAGGAATATTGGAAGCAAGAAATTAGGGTGGTTGGACAGGTGTCTTTACTGTCATGAGACTCTTACAAAATAGTCTTACAAGTGACTTGGATTTCAAAGATTTGAAAGGGTCACGTAATTGGCAGGTCCTTGAGTCTCCTATCTAATCCATATGTAAAGCACAAGTAGAGGCTGAATGGTGGAATGAGATAGATGAATACATGTACAATGTACTGCCTCATGATTTCTGGCCAAGTCATGTTCCGATTGTGGTCCTGCCACGATTGTCACTTTCACTGAGGGAGGAGAGAATGGCAAATTGCTCCCCAGGTTTTTAGAGATGGCATGTTGGTTCAGCTAAACAGAGAGCAAAATAGTGATTTCTTCCTTTTTCTGCAGACAGATATGAAGGCAGAAACTGCTTTGTAGTGTTTGTCTTGCCCAGAGACAGAGTGTGCGATCTGTAAAGGTTTTCCTGGTAATTAAATTTTGAAAAGGATATGAATCCCTTTATTTATATTGGGTAACTTTGAGACCAGAAATAACAAATGTTTGATTCTTTAGCTCAATGGACTTTGAAATAAATGCTTATTTTTGTTCATCTCTAGCTTTGGGTATTTTTTGAAATGCAGCTTTAAAGCTAGCCTTCCTTGTAATTCACTATGGGATGTCTTTATACACTGCTGACAGTAATACAACTCATTTTGGGTGATTAACTTAACCCCCAGTATTGCAAGTGTCGTGCTGCATTAGCATATCTTTCAAGGAATAGTTGCAGTGTGAGAAAATTGCCTGTAGGATTATTTGCAACTAGGAACCTGTGAAATGTAAAATAAAATTGAAGACTATAAAGTAAAACATCAAAGCTACCTAAAATATTAATAGCCAGCACTCTAAAAAGTAATTTAGAAGATTGCATGAGGTAGTGAAAATTACTAATTTAAAAACAGAGTTAAAAAAAAAATACAGGCAGGAGTTTAGAACAAACAACAGACAATAGAAATTCATTTTGTTCATACTATAAAAGGAGTTCAAGAGATATTGAAACCTTATCAGTGGAGAGGGTCTAAAGTTCAATATTTGACCATCCTGAACTTAAAGAAATATGAAAGCAAAGCTGACATTTTCTCCACTTCAAGATTGAAGGGAAAATGTACTGTACCCTTAGTAAAATATTGTAGTGGATTGAAAGAGCATTTTCAATCCCTCCTGGAAATTTTGTTTCACTGAAGCATTTGTTTTTTAACTTGTTCTGTGATATCTGCCTGTGGTTCAGAGGTCGTTGATTGGCTATTTCTTAGGCACTTTCCAGGTTCGAAGCCAATTCTTCAGTATTCTGTCATTCTCAGTAGGTATTTGTTTTGAGAGGAAAAGTGTCAAGTGACATGGTGAGTGTACTTCCTTTTCTTAAAGTATAGAATTGGCTTTGTAGGCAGAATGCATGGATTTTGGAGGCATACATGTCTGGGTTCAATTGTGCCTGCCACCTACCAGCTGTGTGACCTTGGGTAACTTATGTAACATCTCTAAGTCTTTGTCAATAAGTCAGAATATCTACCTGAATATGTTGTCAAAGTTTCTATGAGATGACACTCATAAAACTTTTAGAATATTGCTTGCTAAATAGGAAACATTCAATAAATGGTAGTTACTTTTATGATTCATTATTCAAGATGGCCGTTTCAGAGGTGGCCGTTAAGGCTCTGTGTAAAGTAATCATGATATGGCAGACCTGAGGTGCATTTTATGGTACTCTTCTACACTGAGAACAATTTTTCTCTGCTTGGATCGGTGATGGAGCTAAAGGGAGAAGGGGAAGGTGGAAGAGAAGGGGTGCATGGTGGAGTAGGAGAGGAGGATTATACCTCTTGCATCTAGGAAATGGGGACTCAGTGCTCATGCTGGGTGCCTACATTTGTTGAACATCTTTTAGGTAATGCCTACCTAATACAGATAATATAAGTTAAAACTGGGCATTTAAGTAAAGCCCATAATGTTTCCAAGTAGTTCAAGATGTCTGAGAAGTGCAGAAGTGTACTCAGTAGAAGAGTGAAGTTAAAGCAAGACTGGAGCAAGTGAATGTATTGAAGAAAAAACAAGAGGAAAATAGAAAAAGGAAGAAAAGATAGAAAAGAAGGAAAGGAATCATACATGTGAAAGAGGTTAAAAAAAGAACTAAACAACTGGGAACAAAGATGATGGAGGTACTCTTAATGATGATAATACCATTTTATGAATACTGACTATTTGCTGGGCTCTGTACTAGGCATTTTAGTTTTAGGGGTTTTTTTCTTTTCTTTTTTTCTCTAATTCTTGAATTCTGAACAAAGATCTTATTAATTTCATTTCTAAGTAGGGAAATGGGTTCAGGAAATTTATTTAACTTGTCTAAGATATATAATATTTAGAAAATCAGGAGTTTGGGAAATATGATGAAAATGATTTTTTAAACCATAGGCATCAAATGAGATCATGTTATACCTTGAAGAAATCAGAATATAATCATAGGAAAAGTCACTGTGAAAGTCATTTGAAGTTGAAATTAAACCATATAAAGTCCATTGAATTATAGCAGGAATATTGTTATTATAGCATTGTACTAGGACTTTGTGTTCATGAAGGAAGAAAATTTGTGATCTGTGTTGTCACTGAGCTCATAGTTTAGTTTGGGACCATGACATACATAAAACTCTATAATATAAAAATATTAAGAAAACAAATAATTATAATAAACAATGTGAGCCAGTCATTGCTGGAAGAATTCAAAACCAATCCTTCATGACTGGAATATTTGGGGAAAATTGTTAATAAATGTTAGAAACTAATTTGTAAGAAGTCACGTAAAAAAAAGTAAAAGTACTAAAATGAGACATTGAAAAATTCTTCGTAGGAGTATGAAAGGTCTAACTCTGACTGAAAATATAGAAGTCAAAAAAGTAAAGATTTACTATATAAGAATGAAGACCATCTGCAAAGTAAAAAAAAAACAAATGCCTTAAGCAAAGGTAAAACTCAATGGGCAAACAATTGGTCAGTACAACAGTATATGAGACAAAGGGATCTTTCAACTACAGAGAATGCTTATAGAAATTGTTAGGAAAAAGACAAATGACCCAAAAGAAAAAATGGACCCAGATTATGAACTGACAGTTCATTGATGATGAAATACAGCATAGGAAGTTTTGCTTAACCTCATTTATGACACACATACAAATGTAAAATACACTGAAATACTATTTTTCCATTATTTAAACTAGGACTAGAACCCCAAACAAACCACACGGACTAGTCAGAAAGGCAGAATCTCCAAAGAAGTTTTGGTGTAATGTCATAGCAAAAGGGGAAAGGATGCTGGGTAGAAGAAAAAAAAAAATCAGCTATCTTGTATATATGCTAAAACTACACCATGTCATTATTTTACTGGGAGCATTTTATGCCCTGGTTGTTTCTAATGAGGAAGTTATGTATTGTGTAAAGGTTCAACATATTTTGTGTATTCAAATATGTTTGATAGATCTTAAAGATCAAGATATTTTCAATCAAGATGGAGTAACAGGACATCAGATTTATCCTTCCCAGTCTAAATAGCTGAAAGAGTAGACAAAGTATATTCGAGTTTTCAAGAACTTGAACATTAGAGAATGAAGGGCAGCAATTCCTAAGAGTCAGGTAACATATGAGGTGAGTCTTATAATTGTCCCAGCTTATTGGTGTAAGAGGATTTCCAGGCTGCAGTGCATGGAGGGGAAACCCAGGCAATGCCTGGCAGACTTTGTGATTTGGGAGGAAAGGAGCTGAGAGTCTTGGGAGACTGAGGTGCACAAAAACCCGCCAACCAACCAAATAAAAAATACCTGTAGGTATCTGTAGGGAGTCCTCCTGGAGTAATTAGGAAAGTACTGCTCAGCAAATATGTGTGAGAAAACTACTGGAGGCCAAGGGAAGAACTAGCTGATAGCATTAACAGCAACAGTAGTCAGAGCTCACACTAGGCCAAGAATATTGCTTATTTCCCAGCCAGACTGGAAAATCATGTAATTCAGAGAATTGGGTAAATACTCAGAAGAGTCTTGCCTCAGTAGAGGGGAAAAATGAGATGTTGACTACTGTTTTACTTCAGCCTAACAAATATTAAGAGCAAGATCCAAAAGGATCAGACTGTTTCCAAGTTACTTAACTGGATCCCAGAACAAAGCTCAAGAATTTTAGAGGAATATAAAAATATCCAGCACCTAACAAGGTATGATTTATAATTTCTGGCATATAATCAACAAATTACCAGTCATGAAAGGAAGCAGGAAAATAAAATACATAATGAGGAGAAAAATTAAGCAATGAAAAGGAGCCCAGCTCTGAAGCGGAGGTTAGAACTAGCAGACAAGCACATTAAAACAATTATTATAACTGTACTCCATGTATTCAAAAAGATAGTGGAAAATAGAAAGTGTTATACAGAGATATGGAAGATATGAAAAAGACCAAAATCAAACTTCTGGAGATGAAAAGTCTAATGTCCAAGATGAAATGTGTACTGGATAGGATTAATGGTAGACTAGACATTGCAGAAAAAATGATTAGTGAACTTTAAGATCTATCAGTAGAAGCTATCGAAAATGAAAAGAGATGGAAAAGACTCAAAGAAAACAACAAAACCAGATCATCAGGGAGCTGGGGACAACTTCAGGCAGCCTAATGTATGTGTAATTAGAGTCAAAGAGAGGAGGACAGAAAATATTTGAAGAAATAATGATGACATTTTCAGATTTGATGAAAACTATACACCCACAGATCCAAGATGCTCAATTGAACCCCAAGTAGAAAATTATGCTAAGACCCCAAAAATCTATTCAAAATGAGTGATGAAATAAAAATCTTAAAAACAGCCATGTGATCTGCAGAGGAACAAAAAAATAAGGATGGCAGCAGATTTCTCTTCAGAAACAATGCGAGTGAGAATATAGTGGAGCAACATTTTGAAAGAAAAATAACTTCAGGGGTGCCTGGGTGGCTCATTTAACATCTGCCTTTGGCTCAGGTAATGATCCCAGGGTCCTGGGATTGAGTCCCGCATCAGCGGGGTGTCTACTTCTCCCTCTCCCTCTGCTGCTCCCTCTGCTTGTGCTCTCTCTCTCTTTCTCTCTCTCAAATAAATAAAATATTTTTAAAAAGTTATTTATTTTTATTTTTATTTTTATTTCATTTTTTCCTCCCTGGCTGCTTGAAGCCCGGTCGCCATCATGAATGACACAGCAACTATCCAGACCAGGAAGTTCGTGATCAACTGACCACTTCAGCGGAAACAGATGGTCATTGATGTCCTTCACCCCAGAAAGGCAACAGTACCTAAGAGAGAAATTCAGGAAAAACTAGCCAAAATGTACAAGACCACACCAGATGTCATATTTGTATTTGGATTCAGAACCCATTTTGGTGATGGCAAGACAACTGGCTTTGGCATGATTTATGATTCCTTGGATTATGCAAAGAAAAATGAACTCAAACATAGACTTGCAAGGCATGGCCTGTATTAGAAGAAAAAGACATCAAGAAAACAGCGAGAGGAACGCAAGAACAGAATGAAGAAAGTCAGGGGGACTGCAAAAGCCAATGTTGTTGCTAGCAAAAAGAAGTGAGCTGGAGATTGGACAACCAAAGGAGTAAAGATGCTGCCATGGCTTTATTTGTGGTGATTGTGCAGATTTTTCATGAGAGGATTCATGAACTAAGAATGTTAATGTGAAAAAAAAAAAAAGAAATAACTGCCAAGGAAGAATTTTGTAACCAGGTCATCTTCTATTTCAGCTTAGAGATGGAGAAACCTGGAGATAATAGGAACATGCAACATGCAACAGGAAAATGCAAACTGCAAATTAATGATGTTTTTCGAATGTACCAGAGAATTGCAATGGGAATTATTGGGGTAGTAAGACAACTTCAGAGAGAAATAGGACCCAAGTATTTGCTTACCTGGGGCGGGCACCACTGGCTGCTTAAAAGATGGTAAGAGGATATAGCTAAAAATTGTTAACAAACTGCTAAAGATGGAATGAAGGTTGGCATCAGAGTGGAAAGCTCTCAGGGACTTCAGATACTAATAAGATTCTCACACTGTTACAAGAAAAGCCTTAACCCCACAAGGCACTAACAGGCATGGGAAGAGTCCTGAGATAGGTTTCCTCATGGTTCTCTTTGGGGGAAGGGAAGGACGGCCACTGCCAAAACTCTGCCCACAACTGTTTTTCCTATTTCTCTTTCTGATCAAAAGCCTTAACCTTTGAGGGTGGGTAGTGGTGGTGAAGAACAACAAAAATGTGTTGTTTTAGGGCACTGGTGGGAACCCACTGCAGTTTGGAAAAGGGAATTTTTTAAAAAGCACCACCTTCGGGGAGGAACAGATCAGTTCCAGGTTCAACATTACAGTAGGAAGAGAGGCAGGAGTGTTTTGAAGGACCCCAGCTGGACTCATAGATAATGTATCCAACCTAAAATTAAGGCAAACAAGTGTTGAGTAAAAATAACAGTAGAATATAGCTGAGAGAGCTGCAAGGAAGAGATTCTGTCTGGGGAGAAGTACACTAGGAAACACAACACCAACGGGGGGAGCACACACTTTAAAACCTACCTTGGCAACCATCCCACACCCTAAACCCAAGATGTCACTCAGGGAATTTGAAGCCTGTGGTGAATCCAGACCACTCATAGCAACAACAAATCTCAAACACAGCCCAACTCCTGACTAGATTAACATAAACCCTTCACTAATTGGCTATAATAATAATTTTTTTTTAAAGTGTGCTTATTTCCAAGCATAAAAATATTTATCTCAATTATCTAGTGTCCCACACAAGATGTCTAGCTTTCAACAAAAAGCTGTGAGGCATCCAAAAAGACATGGGAAAACATTCTGAAGAGACAAATCAATCACTAGAACTAGATTCAGTATGACACAGGTGTTGAAACTCTTTGACAGAAATTTTAAAATAAATATGAATAATATATTAAAAGCTCTAATGAAAAAGTTAGTTTGCAAAGTAAGATCAGATGGGTAATTTTTTAAAAATTTTTTTTAAAGATTTTATTTATTTGCGAGAGAGAGAATGAGAGACAGAGAGCATGAGAGGGAGGGAGAAGCAGACTCCCTGCTGAGCAGGGAGCCTGATGTGGGACTCGATCCCGGGACTCCAGGATCATGACCTGAGCCGAAGGCAGTCACTTAACCAACTGAGCCACCCAGGAGCCCCATCAGATGGGTAATTTCAAGAAAGAAATAGAAAGTAGGAGAAATCAAATGGCAGTGCAAGAAGTGAAAAACTTGCTAATAGAGACGAAGAATGTCTTTCATTAGTCCATCAGTAGACTTGATACAGCCAAGAAGAGAATCTGTGAACTTGAAAAGCAGGCAACAGATCACACAAACTAAAACACAAAGTACAAAGAGTGAGGGGATAAAAAGTAAAACAGAATAGAGCATCCAAGAGCTGTGGGACAATACAAAATGGTTTAAAACAGCCATAATTGGAATTCCAGAAGGAGAAGAGAGAGAATGGGGTAATAGAAATATTTGAAGAAGTAAATGCTAAAAGTTTTCCAAAATTAGTGACAGACATGCAAACTAGTCTAAAAAGATAAGACAACGTAAAGTAGGATAAATATCATAAGGCCACACCCAGAAATTTTCTGTTTAAGCCACTGTAAATGAAACACAAAAGATAATCTTGAAGGCACCTGGAGGTTAAAAAGATATATTACATATGGTGGAGTGAAATAATAATTACAGCAGACTTCTCATCAGAAACTGTGGAAGCAAGAAGACAAGTGTGTAACATCTTTAGAATGCTGCTAACAGAAAAACAAAAACCTGTTAACCCAGAATTCTATGCCCAGCAAAGATATCTTCTATAAGTGGAGGAGAAATACTTTCTCATACACACAAAAATGGAGAGAATTCATTCGGTAGACCTACTCTACATAATGTTTTAAAGGAGGCAGGGTTTTTTTGGTTTGTTTTTTGTTTTTAAGGAGGTTTTTCAGGCAGAAGTATTATGATATCAATCAGAAGAAATGAGGCATATTGAAAATGAGTAAGTTAAGGTAAAATGAAATTTGGATTTTTCTTACAGCTTAATATCTCTAAAAGATATTAATAATTTAGTCAGAATTAATGATATCATGTGTGCTTAGTGTATATGTTTTAAAAATATGGCAGTGGTGCAAAGAATATGAGGGAGGGATTGGGGATGTAGTTTTATAAATCCAACATTACAACTTAAGTGGTAGATTATTTGAAGATAGATTCAGATAGTTTGAAAATGTACATTGAAAAACCCTATGGCAACCACCAAAATGGTTTAAAAAGATACAAATTGTAATTCAATAGAAGAGATATAACGGAATCAGAAAAATTGATCAATTAACCCAAGAGAAGGCAGAAAAAGTAGAAAAAAGAACCTGAGGACAATATGATCCAGTTGTTCAACCTCTAGGGATTTATTCAAACAAAATGAAAACATATACCCATGGAAATATTTGTATACAAATGTTCATAGCTGCTTTATTTGTAATAGCAAAAACCTGGAAATAATCCAGATATCTACCAGCAGATATATGGATAAGCAAATTGTGTTATATCCACACAGTGGACTATTCAACAATCAAAAGGAATGAACCATTGATACATACAACAATATGGATAAAACCCAAAACAATGATAAATGAAAGAAGTCGGTAAAAAAAAAAAGAGTGTGTTTTTGTTTGTATAAAATTCTGGGAAAGGCAGACTAATCTAAAGTGACAAAAATAGACTGGTGGTTGCCTAGAAATGCAGCACAGATGTAGCAAGAGAAAACTTTTGGGGGTGTAGGATATGTTTATCTTGATGTGATGGTTATGTGTGTGGATGAAAACTTAAGCTATATCCATTAAATATGTGCAGTGTGTTGTATGTCAATTATATCTCAGTAAAGCTGTTGAGAAAGTATGTTTTATACAGATTTATTATAGCACTTTCCAGTTTGCAACAACTGTATTTTAATTTCCTTCCAACTTCACTGTGCTTCCATAAATTTGTTCTTATACTTTCCTGATTCGGGATCAGAATATCACACCTAACTTCATTTATGCAAAAATTATGGCCCAAAACTATCAAAAATTTGCCCTGCATCATACACTACTACTAAGTACCACAAAGTCTAAAACTCTGACCTTCGATTTCCACCTTCTGTTCTTCCTATGAAGTCATCTTGTGGCTAGCTGCTCACCAAATTCTTTCTCTCATCTTCCTGGGCACACAGCTATATTACATTCCCTATCCTCCTTTTGCAGTTAGATATGGCCATGCAACCCAATTCTAGCTAAGAGAATGTAAGCAGAAGTGATAGGCACAACTTTCAGACCTGATCCTTAAACATCTCTTGTGTGTGATCTTTCTTGCCTTTCCCTGAGGATCCTTCCAAGACCCTATAAGAAGGCAGAGCCACAATATAAAATGCCTTTGGCTGTAAATTAAAATTTAGAAAGCTGCATGCTCACCAGGGACAGTGGAATTAGACTGTTATGTGACCCATGAATTAAATTTTATTGGGTTAAGCCATGAAATTTGGCAGTTGGTTTGCTACAGCATCCATATCATAATAACTAATATACGTTGCTAATTTTTACCAGCAGTAGTGGAGATAATAAAGGTGACCCTTAATGCAGCAGTGTCTTTCCCTGCACAAATCTTTTTTTTTTTTTTTTTTAAAGCTGTTTTTGTACATTTACTCTGGGGCCAGATTCACAATAGATATTTAATAAATGCTTTTTAACTTTCTTGGACTTATTTTTTTCCATTGTCTTTTTGGAATACAGGAGCAACAAAAAAGAATATACATTTATTTGTTTCGATTAGTATTTCTATATGAAAAAATTAAAAAGAAACTTTTAGAAGTTTTGTCAATACAGATGTCTCACAACTATACTGTCACACAGTAGCTTTCTCTATTATCTGTAATAATAAGAATCATAAAACATTGTGATTGAGAGAAATAATTACTATTGAAATAGAGTGCATATAAAGCTTCATATAAGTTACTTGCAGAAAACTTATTCACACTTTTGATCAAAATTCCACTATGCAATTCCAAATTATGTTTTCAAAAACAAGTTACAAAACAAAATACTTTTCTTTCGTACAAAATCATCTTGTAAAAGCATTATTTTCATGAATCGTGATATTTCATTTCAATTTGTGGGTGTTATTTCTAAAGAAACTAAGTGGCTCTATTTCTCCACAGGATTTACTAAAACAAACTTGGCTACATGAGTACAGAAGAAATAAAGACATTTGGTTCTGATGTTAAACTAACTGATGATTGTTAAAAATGCTACCTTTGGCATGCCTTTTCTGGGTAGATTCAGAAGATGTGATACCACCTCCACAAGGCTTACATGTGGCATAACCACTGACCCTGAAGTGCACACACCCCAGAGGAGGGAAAAAGGGGCTCTCTTCTCAAATTGCAAGAAATAGCCTTTCTAGAGAAATGACTACAATCATAGAAGAATTGCTGTTTCCTTGAGGAATAAGAAAGGAATGTGTGTGGGCATTTGGGAGTCTGGAGTTTAGAGTGGGAGATGTGAAATGACTACCCTAACATGTAGAAAAGCCCTTCCTTGCAGCACATTTTTGAATCAAGCTCTTACTTGACAAGTACAGATGGGCTAGGAAAAAAATGTGAGCTAACTCAGTTCAGAGGGTAGTGTTACCTGGGGGCTATGTACTTTACACACTGAGATCACAGATGTTCAATGAGCATGAGATATTCTTGATGAAGCTCTGTCCTTATTGCTTTATTTGCTTATTTATTAAAGATACCTATTAATTAGTGAAGTAGGCACATGTTTGGTAACGAATAGACTTATTCCATAAATACTGAAAATAAAATCTTCATCCAAAGAGTGGAGAGCTTAAGAAAGAGCTTGAAAAGGTTGGGAATACCCCAAAGAGAGGTTGAAGAGAGAGCCTTGAGGCAGTTCACAGGTCATAGACCTTCAGATGAGTGAGGACTCACTCAAAACCCTCGTCTATACCTTATTCAAAATATATCAATGGACTTAATGTGAATAAATCAACTCCATTCCTCTGCCTTGGAAGATCATAAATAGAAAATCAAAGAACTAAAATCAGAGGGCTAAGAAGGACTTAGAGAAGTCACAGAGTTCACCAGTTTGCCTCCCAGCATAGGATGGCATCTAAGTCTAACAAGGCAGGTGATGAATATTCTTAAAGGTGGCTGGTGGTTCACACTGTTCAAATGGATGTCCAACTACCATTTATTAAAGGAAAGAGCTTTTGTTCCCCCACTGATATCAGTGGCAGAACTGTTCTAACTAAAATATGTGTTAAATATCAGAAGCCATCAATACACTTATAGAGGATTGTATTTTTTGGATTTCACAGTAACATTAGGCAGTGTGATTTAAAATTGTAACTTTGAAATTAAAAAAAAAATTCAAGTTTCTTCACCACTGATAAAATTGTGATTTTATTTTATTTTTTTAATTTAATTTTATTTTTTAGCTGCTCAGTTTGATTCTCCTTGGCTCATCTACACTGAGGCAGAGGGTGTGCATGTGGCGGGTCTGTTGCTCCCTCAGTCCTGCCTTCATGCTCTGGTGCATCCCTTCTCGGACCCCAGTACCAGTGGTAGCCTAAAATTGTGGCCTTTAAATCTGTGCACTTATGGGACAGATTCTTTAAAACTGTTTTTGCCTTTACTTTTCTCCCTGTCCACAAGTAGTTGTAGCTGGATTCTTTCTAAATTTCTCCTATTTTCCTTACTTCTCCCTCTATGTGAATCCTGAGACTCATGATTTGGACTTAGAAAAATCCAGTATAATGGAGAGAACCCTGGACCCCTGAGAGTTGTCTGAGTACAGGAGGGACAAGTAAACAGTTTTAGGATAGTGTGGTAGAGGCTTTGATGGAGTCACGTGCAGCAAGCAAATCACCAATGGGCTCGTTAACTCTTGCTGGAGAGTCAGGGAAAGTATCTTTGAAGTGATTTGACCAAGAGGAAGGATGGGTGAAGCGGTGGTGGTGTTCCATAGAGGAAACAGCACACACAAAGTTGTGAAGCTGTTAAATAGCATAGTCAGTTCAGTGTGTAGTAATCAGTTAGTCGTTACTGAAGTTTAGAGTGGGTAGCATGGAAAACCAGAAGGTAGGTATAGGCCAGGACTTGGAGGGACATAAATCATTACGGACAAATTTTTGGCTACTACCACTGACATGTTATTAAATCTTAATCTTTCCGGCTGTTTCTTCTTCCCATGAGAGTAATACAGTAATTCACTAGCAGAAGGCCCACAAAGGCTAAGAGGGGCTACTATGAACATAGCTGGAATCAGAGTGGTAGAGAGGGCTACAGAGAAAGCAACCTAAGAAAGACACTTTTATAACCCTGCCCAGCTGCCTTTTCTTGCAGTGATGCATTCTGATGAAACTTCCTGCTGGCCAGAACCACCATTATCTGTAAGGCTTAAACAGCTATGTTTGTCATTTAGATTTTGGTGGTAAGACCCCACTTTAATTCAGGTTAAAGGTTGACCTGAACTTAAGGGAAAGAAACAAGGTTGTGAGATAACCAGAAAACTAGCTGGCACAGTTCTGTTGTCATGCATGGAAATGTCCACTGCTTTAGATCCCAAGCCATTCAAGAGACTATGTTCTCCTCCTATTCCCTACCAGTACAGTGCGGTTTAGTATTGCACCACTTCCTTCATATGCTGACAAGGGTCACATAGCACTGATTCATTGTCTGAACTGTCCTTAAAAGCTGATCTGAGCTACACAGTAAGTTCCAACATTATTGGAACTTGTCTCAAGTTGCAAAGTCAATCTCCCTTTAATTATGGTGTATTTGGATAGCATTTATTCCATAAATAAGAATAAAAAAAAAGTTGAAAATGAGTTTCTGAGAGTTCATGTAGCAAAGAAGTGGAAGCCCAAGTGGATTTCTTCATTGTTATTACAGCAGCAAATATGTTGAAAGTGCAGGTCACTATGTGAGTTGGTTTCCATCGTGCATTCGTTCATTCATTCATCTTGCAGTCCATCTTGTATTCCAGGATAATGTAAGAGGAAGGCTCTCAGGTTAAGCAGGGACCTGAATAGTAAAGAGTAGAGCCGTGTCAAGGCTTGTCTGGATCTTCCCCAAGATTTCCCTTTTCTCAAATATAAAGGTGTTGTGTTATGTCAGTCTGGCTTCAAGCTTAATAATGAAAACAAGACTGACTCCTTGTCCTAAAATATAAATAGATAGATAGATGATAGATAGATAGATAGATAGATACATTTTAAAAAGAGAGAAAGAAAGAAGGAACCAATCTCCAGCCTGGATCCCAGCTTCTCAGAATTCTGGCAAGCCCCAGTTTAAGCCTGAGTTTCTGTTTTACTACTCTTGCTAAGTTGCTGTTCTTAGTGCCATATTCTGCTACATGTTAAGGGAGCAGGTTTTCTTCATCCTATACTGTCCATAAATGTCTAAAACACAACTGGATAGGAATGAATTTTCGGGACAATGGAATTAGCTGGTGTAGAGAAATATTTGTTGCCAACTGTCCCATTTCCTAGCTTCATTCTTGCTCAAGTAGAGAGGCTAGTACACAACTGTGGACTCTTCCTATATATAAACCCCTTTCTGTGAATCTCTTCCAAGCATGTCTGGGTCTCTGGAAATAATGAGCATATGCAGTGGTGGATCTGAAAAAGGGAAAGGTCTGGTTTGCATGGGAAGGTGTTCCAGATTAAGAGCCTGTTCAAGAAGGCTTCGTTTCACTTCTTACCATGTAAACAACAGGTCAGTGAATTTTTTTTGAAATTAAAATTTATTGTCTAAAATCTGTTCCATACAAAATGATTCCATTTGAGATCATATTTTAGAGTTCATATTAGCAACTTAAACTAATAATTTTAAGATGATTTTTTTTAGCACTGACGTTTAAGAAACACATCCTCTTAGCTTTTAATGGGTATGTCGTGTTCTTTGATACTTGATTTATAAGAGGTAAGTTATTTCCCATATCACTGTAGTCGTCTTCAGACATAGGATCAAAGTAAAATTCCTTCATTTTTAAGACTGTGGTTGTTGCCAGTAAGATTTATTCAGTTAACTTTCAGGTTATTATTTCCGTTAATATGAATTTTCACAAACTAAGTGGTCTGAAAATAAGTTATTATATAGTGTGACAAAGTAGGTTTGTACATTTCTCACCAAAAGTATTGTGCTGAAAGCACAATTTTCATTTTGTTTTTCACATGTAAAAATTAAAGGCAGATTTTAGGACAAATAACTGCCTTGACTTCATATAGCTTTCTTCTCTGTTTGGGGCTCTCATTGCCTATGACAGATGAAGCAGGTTCAGTAGGATGGTTCTGTTGTTTAATTTGATATCCTGACATCCTAATGGTTGCATCACGACATTTAGTTGTTCTAGATCTCTTTATGCTGTTTTCTGGGAGTGACAGAGTCAAAAAAAATATGCCTCTTGAAGCTGTCATTCTGCTTAACTCCTCCTCTGCAATTACATTTGCATGCATAATACATCATAACAAATTAGATGTCGCAAAGACAAACAACAGGAATTATGTGAGCTTGCGGTGAAAACTGTGGCTGATGTAAGGCGAGGAGGAAATTGGAGGGTGAGGGAAAGAAGAAAAAAAAAAACTAATGAATGAGAACCACCATAGAAGATGGCAGCTGAAATTTATCTTCTCATCTTTTTAAGGCCAGTAATCAATTGCAGAAAAGTAAATGAAAAGGGAAAATTCAAAACCAATTTGGTTACTACCAGTCTGATAGGAGATTAAAATGAAACAGTGGTATTTTGTTCTAGAGGGGAAGATATTCATTGGTTTGGAGGCAGTAAAAGTAACTATGACACAGAGGAAATCTCTTTATTTCACATGTTAACCTGGAAAAAAAAAAAAAGAAAGATATTGAGGTTGTAATTCAAGCTTATTGGAAGTGTTTTCTAGTAGACTGGAAACAATCTTCTTGACTGAATGAACCTAGGCTGAAATTACAGCAATAGCCATAAACACCTCAGCCACTCTGTTTGGCTCCTACCTTATAATGACTGGATTAAAGTGTTTTTCTTATGTGATTATATGTCTTCTGGCCTCCTGACACACAAAATTGGCCAATTTAGAAGCTCTAGTACCTGATGGTCATCGCAAGGCCATTGTCCCTGAAGTGCTATTAGTACATGTCATACCTTGGCCAATAACTGGCACAAGAACCAGGCCCTTTTCTAAAAGGCTGGAATAGCCACTTTCAAAATGATGAGAATCAATCAATATCAGCTGATGATTTTAAAGGTTTTACTTAGTCCGACAAAAGAAGGAGAAACAGGAATTGGACTCCTGGTTTCCTTTGTTTTTGTCCTCCCCCCCCATCTATTTCCATCTTTCATACTCATTTTCTGTCTGTTTTCTACAAATACATAAGGGAAATAATAAATTTTCAGTAACATGGAAGTTGGATTAAATTCAGGAAAAGCCCAAAATATTAGTGCGGTTACAGTACATGCTGTAAATCGTTGCTCTCTGTCCTGCTGTCCTCGGCTTCTATTTCCTTAGCTTGCTCCCTCCCAGCCCTCTTGCTTCTCCTCTGATCTCAGGCCAGGCATCCCACTCTGCAAGGAGGCACGTAACAGATTGCTTCAGTGAAGCATTTGCCATTCTCCAGGTTTTTTCTCATCATTCTCTTGCAGCCTTTTTTCCAATGCTCCTGACAATGTGGGAGAACTCCCCAGCCAGTCATTTCTGGCATTCCATTGGTTCCATGGCGAGATCCAAGGAAGCCCATCAGCCTCTGCTAGGCTGATAACCATCATTGCTTCTAATGTGTGCTTCGGCATTTCTCATCACAGCATGCATCTGTTGGGGAGATAAAAGGAGAGATTTACAAATATATAATCAGCAGATGTATGAAGGCTGTCGAAGCAAAGTAGACTAAGAAGGAAGCATATCCACATTTTCTTGGGGGTAAGAGTAGATAAATATGCTGGCTTTTGTATGATTAGGTCATTACTAACACCTGGAGGCTGTCTCGGTCCTTGGAGGAAAACCATGGAGAATATTTGGTAACGAACACATTTGGTTCACAGAGGGGGTTATTCTGAGCCAGACTGGAAAACATTTTAAAATGGAATATTGCCTGCATAAAAGAGGCAGATATCTCAGCTTTGCTTCATAACAGGAGTTCTCTAGTGGATCCTTCTGCATAATGGAGCCGTATGGTAGGTCTACGGAATATCACACTCTGATGTCAGAAAAGCATACATATCCTCAGCCAAATGTTTGCATGTGCATTAGAGCATATACAGTATTATTTCATCACTGTCTCCTGGGCCCTTGTGTATTAGCTCCCCAGCCCCAATTGTAGAAGGAACCTCCCTTAAAACCAGTGGGGTTTTTCAATACCAGTGAAGAGTTTTCATAACTATAGTCCTTTAAATATTATTTGAAGTCTATCTCTTGTTAATCTTTAATATTCTCCTCCCCGTAACCCCAGAAGTTTCCTATGTGAGAAACATGGAAATTTTGGAAACTTTTTGAATAAATGTCAAGATTATTTCATATTTGAGGCTTGCCTTTCACCTTCACTAATATAAAACTGATAGGTATTATTGTCTCTCTTCATAAAACACATTTTATTGATGACTTTCTCCAGCACATGTGTTAGAAGCCATAATTTTTTTAAAAAGAGAAAGAAGACAGATCGTAAACTTGTGGGGAAGGAAACAAATACCAAGAAATTAATTACTTAGCCTTTGCTTGACAACAAGAAAAAATTAGTGTGGTGATTTCTCACCATGGACCCAGATTTCTAGAAAACTATACATAACCAAGAGAAGCTCTGGGGGTCACACTAAGTCATCAGGATATTGGGAGGTTGCATTAGGATGACACTGTCCGACAGAGAGGAATTGCTTGCTCTGGTAAGAGATTAAAAATTTAATACTGTAGGATATTATATCATTCTAGTCCTCTCTCTGTTCCTTTCCACTTTCTCTCTCACACTGTCTAGTCGTTTTCTCCTCTCTGCTCTATCTATGGTGAATACTTCATGCTTAAAAAAATTTTTTTAGAGGGAATCTTTCAGCTTTCTCCTTTGGAAACTTTAATTTTGTGGGCTACATTTTCTTAAATACGAAGCTTTCCTTTTTCTCTGCTGGAATTAAAGGAAAGAAGTAACGTGGATGCTGAATACTATGTCTTCAGTAAAGCAAAATGGCAGTGATTTTTGGATGGAATAAAATTAATAGTTAGAGACACTAAATGAAGAATGGCACAGGAGAGTGTCAATGCCAGCATCTCACATGCAGGCTTCTTTGGTTGAACATCACCTAAGCTATTTTAGAACACAGCTACATGTCTTTAATGATTACAAATCTTCTTTCATCTCCAGAGTGAGATGAAAAAGAAATTATATCTGTTTTTCTTCATTGTCTTAAAGGTATATGCATAATCTATATGATAAACATGTGGCAAGCAACTGGCACATAAATAATTCACTAATGTTGAACAGGGGATGCATTCCAGAATGCCATTCCACACATCTCACCTCGCCCTTCCCCCTTCCTGCACTATTGAGTACCAGCATGACCTCCATCAAATAGGTATGTTCAATTAAATCTAGGAACTCCTCAATTTCTGTTATAACTCCAGAAACAAAATGAAACAGAATGAAACAGAATACTGTTTCATTTTTAAAGTACTATATTCCCTTTGTAAGAGATGAGTTTACCCCTCTCCTAGTCAAATGATTTTGAAAGTCAGATAAAGCTGAAGTTAGAGAGGATTTCTCTCTCCCTACTTACATCCTACTTCATAGAATTTCTATGAGTCATATTGTTTTAAGGGTTCATAAAAGAATGCACTTGGTATTGTACCAATTTAATGTTCCAAAGGAGACATTTGCCCTTGAGATTCTTCTAATACGCTGCATTTGGATTCAATGAAAGAGTTTATGTGCATAACTTTTGCTGTCTTATGGGTTTTTGTGTGGTCTGTCTGATGGCGATTTGGGGATGAGAAAGGAAATGAGAATCAATATTGTATTATCAATTTCTGTTAATCACCATCAGCCTTCTGCCCCTCCCCCAACACATTCCCATCCACCTGCACAATATTCTCCTTTTATGGTATTAGTATATTGATAAAACCTTACTTTACAGCCTAAACATAATATTGTGGAAAAAAGGAAAAAAAATAAGCCATTTCAGAACAACTATTGGTTTTGTAGCCAAACTTTTCTTCAGTTCTTGATGCAAAAAATACAAATTATAACAATTCCATTTTTCCCATACAGTCAATAGCGAGTCACATTACTATTTTATGTGATAGATATGACTATTCTGTGTGATCAAATGACTTTTCAATTCTTAATTTGGACATATCTTTTGAACACTGAAAATAAAATATTAAAAATATTCAGAAGTTTATAGTATTGTAACATCCTCTATGCATGCAGCTTTCCCTCTGTGTTGGTATTGGTGAGCAGATACTAACAATAACACTTGGAGAACTTTATTATCCAATTTTGTGTGCATTCAAAAGGATTATGAGTTTTTGATCATACAAATGCAAAAGAATTTTGGCAGTAGCAGGAAGCAACATAGTTCTAGAAGCAAATTTCCATTTTATTAATCTGAGATAGAACTACTTTTTTCCACATTGCTACACAGCTTGAATTATCCATTCAGCTTTCTCTGTTTATTCTTTGCACCACTAACCTCAGAATGTTAGTGGTTTATATAAATTCACAATCCTATGAAATCTGGGGGACTAGAAATCTTTGGATGCTATCCACACGGCTAAGATGCAGCCAATAAAATTTTTAGCTTTCTTTGTAGGTGGTCTTTGTTAGTCTTGGTTAGTGACCTGTGTAAGTTAGAAGCGATGAAGACGACTCTCGAGATTTATTTAAGGTAAATAATTTTAACAGCTCACAAATTTGCTAGAAATTTCTCTAATGTGCCTTTGAAATCTATGTTGAAATCCTCCTCTGTATGAGGAACTCTTAAAGTGAGGTGTCTCATTTACTTCAGAAACCCATCCAATTTTTAATTCTACCCGCATTAGTAATATGGATAGCAAGATTCTATTACAAAAAGGTGAATCTGGAGCTCTTCCGCAGAGGGCATTCTCCTGACTCTCCCATAGCCTCTTTCACACTAAGCCACATTTACACAAAATACCCTGAGGCTCATGCTGTCTGGATGAGCCTCTGATTATCATCTGCTGTGCTCTGGTCACCACATCTTCTTCTTCTTCTTCTTTTTTAATTCTTTATTTAAATTCAATTTAATTAGCATATACTGTATTATTAGTTTCAGGGGTAGAATTTAGTGATTCATCAGTTGCATGTAACACCCAGCCACTCATTACATCAAGTGTCCTCCTTTATGCCCGTCACCCAGTTATCTCTTCCCCCCACCCACACCCCCTCCAGCAACCCTCAGTTTCTTTCCTGGAGTTCAGCGTCTCTTACGATTTGCCTCTGGTCAGCACATCTTCTTCCTGAGAAAGTTGGCATCATCTCACAGTTCTCCTCCCTACTCCCACCTCGGACAACTTCAACTTCCATATGGAGAATGCACCTGACAACTAAATTCAGTGTTTAAAAAAAAAAAAAAATTATTTTGCCTTTTAACAGTCCTTTCCTGGCCACAACTGGCCTTTGTCAGTACCCATGACTCTTCCATTCCATGAACCCACTCATTGGCAACAACAAAACAACGTATTAGCCTCCCCAGTTCCTTTGATCCCTGATCCCACTAAAATTTCTCTTCCATCTCATTAATATCTCCAGTTTTTCAAGAGGCTATCATTATTTCTTTGACTGCAACTTCATGTTGCAATAACATACAGGCCTCTCCTGCTAAACCCTCAAATTTCACTCATCTTGTTATTTTGACAAATCCATTCTATACTTCTCCAACCTAAGGCAGGGGTTGTAGCTGCTTGACAGCAACGTTGCCAATTGTAGTGTGTTCTGGCTCAGTTCCTGTTTTACTAAGCTAAACTGGAATGAAGATAGCAGCAGGAGATTTCAATAATGAAGCTTAATCTTAAGCTTTAAGCCTTGATGACTGGGTTAGTAGTACCACTGGTAAAAATAGAAACTTTTTGGGGGGTGGATGGTTGTGATGGAGTGGGGTGGAGAATTGTCAGCTCAGTTATTAGAATTTGAGGTGAATGGGAATGTTCTATTTGAAATGTCCCTTAGAAATTAAGAAGTAAGACTAGATATTGCTGGAAAGATGAGGACTGCAGACAGTAGTTTGAATAGTTGTCATTTCACAACAGCAGCAGTAAAGGAGATGGACTCCACAACTCCCATGGTTCATATTTTGTCACAGGTTCCTTTATAAACACTCTCTCACTTAATCTTCATAGCAACTGAAAGGGAGAATATTGTCATTCCTATTTTATAGATTAGGAAACCAAAGCTTAGGGAATCTGTGGATAGAACTAAGGTAATGGGAAGGTGTGGAGGGAACAGAGTCCAAGCGACACAGACAGTATTAGGGCACATAGTTGCTCAGCAGACACTTGTTGGTTAATTGATAGAATCACAACAAAACAAAACAAAACAAAACAAAACAGGGAATTGAGAATTTAGAGAAAAACTAGGTGGCTTTCAATGCTGAATGCCAAATGTTCCAAGGATGATGACTAAGAAGAAATTGTTGGTTTAATATTCTGAGACCACTCACTGGTCATCCTGAGGAAGCAGTCTCAGAAGAATGAAGAGGACTGAAGTCAATTGCATGACACAAGGATGACAACTTGGAGAAATATGGCAGTGAGTGGATGGAGAACTTGAAGGGTCAGGAGGTTTAAGTGAAGATTTGCCTTAAATTAGTTTTGTGGGTTTTATTAGTTGGTACAGGAAAGTAGCCTTGGTGAAATCCTATTGGGTACCACAAGAAAGTGACCCTTTCAAGAAGTCACTTCAGGTGGTAACACCAGGGCAGCCTCATCCATGCAGCCTTTCAGCATGCCAACTAGCTTCCTGGTTGCTCAGGAAGCAGAAGAGAGATTGTGGGGAACTCACAGTTAGTCCTAAGTGCATCAGACCATGGTATCTCTTCAGCTTCCAGCCTGATACCCTGAAGAGTCAGTGGCCCTAATGTACCTCAAGGGAGGCTGGAAAGTGTCAGGGAGCATGTACTATATTTGGTGAGCATGCCTCTCTCTACTTGAGTGAAGGAGGCCATGTTGACTATTGAGATATTAAAACAACAGCATGCAGGTTGGGCTTTACAGCTGTTCCTGGACTCTTTTAGTCAGAACCAGGTGATCCTGGAATGGCTTCCAAGTTCCATGTGGAAATTTCTCCAAGTTAGGCATCCACACGACCTTCTGTCTATGCTTTCCTCCTTTAACAAGTTAAAACTAGGAAAAGTAATTTTGAAAGACTTTTATGCACAAAATATATGGTAACATTTAGCAGCTTCGTGGATGCATGATTTGGCATAGAATTGCCAGCTTGCTGGACTGGGGAGGGAGACGTCAAAAGCTTGCATTCCACCAGGAAAGAGAAAGGTAAATAGAAAATAACAAAAGGACCAGCAACCTGGCTCCCTCTGGAGATTCTGGGATTGAATCCTCTGGGAATGAAGCCTTTACTTTATCTTCTTTTATTACCTTGTACAGGTTTGCCGAGCCCACATCCATTTTGTATTAAGGTTAGCCTTCATTCAGCTAACCTGAGGGACAGAACATAAGGTGGGTGGGGGAGGGCAAGGCTGTGTCCTTCCTACTTCCTGTGAGCCAGTGGGCAGGCACTCACACTGTTTCTTGTCTGAAGACAGAGCTCAGCATCCAGATTTCTCTAGTGTGTATTACAGTTGTTATTCCTCTCTCCTCAGATCTCAGAACACCATCAACCATCCTGAACAAAGCCCTGGAAGCGCAATAAAAAGGTTTTAAAACCTCAGAAAGGAGAGCCTGAGGAAGTACCACCACAGTCAAGGCAAATTAGTATCACCCAGTGGAAAAAGAAGGCTCTCTTCCATACAGAGGGTACTCACAAACCTGCCTTCTGAGGCATCACAGATTCCCCGAGGCCCTGTGGACTAGTGAGGTAGGCCCCATTTTAAGACAAATGATCCGATTTAATATGATAATACGTGTACAAGAAGTCAGCAGAGAAAACAGCGATAAGCTCTCAGAAAACAAAACACAAACTCCGTGGCAGGGGGAAGAAGAAAATGCGGATGAAGGCCATAAATAAATAACCTTATTGCTCATAGAAGATGGTAACTCTTTCTCTCCCCTTGTCTTCCTGCCTTTCTTGACTTTAGAATCCTTCTTACAATGATTCTTATGTAGAACCAATATATAAACTAAGAGTGAGCCTGCTCTGGCTTTGTGGCAGGGTGGTTTGTGGGTGGAACAATGTGATGTTTTTGGCCCATGACCCTCCTCCCAGCCTTCCTTTCTGTATCTAGCCCACCTCAGGTTCCTGCTGAGGCAGTTCTGGAGAAGTCTAGGCTTTTGGAGAACATGCTGTAAACATCACTGATAACAGGGTGAAAGGGTCTAATATTAAATAGCACCTTTTTAATTTTGTTGCAATAACACCTTTTTAATTTTGTACTCAGATAAAAAGAAATCATGAGTTTATATTTACAGGCTGGATTGCTTTCTGTCTGTGTTAAAGATTTTAACACTATCCCTATGGAATAGGGTTTCTATTCCATATCCTTGATGTCTACACTCCTGTGGGATCTTACCTTTCCCTACATTTTTAATGTTACCCCCAGCTCCTTTCTGCCCCTTATATGCTGTGTGTCAGGCTCTCATCTGTTCTGCTTTCTGACTGCAGTCCTACTTGTTGCATGTATCTAGGGTAACTCCTACTTGTCCTTTAGGTCTCAGCTCATGTCATTTCCTTAGAGAACTTCACCAAACCCTTAAATAGAGCTTAGACCTTGTTTTACACTTCCAAAATGTACTCTTCTTTCATAACACTTTGTCATGATTTCAGTGATCTAATTATTCATGTGATTATCTGCTTAATATCCAGCCCTCCATTAGACTCCAAGCTCCATGCAGGAAAGTTTATGTATGACTTATTTATCACTTGGTAACTGGCAACTAACAAAATAATTGAGGAATGATGAGCGTTCAGTAAAAGTTTGTTGTATGAATAAATGTTATAACCAGAAGAGGCTTCCCGTTAGCTTCTCTCCCTCTTTTTTTAATTGAAGTGTTGTTGACACAAAATGGTACGTACATCAGTTTCAGGGATACAACATAGTGATTCGACAAGTTTATATGTTATGCTATGCTCACCAAAAGTGTAAATACCATCCAACACCATACAATGTCCATTAGCTTCTTGTTAAGGTCAGATAAAAAGCGTATTTGCATTTCAAATATGCTAGTATATGTTTCCAGTTTAAATCTCATGAACATTGGGTTGATGGTCTAACAACCAGATTTTTTTTTTTTTTTTTGGCATATGTAACAGTCCTATGTATTTGGATGGTGCTTTTATTAAAGTACCTTTCCTCGTATGGCAACATTTAATCTTTATACCAACCCTGTGAAGGATGTAAGCCAATAATCATTATTATCTTGTGCATGAGGAAATGAATAAATCACCTAAGAAGCTGTATCTTGCCTTTGCTTCTAAAGCTAGCTAGTGACAGAACTAGAACAAGACCCACAATTCCTGGCGCAGTGGCAAGTTTTTTTTTTTTTTTAATTATATATATAGGAGCATCCCAACTGGGAGCCCATTCGTGAATAGTTCAAGAAACCAAATACATATAATATATTTAAATTAAAGTTGGTACCATTGGTTCACATCTCCACTTTAGGTTCTGGCTTCTCTAATGGAATGAAATGGGCCCCTCTTCAAGAGGATTTCTGGTTATACAGTGAAGTTGTCATTTTATATACATCTTTATGTATACAGAAGTAGATTGTTCTGTCTTTACAGATTTCAATGAGGCTATGCAAAACTGGCTCTTTTCTTTTTAAAGATTTTATTTATTTATCGGAGAGAGAGAGAGATCACAAGCAGCAGGGAGGGGTAGAGGGAGAAGCAGGCTCCCTACTGAGCCCGTAACCCAACACAGGACTCAATCACAGGACCCTGGGATCATGACCTGAGCTGAAGGCAGATGCTTAACCGATTGAGCCACCCAGGCGCCCAAAACTGGCTCTTTTCTATAATACATGACAATAACAATTGGGACATCTTATTAAATAGCCACATCTCAAATACTTGTACAGAAATAAGATTGAGGTGCCTCCTATGCAGCTACTCTGTTAAATGGAATTTCAGTAACCAAAAGGGTTAAAAAGTGAAAAATATTCAGAGGAAGCCTTGTTAAAGGAATTAGTAATGGGATATGGGAGCATGTTATCTTTAATTTGTGGGCAGGAATCCAAACCCAGTTATTAGTAACCAAAAATCTGTTGCATTTGGGAATTTTAGAAGCTCTGGTGGAATAATTTAGGTTGGAATTCGTCTGCTTAATGGATCATTGTGCATTGACATTTTTATTTTTAAGAACAACATTTCCATGTGCTTGTGTTTTCTTTTCTGACTCCTTTTGCTGACTCCTGAACAGGTGCTTCTCATGACTTACTCTTCTGACATTGTTTCATGCTAAAAATCATCTGTTCACAATACATTGAAACTCTACTTTAAGACTATTTGCCTCTGAAAATACTTTTATAATTAAAGCAAATCCTTTTTGGATCCCATCCAAGAGAATTTAATTGCTAAAACAGCAATTACTTATTATTTCACACAGTCTTATTCCAATAAGATTCCAAAGTCTTGGGACTCCAAGGACTGCTTCGTAAGAAAGTGCCATCAAATTCTCATAATGTAGCACATTATGTACTACATCAAGATAGAGATGATTTTGAGCTTTCTTATATTACTGGTCCATCCCCTAAAACATTTACTGTTAGGTGGGAAAAGGGTGCATTCTGCCAAAGGAAAGGTCAGAAAGAGAGCTCGGAGAAAAATAAGGCCAGGCCAAGAAGAGAGCTGTTGGCATTGGCCTTGCCCTTGCCATCCTCAATACATAATCTCTGTTTTAGTTGCAGGGCATTGAGGAATCCCTAGACTGATGGCTCTGCGCCAAGTACAGAAGGAAATGAGTCAAAATTGTATGAGGTAATGCATTAGAGAAGTAATATATTTATTTCCAGGCTTAGCTGATTCTGAAAAATTACCATTGTAGTTGGTCATTTTACAAATAATGTCAAGGAATAGACCAAGACAGGCTACAGAGGCTCAATTTTATTGATCCTTAAAAAATAGAGCATCTAGATTAGCATACTCGTGGAGTTTGGGGAAATTTGTAATGCCTTAAAAGCCACTTCCTCTGTTGCACCTGTTCACTGGTGAAATAGAGGACTTCACTTAGGAAAACAAGCACCTTCCATGAGCACTCAGTTTAGTTGTTTGAAAAAGTAATTGGAGAAAAACAAAGAGATTCTTGTTCGATCTGAAATTCAGAAGAAACTCTTGCCAGCTTTATGAATGATGGGTGTTCCACTTTCCATGTCGAAATTGCTGGCCCTGTTGCTGATATCCATAAATTAAGCAGCTGGGTTGTTGTTGTTGTTGTTTTTTTTTTCTTTCCTTTTTGCAATTAAGTACACAGTGCTCACAATGCACAATAGGTCCCTTAGAAGTGCATCTAATCTGTCTACTCCCATTAAAAAAAAAAAAAAAAAACTGGCTACAGGATCATAAACAAACAGTCAGTTACAGTACATCTGTACGAAGCTGGAGAGTTGAGTTCCAAGAGGATTTATATTGGGAAAATCCCCAAAGCAATAAAAAGAGACAAGCACAAACGTGTCCACACTCCAAATAGTGAGGCAAAGCCTGCTCCCAAGCCAACATGCTGATTCAAAGGATTGGAAAGCTTGTGTTTAATAAAACAGAATTCAAATAGCCGTGTTCCCAGTATCAAGGGTTGCTTATAACGATTGTTCCAACAAGGAGGAGGGGCACCAGAAAATTATTTTCTAATGCAACTTGCTAATTTAAAATGTCCACATTCTTGCTATGATGGCATGAGGATTTGAAGACCATATCAACCAGCAGAACATTGATTTCCCCCACTCCAGGAGAGTTTCTGAAGAGACCTCTAACTGAAGCTGTGAGACTCTATGATAATGATAGGCCTTAATCACCATATTATCCCTTTAAATTTTAGAGTAACAAGCACCATTAATATCCTCGTGCAGGTCTAACTACTTATTTAGCAAAGAAGTTAACAGCAGCCGGAGTCATGCGGGCTGGGAGTTACGGGACACTCTGGTTCCACTTCACCTTCGCATGACAGAACAGGCAGTAGCCTGGAGCATTTGCTGGAGGATGAGGCTTGGCTGTGTTTATAAGTAACACCTGTGTTTGTCTGTGCTTTGAGGTGCCAGATACCCCTTTGTCAAAAATAGCAAAGCTTCCATCAATATGCTAGTCATTTCTGAGGAGGGCTTATAGTATCATTTTATTTTCCAAAACATCTTTCTTTCTCCAGCTTCCTACATTTAGTTAGGTTTGAATAGAATTAGAAGTGTTCAGAAATCAGTCATACTGGGGCTGAATTTCTAAACCTAAGTGATCGAAATAACAATTTAAAAATGATAATCCTCTTAATTTATTATGGAAAGAGATTCCTTTCTTCTTTATCCTCATTTTCTTTTCCCCAAGCAATCATGCACATGTTTTTGGAGGCATAACCGCTCTAACGATCCAGGAGCAGACACATTGCAATGCTTCACTATTGCGATTGCAGTTCAGGGTTTACTTTGGACCTTGAGCTCATTAGGGAAATACTTGACATCTCAACTCCAATTATTTAGTAGTCACCAAGCTGCAAAGGCCACACATAACTGCCTGCAACTGGTTATAATTGGAGAGGATCAGAAGAATGATAGCAGAGGACTGCATTTCTCTTAATCTCCAAAGACAACAATACCTCAGGTCATGGTTCCTTTCCAAAGTATATTGAAAGGCTGGAAAACAATAGAAGTCCTTCAGCTTAGAAGCAACCAAAGTATTTCTGCATATTAGAAATGTTATAGAGTCCTCTCAGAAAAGTTTTATAGATCTTCATTTGTCTGTTTCCCTCTCTTTCTTTCTTTCTTTCACTTTGTGTAGAAAGCATTCTTAGTTTTTTTCTGAAAGATTCAGTTACTGAATAGCTCTCTGGTTCTTCCTCTCCTTTGTTCTCCCCATCTCTTCCTTGTCCACATTTCAGTCTTGATTCTGAGTCAGTCTGTCAAGGTGTTTCATTACCAAGGGCAGATATTTGTTTCCCAAGGGTTTTATTTGTGAAAAGAAACCATTTCTTCACTTATAATATTTCTCTAACAAATTATTCTTCTCTTCTAGTGATCTGAGTTGAACTATCATTATCAACATACAGCCTTCTTTATCTTCTTGAAGGTTTTACTTTACTAGTACCTGCTTTACTTTCATGGACAAATCCTCATGGTTTCTATAGGTCTTGTGCAAAGGGTAATGTTTATGTACCAAGGATTGTTTTTTTCATTATAAATATAGATCCTGTTTTTTTTAAAAGTATTCATTCTACATGAGTTCAACTATATGGCATTTTGAAAAAGGCAAAACTATGGAGACAATAAAAAGATCAGTGAGCTGGGGGGAGGAAAGATGAATGTACAGAGCACAGAGGATATTTAGGGCAGTGAAAATATTCCACGTGGTATTGTAATGATGGATCTATGTCATTATACGTTTGTCTAAACCCACTGAATATACAACACCAAGAGTGAACCCTTAGGTAAACTATGGGCTTTGGGTGATTACGATGTGTCAGTATGGGTTCATCTTTGGTAACAAATGTACAATTCTGGTGAGTGATGATGATATACGGGGAGGCCATACAAGTGTGGGAGCAGGAAGTTAATGGGAAATCTTTGTACTTTTCTCTCAGTTTTACTGTAAACCTAAAACTGCTCAAAAAAGTTAAGTCTTTAGGAAATTATTCACTACGCCCATTTTGCTGTGTTTCTATATATATTTTTTCTCCCAACACAAAGCTGTGTTTCCTTTCCTTTAAAACTGTGGTTTAAGAATTCCTCTAATTGTTTTTAAAGAGAGTATAATGAACTCATGTACATATCACTCCACTTCTACAGTTATCCCAATTTGACCAATCTGTTTTCATCTCATTTTTAAACCTTATAAACACAATGTAGTAGCTACAATACCATTTACATACCTCTTCCCCTATTGTTGGATATTAGATTATTTCTAGTTTTCCAAAATTAGGACAAATGTTGTGATAAACCAGTTTTTTTAAACACGCTTTGCCCTCTCACATTTAGGTTTATTTCCTTGAGTTCAAAGGCTACTTCCCATAGTCTTGACACATATTACTAAACTACTTTCCCAAAAAGCCTTAGGAAATTTATACTCTAGACTACATTTTATTTTACATAATTAAAAAGTTATTGATTAAAGATGGTTTCTCTTTGGTTTACTTGATTTTTTTTTTTTTTATTAATGGAAATCCTAAACAGTTTTGAACAGTTTTCCTATGTTTTCATTCTAGTTGTGCTTCCTCATTTGTGAACTGTCTTTGCTCTTTGCTCATCTGTTTTTTGGGTTCTCAGTACTTCTCAGGTTTTTCATATGAGATTTCTAGAGGATAGTAACTATTTGAGAAGAGTGATTTTTTTAAGGACAAAACTATACATTTTTTTACACTCTACATTTTTTTAAGTGAAAAGTTTTTAAACCTGTAGAAACTTGACTTGGCATGGTTTAAGCAGACGTGGGTGAACACAGTGGGTAGTTTCATGGCCTCAGCAGTGTTCTTAGAGGTAATATTTTTTAGGACTCTTGATAAATCTTTTATTTCTTGACACTGGAATGCAGATATATGAGAATATGTGGGCAAGCTTAGAGAAAACTATATAAATTTAACCCCCAATCTTGAATTTGTTATTAAAATACATTTGAAAATAATACATACACCAAATAACTACCCTTTTTTTCATACTCTATTTAAATATAGGGTGGTTCGGGGGAGTTTTCAGAGAAGAGCCTGTGATAGGTTGTCTGTGATTCCAGGAGCTGTTTCCGTACGAGCTGTGCTATTACACCTGGCGCCAGTCCTGGACCTGCCTTTGATATTTAGGTGACTGTTTACCCACAAATATGCAATTATTGTTTATAAATGGAAAATGTACCTTTAGCTGCCACTTCCGCTTCATTTGCTCCCTGTTAAAAGCGTGATGGAGAATAGAATTTGAAAGAAGGAAAGGAGACAGAAAATGTGCTCTGTAAAATCATGTATGGGTGGCATAAGAAAGAACCCCATAGGACTGAAAAGTCTAGTGTCACTGTGGGGAGATAGGGCTCTGCTGAGGACAAGCCGTTCCATGTACTGTAGAATGTGAAAATATCTGTTTGATTACAGTATTTTGTGCATTAATGTGTTCAATGGCCATTTCCATCAGCTCTGAGAAGAACCCTGCAGATTAAATTCAATGTATGTTTTAGGAAGACCAAACTTATGAAAGCTCTTAACCTTTCCCTCCTCCATTCTCTAGTATCAAACTTACCTGTTCTTGTTCTGGGTGATCTAGTTCTTCAAGTGCCTGCTAGATGATTATAGTTAATTAGTTAAACAGGATTGTAAAATGATATTAATGACTTATAATGACTGAATCTGATACACCCCAGCCTCACACAGTAGTTTTAACAAGAGTCTTTGATGCCTCAACTCAAGAATATGACTCATGGTGGAAATTTAGGGAACTGTGAAATCCTGGTGATGAGTATGGTGATGGTCGCAGTGTGGTCAGAATTTTGACAGAGGGTTTATTCTGGTCTTTCAGAGTTTCTACAAAGGAAGTCACCTATTCATCAATTGAGCAATGATTTGCTTAATGTGTACATATTTATATATAGTTTCTCAGATTTCTGTCTCTCTCTTTCTCTGTGTATATACACACATATATATTTATATGCAAAAAATTATGTAGGCTAAAAATGCCTGTAAGAAAATATAGTTTTAACTCTCTTTTACTCTAGTACATATAATTTTTTAAAAGATACTGTTGTTAATTTGCATTAAAATAGACCAGTTCATTTATTCTCACTTCAATTCTAAGGCTAATTCTCTATCTGTGTGGAAAAATAGATCTTTACCGAAGTAGAAAAGAATTGGCCATTCTGCCAATACCTAGCTTATAATCTGAGCATATCCTTTAATTCCTCAGGGCCTCAGTTTACTTATTTGCAAAAAAAAAAAAAGGATCAATGGTACCTATCATAGAAGATTGAGAATTGTCAACATGGTAAATGTTATTACACTATCTACATTTTAATAGGCTTCTGATGGCGTAATTGATGATAGAACTGGCATGTGAGAATTGCAATTTAAAAAAGAAGAATTTGGGCGCCTGGGTGGCTCAGTTGGTTAAGCGACTGCTTTCGGCTCAGGTCATGATCCTGGAGTCCCGGGATCGAGTCCCACATCGGGCTCCCTGCTCAGCAGGGGGTCTGCTTCTCCCTCTGCCCTCTTCCCTCTCGTGCTGTCTCTCATTCTCTCTCTCTCAAATAAATAAATAAAATCTTTAAAAAAAATAAAAATAAAAATAAAAAAATAAAAAAGAAGAATTTGGAAATTCTGACACATTGAATTCTGTTTACTATTTGCTGCAAATAATTATATCGAAGGTGCTAAAAACCATAAGGCTAAGATTTGTTAAACATAGTTGGTTGATGACCTCCAAAGGATTGAAGGAATAGTTTTTTCAGGGATTTCATTTCTTGTATTGTGTTCACTGGAATATTATGAGTTTTTTTTCTAGTATCTCCCTGTCAAGAGAACTGACTTGTTAACAAATTTCAGGGGCAGCTGTGAAGACGAAAGCTGTCAGTAACTTCCCATTAAGTTCCAAGCTTCAGTCTAGCATGGAGAATGTGCTAGTCTCTGTGATGGATGATCCTTCCCAAATGCTGCATTTCAAATGGCTTTCTATTGTGAATGGTTAATCTTATTGAGTTCAAATTGAGATTTTCTCAGAATTCGCATATCATTTCAGTTTTGAAGGCTTATCCATCTATAGCTGGGATATTTAGGACTCAATTTTTAAAATCATACTTTTTACACTATTATGGAAAGAGGTGTTTGTATAAGACAATATTTTCTCATTTTGCAGAAAAATAAATTATTAATGTGATTTTAGATGAGGGCTCTCTACCAGATCAGTGAATCGATTTTAAGGACAGAATTATTTCATTGTAAACACTTGAAATAATGCCCCCAATACAGGGAAGTTTAATATTCTACTTTACTTAATTATTGTAGGTGTGGGCCTCCTTAATTATTTTGGTTAACTGGCATTAAAACAATCTCTGCGAAAAGTTTGACTTTTCAGGGAAATGGTCCTCATTTGAAATTGCATCAGTGGGATATTCCTCACATAAGTTTGTGGAGTTTTTCTGTCATGTCTATGATTTAAAGAGTAAAATTTTTCATATACTGGATGGATCGCTGTGGTCCGATTCTGTTCACCAGGTCAACCGAGTTACAATCTTTTCATTTGAGTGAAATGAGTTCATCATTCAGGTCCTTTGGAACTTAACTGGTAGAAGAGCTGTGTGCAGCTTTGGTAGTGTGCCCGTCGTAGGCAAATTCTTAATAACCATGTAGTGGTCAACTATTTCCCTATACCATACAGTGGAATTCGAGGTTTTCTAGATAACATTTGCTACAGTGGGTAGATGAAATGATAGGACTTACTGGAGACGATCCTACAACTCTTGAGATTTAATAATGGGTAGAAATACATGATGGTTAAAGACTGGGGCTTTGGATTCAACAGGCTTTGGTGCAACCTTGCCTCTATCACTCAGCTACTGAATGGCTTTGGGCAAATGGTTTACCACTCTCCCTCTTTGTTTTTGTGTCCACAAAATAGAAATAACAGTTCCTACCTCTGAATGTCTTTAGGATTAAATAAATTCACATAAAGTGCCTAGTAGAATCCTGAACTATAGTGGCATGTAATAAACTGAAGTTTCTTTATGTATACATTTTCTTAAGTAAACTTTTTCCTTCATTTAATAATTCTCTTCCTTTTCCCCACTATTACGGACTGCCAGAAAGAATGCTATTTGGGGTATAATAGAAAATCTTTCTCAGAGTTTCCTCCCACAGAGAACAAAGAATATAGCAAAAGGACCTCTATTCTTGCGCCATCATTATCCTCAGTGCCTGACTGACGTGGAGCAAATGCATGGCCATATTTGAATGCCCCACTATTTCCTACAGCAGCAGTCAAGGTCAGAATGATAGTATTGGCCATCAAAAAGTATAATCTGTTGGATCTTGAAAGGCTTTAGCTAGAAATTCTTCCCCTTCTCATATGCACCATCCTAAAGGCCAGTCTCAAAGCTTTTTAGTTTCTCTTTAGACTTTTATTTTTGGTCCTGCATGCTGTAAGTGTGCCTTGCCTTGAACTATTTGAGGTTCATTGTTTACTTTCTTCTTCTTTGGAGTGTCTTTCAAGCATGTTATTCTTAGTGGTCTTTTGTTAAAGCTCTCAGAGGCCTTCACACTCTAAGACAACAATGAATTAAAAGTTAATGTGTTATTATTTTTTACTCACTATAATTCCATCTTAGTATTTGAAATGGCTTCACCTAGGAGTGCAAAGCTTTCAAATGTTTGACTCTAAACCTGCCACAACACTTCAAATGTCTCTCAAAATTTACAAAGATCCCTAAATGAACCAGCAGAATGATTTCCCCAATGTTATAGAGTCTGAATCCTGAAGCTTTTAACTCCTGAGAAGTTGTACAGGGAAATCCTAGGCAGAATGGTAAATGTTGAACTTTCCTGGCACAGTAATGTCATTTGACAATTGATGGCTTCTTTATTATTTGCGTATCTCCCTCATTGTATTTTTAGTAAACTTCAACTTCCTTATCTTTCTTAAGAAAAAATAAATACTCCTTCTTTAAAATTTATCTCCAGATACATGTGACACTAAAGAACAACCAATTTTTTAAAAAGATTTTATTTATCTATTTGAGAGAGAGTGAGGGAGAGATCACAGAGGGAGACCAAGAAGGAAAAGCAGACTCGCCACTGAGCAGGAAGCCTGACACGGGGCTTGATCCCAGGACCCTGGGATAATGCCCTGAGCCGAAGGCAGACACTTAACCCACAGAGCCATCCAAGTGGCCTGGAATAATTTTCTGTAAAAACTGGTCATTCTTGGGGCACCTGGGTGGCTCAATTGGTTAAGTGTCTGCCTTCGGCTCAGGTCACGATCCCAGGATCCTGGGATCGACTCCTGCGTCGGTCTCCCTGCTCCGTGGGGAGCCTGCTTCTCCCTCTCCTCCCTGCTCTAGCTCTCTCTTGCTATCTCTGTCTCTCTCTCTCTCTCAAATAAATAAATAAATGAATAAAATCTAAAAAAAAAAAAAAAAACTATTCCAACCTGTAATACTATAGCATGTTTACATTATAGGACTTTTGATTCAGATGGTTCAGATATTATGGATAATTTTGTGTACTACAAAGTAGCTTAAGATTTTTTTTAATGTTAAAAAAAACTCAGAAAAAGGTAGGAAGAGAATTTGTTGTGATTGTGGCCGAGGTTGAGGAGCTGGAATTAAATTGTAACTGATTGTAATTATAACTAATTGTAACTGATCTATTTGTGATGAGCGCAAGGCAACTGTGATTAATTCTTTGCTCTCTTCTATAACTGGCTGCCTTCCTCTCTACTTCATTTCCAGATCTAGACCAAATGTTCTAATGAAACTTCTTACATTATATAACCATTAGCATGCAACCCATCTTGCAATGGAGTTTTATAAAGGTCTATAAATTGCAACCATTGGTATTGGAATATTAATGATTCATTCACCTAAGTAATTACCTTAAATACATCCCCCTCGTAGTTTTCTTTATCTATGTGTTCAGGTCTTTTTTGATGAGGAAATTTAAGAGGTAATTTTGCTTAAATTTTATACAATCAAATACTGTTGTAGGCAGAGTCAGTAGACTAGAAACCAAGAATCTTAACAAAGAAATTTGCAAATAATGTTTAGTTTTGTTTAGGTTGTTTAGAGAGCAAAGAAAGGGAACAGAGATATTTGAAAATTGCTCACTAAATAATAGTTTAATGTAATCTCATGAAGAGTTGGGAAAACAACTGTATGCTCCAAATAGTTGTTTACATAAGACTGTTAGTTGACCTGTTATTTTTCTTCAATGGTTATATATTGCACTCTACTTTATACATGAAATAAAACACTTGAAGACATGCATAAGAGAAAAAGCATTGATCTCAGCTTTTACACCACTTTCTAGCCTATTTGAGACTCTGTCCTCTACTTAGACATCGGTCATTTGAGATCTGTGCCAGGTAAGTAAATTAATTGAATATAAATGTGTAAAGCCTTTCTATCACCTCTTGAAAATAATGAAACTCTAGAAGACAATAGAACTTGCAGCAGTAACAGTGAAATGGCTTACTAAAGTGAATTAGAAGGTTGCACCAGATTTCATCTAGCTCTTTAACATATGTTTATCTATCCAGCTATCTATTTATCTATCTAATGTGTGTGTTTACACACAATGCATAAGTGTTATGCAAAATGTATATAGAAGCAGATGCCTCACAAAGATTAAATGTTATTTTTTATATGTCTCTAAAGTCTGTGTCTCATATTAATACAATGGATTGTCAGATTTTTCCATTGTTCCACTTCAAAGCATGCAATTATATTGCCTTAATTGGAAGCACTGATGTGTTTTCACCAAGGATGTTTATTTGTATTCTGACTACTGAGATATAAATATGGGACCATTTGCTATTTTTAGTTTTCCACTAGCATTTTTTTAACTTTTTATCTTTATAAACAGACACGTTGAGTTTATTGTCAGTTCAAAATTCTGAATTTATAGTGGATTCACATAAAAAAAAATCTTACCAGTTGTCATACTGAAATGAATCTTTATTCAAGGGTCGTGATAATACCTGGCAGAAAGTATCAGACAAATCCAGGGACTTGCTGACTTATGTATTACCATAAATCCAACTGGCATGGATTTTATCCAAGAAGCTTTGGTGTCCATTTGACCAGAATATCCGTAAATATTTTGTTATCTCTGATCAGTTTAGTCAGCATGGATTTAAAACACTTTTGATAGTCACATGTTGCTAGTGAAAATATAGTTTCCTCCAAAACTTTTTGAGGATATAATCTCTGCAAGGATTTCAGTGGAATGAAATTTTTGTCTTGTCAGGTAATGTGTTAAATTATACTAATTCTCACTAAATAGAAATTATAGACTTTTCTTTAACCCAGTGTATGACAGCAGGGCTCTGTTGATCAGTGCTGCATAGATTCTGCCTTTCCCCACATCTGGATTCAGTGAGATGAATTAATCAGTTAACTTGAAATTGTCTTTGCTATAGACTGAAGTATCAAATCTTTTAGCACTGACTGTGTTCCAGGTACCATTTCAAGTACTTTGTGTGTATAAACCTATTTAATCTTCATAATGTACACAATGCACATTTGATTGGTTTCCTTAATTTATAGTTGAGGTAACCAAGGCAAAGGGAGGTGAAGGTACTATGTGCTCTTAAAGTGTTGAGGCTACTGTTCTCTAACTAATGAAAATACTACCACAGATAATTACTATATATTGATGACTCAGTAAGAGAACCCTCATAGTACCAACATTTCATTTATTTTTTCACAATATCTTTCTTCAGAGCTAAGAAAAGAATCAATGCCTACCAGTACTTCATCTAAGTGTGAGTGCAACCAAAGGAGCTTCTTAAAAACAGAGGCAGTTGTCCCTGAAACTAATAATACAGTATATGTTACCTAAATTGAATTTAAAACAAAACAAAACAGAGGCAGTCATGAAATGACAATAATTTGTTCCTTCCTTCCTTCCTTCAACAAATACCATATTTATTTTATATCTGCTATGCACTAGGTACTTTTTTGGATGTATACAAAAGATACAAAGATCTTCAACTAGACTATATTATAATACACAGCCAAATAAATAAGATTGTTACAGATTGTGGTGTGCGTTCAGAAAAAAAAAGTAGATGCTAGAATAAAAAGTACAAAGGACTTCCTTTAGGTAAGGCTAGTCAGAAAAAGCTTCTCTGAGGGAGTAACATTTCCGATGAGACCTAAGGACAAAGAGTAGTCATAAGAAGAGCCAAGAGAAAGGTATCCATAAGAATATGGGGAAAGTGAGAACTCAGTATTCCAATTTAAGGAAGGCCAGTGTGGCAGGAACAGAGCAGTGAGCAAAGGTTATACATCTAAGATGAGACTCAGAGGGTGAAGTGGCCATATCTTGTCACAGTAGCAGACGCAGCTTGATTCAGTACTCTGTCAACTACCTGATGGGGTCCATCAGCACAACACGACCTCAATGGCAATGACTTTGTTCTTGGTTCTTGGAAGTGGCAGGAACGTGATTTACCAGATATATCTTCTGTGGTAGTACCAGTTCTAGGTATTTTACATATATTTTTTTCTCATTTGATGCTTACAATCCTGTAAATAAACTGCACCTATATTTACTTAGGTAAACAAGCAAACAAACAAAAAGCATCCAGCATAGTAAAGTAACTTACCCAAGGTTACATGGCCATGAGAGAGTAATGGAGTCTAGACTGAACCCCATACTTGAAGTCCTTCTACTATGCCAAGTTTCTTCCCTGTGATAGTGAAAAGGCAGGATGGAGAGGATGAAATTGAATGATCCCCACAAAAGTGTCTGATACAGAGGAGGCAGGAAGTTCCAAGACAATGTGTTGTCTCCCTAGCAGAGATTTGTTGGACACGAGAGAATTAGTCCTGTCTTAGACATTTGTGGAAAGGAGATGCTGAGACTTAGAAAGCAGGAGTCAGAACTTCTTTGGACCAGTCACTTTGCTTATTTCCCTGGGGACAGTCACTTTGCTTATTTCCCTGGGGCATATGTCCCTGGACATTGTTTGTTAGCAAGCATGGGGAGGAGTGGCAAGTAAATATGGGGTATTATCAGTGCAGCTTCAATGAAACTAGTCTAGGTCTCATCCTGATTTTCATATCTCTACTTCTGACCACACAAAGCTATGACATACATGAGTGTAGCGCAAGACTCAGAGAATGTTGTAAGAATATGACGTTGGTCTGTGTGTAATGACATTGAGAATAGACCGAAGGAACTAAGTGGGGATTTCTTGGTTTGAGACTAAAATGGTGGAAGCTTTGTAGTTTCCCCTTGTTATTAATGTAATCTCCCCTTTTGTATTCAAGTTACATATGCATTATTATTTTTTAAAAAAAGTAGGACCACTGCTTTCTCTCTCCAGAAATCTGAGCACTGATATCATATTGTATTTAGTTGTTTCATGGGAAAAGATGGATTACAAGACTGAATTCAAATAGTGGCCGATTGCCGTTTTTTAAATCACTAGCATCCCAAATATTAATTTCACATGTGCACATCTTAAACCATAATTAAGTTGAACAGCAATCTGGTGGGAGATTCCATCTTGGAGTGCACAGACCTTATTCTCAGACTCCTCAGGGATGCTTTATTTTTCTTTTCCTATTCAACATTCTTTATTTGATAATACTTTTTTGGATTACATTTTTCCATGAAGTTATTTTAATTCAGGAGTGTTGTTTTTTTGTGGAAATGGGTTACCCACTTTTGGGCCAGTCTAATAGGATGAAAAAGTTGTGTAAAGAAGTGGAGTAAGAGGTGCAGGGAGCCTTTTTAAAAACAAAAACAAAAAACAACAAAGTTCCTGGCTGGTGAAATACTGTGTGGATTTATTTTATTGATTCTTGTTAACTGATTGAGTCTAATAAAAGAAAAGGGAGAACCAGAAAGAGAGAGAATAATTGTGTGTCACAGTTGTATACTTCCATTGTTTCTTTTTCAAACAAGTTTTTGTGTAGCTGTGAATTGAAAAAGTCCTTCAGGCAACTACAGTTTCCTGGGACATTGGCAAAAGAAGACATCAGTCTTAGGGAGACCATCAGGTGAAGAGGAGTTAGGATTTGGGGTGAGCATGTCATCAGAACCTTCCAGTAATCCAGCAATGATATAAGCTAGAGTAGTAATTCCCAAATAAGGACCACACCTAGTAACATTTCTAAATACAAAGTCCTGGGATCTGCGTATGAAATTCAGATTCAGTAGGAATGGGAGGTGGGGGGTGGGGCATAGACATCCAAGCAATTTCTAAAGCTTCCCTGAAAATTCTGAATTACTGAGTAGAGGGCTGAACTGTCATCCTGTCATTAGGGAATCTTCTCTTTTTGTCACTCAGCTCTCCCCTATAGAAGGGGTCAGGGGCCATGGACCACCTTGTAGATGAGAGTGTGTCCAGGCACCGAAGAGGGGTAACTCCCTTTTTCTACTAGGACTTTTTTTGTGGATTTCTCTTTCTCTTCATATCATTCATTTGCCTTCTTTTTTGCCTCCCTGACTCCATCCTGGTTACTTTTGAAGAAGGTAAAAGGGATTTTGTTCTATGGGAGATTATAGGAATACTATGAAATTTGGGTAGAAAATGTACTATGTAGATCAAAATAATATTTTTAAAAATCAAAATGTATTCTTGTGAGAGGACTCTTTTCTTCCCTTACTGAATTTATCCCACAAAGGCCTAGTCTACTCATACACTTTTTCTTGAGCCTGGGTGGGTAGGGTGAGCCTGTATCTTGTCTCCAGTTGACAGATAGTGTACCACTAGCCAACTCCTGTCATTCTGCTTCTCTTTACTTGAAGCCCAACATTAATGGACCTTCCGAATCCTAAATGCTAATGTCTACTGTTTTCATGGAGTCACTGGCACCGAGCTACATCATTTTAGCACCAGTCGAATACCTTTCCTCTCCATACCATCTCCTGCTGTGGATCTCAGCAATTCTACCATCGCTAATCCACCTGACACTACCCTCATGATTCAGTTCCTTCTGAGACGCTACTCTCTTCTGTTTAGTCCCTGTGGTTATGACCACATTCTGGACCTCATTATCTCACTGATCTGGAATCTGTTGCCATCTCTGGAATATAGCCTGTTCACAGATTGTTTCCCTTTATTTTCAAAAATCTACTGATACCCTTTTTTATTAGGGCCCCTGGGCATTACAGATATTTCAGTAACCTCAGTTTAGAATTCTGCATCCCATATACTTGAGTATCTATTTAATTTAGATAACTTAGTTGAATTTATTTAGTTCAGCAAACACCAGTGGAAGGCTATTTGTGCAGTGCATTATGCTGGGTGCCATGAATCAAAAATAAATGCCACACTGTCCTTTTATTTGAGTATTTAAATTCTGGTTGGAGAAACATATAGGTGGTTTTAATATCATACAGTCTATACTATGACATAATTATGCACAGAGAGCTATGGAAACAGAGACACACGCACCACACACACACACACACACACAAAGTCCAGCCTATGCATGTAAGGGAAGGATTTCTGGAGAAGAATGATACTTAAAATGAGTCCTTAAGGATATGAAAAAATTAGATGAAAAGGAGGTTAGAGTGTACAGGGGCAGAATTAAGTGCATCAATTTTGGCGTGGAGGTGTGAGAGAGTTAGGTTATGGAGGAACCTACTGGATGGCTGTGGCAAATGAGATGGAGAGATGAGACTGGTGGGAGTACATGAAGAAGACCATCAACACGATGCCAAAGTGCTTAGCTTCTTTCCTTTAGTTGATAGGATTCTGTTGAACAGTCTATGCAGGGGAGTTTGGTTAGATTTGTGTTTTAGATCAATCAGTAAGGCTTTCTATAGTGAGGGGACTTCAGAACAGCAAGACTGGAAGCAGGGAGACCAGTTAGATCAGAGTGATGGTCTGGGACCTTGATTAGAGTAGGAGTTATTAAGATAGAAAAAAAAAAAAGATTTGAGAAATGTTTAGGAGGTAAATTTGTAAGGTTTAGATCACTTATTCACTGATTTTTTTTTAAACTAGCATTCATTGCGTGCCTGTTATATGCCAGGCACCAGTCTAGGTACTTGGATATAGGAGGAAACAGCACAGGCAAACATCCCTGCCATCATGGAGGGTACATTCTAGTGAGAAAGATGCATAATAACCAAAAGGTAAATGTGTAGTGTATTACATGATGATAAGTGCTATGAAGTGGGGTAAGGGGATAGAGTTATCAGACGTAGCCAAAAAAAATACAGGACACCTGGTTGAATTTGGATTTCAGATAAACAGCGTATAATTTTTTACTATAAGTATATTCCATGCATTTGGGGGGACATGTTTGTACTAAAAATTAGTCATTGTTTATCTGAAATGGAAGTGTAACGAGGTTTCCTGTATTTTATCTAGCTACTCTATGTATGGGTGGAGGTACTATTTATAGAGGATGGTGAGTAAGTCTCTCTAATAGGTAATCTTTGAGTATTGCCCAGAAGGAAGTGCAGAGCAAGTCATGTTGCTATGTCTGGAAAGAACATGCTGACAACAGAACAGCAAGGGCAAAGGCCTGAACCAGGAGCATGATGTCCTCCCAAGATTGAAAGGAGCCCAGTTTGCAGGAAAGGAGAAGTAATCATAGTTGTAGAAAATTCCAGGTTTACGGGGAGACTGAAGTGAATACAATTATGAGGATTCTCTTTGAAAAAACTAACAAACTTACAAAAATTAGGTGTGATAAAATAGTCCACAGAAAATCACAAAAATAAAAACACACAAAATACTGTAAACATCACTATATCCAAAGAAATAAAACATTACTTTTATTAATTAACTGCCTGACACATACCTTTGTAATATGTTTTTCCTACACTTTTGGCTATGTGTATTATGATCATTTCTTCCTGTGAAAATAATATTGTAATGTCATTTTCTGTAGAGAGAGAAATGAAAGATAGTCTCTCCTTTACCATGATTGATCAAAACTGGAGCTTTATTATTGATAATTGAGAAAATATTTTTTTCAGTTAAACAATTTATTAATGATGTTAAGTGAAGTTTAAGATTTTTGTCAAATTTGGGCAAAAATCTCTATCAAGCTTTCTTAAGATCTCAGGACATTTCAAATTTTCTGAGGCAAAGACTGGTCTTCAATATATTTTTTTTAAGATTTTGTATTTATTTATTTGTCAGAGAGAAAGAGCACAAAAGCAGGGGGAGCAGCAGGTAGAGGGAAAAGCCTCTTCTCTGAGCAGGGAGCCCAACACAGGACTTGATCCCAGGAGCCTGGGATCATGACGTGAGCCGAAGGCAGATGCTTAACTGACTGAGCCACCCAGGCATTCCATCAATATTTTTGATTCAGCAATTCTTATGTCCTCACTGTAGTAGCATATTATAAATTGTGTGCTATATTTGTCAATATCAGAATTGTGTTGCATTATAGAGTATATTTTGAAAACAAGGACAGTATTTTGAGTAGGATTTGATGAGAACTGAATCCTCCATGTATAGTTTACTAACTTCAGGCTCTGTACATTTCAAACTCTCTTTCTCCACCATGTTCCCAGTTCTTGGCGCCCTAGAGCCTGTTCCTATGGCAAGCAGATTTCACCCTGCACTTCAGGTGTGCCCTGTGAGTTGGCACAGTAAGCAGTAGCAATAACAACTGAAAAGGGTGGCTAGCACATGGAAATGACAGCAAAGTACATAAAGATGTCCCTCTAAACCCAAACTCAATGTATCTTCATCTCAGTTTCCCTTACAAATATGATTATGACTAACCAATCATGAGGAGTAATGTGACAGATGATACATGTAAACTCAGAGTGGAAAGGGCCTGTGAACTTAACTGGTTTCAATTAAAATACCTTACTTTTGCAATTTTTACGCAAAACATCATCGTGAAAACACATTCGTAGGTCCCCTCCGCTCGACTTGAAGGTACCCATTCCCAGTGAAGGGTCCTTTACTAAGTACACAGTAAATTCACCTCTGCAGTGATTAGCATCTGCATGTATCTAATAAGTATTAAATATATTATATTTAACCAAATGATAATATTTTGACTTTTATTAATTCCACCCTGCACAGTTTAGCATATCTAAAAATTAGGACCATCTTACAATAAATGGTGTTTTATAAATGTTGTTAGCCAAGCAGCAATTCATAATAAGATTGTCATTAGCTATGTGAGCATGAACATCAACAAATGCCAGCATCATGAGGTACTGGAGGTATTCTATAACTGATTCGATAATGGCTACACAGGTGTATACATATGTAAGGAACCAATGGTGTGGGAATAAAGTGAGGTAGTACAGTGCATGTATTTAGTAATATTCCCAAAAAGGGAGTAAAAAATATAGGCTAGCTGTACATAATGCAAAACTAAATTAAGAGACCAACATCAAGGCCTTTTAGTATTTTGAGCATTCTTTTATGAAAACACCACCATCAACATTCTGGTTGGTACGAAGGATGACCATATGGAAAAACATGGGTAGTAAGACTCAGTCAGCCAAGTGATTTGCAACAGTCAGAATCTGAATCTGAAAAAAATTAGGTGTACCTTAAATAATTTATTTTGTTTATATTTTCCAGCTGAGTGAGAGTAATGCATGATAAAACCTATGTCTGGTTAATTCTGTAAGACTTCTTTCAGCAAAAAGTCTAAGTGATGAAGTTTTGTGTCATAGTTTAATTGGCAGTATTTTTCTTCCTTAGTAGTACATACAATGATTGCATCTTAAAATCAATGCCTTAGAATGATAAAATACAGTAATTGTATTTGGAGGATGGACAGCATGGCTGCCCATATGGGTGGGTGTGAGTGGAAAAGTGGTGAAAATGATGTAAATCCTCTAGAAGGAAATTAATGTATATTGCCTAAATCTGAAAAACAAAGAAACAACAATGCAAATGTATTATTTGGAGATAAACAAGTTTATTTTATTGGTTTGCTAGGGAAGCCATAACAAAGTATGACTGACTGGGTGGTTTAAGAATAGAAATTTATTTGCTCACAGTTCTGGAGGCTAATAGTCCAAGATCAAGGTGTCAGCAGGGTTGGTTTCTTCTGAGTCCTCTCTCCTTGGCTTGTAGATGGCTATCTTCTTTCTGGGTCTTCACATGGTCTTCTCTCTGTGCTTGTGTGTATCCAAATTTCCTCTTCTTATTGACACCAGTCATATTGGATTGGGGCCTACCCTAATGCCCCAATGACCTCATTTTAACTTAGTTAGCTTTTCAAAGACCCTATCTGTAAATGCCAACACATCCTGAGGTACTAGGAGTCAGGACTTTAGCATATGAATTTGGGGGGGACAAATTACATTTATAACATATAAAACAACTCACCTAAATGATATAAAATTTCTTTTGACTCAGGAGGAAAATATAGGGTAGTGTTGTATTCTTAATAAATTTTACTTATCATGTACAACTTTGATAAAAATAAATACAAGAAAAAGTCAGAGAAGAAGAGAATCCAGAGAGAGAGAGAGAGAGAGAGAAATTGGAGACAGTAAGTAGACTATCCTTTGAGGGAGGAATGTATAAAGGGAATGGAGAACAGCAGTAACTGGAGAGGTATGCAAGGAGAAGTCATAGTTATTTCTTTTCTTCTCTTTTTTTTTTTAAGATTTATTTATTTGAGAGAGAGAGAGAGAGAGCACAAGCTTGAGGGCCAGAGGGAGAGGGAGAGAAAATCTCAGGCAGACTCCACACTGAGCACAGAGCCCGGCACGAGGCTTGATCTTAGGACCCTGAGATCAGGACCTGAGCTAAAACCAAAAGTCAGATGCTTAACCAACTGCACCACCCAGGAACCCCCATAGTTGTTTCTTAATAGTAGTGAGTATGTTTATGGGAATAGTCCAAGAGAGAAAGAAAGTTGATGATGTAGGTGATTGAGCCCTCCTCTGGAGAAGAGAATGGAGCTGGATGGGTAGAGTGACTGGCTTCAGAAGACGCAGTGAAAGTGGGTCCTGATGCAGAGGGCAGATGTGGAGATAGGAACTTGTAGAAAGTCTTTTGGATTGCTTCTATTTCTCAGTGAAATAATATGCAGATCGCTTCTATTTCTCAGTGAAAAAATATGCAAAAATAATAATCAGCTGAGAATGAAGACCAGAGATGGATCTTGGTAGTTTGAGAAGGAGAAATTGTGAAATAGTCATTTAGGAGAGAGAGTGAACTGACTGGCTAGATGCTGTAGGATTGCTAAGAGCATGCTGGAGTTTGGTGGTCATGAATCTGTAGTGAAGCCAGTCAGTATGTGGTAATTAATTAATGCAAGGGATGAGAAATGTGGAATGAAGAAAGGAAAGCACCTGGAATGGTTCCAGAATCTTGCCTCGAACAATGGTTAGATATTGGTGTATTGAATTGGGATGCAGGTGGAGACCCAGGCATGGATTAGGGAATAGAGATGGTATGAATTCAGTTTTTAAGATGTTAATGAAAAAGTGCCTATAGGATATGCATATAGACTGGTATTCAGCCAGAATTTAAATATGTAAGTTCTTAAAAGCAAAGGAAGATTTTAGGCTCGGTGATATCAGTTCACATCAGCAACACATGTAAACATGAACTGAAGGCCATCGGTCAGGTGTAGTGTTTAGAATGAGCCTAATTGTGATGTTTGTTGGTTGTAAGATGTCTGTTGAGGAGGCTGAGTTATTAAGGAAGGAGACATGAGGAATGGGGAGGCACAGAGAAGTTTACTGTGGAAGCTGCAAACACAGGGGTTTGTATACTATCTGACTGATGAGCTGAGCCCAAATATTGGACTGACAGCACCGTGTCGTTGATTGGGTCCACTGATCTGACAGCTACTCTGTACTTGTGCTGCTTTATTTATTTTTTTAAAAGAGACCTATATTAATTTATTTAGAAAAATTTTTATCAGAGTCAGATGTCAATTGAACAAATACATAACTGAATATTCTTCCAGCTTACAATGCATATAAAAATATTTCTATTATATAGAAGATACTTAATATACATGTGGTAACTGAATGCTTGAAAGTACAAAGAAAAATGTCTACCAAATCTGTTATGTTAAAAGTCTATGACTTTATTATTTTATTTTGAATGAAATATCTCTTTTGAGTGTTCCATTATAGATGTTTAAAACCTGATTCATAAATATACCATTTCCCTTGTTTCTCAGATTCTTATATTTATTTTCACCTCATTTTTTAAAAACATCAGAATTAGAATAAATTACAATTTATAAATACTTCTCTGGTCTAATTACGGGAACATTCTAAGATATCTAACAGTCATACAGTTTGATTGTGTATCACATACTTAATAAAACTAAAATCTTGAAATGTTTCATAGTTAAATAATCCAAAAAACAATTACAGAAATCAATAGTGTCAAGATAATGTTTAGAGAATAAATTAAAGCATTCGGTCATATGCCCAATAGCAGAGAAAAAAATGTTTTAAAGGGAACTATGTTAATACATTTTTAATAGTATTCTACATCATAATATGTAGTATTATGAAATTGATCAGATTGACTTCATATGGTAATGCATTTTACATACTTTTATTAAATTATATTCAAATTCAGTGCCTTATAATAATTTAAAACAGAAATGTCATTTTAAATTTTATAATGTGCTAAATAGTTAAATAATTTAATATGAAAAATTTAATGTACCATTTTGATAATGTATCAGGATTTACAGAAAATTAGTTTCTTTTATCTTTTATTCCCGAATCCCTAAAATAAAGAGTGTCAGCATAGGAAATTCAATTTGTATTTTCTTTTATAAAGATTAATCTTCAGTAGATTTAGAATACAATACTTTTGGGGATTAAATAAATTTTTCAACTTTGAAAATTAAAATGTGTGTGTTTACGGTTTTCTGATCGATATATACATATATTCTTTTGTGCCATATTGAGAGAGGGACTTTATTCAACCTCCAGGGTAGGTCATGCACAACACAGTATTGAAATAGCCTGAAATTCCTTGCTTATTTGTTAGTGTTTGCTTGTGAATGCTTTTTTTTTTTAAGATTTTATTTTAAGATTTTTTTTTTTAAGACCCAACTTGAGGCTCGAACTCACAACCCTGAGATCAAAAGTCACGTGCTCCACCGTCTGAACCAGCCAGGCACCCCTGCTTGTTTATTTTCGTTTATGTTTGTGTGTGCATAACTATGGTTAATACAACTTCACATAATCTAATTTGTTTACATGTACCCCTTCACTATTATTAGATAGAGATAACCCCTGCTGTATTTTGTATACATTTTTTTTCTTCCTCCTGATGCACCACCTTTGTACTACAGACTCAGTGTATAATTATTGGGCAGATTCTTTCTTTTGCATCTGTATACCGATACAGCTGATCATCTAGTAAATTTTGGCTCACTCTATATACTCCAATAGCTTTGCTGTTAACAAGGCAAGATTTTTAGCAGGTCAGAACACAAAACAAACTTTGGATTTAGATAATTTTTAGTTCACTCTGCCTTTTTCTAACAATGTGATTCTGAGTAAATGAGTTAAGCTCCCTAAGCCTCACTTTCTCATTTGTGAAATGGAATAATGATACATATAAGGATCCCTACCTCACAGGATTATCATCAGTATGAGTTAAATAAATAGGTAAAACATCTAGCAGCATGCTTTGCTTATAGTAATTGGTTATTATATTACCATTATTTTAATTAAGTTCAGTTGAACTAGTTTCTGAGACCTAGTCATGTGTATCTACTTAGATGTTGTGGACATGACTTGGAGTGTCTTATTAGCAAAGTGTAATATCCCCCTTTCTTAGAGGTCCAGTTAGTCAGAAGTGCATCGTGATATGGCTTCTTTGATCAGAATCAGTCAGACTAGGAATAGGATCTACCTGATTCAAGTTATGCCGGACAAGGTCCCAACATAGACGTTTTCAAACTAAAGCAGAAAGAAAGACCTTTATTGAATCTGTCTCTGAGGGCAAAGCTAAAAGCTGTGATGCTCAAAAAGTCCTGGCAGTTTGTACCATACGACATGATGGGATCAGCTTGTTAATTAGAGAGAATATGATTCAAAGCAGGAGGAAGCATTGCTTCAGTCTTTTATTCTGTGTTTGTTGAGCACCTGTTTGCTGGATAGTGATAAGCATTAAGGGCACAATGGTGAGCAGAACCAGGCAAGTCTCCTGTTTCTTGGAGGGCATTAGCTGAGGAAATGTTCGGTGTTGGAGGCAGGCACTGAAAGACTAACTACAACCATGAGTGACTGATTATACACCAAGCGCTATGAAGGGAGGAATAGGGTCCAGTGACAGGATGGGACTAGAGGGTTAGGAACATCGTCTGTGGGTAAGTCACACTTGAGCTGATACAATGAATCAGAAGTGACGATCGAGGCAAAGATGGAGAGGAGCATGGCTCAGGTGGTGGAGTGGGGAGATGTATAAAGAAAGTGAAGAGGAAGAGGCAGTATTTAAAAAACTAAATGAAAGCTAAATTATGGAGTGGTGATTCAGAGTGTAGACTATGGACCCAAACTACTTGGTTTTCAACAAAGAGCTACCAGTAACTAGCTGTGGCTCTTTGAGGAAATTATTTAACCATGTTCTGCATTAACTTTATCAAATGTTTAAGGGGATCCTACAAGTTACATAGCAACCTCAGAGTGGTCGGTGAGGACTAAGTGAAATGATATATATAAAGCACTTGGCACAATGTGTTCAGCATATGCTAAGATTCAAATGTATATTTAGAGGGTAAATATGAAGAGGGTAAGTGTAACTCAAGAAGAGGCTGAGAGGTAGCCAAGAGCATGAGAGATTATCTGATTCCTATTATGGAAAGATCTCCAAGTCTTAGAGTAGAAAAGATTTGACAGAGATATGATTAGATGTTAGGAAGCAATTCCTATGCTGCAAGCCTAGGTGACAGGAGCTTTGATGCAGTGGTGGCAATTGTGGGGACAGATTTTAGAGTGTTTGGGAAGTGAAATCTATAGGACTTGGGCATAAATTGGAAATGAATGTAAAGGAGAAAAAAGTATCAGGAGTAGCAAGGAAGTTTTGAGATGAGGAGTTAGAAGGACAGGAAATACACATAAGAACAAAAAATATAATGCAGGATAGTAAGTCTTATCGGTCAGATAGGAACAAATTGCTAAGATTGCAGAGGAGGGCATATATTTGTAAGCAATCTGAGGATCTTTGGGAATTTCCATTATAGAGTTTGGGAGTTTGATGCTCTTTTTTTTTTTTTTCCTTACAAGCAAAATAGGGAGACTGAAAATAATATTGGGATTATTTTCCTATACTTTCCTCTGAAAAATCAGGTCGTTACTCACACAAAGCACAATTTTAAAATAGCTGTTGAATGGTTTATCTTTGTTTTATTATTTTATCAAAATTCTCCTATACATTGAAATACATTATTCAGTGCTTATTTCCAAATACAAAAATAGAATTAGAAAAAGTGAACATTTCTGGTAGGCAAACAGTAGATATCGGACCCTCTGATCTCACCAAGCAGAGAAAACTCCTCTCTTCTTTGGGGGAAGTATGCTGATGGGGAAAGGGAAAAGGGTATTCACTCCATGCTCTTTGTTTTCTTCTGGGAGAGAAGAATTTCCTTTCTGTCTATGGAAGCTTGAGGAATAGGGATGAACTCCCTGTGGAGGCACAGCTGATGATGTAGCAATTTGAAACTAAATAATTCATTGAAGTTTCTGGAAACTGAACTTTTGGATATGTGGGTGCCATATTTTATTTTGATTAAAACAACAAAGATGGGACGCCTGGGTGGCTCAGTCGGTTAAGCGGCTGCCTTCGGCCCGGGTCGTGATCCCAGGGTCCTGGGATCGAGTCCCACATCGGGCTCCTTGCTCAGCGGGGAGCCTGCTTCTCTCTCTCTCTCCCTCTGCTTGTGCTCTCTCCGTCAAATAAATAAAATCTTTAAAAAAATAAAATAAAACAACAAAGATATTTGATATAAGAACACTTTCTTTAAGAATTAGAGTATGCCAACAAAAATCAGTAATTAATGAAAATTTCTAAAATAAAAAAAATCTGCTAATAATTTACAGCTTTCAGTAAGGCTAAAAAAGGCAGCAGATAGAAGCAAAGGTGAAGATCAAAACAGAACAAATTTATAGCAAGTGTGTTAAAAGAGAGAACATTTTAGTCATAAAAGAAATCATCAAATGGATAAAAACCATGCTATTTAACTATCATGGCTAGAACAGCATTAGCTATATATATATGTATATATATATATATATATATACATATATATATATATATACATATATATATGTGAATTTTTGAGAACCTACTAGGTTCTGGGCTAATGCTTATAGAATATAATAAGACAAGAAGTTCTTTCCATGTTATAAGAGAAAGAACATGCTAGGAAAGATTTTAATACTAAGTCCATAGTAACTGGCTGTATGACCTTGAGCAAGTTAATAAACTCCCCTGAACCTATGTCCCCATCTGTAAATGGAGTATTAATACCTAACTGTAGAGTATTAAAAGTTATTGAGATAACATATATTAGATATTATGCTTTTAATAAATAGTGGTTATTACTATTATTTGGTCTTCACATTTTATTTTCTATAAGATTGCATTACAGTCATAGAACTCACATCTTTGGTTCAGAGTGAGCCTACAGTTAATTAAAACTAGACCTTTTTCACATGAACTGATTCAAGTATTTCTTAAAATTTATTTAGAAATACATATCATTGATGAATAAAGATAAGCTATAGTATTAAGCTATAGTTTTATTAAAATGATAAAGTTCTTTGGAGGAAATAAAAGAGAGGAGAGCAAGATCACTCAATCTTTACTTAGGATAATGAAAAAAAAAATCACACTGTGGGCTCCCTTGTTATAGTTGAATATGCAAACCCCTGCTTTCATTTTTTTTTTAAAGCTGTGGATTTTTTTAATTGCTTACTTATTTGTTTTATATCATGAGTTAAGATGTCAATTCTTAAAGAATTTATTCTCTAAAATTTTAGAATTTCAAAATTCTAGTTCATATCAATACCATGAGGATCTACAGTGAAAGTGAATTTTGATCATTTTAACATTCACTGACTAATAAGTATTTATATTGTATATATAAATGCAGTATAGTACTAGTTTCTTATTGATGCCTTAACAAATTATCACACACTTGGTGACTTAAAACAACGCACATTTCTTATCTCACAGATTTATAGGTTAGAAGGCCAACATAGTGTCCCTGGGCTAAAACTACAATGGCAGCAGAGTTGACTTCTATATAGGTTGCTTGTTGGGGGCAGGGGGGAAATCTGCTGTTTCCAGGCTCATCTGGGGTCTTGGTAGAATTCAGTTCCAAGCAGTTGTAGGACTGAGATCACCATTTCATTGCTGGCTTTTGGCCAAGAGTCCTTTGCAGTTTCTGGAGGCTGTCCAGATAACCTTCATCTTCAAAACCAGCAAAGGTGGTTGGGGCCCTTTCGTATTTCTCACCGACCTCCTCTGTGGCTTCATCCCTTCTCTTTATTCTTCTAAATTTCTTTGACTTCATCTGGAGAAAGTTTTCTGTTTTTAAAGTCTCATGTGATTAGATTGGGCACACTTGGATAATCCAGGATTATGAGAATCTTCCTATTTTAGGATCCATAACCTTAGTTACACCTATTAAGTCCCTTTTGTTATGTAACAATGTTACATGTTCACAGGTTCTAGGGATTAAGGCGTACACATTTTGGGTGGAGGCATTATTCTGCCTACCATAAATATGTATTCTCAGATAGTTATTGGTGTGAATTTTTGGTGTGCCCATAGAATCTTAAATTTTTTACTAGTAAACAATTAAGAAAAATATGTAACATATGTACTGCGTTTTCATAAGGAAATTTGTAAATCATACTTATATTAGCTAACATTGTTTTATTTCTTCAATTACCATCAAATTACACAAGTTTGGTAACTCCCTTTGAAGTAAATGAGCAACATTTATTCTCAATAAAGCTTCCATTTTAACTAGGCACATTAAATATCATTAGCACAAATTCATTATAAATTACATTCCAGATTTCATACAGGGTTTATTTACCCAGCACTTGTTATATAGGAAAAGTTAACTAAGATAATATTAATATTAGTTTTAGCAAATGCCCTGCAGTTAACTAGAATCTATTTAATATGAGAAGAAATTCTTGCTTTCTTTTGTAATGTTCACAATGGACAAAAATCTAATCCATGTTTAGTTTATACTTATTAATCTAACCATTCTACATTTATTTTTGTTCTAATGATACATGTAAATTCAGAAGCAAATTTGAAATAGATGGACTTTAAATTTCAAACTTCAGTGTTTTATGTCATTGATTATGTTAAAAGATACATAGATGCTCTATAATTACCCAGCTTATCACTATTTTAATGTAACATCTTTTAAAAATATAATTTGGATTTTTGGCATTAGTCCTTGATTCTTATTTTATCCAATCACCATAGTCTTGGATATCCCCTGCAGAGATGGATCCATTCCTAACAAGGGTCTTTTTTTTTTTTTGGAACTTGGTAGTGACTATTATACAGATGACAATCCCTGTCACTCTTTTTAGGCGGTAGCTTTTCAAGGCAGAGTCGTGCTCCCTGATCCTTCTTAAGCCCCTGTTTAAATGTAAATTAGAAGAGACCAGTTTACATTACTTATTCCAGGCATCCATACGCAACACCAGATTGAAAAAAAATATTTGTAAGAAGCTATCCCTATATTTATCTTATGACACTCATCACTATGACATTTTAGTGCTTAAGCTGCCAAACTAGAAGCACTTCAATTATCTACCTAAGGGAGAAACCATCCAAAACAGACAGACCTTTGTCTGTTTCAGAGCTACATTGAGCAAGTGAAGAGCAAGTGACTTTTTAGTGCTCTTGGTCTAATTAGATAGCAGTTTGGTCAAAGGGTTATTTGCATCTTTTCCTGAATAAGAGAAATTAAATGCCCTTAACTGGATTTTGAAAGGCAGATGGGACCTTACATGGCCTAATATCACCTTCTCCACTGGAGATTTTAATTTAAAAAAAAAAGTTCCATCTTTAGGTAAATGAGAGGACAGTAACATTGGCAGAAGGTAATTATTAGCAGCATTCAAGGGCACAAAAGAAAGAAAAGTCGCGAGTACCTCCTCTTAGCCTTTTAATGGAAGGTAAAAGAAAGTGAAAAACAAACAAAAAAAGGAACTTTACCTATGAAAGGAGAAACGTCCTTCCTCTAAATTTCCATTGAATTTTCTACTTAAACTTGGTGATTTGGTGTCCTATTAATTTAGCATTTGGCTGTGGAAATGTTTTTCTTATCAGCAGAAGTGCAGTTATTATCACCAAATATCATTTGAAAACAAAGAGGCTAGAAGAACAGAACACTCTCCTTGTTGGTATTCAATGAATACATAAAGTCTCATTCATATCACCTACGTAAGATGTCACTTAAAATCCTTGGGATCAAATCTCTCTGCTTTCCCATTTATAATCTGTGGAATTTTAATTCCTTTGAGCCTAACTATTCTCAGCTGCAAAATTGGATCAATATTGCTCATTTCACCGGTTTGTTTTAATGGCTAATTGAGATAATGCTTGTGAAATCTTTCGCATGTTTATTATCTAAGTGCTCAATAAATAAAGATGCTGTTATTTATTTTACTTGATGCTCATGGCAAAGCTGTGAAACAGGCAAGGAAGGCATTATTATTATCATTTCACAGTTGAAGAAACTGAGAGAGGAGTAGTCAGAGGATTTCTTGTACATAATGGAATGTTCATGATTCTTTCCACTACTCAGTGCTGCTTCTTAGCCATGCAGTTGCCCATCTAGATGTGAAGGATACATAATTTAGAGTGTCTTCTTCTTCTTTTTTTTTTTAACATTTATTTATTTATTTGAGAGATAGAGAGCACAGGGGGGAGGGGCAAAGGGAGAGAATCTTAAGCAGACTCTGAGCTCAGTGTGGAGCCCCATGACCCTGAGATCACAACCTGAGCTGAAACCAAGAGTCAGCCACTTAACCAACTGCACCACCCAGGCACCTCTAGAGTATCTTCTTGATGTGAAGATGTGCAGTAACCTATCATGTGCACAGCACACTGTTACACACGCTGAAAGAAACAGAGAAGCATAATTGCTTTACACACTTCCTGTTCAGTAGAGAAGAGGTCTGTGCTACTTGGTTCCTGGTCCTTCTTGGCTCAGAGAGTTGACTCAAAAGCATAATCATGGGGTTGAGGTCGCCATAAATATAATGCTGCTGATAGCATGTATTCCCTTACATGTTAAGGACTTGGTGTTAAAGCTGGCTTCCTTCTCTATTTGATAATCACTTCTCATTGCCCATTATTTCCCTCCCCCCTTTCTTTTTCATCTAATAGACTTTTATTGGAACACAAGCAATTAAGCCTGACCTCTCTTATAGATGAATGCATTATTTCCTTCATGTGTTGTGTTTAGTGTCTCTAAAAAAGAGATTTTTTTAAAGTGATGGTTTAAATTAAGGGGATGTTAGATGGCTTTCTTATAAAATTTTTCTTCTATAGCTTTTACAACACTTAAAAGAAGCTAGCATTGTCTTTTGAGTGACATGAGGACATAGCTGGAAGGTCCCTGCAACCTGTGTATGTTGCCTCAGATCACATAACATGCTGACATGTGATGACTGGTCTCAACAACATAAGGATATAGGGAATAAGCAGGTAGACTGAATAAACGTTTGTATGTTGGAGTGTCTTCTGTGTATGTGTGTGAATTAGGTGAATTAGAGCAGAGGAGGTTAAGAGTGGGAGAGAGAATAAAATCAAGATAAAATGGCTCACACAAAGAATCCAAATGCTCCAAAACCCTAAGCCCTGATTTCGGTCAGAATCCAAAGGAGCACACGCTTTTTATGTCTCTTGCTGTGCTTTTTCTTGCCCTACTTATCATTCCCCTGCCATTCCATTAGATCTGGTTTAAATCTGTTGGGTAATAAGACAACTCTACTGAGCTGTATTTTTTCCTCCAGTTTCATTTCAATACAAGGTCTATGTAACTGGAAAAATCTGTTTGGAGGCAAATAGCATGACCCATAGCATGAGAATATTTCTGAATGATAGAGAACCGGATTTGTTAGAGCAAATTCCAACAGCTGTCTTTTCTGAGTTGGTTCCTTATAGCTCAGTCTTAAAACATTTATCTATTTGCCAAAGGGACAAGGGCTAGTTGTCTTCTTGTTCTCTTTTTTTCAAATTGAAATTGTATAGGAATGAGACAGGAAATGGCTAGAATGCCCATTCAGCATGTAAAATGGGAACAAGACATCAAAACCTTTTGAGATATACCTCTGCAAATTATTGTGAAAACCACATGAGATTGTCTTTATTCCTAATTCTAGATGTCTATTATGTTTTACAATCCAAAAAATCAGACAGAACGCAATGTGCTACTTTGTCAGGATATCTCCATGGGATCATAGGGAACATTTTCCTCTCATGATAAACTGTGACCATACATCTGGATTTTAGAGTTGGAAGGTGTTTTATACACCACCTAGTTTAACCCCCACTTGATAGATAACAGAGACATGGTAACTTGCCTAATTTTGCACAGCAAGCTAGTGAAAAGCTCTGAATAAAGACAAATGTAAGTTTCCAGCAATTGTATATATTTGAAAAATCTAGGCATTTTGAGGGGGAAAAACATGATAAACAATCCTAAAATTATTATTGAATGGATGACAATGCAGATGCTCTAATTTGATTCATCTAACAACAGAAGCAATCCAACTACTCTTTTCAGACCTCAGTGATGAGTGGCTTTCTGATAATCCAGTTCTTTCAGCTGTACCTCCCCAACATGCCTCTTTATGGTGAATGTCACCTCACAGCTGAAGCAAGTTTATGGGGCACTGCCGTTCCCCGGGCGCTCTTTGTTCAGTGGAGAACCAGAGAACTTCAGTCTCGGGGACTGCGAATCCACCAGCTTTCATCAGTCTGAAATGCATTTTAAATCAGTGTCAGGCTAGCTGCAAAATTTATGTCGCCAACTTCATAGTAACTCCAGCTGTCCCACAGTCCTGTGAGTACCTATACTAATTACATATGATAAAACCCAAGAAATGAGCAGAAACAGTGGTTTTATGCTATGTTTGAAAAGAGAGATGAAAATGCAGACTCAAAAACAGTAATCCTAATCAGTGCCCTAGAGAAAAAAAAACCTTCTGGGTATATTATCATGGATGTAAAGAAAATATATACATGTAGAAGCTTTATGGTACTATACATACCAAAGTGAAACTATTAAATGTTGGTGTCTCCCCTTGAGAATACTGAAAACCTTTCATTTTCTTTTGTCTGGTATTTCTGAAGCCATCTTTTCTCACATCTGAGTTTGGTTAGTCACTATTTCAAACATTATTATACTGAAAACGTTATTATATTGAAAATTCAAATAAAATGGTTTTGCATTTAGGTCTCAGATTCCACACAGAATTCTTTAATTATTAGTGAAGAGGGTTTGATTTTTTCCATATTGAAACCAGTCTCCTTAATGCTTCTAGGACTGAAGTATTTTTGGTTTTAATTTCATGTCACTAATGTAGTCATCAGAATTGGTACATTTTGTCCTTCATGATTTCCCTGATTGGCAATTACCTGACCAAAAATGGTAAAGTACTTCATGAAGTAGTGCTTATCAACAATTTTTCTGAATGTACAATTTTGCTAAGTGTGGTTTTGCTATATATATTGACAAATTGGAACACGACTTCATGGCCTGATAATGTCCGTTACCTAACTGGAATTGCTGGGAAAGTTACAGACTGTTTGGTGTGTGGGAAGATGCTTTAATATTGTCCTAAGTGAACGGGAAAGTAAGTGCTGTTTATAACCAGAGGAGAAAGTAATAAATAAATAAATCAAGAGGAAAAAGGAAATGTGACTATCCGAGAAAGGGAGTGGAAGCCTAGTTTCACATCCCTTGTTCAGTTGCTTGGGAGACAAAGGGAGGGGAAGTGGAGAACGGAGTTTTGTTCAAAACATCAGGAGCAACAGAGGGCACTAGTTAAACATGTAGGTTGTGGAGCCAGAATTCCTGGGTTTAAAGCTTATTTTTAACACTTCCTGGTATGGGAATAATGGCAAACTGCTTAATCTAAGCCTCAGTTACTTAGTTCTGCAATGGGGCTAACAATAGCACCTACCTTATAAATTCATTGGGAAGATTCCATGAGATAAATCATGTCTTGATCCTTAGTCCAGAGCATGACCCATTCTAAATGGTAGCTGTTATTGTTATTAAACCTCAGGAGTTTGGTATGGTTTTGTATGGGGGGAGCTCTAAGGAAAACTGTAAAAGCAGAGCCAAAGAATATAAAATTAGTTTTGTTGTTAAAAGGGATTTGATAAGACATATATGCTACTCTAGCTACAATGTAAACTTGCTGGAAATAGCTTGGAAAGAGTGTGGGATTGCGACAGCTGATTGTAAGTTGGAAGAAAAGCAGAGTTATTATTTTTTAGGTCCAAATAGAATTGCCTAATGGATTCCATACATTAGTAATGTAAGACTATATGCCTGACTTACTTTTCCCTGGCTCCATTTGAAGGGAAGGGAATGAGAGATCTAGTAGAAGGTGACTTGGCATACAGAGCAGCACAAGCTTATGCTCATTGTCTCCAGAGATCCTGGTGAGACAAAGAGATGCGGAAGTTTCTGGAAAGGAGACAGCAAGTTTTTATCCATTCCTCTTAGGCCAGAAAAGTCTTGAGGCCATGATTCATCACCAAACTCGGATTAATTTAAAAGCAGCTTTGGATCCCTTAGCTTTGGTGGTTAAACTGTTTTGTGGAGACTAAGTGGTAATATACAGGGGCACTTCAAATAGGGATAGATGGGCAGATTTCCTTATAGGTTACAGTTTCTACATCTTTAAAATGGTTATAATCACAACTTTCTCACAGGCATGTTGTGAGAATTAAAAGATATGACTTATTTAAAAAAAAAAAAGCTACCTAACACAATGTTTGGTACACAATAGTTGTGCTACAATTGTTAATTTCCTTTCCTTCATCTATTTTAGAATTTCTTCATGATTCCTCTAGATGCTTTCTCGCTTCTACCTATTGTGACATCCAGTTGAGAGCATGATGACTTCTCATTCATTTTTCTTGCCTGTTTAGTTGATAACCTATTGCTTTTCCTTGGACATTTTACATTTCCTTTGTCTACTTCCTTCCTTGGTCCTCTGACAGATGTTATTTTCAATTCTCTTTTGTGCTTAATATCTTCTGTTGGCTCCTCTAGATTCATTTGCCTTCTTCTCTACTTTGCTCTGCTTTAATAATGGGCTGCATCAATGATCCCCATGTTTTCTGGCTTCTGTATGGGTTTGGCCAGTGAGGAAAGGGTGCTGGTGGAGATCCTTGAGAGCATGTGATACTGCTTGGCCCGTGAGCTGAATCCCAGCAATCAGAAGCTCCCTACCCCCTCCTCTGTCCTTGGCACGTGTGTTCCACTTGCTTTCCCTGTTCCCAGAAGCTGCCCCGAGGAGATAGTGATGTGGTATTAAGATCACCATGATGGTATATGTGACTGAATCCAGTTAAGGGCTCTAAGAAACTTTAAAGATTTGGTAGGTGGGTGCGAAGATCTATTCTCTGTGGCTGCCCAAGACAAGCATCTTATGTAAGTTCCCTTGCTTATTAAACCTGCCACCTACCAATCTGGTGTGGTCTGCCCCCCCCCCCCCACTTTTTTGGTCTCCCTTACCCTCTGCACAAAAGGGCTAGTTTTAGAGTATATGAGGTGAGCTCCTGAGGAAGTTGTATCCAACAAAGGGAAAAGTGACTGAGGAGTTAATTTCCTCAGTTCCCTTCCTATGGGATCACCAGGTCTGGTTGCATCGAGTTAGGTGGTTCTCTCCACATGGCTCTGTCTCCTCATTCAGGCCTAATACCTTCTCTCCACTTCCCATCAGACCTAGGGGTAGCTCCTCACTGTTACTAGCCCAAGATCTTCATAAATGTCTCCCTTTTAAACTCTTCTCTAATTACCCAATTTGAACGTGCTATCTCTTTCCATCTAGGATGCTTGGAAGGATATAATGCCTCTGCTCTTGAATTCTACCACTCTTAATCTTTTTTTCTCTATATTAATATAAGCACCTATGTTACATCTAGAAAATTTCAAATTTATAAGAAAATCAAAGCACATTTAAATAATACAAGCTCAGTTTGGATCACTAATTATTAGGTGCCTGAGTGGGTAATCTGTAAATAGACACTCACATACATTTTTCATGTCTTAATATATAAGCTGGAACCTGGCTAATGAAATAATACATAATACAAAATAATACATATTTTGGAATTTGGAATTTGATATAAAATGGTTTTCTTTCAAGGTCTCTTGTTTAGATAGTAGTGGCTAATTGTCAATGGACTTTATAAATATGAGGCTCTTAGTTATGGACCTCCAGGATAGAATTATAGTGAGGTTTTATGTTCCGTGTATATTTGTTTAACTATACATTTATATCACTAACCCAAACATTAGATAAAAGGTTAGGTTATTTCAGTAAATTGTAGGTGGAATTTGTTATTGTTTTAATTTTTTCATCACTTAAATTTCCAAAGATCTGAAATCAACACCTCAGTAGAAATATATTCAAGAACATAAAACATACAAAGAAAGGAGGTTTATTAGAAATTAAATGTACTCTTTAATTAGGTCTGGTGTTCACATCTGAGGAAAATCAAATGGCCTTTAGCAAATATTTTACAAGCATGGTTTTTGTATAAGGAAAGGTAGGTGACATAATGATCAATTATGAGACTGACATGCTATTTTCTTTTATCTTTGACTGCTCTGCTAAAATTCAAAGTACTGGGTTATACTACAGCATATCTTTTAGGAGCCCTATTAGATGTGTATTGTGTTTGCTAATTAGTGTTGGTAGTTCCTCAATTTGTAACCAATAGGGCACTAGGCATTGGATCAGAAAGATATCAGACATGCACTGACATGTACTCTTGTAAAGCAAAAACTAAATGTATTGTATTTTCTATTTTTATAGAGAGTAAAAAATTTTTTTTCTTTGATTTATATGTATTCTCTGGGAAAGATAAATGTTAAAACAGAGTCTGACACTCTGGTGTACAAAGAACTGTACATCCTTGACTGTATGATCTCTAATATCATCAATATAACAAACTTAGGTAAAATTCCACAAAGGTTGTCCAAGTGCTATCTTGTTTGTAAGTGCAATACTGCATATGTAAAATGATATTTGTGTTAATCAGTTATGTGGTAAATTAATGTAACATATGTATGTTATGTTATGCACACATATGTATCCTATTTATTGATTTATTCAGCAAATAGGTATTGAGAATCTCTAATCTGGGCACTAGAGCGGCAGCAGTGAGTTCAACATGGTCTCTGCCCTCATGAACATTACATATGATTAAGCATTTGCTGTAGATGTGAACAATTTTCTCCACAAAGAACGCACCCACTTAGAACAATTTAAAGACAGCAATGGAAAAACAGAAGAACTCTTGTTAATTGAGGCCTTTTTAACACAGTGGAGTGCCTCTTAAGTGTAGAAAGAAACTAATCTCAAATAAATTTAAATACCATGTCTCAGGGCATCTTTTTTTTTCATTCCTATTTTGAATCAATATCGTTCTCTCCTGCTAACAAAAGTTGAACTTCTCCTTTCCGCTGATCCTTAATTTATAATTTTAAAAATATATTTCAGCTGCACTGTTAACATTATTACCATCTCTAGCATTATATGGTTTAGCTCTATTTAGATGTCATTAAATAATATCTTTGAGGTATTTAGTTTTCACATATTTCTTTATTTTTCCTAGAAATAATATTGGCCTTTTTAGGTTGCCAGGAAAAATGGTTTCATTTTCTCAATACCATTACCTGGCTGTTAGATTTATATATTATGTACAGTTAAAAACAAACAAACAGTGAATTGACTGAGTCACCCATTGTCCACTGTTAAACATGCAGGAGATGCCCAAATAGGACCTGAGCAAGGTATGCATCATGACAAGCTTGCAGAGGGCAATTCGTGAGCCCTCTGGACCTCCCAAGACAATGTCAAAGATTTTATTAATTTTACAACCATTATAAAAAGAAATGAGAAAACAATAATGGAAATGTAACAATTATTATAATGTGATAATGAAAATAAAAAAAATAAATTTTTAATGGCACAATAAAAGGAAAACATGGTAGAAAAATGTAATAGAACTACATACAATATAACCCATAACCGTACATTTAAAAAGGCATTACATTGCAACTCTTCCCAGCATGGTCACCCAAGTCGAATATCATGAAATGGCTAATGGTTCACTTGATACTTCCCAAAGTTTAGAGAGCAGCAGGGGTAGAAAAATTCATTTGTCATTTGAGCCTTTATGAATGCCTAAGAGAATTACGTTCTCCTCCACATTCACCGTGCTGCGGCAGGAAGAGTGGGAGGCGCACGGTAGAGCCTGTGACATCCAACGCGAGAACTGAAAGATGTACAGCTGTTGGTGAAGGAAGGGAATGTTGTCATTTAGTGTTGGCAGAGAAACACTATCTTCTGGAAGGGAAGACAGGATCCTGGCAGGAAAGAATTTTAGATCACATAATACTGAAATCACTGATGCTGAAAATAGTACAGAAGTAGCTTTGAATCTGCTCTGCAATAATCAACCCAACATTGGTTCTCCCCATTCCTCATGCATATGTTTGCAAAACCACAGTGCCACAAGTAGAAATTGGTTAGCAACTGTGGCTGCGCATAACCGTTCACAAGTATGGGAGAACAGATTTCCTCTGAAAGAATTTTGCTTAACTAACCTGAAAGATTGTTTTGAAAAACTTTACAGGCCACAAAAAGTTACAGATATGATTGATAACAACTTTAACAAAATTTTCATAAAGCCTTTAAAGATTAAATAGTGAAAGAAGATCAGAGGTTGAAGGTACTGTTAGGGATTTAAAAACCACTTATCGAAGAAAAAACAAAAAAATAAGACGCTATGGGCCACTGTCTATATGATGCGAGGTAAATGGATACTCTGAAGACTGTAGTGTGAGTAGAGTGGTTCAGTATATTTATGATCTGGGGGCAGGGGATGGAGAGAGAAGGAGGAAGAGAGGAAGGGATGAATTGCAAAATCTGCTAGTAATAAAAGACTATTTAGACTGAGGATTGGTAAGAGCCTAGAACCTAATTTCAGATTTAAAATATATATATATTTTTTTTAATTCTTAAGATATGTAAAGAGTTCAAAAATTCTTGAGAGTGCATACACGTAAGAATAATTTTACTGCTTACCTTATTCGGTAGTTATTATATTCAATCTCAAATAGGCCAGGGTTTTAGTCACTGGCCAAGAAATTTCTGTAAAGTTTGTGAGGTACAGAAATCCTTGGAATGTATTTTACTGGGTGCTTTAAATGTAACATATAAAGCATTAGCAAGGAGAAATTATAAAAATTATAACCCTATAACCCTTTCAATTTTAAAATGAGTTATCTGTATATTAAGTGCTGATGGTGTAAGTTAAAAGTACATAGAGAGAGCTTAAATATATGAGTAGGGCACAGAATGAGTGCCCTTATTTTTCATGTTCTCTGGCCACTTTCAGGCATAATACAGATCAATTAACTTTCTAATCCATTAATAAGGACAGGTTCTCATCTGAATGTGCTCAAATGAAAGTCTAAAAATATCCCAGTTCAAGACTGCAGTGGTTTCGTATTTTGCCTATTTGCGTTGACTCACAATTTATTGCTGAAATAAAGTCATACTCTATCCAGGTGTAACCCTTGTGTCCTGTATTCGAGGGCGTAAACTTTGTATGTCTTCTTTTTTTTTTTTTTTTTGACAGAGAGAGAGACAGCGAGAGAGGGAACATAAGCAGGGGGAGTGGGAGAGGGAGAAGCAGGCTTGCTTCCCGCCGAGCAGGGAGCCCGATGCGGGGCTCGATCCCAGGACCCTGGGTTCATGACCTGCGCTGAAGGCAGACGCTTAACAGTCGACTGAGCCACCCAGGGGCCCCTGTATGTCTTCTTGAAAAAAAAAAAAGTGTTGTTTTTGTGATTGTGGACTTTGTGACACTGGCAAATTTATCCAGAAAGTTTATAGTAAAAAGGCTACACAGATTACTGGGTGTCTAATGGAAACATGATGCAACATGGAGTGTTAAATGTGCTGGAACCCAGAAGAATCACTTGCTGAATGTGAACGTTGCAATGTCGGTCACATGCCAGAACTAACTTCTGAAAATAAAGTACTTGTATCCATTAGAAAAACAAAACGATGATAATGTACTAAAGGGGTGGAATTGTCCAATTAAACGGTATTATTATGAACAAATGATGAAAGAATTCTCTAATGTGCAACTTCTCAGGCATTTCTGCCAGCTGTGATGGAAGAGAAACTTGAAGAAATCATGTGATACTCTTTGAAAATAGGAATCAGGGGCGCCTGGGTGGCTCAGTCGTGAAGCATCTGCCTTCAGCTCAGGTCATGATCCCAGGGTCCTGGGATCTAGCCCCGTATCGCGCTCCCCACTCCGCGGGAAGCCTGCTTCTCCCTCTCCCGCTCCCCCTGCTTGTGTTCCCTCTCTCGCTGTGTCTCTCTCTGTCAAATAAATAAATAAAATCTTTTAAAAAAATGAAAATAGAAACCAGTTTTTAAAAAGGAAAAAAATAGAGAAGAAAGCTAGGAGGAAAAAAAAAAAAGCTGGGGACTAGTACTTTTAAGATTTAAGTGCTAAGATTTAAGATTTAAGAGCTAAGCCTTGTCAGTTTTTATTGCTTAAGAAGATTGAGGAAATAGGTGGCAAGTATAGATGGTAAAGAGACTATATTCTGGATACAACCCTAACAGCCTTCAGAGTGTATATCTTTTCATGATATCCTTTTTTTCCCCCTTACTTGACACTTTCTCAGAGGATTTAGTCCAGTGTTTGAAGTTTAACTTCCACCTGCGTCCTGACGACGTCTAGATAAATATCTCCAGCCTCAATATCTCTCAGAAGCTCCAGTTCTGAATTTGACTGGACATTTGCACCCAGATGTTTTAAAGGCATCCCAGACCTAACCTGTTTGTTGCTTTCCCATTCCCTCTATTTCAGAAATTCCTGTGTTCATTAGTGTAATTAATGCACCTGCCATACACCCAATCGCCCAAGCTAGAAGTCTCTCTTGAAGTCAAGCTTAACCCCTTTCCTTTCATAGTTTGCTAAATCCAGTTTATCAGCAAATCTTTTTAATTATATTTTCATAAAAATTTACCAAGCCGACTCTTTCTGTTTTTTTCTGACGACATTGCTCTAGAGACCTTTATCATTTATTTTCTAGACAATTGCCATAGTTCCCAGTTAACTATATTGAGTCTGTCTCTTTCTTAGGTCTGTGTTCCACATTACTCCCAGGAATATTTCTTAAACAGACACATACATGTCTCTACCCATACTTTGCAAAAACTTTTCATGGTTCTTAGATTAGTAGAGAAGTAGTCCAAAATCCTTAGCTTATACTCTACACTCCAGGAACATTGGAGTCAGTGGTTATTTCATGAGAATGGAATTAAAAGATTTTATGCCTCATTTTCTTGCTCTAGAAATTCCCTCTGCTTAGAATTACCTTCTGTCCAATCTCTTCTTATGGAACTTGTAAAACGTATGGTTATCTTTTAACTCTCAAACCAAATACCACCTCTTTTGTCAGATTTTTCTGACTCTTCCCTTACAGAGTTCTTTATTCTTCTGTACTCAATTTGCTTAGTACCGTTGTTAAAACATGAACCAAATTGTATTAGAGGTTGTTTTTGTTTGTTTGTTTGATTTCTTTATATTCTTCTCCGTTCCATTATTTCCCCTTGATTTGTTCTTTTAATCCTGTTCTGTTCCTTTTGTGACACTCTGAGATCTTTGAAGTCAAGGACCTTTGTATAACTAGTGCCAAGCACAGAATTAAACATGCAGCAGGGCCTCAGTAAAGGTAAAATAGTGAACTCAATAATCTTAGAATGAGAGAGAAACATGAAAATAGGAACCTAAGAGATTTGAGCAACCACTGCAGACTATGGGGAAAAATTGTTGAATAGAATCAGTAACATAATTTTTGAGTGATACTGAAGTTCACCTGAAATTAGAGACCTTTATTGTGGGTGTAGTCAGTGCTGGAGTAAGTGTGGCAGAACAAAAAGGGGAGAAAAGAGAATTTAAGGTTTTGGTAACAATGATATGGTCAAATGATTGTCCAAGAGGTGCTAGATGAATCAAGATTGACCAATTGATCAAAGTGAGCCTGAGAACATGAGCATTCTCCGCTTGCATCAGTTTCTGGAGAAGAGGCACCATCTTGGGAAAATTAGTCCTCATGTAACGTTAAGAGATAGAGGTAGTGTTCTAGGAGAAGACTCTAATGATTTCCAAATTTGTTAGCAAACAAATGGGGGTGCTTGTAAAATTGGTGGCAGAGAAGCCAGAGAAAAGCATGCTTTGGATTTGGACTTTTGATGATTGGACTGAGTAAATTAATAGGTAGATAGGAGCAGCGGTAAAAATGTAGTTCACAGGGGAGGGATGGGCTCAGTGATTCAACTGGGAGTAAATGTTACTGATCTCTTATTTTTTTTCCAACTGGACCCTTCCCATTAGCATAAAAATATCTTTTTCACAAAAAAATCTAATTTGTCTTTGTTTATTTTAAACTCTCCATCTACCACCTCATTTCTTTCCTTACTTTTATAACAAAACTCCTTGAAAAAATTACATTCACTCTGTTTAATTCTTCTTTTCCATTGTCTTTTGATCCCAAGATTTTGTTCCTATGACTTCATTGCAACTCATCTTTTCAAGTTCACTAAAGACCTTTCAGTTACTAAATCTAACTCATAATTTTTTTTTAAGATTTATTTCTTTGATAGAGAGAGAGTATGAGTGGGAGGGGCAGAGGGAGAGGGAGAGAGAGAATCTCAAGCAGACCCCATGCTTGACTCCCACAACCCTGAGATCACCATCCCAGCCGAAACCAAGAGTTGGACGCTCAACCTACCCCACCACCCAAGCATCCCTAACTCATAATTCTTGGTCCTCTTTTTAACTAACCTACCTGACAAAGTTGATCACTTGATGAGATGATCACTTCCTCTTTCTTGAAATGATTTTTTTCACTTGACTTCTAAGACACCACATTTTCTTGGTTTTCCTTCAGCTTCGCTGACTGGTCCTTCCCAGTCTCCTATGTTTGTTGCTCATTTCTATTGTAAACCTTTGAGCACTCCAGGGATCAATCCTTGGATGTGTTCTCTATTTCATTAAATTATGCTCATTTCCTAGATTATATTATCTATTCTTGTGGTTCTAATTGCTGTCTATCACTAGTAATTCCCAAGTGTATATTTTTAGTCTGGCTATCACTTTTAATTCTAGACTCAACTGTGTACTTTACATCTTAACTTAGAGAATCAATTGACATCTCACACTTATATCGAAAACCACATTTGCAATCTTCCTCCTCAACCTATGCTTCTTATAAATGGTTCTCATCTAATTTAATTATAATTCTACTTTCCAGTTGCTTAGGCTAAAGTTGTTATATAATCCCTGGTTCATCTCTTTTCCTCACACCTCACATCTAATCTGACAGCAAACTATATTGACTCTAATTTAAAAATATATCTAAATCTTACCACTTGTTACCATTTTGCGACTCCCTGTCTGATCACAGCCACCAACATCTTTCATCTGATTATGTTGCAGTGGCCTCATAAATAGTTTCTTGCCTCATTTCAAATTATTTTCAGTATCATGGCCAGAATGAACCTGTGTAAATAACAATCAAAAAGCCTAATACCCCTGTGCCCCAAACCCCCCACCAGCATTTTATCTCCCTCTCTTATTTCACTCTGATTTGTCTAATGTGCCTCTCATGCTCTCCCTAGATACATTGACCTCCTTAGAGTTTCTCAAACATACTAGACAAACTCCTGCTTCAGTACTTTTGTACTAGCAGTTTTCTCTGCCTAGAATGTTCTTCCATAAGATATCAAAACAGTTTGCTGTTTGACTTCTGTCAACTCTCTGCTCAAATCTCACATTCCCAGTGAGGCATTCCCTGGCTACCTGATCTACAATTCTAAAACCTCATTCCTTTCCATCTTCCCTGCTTTATTGTTTCACTTAGCACTTATCTCTTCAACAAGGACTTAGGCAGGATTTTCTATGAGCAAGTCACTGTTCTAGGCTCTGCAGAAAATATTAGCTTATTTAATGATCATAACAGCCCTTTGAGCTTGGCAATATCATTAGTCCCATTTTACAGATGAGAAAACTAGAACCCGGATTGGTTAAGTGACTTGTCCATTGTCAAGGTGGATTCAAACTCTGGTCACCTGGCTCTGTAAGCCGTGCTCTTTACAACCTTATTAGGCAGCCTCTTGCCATGTATACATTCTCTCTATATGATTTATTGATTTTTTAGATTCTCTATCTCACCGAGTGTTGGCCAATATGATGTAGGCTCAAAGTGATGGGTACGGCTTCCAAGCTGGGTCCAAAACAAAAACAAGACAAAAAAACACAAGGAAATACAAAATTCCCGATAATACTTTTTGTCCTCTCTTTTTCTAACAGAGGATCTAGTGAAGAATTCTGAGGTCTTCATGGATGGAATGGGACAACTGTGAGAGAGCTGACCCAGAGAAGTGACTGACCAGGAACATCTGGGTGGGATCATAGCATGAGCAATCCAAAAATTTAGGGGTTTGCCTTCCATGAATAACACAGGAATTATTCCTATAGAAGGGATGGTTGACAATAGTGATTAAAACCATTGAAAGACTCAGAAGGAAAATTGAAGAATAAAGAACTAAGGGCAGAGTCATGAGAAACACAGCTGAGGAACATAAGAGATTGAAAAGCCAACCAAAGAGGAAAAAGTAAAAGTAAGATTGTTCATTGTCACTGAATCAAAGCATAAAAGAATCTCCAGAAAGGAGTAGGTCAAGATCAGTCAGAAAATGCCATTTAGAATTACTAGAAAGAGGTTATTTCTAAATTAATGGAACATAATTGCTAGAAGTTTACTTAAAACAATAGTAACCTTTTTAAATTGGATTTTTGGGGGTTTTTCGGTGTTAAATTGTAGGAGTTCTTTATATATTTCGGACATTAACTCCTTATCAGATATGTCATTTGCAAATATCTTTTCCCATTTCAAAGGTTGCTTTTTGTTTTTGTTGGTGGTGGTGATTTCCTCCACTGTGGAAAAGCCTTTTAGTTTGATTTAGTCCCAATTGTTTGTTTTTGCTTTTGTTTCCCTAACTTGGGAGGGAGAGACAGATCCAGAAAAATATTGCTAAGGACAGCATCCAAGAATTTACCACCTATGTTTTCTTTTAAGGGTTTTATGGCTTCAGGTTTTAAATTTAGGACTTTAATCCATTTTGAATTTATTTTTTGTGTATGATGTAAGAAAGTGGTCCAATTTCATTCTTTTCATTCTTTTGCATATAGCTGTCTAGTTTTTGCCAACACTATTTATTGAAAAAACTGTCTTTTTCCCATTGTATATCCTTGCTTTCTTTGTTGCAGATTAATTGACCATATATGTGTGTGTTTATTTCTGGCTAGAGGACTTGAATAGACATATCTCCAAAGAAGATCTATAGATAACCAACAGACACATGAAATGCTCAAAAATCACTGATCTTAGGGAAATGCAAATTAAAACCACAATGAGATATCACCTCACACCAGTCAGGATGGCTAGTATTGAAAAGAAATAACAGATGTCAGCAAGACTTTAGAGAAGGGGAATCCTTGTACACTATTGATGGGAATGTAAATTAGTGTAGCCACTATGGAAAATAGTATGGAGTTTTCTTCAAAATATTAAAAATAGAAATACCATATGATCTAGTAATTCTACTTCTGAGTATTTACACAAAGAAAATGAAAGCATTAATTAAAAAAGATGTGTGCACCCCTATGTTTATTGCAGCATTATTTATAGTTGCCAAGATATGGAAGCAATCTAAGTGTCCATTGATAGAGGAATGGAAAAAGAAAATGTGGTATATGCAATGGAATATTACTCAGCCATGAAAAAGAATGAAATATTGCCATTTGTGACCACATGGATGGACCTAGAGAATATTATACTTAGTGAAATAAGCCAAACAAAGACAATTACCATATGATTTCACTTATATGTGGAATCTCAAAAACAAAACAAATAAACAAAAAACAAATAGACTCATAAATGCAGAGAACAAACTGGTAGTTCTGGGGTGGGCAAGGGGTGAGGTAGATGAAATACGTGAATGGAATTAAAAGATACAACTGTCTAGTTATTAAAAACAATAAAAAAAGAATAACCTGAACCTTTTTGAAGATGGAAGCATAACAGCCAATATGGAGAGGTTAACTAAAGAAATAAGGGAGAGAGCTGTGCTATTAAATTATCATAAAAAGTGGGAAGGAATAATGTTTATAGTATAGGTAAAAGGTGTAAATTAAAAGAGGAAGAGAGAAGCTTTCTTTGAAGGGGAAGATAAGAGAACAGAGAACCATCTTGATGCAAAACATGTCTTATGTTCTATTTTTTTCAAGATAATAAAGAAGCAGTGTTCTGATTGAATTTGGGAACGGAAAGTAACACTTATATTGGTTATTATGGATTGGAGCTATGCTGTGAAAGGGTCATGAGAGAATTCTAAAGTCTTGATGTGAACTCCGACAGTTTCCAATTACAAACAAAAATGTAGAATTGAGGAAGAAAAAATGTACATGTGCCATAATATATTGTGGAGCCATTTAAAATACATCCATCTCTTCCAATTCTAATTAGGCAAATAATTTCACTTGGTTAGCTATATTGGTGTGAAAAATTGTGGACAAGTAGTACAAAAGACATTTTCTCTCAAAATGTCCAATGAATGACAATGATAAGCAATTCTTAACCTAATGTGTTCTTATTCAGGCATAATTAGTTGATGAACAATAATTAACCTTGTTTATCACTTATTGTTGTATTTTTCTTCTCGGAAAACCTCTTCATTAAGCTGCTAGTAAGATTAGGAAAATCATGTGTTTGGTAAAATAAAGGCAGAATCAGACAGAGACATTTGGCCTCTGGATCTTAGTTTACCAGTGTAGATTCACTAATCACCAAGGTCCACTCAAGGTATAAAAAAACAAAAACAACAACAACAAAAAAAACCCACAACTCTATAATTCTAGAAGTAGAGCACTTTTCATTTATTTTAAACTTATAGAAAAGATTACTCAATCAGACAAAAACAGGTAAGCAGGTGCCCATTCTCTGATGTTAGAAGAAAGAAGTATAATACAGCGTATTTTCTAGACTGATAAGCATGAGCATCGGTAAAGTCTCCTTCTCCTCTATTCCCCCAGACAAGGACTAAAGGCTACTTCCTTCATATCTTAAAATGTCCAGCAACAACCTAAATGCTAATCCTGACTTTGAAAATGTTATTATTTTGTTTCTCTGGTTAATACTGAATGACATTTAGGAAAATGCTGTCAAGAGGAAAGACGCAAGTTCTTTGTTTATAGACAAGGATCAATATGATAAATGATGTCGCATTTGTTTTCTAAGTAACCCCTGCAGTGTCTTGAGTGATTATACAATTTCTGTGCAAACTTGGGAACTAATAGTATTGGTATTCATAATACAGCACAATGTCTACTTAAAGCCTAATAGAATTTCCAGTAATATTTTGCATGTTATAAGGAGCGTCTCAGAAACTGACTCGTCTTTTACTGTAAACTAGCTATGTCAACTCCAAGACTCTTGTTTGTGTTGATATAGAGGTCATACCATCTTAGTACAAACTAGAATTTTAATTGTAATCAGTTCACATAACTGCAGCAATGCATTTCAGAAAAAAATATTGTGTAGCCTGAATAAAGGAGCATTTTGTTAAGAAATTTTGTAACAATAAGCAGAAATAACGCTGTGATTTATTAAATAGAAATCTTACAAGATTTGGTTTAGCAGTAAAAAAGTATGTCAAGTCAGGAAAAACTGCAAAGGGGATGACTTCAGCCTTGATCACCTTGTTCTGTTCTTTTTGTGGTTTTGAGGAAATGAAATAAACCCTGGTAGGGAGCAGATCAAAAGGTTAGCAAGAGGAGGTAGCATCATTCTCTTTCCTGGTTAGTCTATGAGGCAATTAAGGAAGAGCTATAAAGTAGAGTTTTTCTTTTCCTCTTTTTTGGGGGGGAAAATATGGCATGTTATATAATCACAATCCTTTTGAATGCTGTTTTACATGTTGAGATGCCTAAGTTCCCTTACTAATTGGGATACCTTTGCATGGGACTCATGTTGGGATGACATATCTTGCTGAGGGGACCATGTGGGGCAGTAAGATACTTACTTACTTTTATAATTTCTCTGTGCATTCTAAGTTTTGCATAGGTCAATTAACTCCTCCATCTATTATTAAGCATTGGTCAGATCTGATTTTATTTGTTAATTGTACTTCGTATCTGACATTATAGATCATATGCAAGGGGTGGCTGCCTGTCAGATGCATGAGTCTGTCTTTTGGCCCAGTGCCGTGGGCGAGGGACCCACATGGGTAGGACACAGGAATTTTTTTTTTTTTAAGATTTATTTATTTATTTAAGAGAGAGAGAGAGCAAGTGGGAGGAGGTGCAGAGGGAGAAAATCTCAAGCAGACTCCTCACTGAGTGCAGGGCCTGACTCAAGGTTCAATCTCATGACCCTGGACCCTGAAATCATGACCTGAGCCGAAATCAAGAGTCAGACACTTAACCAACTGAGCCACCCAGGCACCCTGGGAATTTTTTATTCATCTGAAAATTACTACATCAAGCCAGGGGAAAAAACACGTCTGTTTCAAAACGTGTTTAGGCTTGGTCTGAGTCATTCCATTTCCATATCATAAGGTGGAAAAAACATTGGTTTGGATTCAGGAGACCTAGATTCAAATCTTGGCTCCATTATGTAAAAGCTAGACAAATCACTTAACCTGCCTGTGCCTCGGTTTTCTCACTTGTAAAGTGAGGATCGAGTCCTTAGAGTTGTTACGAAAATTAAAGGAGGAAATCTGTAGAAATTTAATTAGCACCATACTCATCCAAAAGATGCTCAATCTGACTCCTGAGGAATTCAGACTGAACTTCCATTTTCTGGAGCATATATAATTATCTGGCTCACCTAAGACATAGGCCGAGTTAGCGTGCCAGCAGGGGACCCCATTTATAGAGCTGGAGAAACTGTAGTCTATGGGATATGGATGGGAAGGCTGAGGCCAGAGTGGAAGCCATAAGCAGATTTTGATCTAACGAGGCAGGGTTTGTTCACCAAGTACGAGTTCAAACCAGGCAGAAGGACATCGTTAAAAGGAAACAGGAGGACTCTGACTAGGAACCTGGGTACAGATAGAACTGACAGCGATTCAGTGGATCTGTAAAGATGCCGAAGTATCACTTGTGATGAGGATAAGGGCTTTCTCACCTTTGTTGTGCTTATGAACAGCTCTCGTGGGGTAGGGAGGTTAAAGGCTGTGGGTCTAGGCTGTGCAGAGATGGGATCCTGCCAGCACCAGCCATAACAAGGAAGGCTGTGTACTCTGAGTGGTTTTCCCAGTTGACACAGGCTTGGCAGGGCTCTCCCAGTTTTCCTGGGATCTTACGTGACAGAGATTTCTGAATTAGGGGGACTAATTCTGAATTAGAGGCAAATGACCTCTGACGTTGTCTCTCTGGAAGATCCTCTTGTCCCTGGTGTTAAGTGGTGAGTGGCTGCATCTCAGGAAACAGTTTGGCATAAAGCTTGAACAATCAGCATGAACTGAATCAACTACAATCAATAAGTATTAACTAATACAATTTGGAAAGTGGAACAGACATATACAAAAGATGACTATCCATTTAGTATCCTCTCTTCTTTAGATTCTACAGATTGTCAGGATAGGATATAGGCATTCCAAGAGCTAGAAGATGCTTTCTCAATTGTTCAGTGTGTATTATTTAATGATGCATAATGTGATCTCAACCGTATTTCCATTTGCCTTCAATAGCTCGGTGTGTACTGCATACAAACATATCTATCTAGCTAAATTGTCCTTGTCAGTACCGACGTTAATTGAAATATATTTTCAACGCAATTAATATTGTTTTCTTACGAAAAAATGGATTGGTTACAATGATAAGGGTGAAGTTTACTGACACATTTGCTCTCCTCTTTTCCTTTCTTCCTTCAGAAGTTTTATAAGCATTCCTATCAGCATGAACCAGGTAAGGACGCCACTGGGCACAGAGTAATCCTTGCGGATAAATGGTACATATCGAAAAATCTGTTGACTTATCATTTAGCGACAGCTGCCCAACTACCTTTCTGCCTACTGTGAGAGTCACTGGCTGAATCATCAGAAGTTGATTAATAATCAAAAAAGTAGAATCTGCTAGGGTGTAGGAAATAGGCACTGTCATGCACAGTGCAGCTGAGAACAGGCACCAGTTTTTTCGGGAGAGGAGTTGGTCTACATATTAAGTATTTAAATATGGTTACTCTTTGACCTAGCAGTATCATATTTGTGACATTATTCTAAAGAAACAATCAGATAAATGTGCAGATTTATGAGTGCAAGGATGTTCACTGCAGCATTGTTTATAATAATGGAAAATTAGAAACTATCTAAATGATCAATAAAAGGGACCTGGTTATGGTGCTTTTATTATGACAAAATAATATGTACACATTTAAAAATGTTTTAAAAATGGCATAATGATATAAGAAAATATTCATGAATTAATGTCAAATGAAAAAAGCAAAATAAACTGTATGTTTAGGTAACATTCTATTTTTGTAATAAATATTTATGTTTATATACTTACAAAAACCTACAGTAACATGTATCAAAAAGCACAAGAATTGCATTAGTGCTACTAAATACTTCTTATGCTTTTGTGTCATAAACATGTTTTAATTTTGTAATCACTTAAAGGTAATTGTGATATCTAAACCATCCCTTTTTTCTAGAATTGTAAATGACATCAGCAGGGATTTTTATCTCTTGTTCATTGCTATATGCTCAACACCTAGAATAACTAACTATAATTAGGTGCTCAATAAATATCTGTTTAATGAATGAATATTCTGTTCTGTTATTCTCAAACATTACTGTACCAGAGATCTAGAACCTTCTTAGGACAGTTGTGTTGAAATGAATAGGAGCTCAAAATGAGCCAGCTCCCGAAAGAGCCTTAATATCTAGAAGAATCCCAGAGATTGAAAGTAGTATTTTAATGCTCTAAGATACCCCAGTGTAATGCTCTAATGCCCCAGTTTAGTTTATATTATTTGTGTAGTCTAAGGTGGGGACCAGGAGTCAAAACAAAGCAATAACAAATGGCTGTGCATAAAAATGTAGTTCCTCATTCATTTGTATTTTTTATTCAACAAAAATGATTACATGCTTATTTGTATGGTGTGTACTGAGAAAAATTTTGGGATTATGACAGCAAATATGTAAATACTTGTAGTTTATGTTCGTTGCAGTATTGTTTGCTCACATCTCCTGGGTACCCTTTTTATGTTTAGGGAATCTCTCCCCTTATGAAATCTCAATCTCCAAACTGGATTCCAGATACTTAAATTTTAAACTGCTTTCACTACCAGAGCTCAAGAATTTGATGTAGATTTCTCCTATCAAATGTTTCCTAGCAAGATTTTGATTAGGAGACAAATTGCAGGAAGAAAGAAGCAGAGTGCAGTACCTATTTTTTTGGTGAGGGTAACTGAGAGATAACTAATGTCTTATGGGTTCCAACAGTTGGACCTGGGGATCTATAGGCAGCAAAATCTGGGGTTCCCAGCAGCAGTGGAAAATGATGTCCTGTGAGCAATTGTGTCACTGTAATTTGGCTATTTTCCTGGTTGGATAGCCCCCAATGATTCTTCGACCTTCCCAAAGATCCTGTGAATTGCCTACTATTCCATACTGTCCCACAGTATGTTTCTCCTTCTAAGAGGAATAGAATACCCAATAAAATGCTTCTTATGATCTTGTCTTCTGACTCTCCGCAGCTACCCACCTCCATAGTCACACCAAACACTCTGCCACCACCAAAGCCTCAGTTTGAGGTGTCCCATTCCTTACTCACCAAGTTTTTCTCCAGGATACTCCTTTAAGTTCTCTGCTTCAATAATTCTTTGAACACTTGGTGCTACACTTTTCATTGTTTATTGCTACCACTATGTTCTCACTTCCTTCCTTTGTTGGTTTATTCTATAGTTCATAATTATAAGAATCATTTGCATTCATTTTTACACATGTTCATGCTAATTGATCTCACTTTATACACAAAACCCAGAATATCAAAAGTTCCCTTAGTGCTGCCCAGTTAGCCTAATATGTCTTTGTTCAGTCAACCACCTCTTGCACATCTGAGATGGTTTCTTGCCACGTCTCTCTCCTCTCTTCTCCCCATCTAGAGGATGTCTATATAGTTATACCACAAAATCTACTACCCCACCTGTACCTGCAGCCAAATACTCTGCATCCCTGGCCATTACTGTAGTTGAGCTATCTGTCCCTGGTCCACAAAGGCCACCTCATTTTTTTGCATCCTGGATCCCACCATCTCTCACCTACTAAAGGACATGGCAGTTAGCTCCTCTCAACCCTACATCATCAACATTTTCTTCTTACCTGGATCTTTCCCATTGGTGTAACGTGTGCTGTAATATATCATAGTGAGACTTACCCATTGATCTCACTACCCTCTTCAGGGAATTAACCATTTTTCTTCTCTCTACTATAACAAACTCCCTTAAGAGTTGCCAGTGTGCATAGTTTTCACTTCCTGCCTCTGCAGTCATCCCAGGACAAGCTGCCACCACCAGTTTCCACTTGGACCAACTCAATAGCCTCTTCTACGTCTCTTTGCTTTCTCACTGACAAGCAGGTACTCCACTCAAAGCAGCCAGAGTGAGATTTTAGAAATAGAAATAAAGTCAAGTCACATCTTGCTCAAAAATTCGCAATGCTTTTATCTTACTAAAATAAAAGTTACAAGTCCTTGCCAAAGCTTACAAGAGCCTGAGTTGGCACCTGGCTACTTTCTTGACCTTATCTCCCATTTCTCTCACCCTCTCCCACTCCCTCTGTTCCTTCTTTTTTTCTTTAAAACTTACAAATCTGCTTTTGTGTTCGCTGCCCCTTCTTCCTTGGATATTCTTCTATGTATAGTCACTATCTCCCTCATTTACTTCTGAGATTTGCTCAAAGCTCCACTGTCTTGGAGGATTTTTGTCCCCACTTTATCTGCAGAAGCAGCCTTCTACCCCCAACACTCTTTCTTACCCCGATTTTTTTTTCCTTAGAGAACTTATTACCTCTTCTATATATCATGTGCTTACTTGCTTATTATCTATCTGCTCCCACTAGAATATTATCTCCATGAGAGCAAGAATGTTGTTTTGATCACTGCTGTCTTCCCAGTGCTTAGAGGCATTAGATAAATACTTGTTGAATGAGTGCCTGGGGTCTTATGAGAGCAAGGAGGAGGGAATGTCTTCTTTTTCCTAGGGGGTTCTTCTCAGTGGAGGTGATTCTGGAACAAGTATTGAGTAATGGGACATATGCCAGGCAACAAGTAAAGGAGTGAGGAGAGGACATTGTAGAAGAGGGATGGTATGTTCAAAGGCACAAAGAAATGGCAGTTTTAATTCTTTATAGCTAGAGCCTAAGAGTAGATGGAGTAGGGGGTATGACGGAGTTTTCAGAGATAAACTTTGAGTGGTAGACACTCTGATAAATGTGTTAGGCTTATTCTTCCCAAGTTTAGCAGTATAACTTCCTGAATACTGTACCATTCCAAAGATTTTCTACATTTTTCATACGCTTATTTTATTGAGTATTGGAAAGAAAATTAAACCACTCTATACTGCTGTGGATGAAATGATGCAGAAATAAAAATCCAATTGCCTAATTTATGTCTTCCTTTCTGAAAAAGCATCAAATGCTTTTAGTATTTTTCAGCCTTCACAAAGTGGTATAGCCTTGTATATAGTCTATGTATATGAGCTATGCTTATATGAAGTGGCAAGTCAGAGATGGAATCATTCTTTATTTGAATGAACGTTTGTTGGCTTGTGTCAGTCTGATTCAAAAATAGTAAAGGAAAGGATTTATTTTCTCATACATAGTAGCTCTTAGTCCTTTGAGACTGATAAAAGTTATGGATAGTCTACCTAGAAAAATATGCATAAACGCACATAAGCAGTTTTGAATAAAATTTCAGATGGTGTCAGATGCAACCCTGAGGTCATTTATGTATCTTTTATGTCCATTGGCTAGGTTACTATATACCTTTCTAACACATATACCATGCTACACATATGGTAGTTAAGTCAAAGAAGTATGAAATGAGTCAACTAAATATTTTCAAAATTAAACACTTTGGAGAGATTATTAGCATATGAATGCTTTTAATATATTGGATGTCATTATTTATCTAGTGTGTTTCTGAGTGGTTTATAAAAACATTGGAGTCTCTAAATATATAAAAAATCTTGGAAAATAGTCCCTCAATAAAAAAAAACACAATAGGCATAAAATAGTATTTTAGATTCACTGGATAAAAAAAAACATAGGCAGGATTAGAATATTCCTAAATTATTGGTAAAGTGGTAAACAAAAATCAGTTAAGTGGAAACTTAAGATATTTAATCTCAAAAGTTTGCCCTGTAGATCAAATGGGGATTTTTATTGGTTAGGATATGTTTGGCTGCAAGGATGAAAAATATATCTCAAAATGCCTAACTCTAGAGAAAGTTTATCACTTTACATGTAAGTCATTTGGATATAAGATGACTCCAAGGTCAAGTAGTTCAGCAGCTCAAGAGTGTCATCAGAGATTAAGGTTCTTTCCGTTTTCCCACTGCCACAATTTCAGGGAGCTGCCTCGGTCCTCAGGCCAGCCACTTTTATGGTTGCAGTATGGGTGCCACAGATCCAGCAGTCACATCCAGATACGTTCAACATCCAGAGGAATAAAATGGCAGTCTCTTCTTTGTGTTTCTTTTGATGAGTCCCTCCCCTTAGACTTAGGAGATCTCTCTTTAGAGCTCATTGGCCAGAATGGGTCATATGTCCATTGTAAACCAATCATTGTTAAGGAGAGTTGTATAAACTTGATAGAGGTAAGATGTTCAGGATTTGCTCCTGAGCTGAGAACAGAAATATATTTTCTAAGGTATAGGTACATGTATAAAATTGGGGTTTCTTTGATAAATAAGAGGAAATTATGGGTGGATAACCATTAATTACTCTTTCAAGAGTTGAACAAAAATATGAAAGAAAAATATTTTCTCAGCAAAATAGGTTTAGAGTATGTGTCTACAATATTGGCTTCAGTGGGTGGTGGAAGAAAAATGTCATGAGATCATTAGTTTGTAGGCATTGATTAATATGATTATTGAATACCAGTGGAAGCAATCATTTTTCCCCCCAGAAATATTTATTAATATTTAGGAAGTATTATGTTGTGGGGTCCCTGGGTGGCGCAGGTGGTTAAACGTCTCACTCTTGGTTTCGGCTCAGGTCATGATCTGGGGGTCCTGAGATCAGCCCTCATTGGCTCCATACTCAGTGCAGGGTGTGATAAGGTTTCTCTCTCCCTCTCTCTGCTCCTCCTCGAACTCTCTCTCTCTCTCTCCAATAAATAAATAAATCTTTAAAAATCCTTTTCGGTTGTGAAAGAAATAGTGGTTTTCCATTATAAACCAGTACATGTGTGCATATGCATGCACACACTCTACACATGTATCTACACAAATACATATATATAAAACAGATATAAAACAATTAAAAAACATAATTATTCTGTGTGCGTTAGTTCTGATTATTTTTTGTTAAATTTCACTAAAACATTTATTGCAACCTATTAAAGTGATCTCATGAGCAATCAAGAGGTTGCGACATAGTTTGTAGCACACTATTGCTACTACTAGTATAAAAACAGTGAAAAGGAGGTAAGCTAGAGACTTTGGGGCTCTATCCAGCAGAGGTCCTACAGATGCGTTTTGTTAGGGTGGGCAGTATTTTGTTGTTGTTGTTGTTATTATTGTTTTGTTTTTTTTTATTAGCCTAAGCTTCACCTCAAGTACTGAATTCTGATATCTAAGATAAGGCCTGGACATACATATTTTAGAAAATTCTCACAAAATAAACACAACGTTTTAAATATTTTGTGAGTAATTGCATCCAATCCCCTGATCTTCCAGACATCAATATTCTACTGGACTGGATATATCCATCAAACTCAACATGTACTAAATTGAATTTATAATCTCCAAACAAACTCATCCAACCCATCCCTCCCTTTCCCTTCAATGTCCCCATGACCATATATACATGTTTCGTTCTGTAAGAGTTTCTAGGTTCTACATTCCTACTAGTGGAGGACATCACCATATACTCAGCAGTAACCTGGTTTCCTTTCACTCATCTCCCCTCCACAAATGAATTAATTAGCATTACTCATTATTTCTGCTATCAATGCCCCTGTTTTAGTTCAAGGCTTCCTCATTCTTTACCTGGACTATTGCATAATCACTCTTAGCAGGTTTCCTTCTCTCTCCTTATTCTCTTCAAATCAGTTCCTACAAGCCAGAGAGATCCCCAGAGTCTTTGCTTAAAGTGTTTAATGGCTCTGTTTCCCAATAAGATAAACTCTAAACTCTTTTTGGCAGCGAAGAGCAAGGTCTTTATGACTAGGCTTCCATATATTTATTTCTCTCACTGTAATCCCTGCAGCTCCCCTTTTTATGTCTCTTTAATTTATCATGTTCCCAATATGTACCGGGCTATCTCATGCTTCTGCACCACTCTGGACCACGGTCAGAGCTCCCTCATTTGACCCCCAGCTCTGGTCTTTTCTTTCAATTCGTATTCTGCACATCCTGCCTGTTTTTGGGGAGACACACCTGCATTCTAATTCTGTCTCCGTCCCCTAATCTTTGTTGTGATCTTAAGCAAGTTACCTTGCTGTACTTTAGTTTGCCCTTTTGACTTCCAGGGATCTTGCAAAGTTTAGACTTACGTGTAAATTCCACAGCACAATTTCTGGACGTCTACACAGGCATCTTCTAACCCTTAATTTCACGTTTGTGAAGTTAAAACTAAGTTTTATATAGCAAAATTAACACACTTAAAATTATTTGGCTCTGAACAAATAATGTATTATCTAAAAATACATATTTAATTCTGTGTTTATTTATTGAATATCTGCTTTATGCCAGATCTGGAGGTAAAAGTGAATAAACTATTGGTGCTTACAATCTATATTTTTTGGCATCACTGACACAAACTCTAAAACATTTACTAGATATTTATATACTTCTGATAATAATCATGACTTGTGTAAAATATTTTGTAGCATGGTATCTTTTTTCCCCCTTCTTTTGAGTGGCCTCAAAGCCAACACTTGAAAACTGGCTTAGCTTTGTAAACAAAACATCGCTGTGCTTTAAAACGGGATGAATTGATCAATTTGAAGAGGTAGTTAGTAAACTGTAGCATTAACTTCACTCACAGTGAAAAAATCTTTAATGATCTATAAAGGGGAGTAAATAGCATTTTAATGAAATTTGAAGACAATGCCAATATTTGCAAGAAAAGAAGAATCATAAAAACGGACCACACTGTCTTAGAACAGGAATACCTCTAAGTAAGATTTAAATGCAAAGTAGGACAAATCCATCAGAAACCTAGATATTCAATAGGTAGAAATGGCTTCTGGGGTGAAGAGAGATAGTTTCAGGGGCTCATGGGCAAATCTGTCCCTAGTTTATTTTTTCATCTTTAAGATTTTATTTATTTGACAGAGAGAGACACAGTGAGAGAGGGAACACAAGCAGGGGGAGCGGGAGAAGGAGAAGCAGGCTTCCCACCAAGCAGGGAGCCTGATGTGGGGCTCCATCCCAGGACCCAGGGATCATGACCTGAGCCGAAGGCAGACGCCTAACGAATGAGCCACCCAGGCGCCCCAATCTTTCCCTAGTTCAGCGAGCACTAGAATCAGGGTGGCTGAGGAGAGGCGTTGCCTTTTGCAAAGATCTTCTGGACATTGTCCTAATGTCACCCTCTTGGGAAAGCAGTACACGCACAGCAGTTGGCACAAAGGGAGATATGTACTTGCTATATAGAACCAGCCACTGGATTTATCTTGGATGAGTAATAAGAACCAGGGAGTAATCCAAGGAATATTAGAATAGTATAAATATACACAGCAGAGAAATTTTTTTATACAGGATCCAGGGAATTTGAATGAGAGAGAGGTAGAAAAAATTAGCAAAGTCAGATTTAAGTTCTGCCTTTAAGGGAAAACAACTAGCATCTAAGAACTCTGCTATTTCAGAAATAAACTGCTATGAAAAGCGGTTGAAAGCTATGACACAGAGAAGGCACTAATTTCCAGATGACAAAACCTAAGACGTCTCTTCTTTCTTGCTGCCTTTGGAATACAGCCACTATATTAAAAAGTCCAGGATAGGGGGCGGAGCAAGATGGCGGAGGAGTAGGAGACCTGGATTTCGTCTCCTCTCAGGAATTCAGCTGGATAGGGATCAAACCATTCTGAACACCTACAAACTCAACAGGAGATCGAAGAAAAGAATAGCAACAACTCTCTGAACAGAAAAGCGACCACTTTCTGGAAGGTAGGACGTGCGGAGAAGTGAATCCGAGGCGATATTCGGGAGGATAGACGGCGGGGGAGGGGCCTCCGTCGGCCGCTTCTGGCAAGTGATAGAGCAGCAGAGCACAAAATCGGAACTTTGAGAAGTCTGCTCTGCCGAGGGACGTCACTCTGGTGGCGAAGTGGGGGGTGGAACCCTCGCGGGTCAGTGTGGTCTCAGGACCCTCGGGGTCACAGAAAGACCGGGGGTGCCTGAGTGCGGCAGAGCTCCCAGGTATCGGAGCAGGGAAGCCGGCTGCAGAGACAGAGCCCAGGCGCGGGCTCTCAGCTCGGGGTTGCTATAAACCGTGATCCGCGGCACAGTCGGGCCACTGCTCCTCCAGCAGGGACCCAACAAGCGGCAGATCCGGGGAGACTCACCTTCTTCCCCCGGGAGGAGAGGTGCGGGAGCGCACCGCGGGGATCTGCTGGGTTTGGAGACTCCACCCGGGGTCGGGTGCCAGATAGAAAGGCGCGGTCACAGGCCGAGTGAGCGCGGAGTGTGGCCGGAGACCGGGGAGACGGGAGTGACTGACCGCTTTTCTCTGGGGGCTCGCTGAGGAGCGGGACCCCGAGTTCTCGGCTCCGCCGGGGCGGAGACTGGGAGGCCGCCATTTTCACTCTCCGCCTCCAAAGCTGTACGGAAAGCTTGCAGGGAACGAAAGCTCCGGAGAGCAAACCCGAGCAGATTACTTAGCCCGGACCGGCAAGGGCGGGGCAATTTTGCCTCCGGCAAAGACATTTGGGAACCACGGCAACAGGCCCCTCCCCCAGAAGATCAGCGAGAACAGCCAGCCAAGACCAAGTTTACCGATCAATGAGAACGGCAGAACTCCAGCGCTAGGGGAATACTGCACATAGAATTCATGGCTTTTTTACCATGATTCTTTAGTCTTTCAAAGTTAATTATTTTTTTTAACTGTCTTTTTTTCTTTTTTCCTTTTTTCTTTTTTTTTGAATTTTTCTTTTTCCCTTTTTCAACCAACATCTTATCAATCCCTTTTTAAAAAAAAAACATTTTTATTTTTCATTTTTAAAGTCATATTCTATCCCTTCATAGTAGTTACCCGTATTTTTGGCATATATATATAAGTTGTTCTCTCTTTAAAATCTTGAGATAGTTTCTTCTAACAGATCAAAATATAATCTAAATCTCTAGTGTATGGTTTTTTTCTACTCCCCTGCCTGATCACATTCTCTCCATTTTTTCTTTTTTTTTTTTTAATCCTCTTCTTTCTTTTTTCAAACAACTTATCAAATCCTTTTTTAAAAAAATTTTTTATAATTTCCATCTTTACAGTCATATTCCATCCCTTCATCATATCAACCCTTATTTTTGTACATATACAAGTTTTTCTTTCTTTAAAATTTTGGGAGGGACTTTCTTTTAACAGACCAAAATACACCCAAAATCTAGTGTGTGGCACTGATCTATAATCCAGCCTGATCATATTTGATCACATTCTGTTTTTGTTTTGTTTTGTTTTGTTCTGCTTTTGTTTGTTTTTATCTTTATCTTTTTCTTTTTTCTTTTTTTCTTTCCTTTTCTTTTTTCTCTCTTTCCCTTTCTTTTCCCACTGCTTCAGGTCTTTTCTGATTTGTTTAGAGTATATTTTCTGGGGACGTTGTTACCCTGCTAGCATTTTGTTCTCTCATTAATCTATTCTCCTCTGCACAAAATGACAAGACGGAAAAAATCACCTCAACAAAAAGAACAAGAGGTAGTACCGACTGCCAGGGACCTACTCAATACGGACATTAGTACGATGTCAGATCTAGAGTTCAGAATCATCACTTTAAAGATACTAGCTGGGCTTGAAAAAAACATGGAAGTTATTAGAGAAACCCTTTCTGGAGAAGTAAAAGAACTAAAATCGAACCAAGTAGAAATCAAAAAGGCTATCAATGAGGTGCAATCAAATATGGGGGCGCTAACTGCTAGGGTAAATGAGGCAGAAGAAAGAATCAGTGAGATAGAAGACCAAATGATGGAAAATAAAGAAGCTGAGAAAAAGAGAGATAAACAACTACTGGATCACGAGGGCAGAATTCGAGAGATAAACGATACCATAAGACGAAACAACATTAGAATAATTGGGATCCCAGAAGAAGAAGAAAGAGAGAGAGGGGCAGAAGGTATAATGGAGCAAATTATAGCAGAGAACTTACCTAATTTGGGGAAGGAAACAGGCATCAAAATCCAGGAAGCACAGAGAACCCCTCTCAAAATCAATAAAAATAGGTCAACACCCCGACATCTAATAGTAAAACTTACGAGTCTCAGAGACAAAGAGAAAATCCTGAAAGCAGCTCGGGAGAAGAGATATGTAACCTACAATGGTAGAAACATTAGATTGGCAACAGACTTATCCACAGAGACCTGGCAGGCCAGAAAGGACTGGCAGGACATATTCAGAGCACTAAATGAGAAAAATATGCAGCCAAGAATACTATATCCAGCTAGGCTGTCATTGAAAATTGAAGGAGAGAGAAAAAGCTTCCAGGACAAACAAAAACTAAAGGAATTTGCAAACACGAAACCAGCCCTACAACAAATATTGAAAGGGGTCCTCTAAGCAAAGAGAGAGCCTAAAAGCAACATAGACCAGAAAGGAACACAAACAATATACAGTAACAGTCACTTTACAGGCAATACAATAGCACTGAATTCCTATCTTTCAATAGTTACCCTGAATGTAAATGGGCTAAATGCCCCAATCAAAAGACACAGGCTATCAGATTGGATTAAAAAACAAGACCCATCGATATGCTGTCTGCAAGAGACTCATTTTAGACCCAAAGACACCCCCAGATTGAAAGTGAGGGGGTGGAAAACCATTTACCATGCTAATGGACACCAAAAGAAAGCTGGGGTGGCAATCCTTATATCAGACAAATTAGATTTTAAACCAAAGACTGTAATAAGAGATGACGAAGGACACTATATCATACTTAAAGGGTCTATCCAACAAGAAGATCTAACAATTGTAAATATCTATGCCCCTAACATGGGAGCAGCCAATTATATAAGGCAATTAATAACAAAAGCAAAGAAACACATCGACAACAATACAATAATAGTGGGGGACTTTAACACCCCCCTCACTGAAATGGACAGATCGTCTAAGCAAAAGATCAACAAGGAAATAAAGACTTTAAATGACACACTGGACCAAATGGACTTCGCAGACATATTCAGAACATTCCATCCCAAAGCAACGGAATACACATTCTTCTCTAGTGCCCATGGAACATTCTCCAGAATAGATCACATCCTAGGTCACAAATCAGGTCTCAACCGGTACCAGAAGATTGGGATTATTCCCTGCCTATTTTCAGACCACAATGCTTTGAAACTAGAACTCAATCACAAGAGGAAAGTCGGAAAGAACTCAAATACATGGAGGCTAAAGAGCATCCTACTGAAGAATGAATGGGTCAACCAGGAAATTAAAGAAGAATTAAAAAAATTCATGGAAACCAATGAAAATGAAAACACAACTATTCAAAATCTTTGGGATACAGCAAAGGCAGTCCTAAGAGGAAAGTATATAGCAATACAAGCCTTTCTCAAGAAACAAGAAAGGTCTCAAGTACACAACCTAACCCTACACCTAAAGGAGCTGGAGAAAGAACAGCAAATAAAGCCTAAACCCAGCAGGAGAAGAGAAATAATAAAGATCAGAGCAGAAATCAATGAAATAGAAACCAAAAGAACAGTAGAACAGATCAACGAAACTAGGAGCTGGTTCTTTGAAAGAATTAACAAGATTGATAAGCCCCTGGCCAGACTTATCAAAAAGAAAAGAGAAATGACCCAAATCAACAAAATCATGAATGAAAGAGGAGAGATCACAACCAACACCAAAGAAATACAAACAATTATAAGAACATATTATGAGCAACTCTATGCCAGCAAATTAGATAACCTGGAAGTAATGGATGCATTCCTAGAGATGTATCAACTACCAAAACTGAACCAGGAAGAAATAGAACACCTGAACAGACCTATAACCACTAAGGAAATAGAAGCAGTCATCAAAAATCTCCCAAAACACAAAAGCCCAGGGCCAGATGGCTTCCCAGGGGAATTCTACCAAACATTTCAAGAAGAATTAATACCTATCCTTCTGAAACTGTTCCAAAAAATAGAAATGGAAGGAAAACTTCCAAACTCATTTTATGAGGCCAGCATTACCTTGATCCCAAAACCAGACAAAGACCCCATCAAAAAGGAGAATTACAGACCAATATCCCTGATGAACATGGATGCAAAAATTCTCACCAAAACTAGCCAATAGGATCCAACAGTACATTAAAAGGATTATTCACCACGACCAAGTGGGATTTATCCCTGGGCTGCAAGGTTGGTTCAACATCCGCAAATCAATCAACGTGATACAATACATTAACAAAAGAAAGAACAAGAATCATATGATCCTCTCAATAGATGCAGAAAAAGCATTTGACAAAGTACAGCATCCTTTCTTGATCAAAACTCTTCAGAGTATAGGGATAGAGGGTACATACCTCAATATCATAAAAGCCATCTATGAAAAACCTACAGCGAATATCATTCTCAATGGGGAAAAACTGAGAGCTTTCCCCCTAAGGTCAGGAACGCGGCAGGGATGTCCACTATCACCACTGCTATTCAACATAGTATTGGAAGTCCTAGCCACAGCAATCAGACAACAAAAAGAAATCAAAGGCATCCAAATCGGCAAAGAAGAAGTCAAACTCTCACTCTTTGCAGATGATATGATACTTTATGTGGAAAATCCCAAAGACTCCACCCCAAAACTACTAGAACTCATACAGGAATTCAGTCAAGTGGCAGGATATAAAATCAATGCACAGAAGTCAGTGGCATTCCTATACACCAACAACAAGTCAGAAGAAAGAGAAATTAAGGAGTCGATCCCATTTACAATTGCACCCAAAACCATAAGATACCTAGGAATAAATCTAACCAAAGAGGCAAAGGATCTGTACTCAGAAAACTATAAAATACTCATGAAAGAAATTGAGGAAGACACAAAGAAATGGAAAAACGTTCCATGCTCATGGATTGGAAGAACAAATATTGTGAAGATGTCAATCCTACCTAGAGCAATCTACACATTCAATGCAATCCCCATCAAAATACCATCCACTTTCTTCAAAGAAATGGAACAAATAATCCTAAAATTTGTATGGAACCAGAAAAGACCCCGCATAGCCAGAGGAATGTTGAAAAAGAAAAGCAAAGCTGGCGGCATCACAATTCCGGACTTCCAGCTCTACTACAAAGCTGTCATCATCAAGACAGTATGGTACTGGCACAAAAACAGACACATAGATCAATGGAACAGAATAGAGAGCCCAGAAATGGACCCTCAACTCTATGGTCAACTAATCTTTGACAAAGCAGGAAAGAATGTCCAATGGAAAAAAGACAGTCTCTTCAACAAATGGTGTTGGGAAAATTGGACAGCCACATGCAGAAGAATGAAACTGGACCATTTCCTTACACCACACACAAAAATAGACTCCAAATGGTTGAAAGACCTCAATGTGAGACAGGAGTCCATCAAAATCCTAAAGGAGAACACAGGCAGCAACCTCTTCGACCTCAGCCGCAGCAACTTCTTCCTAGAAACATCGCCAAAGGCAAGGGAAGCAAGGGCAAAAATGAACTATTGGGACTTCATCAAGATAAAAAGCTTTTGCAAAGCAAAGGAAACAGTCAACAAAACCAAAAGACAACTGACAGAATGGGAGAAGATATTTGCAAATGACATATCAGATAAAGGGCTAGTATCCAAAATCTATAAAGAACTCATCAAACTCAACACCAAAAGAACAAAGAATCCAATCAAGAAATGGGCAGAAGACATGAACAGACATTTTTCCAAAGAAGACATCCAAATGGCCAACAGACACATGAAAAAGTGTTCAATATCGCTCGGCATCAGGGAAATCCAAATCAAAACCTCAATGAGATACCACCTCACACCAGTCAGAATGGCTAAAATTAACAAGTCAGGAAATGACAGATGTTGGCGAGGATGCGGAGAAAGGGGAACCCTCCTACACTGTTGGTGGGAATGCAAGCTGGTGCAGCCACTCTGGAAAACAGTATGGAGGTTCCTCAAAAAGTTGAAAATAGAGCTACCATATGATCCAGCAATTGCACTACTGGGTATTTACCCCAAAGATACAAAAGTAGGGACCCGAAAGGCTACGTGCACCCCGATGTTTATAGCAGCAATGTCCACAATAGCCAAACTGTGGAAAGAGCCAAGATGTCCATCAACAGATGAATGGATAAAGAAGATGTGGTATATATATACAATGGAATATTATGCAGCCATCAAAAGGAATAAGATCTTGCCATTTGCAACGACGTGGATGGAACTGGAGGGTATTATGCTGAGCGAAATAAGTCAAACAGAGAAAGACATGTATCATATGACCTCACTGATATGAGGAATTCTTAATCTCAGGAAACAAACTCAGGGTTACTGGAGTGGGGGGTGGGGTGGGAGGGATGGGGTGACTGGGTGATGGACACTGGGGAGGGTATGTGTTCTGGTAAGCGCTGTGAATTGTGCAAGACTGTTGAATCTCAGATCTGTACCTCTGAAACAAATAATGCAATATATGTTAAGAAAGAAAAAAAGAAGAAGAAGAATGTAGCAGGAGGGGAAGAATGAAGGGGGGGAAATCGGAGGGGGAGAAGAACCATGAGAGACAATGGACTCTGAAAAACAAACTGAGGGTTCTAGAGGGGAGGGGGTTGGGAGGATGGGTTAGCCTGGTGATGGGTATTGAGGAGGGCACGTTCTGCATGGAGCACTGGGTGTTATGCACAAACAATGAATCATGGAACACTATATCTAAAACTAATGATGTAATGTATGGGGATTAACATAACAATAAAAAAATTAAAAAAAAAAAAAAAAAAAAAAAAACCTAAGACGTATTGCTCTAGACTGATCCTCTGTCAGAGCAAGATTGAATGGATAACCTATTTGGTCTTTTCCATCTCTAGCTCTTTTTCATTTCCACTTCCATTATTCTATGAATATACAAGAAAGGGAAATATAATATTGTTAAAGCTCAGGTATGATTTATTGACTCACTGTATCTTTAAGATAACACATGTACATTGTGTTGTTATACTTGATAGTACATTCATTTTAATGAATAGTTGTGAATAGAGTAAACAGACTCATAAAGCCCATTTAAAGTGTCAGCATGTGAGTTACTGCCCGTGGTGTCTTGGGGCTGCATTAACTTATACACGTAATTTCTCTTCCTTCCTCTTCCCTCTCTCCTCCTCCTTTTAATTAATAGGTTTTCTCGTTCATGAGCATTTAGCATCACCCTGTTTGCTTGATGCAATTCCCTTTGGGGTTTCCCCTGTGTATGTAGTAGAAGGACATAGGGGAAACAGTTCGATGAATCACAATTTGTTGAAGGCAGTTATGGTAGCAGCAATAGAGAAATAGAATATTTGCAAAATGCCAGAGGTGAAGGAATAGGACACACATGATTAAAGTTGCCATAAAATCAAAGCTGTCAAAGCAACAAAAGCCGTAAAAAAGAAGTATTCTGGCAACGTCAATCTCCCCACATATCCAAGGGTGCCATGAAGCATATTACTAAAGAAAGTCCATTAGGAGTAGAGGAAGAAATTTTTCCCATTGACTATGAAAACATGTGCTGAACTATAAATATTCTCTGCCCCAGGTATTTTAGCTTGAGCATCTGGGGACTGCAACCTTAAAACACCACTCGGAGAGCAAACACTGACAGCACTATTTGAAAGGGCTGAAAAAAGAAGAGGGGAGGAGATGAGGTAGGAAGGGTGAATTGAGGAAGGAGATTCAAAGGTTGGGGCTGATTTGGGAGAACTGCGGTAGAGGATCCTGAATCTTGCACTGAAAAGCACCTGTGTTGTCCTTTCATAAGGATAGTATTTACATGGAGCCAGAAGTATGGAAGATGCCTCCCTTTCCTTCCCAGAATCCACAACTAGGGGCCAGATGGAATCTGCTGAGTGATGTGTGAAGTGTATGTTTAGAGAACAAAATGGTAATTATTCCTTACCTGATGAGATCCAAGCTACTTTGGGGTAAGTGGTTGGTTAGAAAGGGAAATGATCTGTAAACGTCATAGAGGAACCTAAGGACCTAGAGAGGTACAGGGAAGAGACTGCCATGTTTTTTTTTTTACTGCCTTTGATGGAAAAGCACTATCTGCCTGATTGTGAGGTAGACTCCCAACATGAGAAATAAGTTCTAAAGTCATGGTCAGGGTTTGAGTGGGACAACAGAAAACTAAGCAGCTAAGAAAAGAACAGATCTGTAGTTTGGTTTTAAACAGAAGCAAACTGTTTTATATAGCTCCTGGCATGGAAAGTATATATATAATTTTTATAAAATCGCACTATTTCTGCCAGGCTATTAGTGGTATAGTTTAAAATACTGTTGTGAAGACATAAAAGTACAGTGGTCCTCATGTATCCACGGGGGATAAGTTCCAAGACCTCTAGTAGATGCCCGAAACTACAGGTAATACTGAACACTATATATACTATGTTTTTTCTTACATATACACACTTATGATAAAGTTCAATCTATAAATCAGGCACAGTAAGAAATTAACAACATGTAGTAGTAATAAAATAGAACTATCACAGTAATACTGTAAAAATGTTAAATGAATGTGGTCTCTCTCAAAATATCTTACTGTACTGTTTTTACTCTCTTGTTCTTGTGATGGTGTGAGATGATAAAACACCTATGTGATGAGATGAAGTGAGGTGAATGATGCAGGCAGTGTGCTACCATCGACCATCTGACCATACGTCAGAAGGAGGATCATCTGCTTCCTGACTGCAGTGGACCACAGGTGACCGAAACCAAGGAAAGTGAAAACATGTGTAAGGGGGAACTACCGTATTCCTTGGATGCTTGCTGAACTTCACTGCATTCAGAAAACATTTTTACACTATGAACCCATGACCATTTTCTAATGAGGCACTCATTTTCCTTTCCAACAAACTTTTTTGAAATCTCCAGTAGGAACAGTGATGAGAGAGAGAGGATAAAAATGCAATGCTGGAAGAAATTGAAAAACCCACTTGGGGTTCATGTGCTGTCCTCCCAGAGGGGCATCCCAGAAGACTGAAAATCAGGAAACACTGCTGAAAACCAGTTATTGGGACATCAGATGTGCCTTGAAAACCCTCAAAGGCTTCAGTCCTCTGCAGATTCTTTCTGTTAATCGCTGTCTTAAACTTCCCAGGAAGATTTGTTTTACTGACACCTATGACTACTTGGGACTATTTGATTGCTTCAAATCTTACAAATAGTGACCAAAATATAATAACCTCTCTGAAGACTGGCTTTATTCGTAGTGTGGAGTTCGTGCATCCAAAGAACCCAACTTCCTATGCAGCTCTCTGTATATGGCAGTCAGGGGGAGAGGCTCACCACTTACTAGATGTTTGATCTTGGAAAGTCACCTTTGATTTGATCATCAGCTCTCTTCTTTGCAAAACAAAGGAACTGGCACCAGACATTTCTGTAATGCTTCTTCTCATTGAAAATCTTAACAATTTTAAGTAAATCACTTTCTCTGAATTTGTTTTCTTATCCATAAAATGGGATATTAAAATTAATCCATCCTGGGGTACCCTCCTACACTGTTGGTGGCAATGCAAGCTGGTGCAGCCACTCTGGAAAATAGTATGGAGGTTCCTCAAAAAGTTGAAAATAGAGCTACCATATGACCCAGCAATGGCACTACTGGGTATTTACCCCAAAGATATAAATGTAGTGATCTGAAGGGGCACCTGCACCCCAATGTTTATAGCAGCAATGTCCACAATAGCCAAACTGCCAAACTATAGAAAAAGCCAATATGTCCATCAACAGATGAATGAATAAAGACGATGTGGTGTGTGTATATATATATATATATATATATATATATATATATATATAATGGAATATTATGCAGCCATCAAAAAATGAAATCTTGCCATTTGCAATGACATGGATGGAACTAGAGGGTATTATGCTAAGCAAAATAAGTCAATCAGAGAAAGACAATTATCATATGATCTCACTGATAGGAGGAATTTGAGAAACAAGACAGAGGATCATAGGGGAAGGGAGGGAAAAATGAAACAAGACAAAACCAGAGAGGGAGACAAACCATAAGAGATTTTTAGTCTCAGGAAACAAACTGAGGGTTGCTGGAGTGGTAGGGGGTGGGAGGGATGGGGTGGCTGGGTGATGGACATTGGGGAGGGTATGTGCTATGGTGAGCGCTGTGAATTGTGTAAGACTCATGAATCACAGACTTGTACCCCTGAAACAAATAATACATTATATGTTAATAAAAAAAAATTAAAAAAATTAAATTAATCCATCCTTCTTCCTACAGTTGTTGTAAACCATCCTGTTGCAAACTTTTATAATATTACATAATAATAAGGAATCATTATCATCAGTATCATAGTTATCATCACCATTGTCACATTGTCTTTAACACTTTCCTGTAAATGTAAAAAGTTCCATTTGGCAATCTGTTCACTTTCTTTGAATGGATTAAAAGAAAGCAACACAATGAATTAAAAAAAACATTTTGTAAGAGTTTGCTTTAATTTTTTTCTTTATAAATATCTGAACTCATCTTGCAATAAAATATGTACTTGTATGATTGTAGTCATTTCCATGGTAGCAGATTGGGGGTCACACACAAAGGTCTGAGACTTGAGTATAGGTTCAAGCAGCAGGAGAAACTGGTTTGGGACCAAATAAGCTCTTATTCAGTAAAACTGTCGAAAAACACTGCCAAGGGAATACAGAAAATAACTGGGGAAGGAAATTGCTTTTGGAATAAATGTTCTGTTCTTTCAAGTTTGCTCTGGTAGAAAAGTGCCTCTTTGAAGAGACTTAATAGAACCATTAGAAGGACCAAACATGCAATATCTCATGAAATCTTAAAAGGTTTATTTTATAACCATTTTTCCTAAAGGTGTATGTAGAAGAAAAAGAAACCAAGGAGATAAAATTTGCACTCTTGTACAAATGCACAAAGCTATTTGATGTAGAACAATTACTTACATCTAAATCTATTCCAAATTCGCCAACTGATCTCTGCTTTGCTGTTGTTTATGCATTCTCTGCTACCCATATGTCTAGACATCAAACTGAAGTGCTTGATTTTTCCTTGACTTGCTCATTCACTGAAGTTTTGCAGTTACACATAGCTCTTTAATTATAGTCATTTGAAGTTCTCTTCAGTTTCGGTGAAAGTTTTGACATAACCTGCCTTTCTCTTATTTATCAATTATTGAGCATCTACTATGTACTGGATACTGTTCATTTGTTTGACAAATATGAGTACTTGTTCTAGGCCTTGAGAATAAAGGAATGTATAAAATACATTCCCTGCTTGCAAATAATTTGCAGTTAGGAATTTTAAACTTAGACCATTTGAATACAACAATAAGGAGCTACGGTGTCTGTCATCTACGAGAAACAACTAATTCAGCGTTGCCTAGAGGAGGGGTCAAGATTGTTAAGTGAATTAATAGTTTCACTGAGGCATGAAAGACCAGCAGAAATCCCCCCACTGGACAGGGGGGAGTGCAGAGAGGATGCAGAAAAGGCGGAGAGTGGTATTTCTAGGCTCAGGATGGAAGAAGGGTATATTAGTCTGCTAGGGTGACATAAAAGAATACCACAGATTAAGTGGCTTAAATAGCAGAAATTCAGTTTTTCACAGTTCTGGAGGCTAGAAGTCCAAGATCAAGGCATCACCTGGGTTGGTTTCTGTGAGGGCATTGTCTTTGGCTTGCAAATGGTCACTTTCTTGATAAGGTCCTCACATGACCTTACCTCTGTGTGCATGGACTCCTGGTGTCTCCTCCTTTTCTTATAAGGATGCCAATCCTATTAGATTAAGGCCCTACCCTTAAGACCTTATTTTATCTTAATTATCTTGTTAAAGTCACATGGGGGGTTAGGGCTTCAACCTAGGAATTTTGGTGGGGGTACAGGGGACACAATTCGTCCATAACAGAGAGGAAAAGACTTATTTCAGCAGTTCAGTATCTCTTAAGTCTAGTCAATGAAGTAAAGGAATGGGAAAGATCATAAAATGCTTGAATGTCAGACTGTGTGTCTAAGTTAATAAATCTTAGGGCACTGGGGAACCACTGAAGGATTTTGTCAGATGGGCTACAGTGATCAGATTTGCCCTTTGTGGGGATCATTCTGGCTGCAAGATGAGAGATGAACCAAGGCGGGTCAGTGGCAGAGAGGAGATCAGATGCAGAGAGATTGGTTAACAAAGTGTGGCAGCCAGCCAGGCCAGGGACAATGATGGCCTGAGTCAGAAGTGGATGAATTAAGGAGAACTTTAGGAGGTAGAATTGATAAGAATTGATGATTAAATTGTGTATAGAGAGTGAGGAAAGGAAAGTGGTTGGTGTAGACTTTGTAGTATTTGGAGTAACTAAGTAGATAATGAGATAAATACAGTAAAAGTACTGGGATTTAGGGGTTAGGCAGGAGATGATGCAATCAGCTTTGACATGAAGAGTTTAAAGCCCGTAGAACATCTAAATGGAGATGTCTAGATAGATATATAAGCCTGAATCTCACAAAAGAGTTCTTGGATGAGAACAGTTTGAAGATATTTAGGAATATGGGCAAGAGTTAAGGGTGTTAAAGAAATTACCTAATTAATGTAAACTGTGAAGACAGCAAAAAACACCTCACACGAATGTAGAAAGGTAGGAAGCATTGTCATTTAAGGTATGAGTCGAGGAAGACAATTCCTTCCTTCTTGTTGATGGATATAAAAATGTAATTCAAATAATACCCTAGTTGTGAATTTGACTCAATTCTCCAAATAAATAGCAAATTATATTTGTATTGTACAAATTACATTGCAAAGATTTATTTCCATTGTACTTAAATATTTTTACTCCCTTTGATTTAAATTTCAATCTGTGATTTGATTTTCAGCTTCAAGTCTTTAAAAACTAATCATGGGATGCCTGGGTGGCTCAGTCGGTTAGCATCCAACTCTTGATTTCGGCTCAGGTCATGATCTCAGGGTCGTGGGATCGTTGCTCAACATAGAGTCTGCTTGTCCCTCTCCCTCTGCTCCTTTTCCCACTCACACACTCTTTTTCTTTCTCTCTCAAATAAATAAATGAAATTTTTAAAAATAATTTAAAAACCCAACTAATCATTATTTTGGTTGCAATAAGTTTCCTAATCTTCCAAGTAGTGCAAAGATTAAAACCTAAATCCCTATTGGAAAACTTCCTAATGGAGTTTTGAAATTTTGAATAACTCCCATAATACATTCAAATTTGGGAAAATTTGGCTATCTAAACATGGCATCATTCTGTGCTTTTGACTTCAAATTGCATAGCTTTAACAGCTATATCTTAAAAGAGTATCTGGAGATGCTAATTCATATTTTTGGCTGGGATATTCATCACTGTCGTGTCCCATTCATAATAGTCACACACACACACACACACCCACGGTATATCTGCCCAAGGATATTTACTATGGTTGTATGGTTGGCTTCAGGGAACTGGTGAGACCATGAGGAAGGAAGAAACCCAAATAGCTGGTAACAGTGATTCTTGAGCCTTGGCGCATTCATTCTTTGTGCATCTATTTACTGTTTCAGGCACTGTCCTAGGAGCAGTGAATACAGAGAATAGCAGGAAACAGAACTTACACGAGACCTTGTTCTTTTAGAGCTTACAACGTATCTACTTGTGAATGTGCCTGAAAATACTGCTATAAAACCCTTTCCCTACAGTATAAGAATGGGATGGCACAGCACTTTTGCTGCAGCTGTTTATGGAGCCTTCCGTTATAACTCGGCTCTTTAATTCCATCACCTGTTGTTGAAGGTAGCTATTCTGTATGCCAGATATTCCCTCACAGTGGTGTAAGTAATGGCTTGGACCAGGATCAGCAGCCATGGAATCATTTGTCACTGGGCCCAGTAGGATAGGAATAAAGATAGTCCTTGGGTTTTCTTTGAATCATGTTTGCTTCCAAATTTCTGTTCATGGCTCTACTTCTCCAGCCTTGAATATTCAAGAGTATAGGAGGTATTAGATGAGGCAGGAAGAAGTGTGAGGTTGGTTTTAGTTAAGTAAAAATGACAGCCTTTTGAACTCTACAGACTGTTCAAGCGATTCACCACCACTTGATTATTGATTTCCACAGATTTTTGCATCATTGTTTTAAAAAGCTAGACTAACTTAAGGTAAGCAACATTGTCTATACTACATACTTGTCTTTAAGGAAATGTAATAGTGTTGACACATAAAATGGAAAAGACTTTTAAAAATACGTATTTTAATGCAGTGGTTGAGCTTTTAAATAACATTTGTTGTGCCTCCATTTAGAATATTTGGATAAAGAAAAGCCTATAAATTTTTCATATTAGTTTTTCTTTCTTAACATGTGAAGAGAGAGAACCTTTAAGTAAACATACAATCATTTTAATGAAAAATATTTCCAAATATCGAATGAATATTTTCATTGTCTGTTATTTTTCATTTTTACCATGCAGTAGACTAAAAAAAAAACCACACTTAGAAAACTTAGAAATGATTGAAACTGGAAATGCATATTGTCATTATACTGGCCTAAGAATGTCTTGATTTTTCCTCAGGGGCTCACTAGCACACTTCAGTACCTTGATAGATCATAGATGTTAGGTTATTATCAAATGCTGACAGAAAAGGATGTGATTTGAAAGCTTCCTTAAGAATTCTATCTATAATTTCTGTTAACATTTGACAGAGTTTCATGACATTAGAACCACCAAGTTCATTGAAATTCAACATTGGCTGAGTTTCTTGCATATGCTTCTCATTTAGAGATAACACTTCTGTTTCCTGACACAGAGATTCAAAATGAATACCTCAAGAAGGAGAAAAAAACAACAACAAACAAACTACAAAAAAACTCATTTCAATATAAAATCAAACGTACCAGAACAAGTACCATACTGAGAAACGTGGTTTTTTTGGGGGGGGGAGTGGGGGAGGAAGGAGCAGATTTAATTGGTAGAAAACAGACTTTTACACTCAACTTCAAACAACTTATCTTTTCTGTCCTGTCAAGGCAGTACCAAATATTTTGGAAAGTAAATAGTAATAACTCAAATTGCCCTAAGACTGTTTTGTCAACCTCAGTAGTTCTAAAATTTATGATTAAAACTATACCTATCTCACAAATATTAGCCTTTCAATAGCTTTTGCCACTTGTTTCAAGATACATATATGTAGGAATTTTCCAGTCTATTGACTTTCCCCCCTTGCTGTCCCCATGTGAGCATATTTATTCAATTTATATAAGCAACCACTTTAAGGTAAACTGAGAAAAATTGATTCAATTTGACAACTCCTAAGTATGGTCTTATGTACATTTGATATCAGGCTGAAAAATAGTCAGAAAGCCTTCCCCCACCCCATGGTGTTTTGGGGAGAAAAGAAAGAAAGAAAAAAAATACATATTTTAGATACTACCTCTTCTGAATTAGTCACATGGCCAGAAAAATACCACGAAAACTCACTGGACCAAGATATGAAGTAGACAATGTGCCTGTTGATTTTTAGAAATTATATTTTGTTGGGGCGCCTGGGTGGCTCAGTCAGTTGAGCGGCTGCCTTCGGCTCAGGTCATGATCCCAGGGTCCTGGGATCGAGCCCCGCGTCGGGCTCCCTGCTCAGTGGAGAGTCTGCTTCTCCCTCTCTCTCTGCCTACTTGTGCTCTCTCTCTATCTCTCTGTCAAATAAATAAATAAAATCTTTAAAAAAAAAAATTAAAAAAAAAAAAAAGAAATTATATTTTGTTAAACAAAGATGGGCAATATTATCCACAAAGTTAGGCAAATATTTATTTGATGGAGCTTATGAAGAATAAAACATCAAAAGTTAAATAAGGTCCTCTTAATGAGATTCTACCCTTTAAAATTGCTCAGAACATGTAGAACATTTTAATCCGTATCATTATTTTTATACTTCCTAAAAATGACAGGGTTTTCTCTGTTGGGGAGACATGAAAATTTATACAACGAATACATACTGCATGCCTATTATGTGTCAGGCATGATGCTGTTCTTCTAAATAAAAATTTAAAACTGGATACATAGTCTGGGAACAGATCTTTGTGCACTTTCCATGGTCTTGCAGTTTCCCATATATCAGCTATAATCTCCTACCTTTAAATATGCAATGAACGAGAAGTTAATTTTCAGGTTACAGATACCAATTGATAGTTGTATTCTGAATGTCAGACTTGGAAGTTCCAGATGAAATAATGGTTTATATTATGGGAACAAAAGGATAGACCATTTGCAATTGTGACTGTCCTACACAAACTCAAGACCTCATCCCATTGAACCATCAGAAAAAAATGCCCTTTAAATTAGTGTGTGCCCCCCTCCCCCATCCCTTTATGAATGTTAGAATTGTAACAGAAAGGCCACTGCACCTTTGAAGTGTCTGATGTGAAAGAGCCCCGTTTCTGGTTTCTATTTTGCACTTCTAAGTGTTTTCTAGATCCTTTGGAATGCTTTGCCTGCAATGGCTGTGCCGTTCTTGCAACTTTATTTCTAATTAGTTGTTGCCTTCTTAGAGATGAAAGCCCTCTTGCACCTTGAAGGGCGATGTGAACTTAATGAAAATATGCTGATACAAGTTAAAGATGTTTCCTTATGCGAGTAAGGGCTTGAAGGTTAACCCTGACCTTCTCAGAGGAAAATTGCTGTACTATGTTTCAGTTAAGATTATGTATTACCATATTTCTTTCAGCGAAACCAGGCACATAATTTCAGGGTGAAAAGAGTTGTTTTCTTTAGAATCACCTAAACACAAGTTGGCTTAAATGGATAGCTGCAAAAATAAATCCTTGGCAGCAATAACAATACTAAGAGAGAATGTGGAGTGTTATCAAGAGTCACATCCGTGTAGAGGATCTGCCTTCCCATTTGTTTTTCTTTGGCTGGGGAAATAACGTCCCCTCTGGCAATAACTTCTGAAGTTTCTTTACGTATTTTGAAGCATTCATAGTGGACACTGTGATGTGCTGCCCAGATGCCCCTATAAGGGGCACTTGTTAGCCCAGCTGCTGGGAGTGCTGCCGACAAAACGCTTTCAGGAATCCCCTCTCGGGACTGCCTCAGGTGGAGAGTGACCCTGCTCACGCCATGCTTTTTTAGGTCAGCCCCCATCAGATGACTGATAATGTGGATGGAGGGACATGAAAGCCTGGTCACCTTAGCCCAGCTTGGAGCAATTTCGAAGGGCCATTCTAGTCTTAGAGTTGCCTGTGAAGAGATAAAAGTACAACGAACAGGCCTATAAGCATCTCTTAAATTCACCCATTTACCACGTTTATCTTTGTATATATACATAACATGTGCAAATTGCTAGACTTCCAGAAGAATGTCTCAGGCATTATGATGCATCACCCTGTAATACTTCAACAATTATTTTCCAAGAAAAAGGATATTCTGTGTAGCCATAATAATATTGTGAGTCTCAAGGGATGTAACATTGATACTATACAACTGTCTGATATACAATCCCTATTCTTATTTTCCCAGTGTCCCAATAATGTCTTCGATAGCTGCTTTTCCTCACTGAGGATCCATCAAGGATCACAGATTGCATTTGTCTCTTTAAGTCTTCTTTAATTTACAACAGCTCCCCCACTCTCCTCTTTTTTAATCATATTTTTTAATAGTTCGGAAAATTGTTTTGTGGAATGTCACACAATCTGGGTTTGTGTGATTGTTTCCTTATGAGTAAGTTCATATTCAGCATTTTTGGAAATAATACAAAATAGGTGATACTATTGCATTGCATCGGAAGTCCATAAGGTAATTTTGCCTCTTTCCAGGTAACGTTAAGTTGATGACTTAGTTAAGGTAGGGTCAGTGAGACTTATTCACTATTAAGATATCTATTATCCTTTATAATTAATACATAACCAGTAGGGAACTTTGTTTCACTAAAGCTTTAAGACTTTGGATTTTATATTCTCAATAATCTTCTCTAATGGTTTTAACATCCACTGAAATCCTTGCCTAAATCTATTTTTACACTGGCATTTGCAAAATAGTGTTTTTACATTTTTCCTTCTACATTTATTAGCTGGAAGTCTTCTGTAAAGATGAGCCTTCCTTCTTTCCTTTTTTCTCTTTTTTTTTTTTTTTTTTTGGCAGGGGGTAGAATTCATGGATTTTTAAAATTTGATGTGTTATAATTTACTAAAATTATTTATCTATATATGCTTTAATTTCCCTAAATTTAGTCAGTGGAAACCTCTTAAATCCTTTGATAGTTTTGGGGTACTTTCAGACATAAAAAGCTATTTTATTTCTTTGCCCACATTTGTGATCAGTTATTTCTTCAAATGGTATTTACAAAACAAAATGGCATTTACAGACCAAGATCTGGTGCCAGTTTGTTTGTTGTTACTGGGATTCCATTTCTAGGGCTTTTCTTTGAGCAGAGCCAGGAAATAAACAAAAATAAAAATCATGTGTTCTTACAGAGACCTCCAGTTTTTTCCCATCTTTCTTTCATATTTTCTTCTCTCAGTGAGAACTCTGTTTCTGAAATAACATTAATCTATTTACTCATTGGCACTCTATCTATCTATCTATCTATCTATCTATCTATCTATCTATCATCTATCTATCTATCATCTATCTGTCTATCATCAGTCATCTCCTCCTTCTCATCCTTTTCCATCACCCTCATCATCTTTCACTTATTAATTGAAAGACTTAAACAAAATTCTGCAAACCACACCCTCACTCAGTAAAGATAAAGCTGTTTTTGCTGTCTTTGTAGTTAGAATATATTCAGGATGTATAGCTGAAATATTAGGGTCAAAAGATATTTAAATTCATTCTGTTATTCCTATGTAATTATATTGTCCATTTGATATGGTTGCATCCATTTGTTTCTGTGTGTAATTAATTTTGCTCTTTTATTACATCTTTATTGATTTATTTTTGAAAATATAAAATGTTTTCATTGCTCAAAATTTATTTTTCTTTTTTTTTTTAAAGATTTTCTTTTTAAGTAGTCCCTACACCAAATGTGGGGCTTGAACTCACAACCACGGGATCAAGAGTCTCATGCTCTTCTGACTGAGCCAACCAGGCACCCCTAAGATTTATTTTTTCTTAATCCCTGTTCCTTTTATTATTTTATTTAAGAATTGTTGTTGGTGGTTTATTTTCAATTTCTTTTTCTTTAGGTTACATAATATCCAAGTTTGACTGCGATTGTGTTTGGGAGTAATTAACATTGTCCAGAAATGTATATCTATATAATGAAGTCTTTGTGTTTAACCTTTTAGGGGAGGAGAGAAGAGTCATATTTGAATGAAGGATAGGTACATAAAATGTTAACACATTTTATCGAATTCATGAAAGCCTAAAAATGTTACTTCATTACATAAGATTTCACATGTGTTTAGAAATGTGTGTATGGCCGTCGAGTAGCCAAAGAAGTGGGCTGCGCTGGCTATTGTCTCTTAGCTCCAAACACCCCTTCATGTTCTCTGTGATGCCGGCACTTTCTAAACCATATGTCACTCTTGCCACTTTCTGTCCTATTAGGTTCTACTCTAGGGTGTCACAGGAGACTGGAGAAATGAAGGAAGATGGAGAAAGGACTTGTTTCTTCTTGTTTATTTGTTCCTTTCTGAGTTTCTCCAGCAACAACCCCTTGTCCAGACAGTGGGAGATCTTTCTAGTAATAGTTGTTTCAGCTTATCCCTTCTTCCAATACTTTTAGACTAACCACTAAGAACACTATTTTTTCAGGGGTCTGAGTCCCCCCAGTTTCATTATGCCCCTCCTCAGAGCTCCTGAGGTTCTAGCACCATCTGGGGAGTGCCCTGTGTTCAGAAAAATGAGTTCCAACTTTGCAAATTTCCTCCTTCAGTTTCCTTCCTTTTCTCCCAGTTTTTTGGGTAGGAGCCACTTCAGGCAGTTATAATCTCTATGTTACCTCAGTGTTCCATGGTTGCCTTTTCATTCTTCCAACAGTCATCTAGATAAGCTCCTAAATTATATTGTCAGTATAGTTTAGATGGTTTCTGTTTTCCTAAATGGATGCTAACACATAGGTATATCAAGAATATTCTTACTCATTCCCTAGCCTTTCTATATCCACACACACCTGTAGGTAACCGATTTTCTACATTTCAGTATATCCTCCCTATATTTTATTTGGAAAAAAAAAAAGATGTTTATCTATATTTATAATTAAATCTAAACTTACTTGCCTTTCGAATTTGCTTATAGTGGTTTGTTTGTTTTTTCCATGCAACATGTTTTAAATAGTCAAAACTATTAATATTTTACTTGACAATTTCTAGATGCCCAGATATTTGGTTAGACATTATTCTGGATGTTTCTGTGAAGGTGTTTTTGGGATGAGATTAACCTTTTATTTTTATTTTTATTTTTTTAAAGATTTTATCTATTTATTTGAGAGAGAGAGAGAGAATGAGAGAGAGCACATGAGAGGGGTTATGGTCAGAGGGAGAAGCAGACTCCCTGCCGAACAGGGAGCCCGATGTGGGACTCGATCCAGGGACTCCAGGATCATGACCTGAGCCGAAGGCAGTTGCTTAACCAACTGAGCCACCCAGGCGCCCGAGATTAACCTTTTAGTCAGTGGACTTTGAGTAAAGCAGATTGCCCTCCATCATGTGGGAGGTTTCATCCAATCAGTTGAAGGCATTAATAGAACAAAGACTGACCTCCCCCAAACAAGAAGGAATGCTGCCAGCTGACTGCTTTGGGGCCCAAACTCTAACTCTTCCCTGAGTCTCCAGCCTGCCAGCCTACCCCATCAAATATTGGACTCACTAAGCCTCCACAATCACATGAGTTAATTCCTTAAAATAAATCTCCCTCCCTGTTGGTTCTGTTTCTCTGGAGAACCCTAACACACAAACCTTATCCATTTGGAATTTATTATGATGTTCGGCGGTATGCATCCAGTCTTATCTGTTATCCAAAGGGTTATCTAATATGTCAACACTATTTATTAAAATGTCTATCATTTCTCAGTGATTTGAGAGGTCACCTTTATCATATATAAACTTTCATATGTACTTAAGTCAATTTCTAGATAGTCTGTTCTGTTCCACTGGCATATGTATTCTTGCAACAATAACACATTACTTGATAAATTTTAGAAGCATTATAATATGTTTTCATTTCTGGGAGGGCTATTGCCCTTTGCTTTTCTCCCTTCACCCCCAATTTTGTCATCTTATCATGAAAACATTTCAAATGTTAAGAAGAGTTGAAAAAATTTTACAATGAACACCCATATACCACCACACATATTCTAACATTAATTTTCCTCTAAGCTCACTTTATTACATATATTTATTCATCTATCCATCCCTCTGTCTATCCATCAGTTCATCTTATTTTTTGGATGCATTCCAAAGTAAATTGCAGACATCACTATCATCCTCCCAAATACTTCAGTATCCATAACATCACATAGAATTAAATATTAGTTAGAGTTTTCTCTTTTTTTAATAGTAAATTTTCATACACTGAAATGCATAAATCTTTAATATAGCATCCAATAACTTCTCACAAATCCATATACCTTGTGATACAGTAAAGTTCTCTCATTCTCTCTCCCAGTAAATCCCCAGTCATACTCTAAAAATAATTACTATTTAGATTTTTTTCCCACAATAAATTAGTTTTGCCTGTTTTGGGGATTCAAAAAATTGAAGTAAACTTTTGTTTCAAGTTTCTTTTACTCAGCAATATGTTTTGATAGTCATCCATGTTGTGTGTATGAGTAAATCATTTCTTTTAATTGCTGAGTAGCATCCATTGTATAAATATACCATACTCTGTTTATCTATCTTTTACTGATAGACCCTTGGACTGTTTCCCATTTTGGGCTATTATGTATAAAACTGTAATGAACAACTTTGGGAGAACGTATGTTTCATTTCTCATACCTAGCAGTAAAATTTGGGGGGCATGGGGCAGGTGAATGTTTAGTTGTATAAGGAACTGCCATTCTTTTACCTAATGTGTGTGAATTTCAGTTGCTCAAACTTTGGTTTTGTTAGTTTTTAAATTTCAGTTAATCTAGTGAGAGTGCAGTAGCAGTCGGGTTCTTCTTTGTTAGGTTTTATTTTTATTAGTTTTTCTTGCATTTTTTTCCCAAATGAATTTTAGAATAAAGTTGTCTAGCTTCCAAACAAAAACAAAAACTGTCGATATATTTTTGAGAGATCATTTTAAATCTGTATCATTTGGTAAAGATAAATTTGAAAAGTAATCCTTTCTAATGATGAGGAATGCTTTCTATTTGTTCAGGTCTACTTTTGTGTCTTCAGGAGTGTTTTTACAGTTTTGTTCTTTTTTTCCCACACTTCTTATTAAGCTTACTCCTAAATATTTAATTTTTGTGCTGTTATTATAAATGACTTTTCTTTTCAATCAGTTATTTTCTCTCTCTCTCTCTATGATTTTGTATACTAATGTGTAGTGTTAATTCTCTTTGGTTTTCTAGATATATTATCATGCCATTTGTACAGAGATAATCTAAGAGCCTTATTCCCCCAAATTCTTATGATTTTTAATAGTTTTCAGTTTTCTGATTTGCATTGGCACTTTTTCTTTTTGCCCTGAATATAACCTTATCTGGTATTAAGATTGTTAACCCTACCTTATTTTTCTTTGCATTTTCTTTGTATGTCTTCCCCTATCATGTTATTTTCAATCTTTCTGAGACACTTTGTTTTGGTTTGTGTTTTTATAAGCTTTGTTCAAGCTGAGACTCCTTTTTCTTTTAATAGGAGTCCTTAGCCTATCTGTATTTATTGAGGTAACAGATTTGTTTGGACTTAGTTCTTTCATAGTCTTTTATATTATACTTTCACTTTTTATGGCTTCTTTGATTGTTTTTGTATTATTATATGGCAGTTTTTCTCCTTGGCTTTGTCTTGTGTGTAGATTCTTTCTGATAAATTGTAAGTTGTATTTTTATTGTCAGTTCTTTTAGTGATTACATTTATACCATAATTTTATATAATACACTTACTACTCTCTGTCTTTAGGTAGTAACTATTGAATTTCCATTTTGTGCAATAACAAAATTGCTGTAATTCCCCAATCTCTTCTTTTTATTTCCACTTTGAAATTACAGATAAATAGCATCTTTTTCTTAGTCTACTCTGTACCTTTACATATTTAAACACAGTTCTATTTCTATTATATTTTTATCCATTTTTAAAAATATGTTTTAATCACCAGCTTAGTGAGGAAGAACTAAAATACTTATATTACTCTCTATCTTATTTCTTCCTTTTGCTTCAAATTTTTTGTTTGTATATATTTGCTTTATTTTTGTGGTTTATGACACTTTCTTTTGATTTTATAACCATAATTTTATCAAATGTTTGTTCTTATTCCTGCAGTTGAATGAATTCAAAGTACTAACCCATCGTTTCCCATAGTTTCTTTATTAATCTTTTCCTTGGCTCCATTGGTTTCCTTAAAGAAGGACTCATGGGAGTTGGAATTCCTGCACATGTAAAAATGCCTATCTTCTGCCTTTGTTTTCATCCACAGTTCATTGATTATAAAGTTTTTGTGTTATACTTTTTCCCTGAAAACATTGTAGCCATTTGCCAACCTCAATTACCATTGAAGAATGCTGAACAGAAGTCTCTAAGGCTGACCTGAATCTTCAGTTTGTTGGTGACTTTATATTTTTGACTTGAGGCCTAACAGAGCTTTTCTGTTTTGTTTTGTTTTGTTCAGAGAAGACTGGCAACCGTATGGTCTATGTTTTAGCATTGATTATTCTGTATCCATGTTTTCCTGGATAGTGTATACCCTTTTACTCTGTAGGTTAGTCTTACGATTCTAGAAAATATTTTTGAATTACATTTTTGAATATTTTCCATCCTGATCATTGCTACTGCTTTTAAAACTCATTGTTTCTATATATAGTACATTTTTTCTTTCTCAATCTTGACCTCCATTTACTTGTTTTGTCTGTTTAGCATGATGTTTTCCTTTGCACTGTGATCAGTGATGCTTCAACAATTTTTTTTTTTCTACTCAGCTTCTTTCCTGAGCTCTCTCTGCTCCTTTTTTCTTTGTACCCATCATGTATGTTCCTTAAACCCTATGTACCATACTACTGTACTTGCCTTGAACTCTTTGGAGATTTTATTGATTTAAAAAGTTGTTTGGCATTGTGATTATTTTTGTTTTCTGTTTTTTGGGTTTTTTTTTTGTTGTTGTTTTTGTTGTTGTTTTCTCCTGGTTGTTGTTTCTAGCCTTCATTTATTGCTTTCTAGTGTGGGGGAGATTTTATACTGGTTCAGTCTGATTGTTTGAGTTCTTCCTGGCCTGGCTTTTTGCAGGAAGTTTTTGTGAGAAAGGGATCATGGTAGTCCTGTGGGGTGGTAAGAATTCACTTTAGTACACAAAGAAATCCAAGATGAATGTGTGAGAGATTTATTTTAGTCATGACTTCTCCAGAGCCAATAAAGATCAACAGTTACATGAGGCTCCCAAATCCCCAGTTTCTCTTCTCCAATCCATCTCCAATCTCTCCAATCATGCCAAATATGTTTGTGTGTTTCCTTGTGGAATTCCTGTTACATCATGGTGCCATATGGCATTTTCCCACTAGCCTGGCATTCCATTTTTTTGTTTGTTTGTTATAAACAGTAAAAATTTTAAAGATCATTGCTTTTGCTCCTTAGATGAAGTTTTTACTTAAGAATAACTGTGCTCTGTTGGCTTTGTTTGGGATCTGCAGACTTTCTCATTTGGTGTTTTCCCACACCTGTCCTCTCTTTGCTACATTTGGCAGTTCTTCAGCAAATATTAAGGTTTAGGGTTACAATGTTCTGTAATTTTGGAAAGACAAAAGTATTTGTAATTCTATTTCCTCAGTTATGCTCGTTGTTTCTCAGTGATTTCTAAGAGGAGGTAGAAGCAAGACTGTAAGTACTCTGTTCCTTGACTTCTTAATCCTGGAGGACTACAATAAATGTAATGAATCTTCACTAATATAAAGAATCCAACAACAAGGATGATGCTGAGATCCTGAGGTATTTGTAGCATATGAATCTGCTGTCAGCCTCAGAGGTGCTTGAGGTATGTAGCATAGACTTTGAGGAATAAACTCAATCTTGGCCTCTTGTATGTGTTTGTGAGATATAATTTACATACAAGAAAATTCACCAGGTCCTAGTTTTATCTAAATCTTTGCTCCTCACAATTTTTCTTTCTCTCTCTTATCTCATAATCCCTGTTTACTTTTATCCTACTTGCTACTGTGTGTTGTATCAAATAGGAAGTTTTGACCACAAGTAACAGAAAGCCCAACTCAAAATGACTTAAACCAGTAGTTATCAATATTTAAGGGTCCATTAAGATCACCTGCCCAGAGTTTCTGATTAAGTAGGTTTGGGGTGGTATCTGGGAATTTGCATTTCTGACAAATTCCCAGGTGATCCGGATGCTGCTGACTTGAGAATCATACTTTGAGAATCACTGAGTTAAACAATTGGATGTATTATCTTGCTGTAAAGGATGGTAGGATACTTCAATGGCTCACTGATGTGACATTTCAACAATAACATTATTCTTTCTTCTCAGATACATGGATCATCTTCCCTCACGGAGCAAGCTGGTCATAGCATCTCAGGGCACACCAGTCAGTGTTCAGAGTCAGGGGGAAAAAATAAATGCCTAATCTTCTTGTGTCTTTCAGAGCTACCTTAATGCAAAGCCCTCTCATAGGTAAAAATTAGGCAACACAATCTTTTTAATGCCTATTTACTACAAGGAGGCTGTAACTCATATTCATTGTTAGATTGGACTAATCAAGACTTACCTCCTGGATCCGGCCCCAGTCTAGATAGCCAAATCAGACTAGAGCTGGGGGCTGAAAATGGTGGAGGTTAAGTTGCCTACATGGGGAAAGTGGTGATGCTGGAAGTTAGTGCATGCACAGGTTCGCTGAGGCCTTTTTACTAATGTTTTGGGCCCAGTTTTCCCAATGTATTTTCATCTGTTCAGGGGCTAAAATCTAAGTGTTAAATGCCACATTAACACCTCCTTGTTAATTAGCATGAACAACAATGTCTCAATTGATTCTTTTGAATTCACTGGTTCTATTCTTCCTTTCTTCTAGAGGAATCAAACTCTGTACAGTTTTCATGGTATAGTCGTCTTCAATATTTACCTTACTTTTTATTTTTCTGTCCTGTTTCTGTAACAAATATAATTTTTTTTTTCTGATTCTGGAAATATTCTTGGAATAACCTTTCTTCAGCTGAAATACTATGTTGCTCTTTTTGTTGTTGTTACAAATATTTCACAGCTTCATTTACTCATGATTAATTCACAATGACCTGTTCTCCCCAGATCATATGACTCATTGACTCATTTGTTTTAGAATAAAAGGGCCAGAGAGTTATGTAACAGAACTCAACATATGTGAAATAACTATCATATCTCATTATATCGGCATTTTACTGAAATACACACACACAAGTAATTAGCTTGATAAAAAGTGAACATACCCCTTTTACCACCAGTCAGATCAATAAATTGAACATCGCATGAATCCTAGAAGCTGCTTACATATGCTCTACTAACCAGTATCTCTTCTTCTCTATGCCAAAGGTGACATAGAACAGTTTTGCCTATTTTTGAACATAATACAAATGAAATCCCATAGTATGAACTGTTTTGTGTCACGCTTCTTTTGTCCCATCTTATGTGTGAGATTGATCCCTGGGTTTTCATGTGGCTAATTGGTTGCACAAATTTACACTCCCAGTGGCAAGTGGAAGTTCCACCAGCTCCATATCAGGTGAACACTTAACTATTTTCTGTCTTTTTAATTTTAACAGTTCTGTATCTAGTGTGGATAGCACTAATTTTGGTTTTAATTTGCATTGTTCTAATGGCTAATGAGGTGAAGCTTTTCATTCCAAGTTTAATGTCTTTAATACATATAAAACTATTCAGATTTCTGGGGTTTTTTTCATCAGTTGTGCTAAGTTATGTTTTTATAGTTATCTATCTTTTGATCCTAATTTTCATATATGTTGCCTTAAGGTTGTGTGTAACTGCTTCTTTTTATATTTTTAATCTCTTTAAGTTCTGTATTGATGTCTCGTTTTCACTCCTAATATTTATTATTTATATTAGTGTGTTTATTATTTTTTGCTTTTTTTTTTTTTTGCTAGAATCTTGCTATTCTTATTTGTCCTTCAAAGAACATAATTTGGCTTCATTAGTCTTTTTCTTTTGAGTTTTCTTTTTTACCTATTTCACTTTCCTTATTTTCTCTTTATTTTCTTCTTTTTACTATCTTTGGGTTTAAGTAACTGCTTTTTTCCTAACTTTTTGTGGTAGATACATATATAGTTTATTATCAGCCTTTTTTTCTTCTTCTTTCAATATGTATATTTAAGGTTTAAGTTAGTTTTGATTTTCATTTAGTTAAAAATATTTCTAATACTCATTAAAATTTATACTTTATCCATGAGTTATTTAGAAGTGTAGTGCTTAATTTCCAAACATGTCAGGATTTTTTCTTTACCTTTTGTTATTGATTTCTAGCTTGATGCCATTGTATTCCAAAAACAAATGATGTATAATTTCAACTCTTTGAAATCTGTTGAACTTGCTTTATGTCCCTGCATGTGGTCAGTTTTGGAAATGCTCTGCTGTTGTAGGATGCAATGTTCCATACAACAATTATATCATTTGTGATTCATGTTGTGCAGATTTCTATATTTTCACTGATTTTTATTTGCTTGTCTTATTACATAGTGGGAGAAGTGTATTAAAGTACCCTTTCAGGATTATATATTTTTGATTTCTTCTTTTATGTGTGTCAAATTTTGTTTTATGTATTTTGAGATCATATTTTTAGGGCAATACAAATTAATGTTTTCTATCTTCCTGATAAATGTAGTCTTTTGTTATTAATAACTCCCTACCATTACTGTTTCTATAAGAATTTGCATTCTGCATGCCAAATAATTAGGCTATAAACAACTTTCAATAAAGAATTTGGGTGCTATTCCACAATTTTCCAGGATTATACACAAAGGAATTGTGCTCCAGGTCTCTGGTGATAATTCAGCTATTTCCTGGACTTGCTGATTGCAAAAGTACCTTAAGTAAAATCCTTATGGTGAATATTTGCCTTTGAGACCTTCAATTTCAAATCAGTCGTGTCATCTCATAAGCATCTGTCTTAGTCTACTTGGACAGCCATAACAAAGTACCACACACTGGGGGGCTTAACAGAAATTTATGTTCTTACAGTTCTGGAGGCTGGAAGTCCAAGTTCAAGGTGTCAGCAGGTTTGTTTTTCCCTGAGGCCTCTGTCCCTGGATGACAGATGCCGCCTTCTCACTGTAGCCTCACATGGTCTTTCTTCTTATGTGCATGGATCCCTCTTCTTTCTTTGTGTGTCCAAATTTCTACTTCTTAGCAGAACACCAGTCACGTTGGATTAGGGCCCACCCTAATGGCTCATTTTAACTTACTCAAATCTTTGAAGGCACTATCTCCAAATACTATTACATTCTGAGATACTGGGGGTTAGATCTTCAACCTATGAATTTTGGGGGAGCACAGTTCAGCCCACAGTAGCATCATAGTACACTATATCTACTACTTAAGTTAGTAGGAAGAAATTTTACCATGCACTTCCTCAGTTGTTATATGTCTTATAAGCTAGTTTATATGATATCCTTTCTTATGTAATACTTTTGTGTAATTAAGAAATTTCTGTCTGTATTTTAGGTGCATTTAAAATTTTTACAGTATCTTACATCTAGATATCCCATGATATTTACTCTTGTAATATTTAACAACAAATTTTTTTTCAGTAATCCATATGTAAAATTCATTGACAATATTGAAATGAAATATTGAGATAGTTGCCTGTGTCAAGCCATTAAGACAGACCTAAATAATTAGAATATTTTCTTAAATTTTAGATAGTTTAGAATCCAAATTGTCACCCGTCTTGATTTAGATCTACTTGTTAAAATAATGAAAATTATAGTGTTTTCTTATGAGGCTAATAAGTCAATTCTCAATAGGAATGATGCTATGATTAATAATATAGACATCAGTTTTCATCTCTTCTTGCTCATATATTATGTTTATCAAAAGTTGAGTGCTATAAATTCTAGCCTGAATGAAAAAACACCTTAGATGGTATGGCAGATCACTCTGTGTTTTTTTAAAAAAATAAAGCACTTTTCTTTCTTCCCAGCCTCCCTTTCAGTTGGATGGGGCTCATGTGATTGAATTCTAGCCAATGGAGTTTAGACAAAAATGATGGACACTGCTTCCAGGCTTAACCAATTAAACCTTCTATAGTAATCCTCCTCTTTGCCTGTTCTTTTGCCAAACGGAGAGTGCCCTATGGATCCAGAGGAGGGCAAAACTGTAATACAGGAGTCTGGCTCCATGATTGGCAATATGGAAGGCTGTTCACTGACCAGGAACACATCATTTATGTGAATAAAAAATAAACTTTATTGTGCTAAGCCACTGAGATTTGGGGTCTGCTTGTCACAGCAGCAACCATTTACTTAATGGGTACAGATGGTCAAAGTGCAATTTGATATAACTCATGTAACATTCACTGCTGAAAAGCTTTCTTTTTGAATGTCTTATTAGAAAGCACTTCAGAGCACTTTTCCTTAAATTCTTTCTAGTTGATTAAAATGCCATCCATATTCTATGTGATGTTCATGAAAAACTAGATATTTCTCCAACTGCCCCTTCTCCAGTCTTAATATTCTTTACTTTGTTTTACATTATTTTGCCTCTAGTTTGACCAATTTTTTCCATTTATTATTCTTCAACTATTCAAATAATTCCCTCCTCTATACATTTACTTTCCTGATATGTCTTCTCCCACATTCTTATTAAAGCCCTGCATTATCTGGGAAGTTTTGTCACTCTCCTAATCCTCAGTGAATTTTTGTGATCCTTATTTTCTGAAAGGTTATTTTGGCACTTACCAAACTGATGCATGTTGTTAGGAGAAAAGAATCTAGTCTTTATCAAGTGCATCTAATATACTACTAAGTATTTTAAATCTATTTAATGGCTACAATCAATTGAGTGCTCACCATGTGCCAGATGCCTGGTAAACAAACTCCCATTCAATCGTCAGAATAACATTATGAAGTAGATGTTTTTCACTCCCATTTTAAAGAGGAAGAAACTGAGGGATTAAAGAGGTGAAGAAATGTATAAGCTGGTTGGAAATCTAACTTCAAAGATTAAGTTTTCCCTGCTACATCCCATGCTACTTATCTTTTATCAATAGTTTATTTTTTTAATTAAACTTAAAACACGTCTTTTTTTCTGTAATCAGAAAGTGTGCTGTGCACTTAAGTTGCTCAATAAATATTTGGTAATTAGTAATTCATATCCATTCATTTCAGAGCGAGTCTTTATTTGAGGAAAATGTACTTAGACTTACCCCTTTACTTGACCTCTGGGTCTGCTAAAGTGAACGTCAGTGTCCAGATGCACAATACTGTAATTCTTTAGTCTGGAACCCTGGGACTCCCAACAGGAATTTCCGTATATTGTAACCCAAATTCCAGATCAGGTACTGGAAAATAGAGATTTCTTGGGATTACCCCATTTTTTAGTAAAGGGGTCAGTATGCACCTGGAACAAATCTCGACCCGGACTACACTGTTAATATTTGTTGAAGTTCAAAGCTCATGTATCAATCCATCTCAATATTCCAACCTCTATGAAATAATAAACCCCTGAATTTGCCTGGTTGATTATCTAATCTTACACCAATTTCTAATCTATGTTTTTCTGTAAAAGGGAATTAGAAGCTGTTTAAATGAAGATCAAAATGAAGAGAATCTAATTAGGCCTACATCCAATTACAATCCTACTTTACTTATTTAACATTATTTGAAAGCTCATCTCATATATTTTGGCTGCTGAAAATACTGAATTATTTTAATTCTTAATAAATATTATGTTCATGATCTGTTATCAGGTTTTCATGAATTTTACATATATTTATTATTTTATGCAATTTATATATTTTATGCATTCCAGTTTTCAGCAGAAAAATGGGTTGTAAATAAAGTAAGATAATTGCTAATATATATTCCATGACTTTAATGGCCTTTTCTTCCCTGTGGACCATTATTAGTTTTCTCCTAAAACCCTTTTAATTAATCAAAAGAAAATGGGAGATTTCCATTAATATCTGAGCATCTTTTTACCTTAATTTGTTCTGAAGTGCATCTGTGTGATGAATTGTGAGTTTCTGGGCTGACAGGGAAAAAGGGAACCTCCATGTTTTCTTACATAGGTAAAAGATGGCCATTTCATGATCTGATAGATTATAATAGTGTTTTTGGCCTTTCTTGTAGTAAAACGTTTATCCAGGCTTCTTTGCTCTTTTGCTTGATAGCCCTTGGGAACAGAGTGCTCATACATGTAACAATAACAGATTCACTGACAGATTTTTAGAAATTATCTAAACCAAAGTCATATCATTTGAACATTTCATTTGAGTGTCAGGAAGAAAGTAAGCATGCATCACCAAGAACTTCACTTTAGAGTGTATACTCAGCCTGCAGAACTACAAATAAAAAGAAATGAATGTCATTAACCTATGGATTTCAGAAAAAGAAAACAATAAATGGTCTCTGGGGTTTTTGTTCATGGGAAGGATACTTTATTTAAAATTAATTCCTTCTCCTGATGCCAGAGTTACAAAAAAAGTATAAGGAACCCATTGAGATACTTGAGAATACTGAAGATCCAAATGAAGTAGCTACACTTATATGTGTTTTTCTTCTTTCTGATTTTAATTTGTATAGTTCCCCAAATATAAGAGATATTATCACTTAAAAATGTAAGTGTTCAGGTGAAACAAAATCCCAAATGAGGAGAGGTTATGGAAACATCAGGAGAGTAGAGTCCATTGTCACTGGGTATTGTGCAACCCACAAACGAAATTACCACTAACCTATCTTATATCCCAAACTGAATTCACTGGAATAGCAGAAGACAAGTGATAGTTTTTCTGATTTCCTGACTGGAAAGATGAGTGTGAGTCTGTACCTAGAATCTAATTACAGGCAAGCCACTAATAAAACCACAAGATACTTGACAATATGAGAGGGAAAATTGTACAAACAGAAAATTTATGACAGTGATCCACAGCACCGCTGCAATAAAGGAATCTAGTTTGAGTGACACTTCCTGAATAGTAATAAAAAATTAGAAGCCCATTCAACCACCCGGGATATTATCAATATTTACTTCTTCTTTGGTTGTCAGTTTCATGTCATGCCCCCAAACTTCCTTTAAGGGAGAGAAAAGAAATGTAGGTTCTCCTCCCTACATAAATTTAAAACATAAGTCTTTAGCCTTTAGGACTTTTTTTTTTATTTTTTCTGTAGGCAAAGGCAAGGGATTTGCTTTTGTTACTCTTGAGTAAAGCTGCTTTGTAGTTAAGAACACAGTTTTAGAGACAGATAAGCATAGATTTTTATTCCAAATTTTCCATACGATAGAAGAATGTAATCCTACCTGTTTACGTATTGATTTTCTCACTTTTAGTATGAGGATGATAATAATGACTTGAGGAAGTACTGAGAGAATTAAACTAGATATTATACTAACTGTGAAGTACAATGTCTTACAAATAATAAACATTCAGTACATGGTAGCTAAAAGAGACAGAATCATTTAATTCTGGTTCTGCAGCAACTTTTCAAACAATATGGTCTAAGCATTATCCAAAAGATCTGGTCTATTTAAAGCAGAAGTAATGGATTACTTTATGAAAAGTTATATGTAAAATATTCATTTTTCTACATAGAATTCTAATTTACTACTGGTTTAATTACATAGTTTTAATTTAACAACTCCATAATTGAAGATTGATCTTTATTGTTATTGATCATCAATTGTTGAGATTCCTAAGAACATTTCCTAATTCTAACAGGAATGTATAAAAGTAAAAAGTTAGATACACTGGATGGAATACTATGTAAAATACCTGTTTTGTGCAATGAATAATCATTTCTATCATTTCGTGAAGAGCAGTAAATCACTGGTTAACATTTTTGTTCTTCAATTACTGAGAAAAAAATTTTCCCCCAAGTGGATTTGTAAATTCGTATCTCTTCCCATTCTTGGCCAAGGTTGAGACCAAAATCAAACTTCTTCAAGAAAATGGCATCATATTAGGTTTTGGTAGAATTTTAGAAGACTTTACTGACTGCTTAATATTGGGAAGTAGTATCACTTTTGATAATTGATTGAATTTCAGGAGGCTTTTTTGAGGACTAATATCATGGGGTGTGTAAGAAGTACAAACCCCTGGTCAGCAGCAAAAATCTAGAAAATTCCAAAGTGGTCTAACTGCAGGCTGAAGTAAAGGTACTTCCTGATATACATGGCGTTTAGCATGTAAAAGCCAAACAAAACAAAAACGAACAAAGTGATATAAATTAGATCTCATCCTCCACTTAAATATAAAAGCCATTCCTACAAACTTTCACATGGCATAATAGGTAGATATATCAATTAAGTAATAAGCAAACAATTAATAAGCAATCACAACTTTTTTTTCCCCTTCTATACTATACTCATCGTGCTTGGCTAATGGGAGGGAATAATTATAAAGAGGAAGGAAAGACTCTGAAAGAAGAACAGTAAAAATTCATAAATTTCTTGTTTTTCCTTTTTTCTCATCAATAGGTGGAGAATGAGGCCCCACAAAACTATCACTCAAGGAATGTAGCTAAGACCTGACTTAGTCCTCAGTTGTTAGATATAAAATTAGTTGTAGAACTCTATCTCTGGACCTCTGCTTTCCTCCACACCATCCTTGAGCCTCAAGTGGGCTACAGTTATCTTCCCAACCACATGGAAAAATAAAAGTAGAAGTCATGTATTTAGTTCTTTTACCAAATGACTTGCAATTCCATACACTATTATTCCAAAGGAAATTGGGCTATCATTCATTCTACTGTTTGCTATTGATGTGATTTTATTTTACTTCTCTCTAGTTCTTTATTAAAACAGAGAACCCTTTACATTCCCCAACTTGGAATGTGGGATGTAAGGAATAGTTTGGAAACCACTACTATAAAATTTCTTGTTCTTCTTTTTAATGTTAGAGGGGAGAAAATTTCACAGTGTAGATTGATATAAACCAATCCCAAATTAGAGGTATCTCTCTAGAGATCTAATCTCTACTAGATCTACTTATACTAGATGGCCCTTCTCTGAAGACAGAAGGATTCTGGCCTTGCCCTCCTGGCCCTAGCTTATTGAGCTGGGTGGAAATCTGACCAGGCTAGATCAATCAGATTTGATTGAGAATATATTTGGAATTAGGATTCGGAGACTTTAGATAGGCTCTGGTAGTGCTAGTTCAAAAAGATGGTCTTGATAATTCAGAAAAGCAGGAAAGGGCAGCAAACTGTTTTTCATTAGAGCATGTGTCTTTACCTTGCTTATCTAAAACTAGAGAAAATTGGGGCACCTGGGTGGCTCAGTCGGTTAAGTATGCAACTCTTGGTTTCAACTCAGGTCATGATCTTGGGGTTGTGAGATGGAACCCCGTGTAGGGCTCCGCGCTCAGCATGGAGTCTGCTTGAGATTCTTTCTCCGAGGACTCCCTCTCCCTCCCCTCTGCTAATCTCTCTTTCTCTCTCAAATACATATAAAGAAAATCTTTAAAAAAATAAAATAAAGAGAAAATAATCTTAAGAGTTTTGGAAGTATTTATATTTTGGTAAGAGCTCCCAAATTCTTGCATGGATAAAACATGCTAAACAGAAAATGGGTGTGTTTCTACATAATAGCCATGATGTGTGAATACTGAAAATGGCCAATGTCGGTCCACAGGAGGGAGGTATGATCATTAAAGTGACACACCAGAGTTCTGTTTCTATTTGAATTCTTAAGAGTAACATATTAAAGAAAGGTCTTTTGCTTTTTTTTCAGTGTCATTCACAGCTGAAAAGTGCCAATGCAAAAACAAACTGACTTTTATTTACAAATAGTCGATAATGGTATAAAAAAGGCAGATAAAGCCTTCTAAGTTAGGGAAAGAAGTCCTCAAAGGCTTACTTGAGAAGTTTTATCTTGCTTATGCCCAAATCCAGATATGAATGTTAAATAAAATATGGGCCATGAATTTGATAATCATTCAGGTCATTTGCCTTTGTCTCTGATATAGCATAAGATGATATAAACTCTGATATAGCATAGATATTAGGAATAGTCAGCCTGTATTATATATGATACATATACACAGGAAAATAGTTGTATAGATGTGTATATGTGTATATATAGTATGTATATTAATGTGATACATATATACATGAATATAGATAATATTTAGATATGTTTCAATTTTTTTTCCCAATAAACATATAAGAATTTGAGATTTTGGTGTTTTTTTATTTGTAAAATAAATTTGGGAAGTCTGTAGGGTAAAGCAACAGAAGATGAAACATGTTATCCTTTTTTAAGAATAGCAGACTAAATTGCCATAAAAATTTTCTCTGGCATAGCCTGATTCAAACTGATATAAGCAGATTGATTCAAATAATTCAAGATATACAAGGATAAAAATAAAGATGCCCCAACATTGTGTTTTCCTCAAAAGTAGTTAAGGATACCCTTCTCCCCTCCTTAACACCTTTTGAAAATATGGTATTTGAAGAAACATAGCCTAGTGGCAGATCAGTAAATTCACCAGTGGAATTCAAGAAGGTGAATGAAAAAATGTAAAGAAGACATGGAAGCAACAAAGAGGAACTCTGCTGGGAAAACTGCCTTGTTGAGAATCCTGACAGAATCTGGAGGTTCTCTTCTGAATATGGGGCCTGATTACCAATCCGTTCAATCCCACCTTAATCCGCCACCGCTGGGTTGGACCTAGAGCAACACAGATTTTTCTGTACCCCCTGCCAAGAGTCTAATAATCCACATCCTTTCTTTTGAAGGGTAGAAATCTCAATAGGGTTGGAAACAAGTCAGGAAAAGGTGCCGGCAGGGGGCTTGTTTCATTATAATAACAAACCAGCTCCTGTTCAAAGAGAAATCACACTGAATTCCTTGCTGTCTTGTCCTAGTTGATTCTTTTTTTATCCTAAATATTTACCTTAATCCTTTTAAACCAAGGCCTTCCCAGAGGGATAGCTACACTTCTTCAGTATCTGGAAACTATTGTCTTTTGTGGGATTCCTTTAGTGGTTGCTATGGGTTCACTCTTCTCTTTAGAGAGGTTTTTGTTGCTTCTTTACTTCCTGGCTCTACATTTAATTTTCATTCTAAACTGTTAACTTGAATTTACTTTTCTTTTCCATGTGGGCTTTTTTCGAAACCTGAATATGGAATCCTTCCGATATAGACCATCTGAAATAGCTAAGTAGGGTAAATAGTTATCTATTTTATTGATGTAGATTTTGGTCAAACCCTGAGAGAATAAGACATTCACACTGGGCTTTCTGCTCACGTCATCCTTGATTTAGCCACAGAATCGTTGTCATCCTCATGCCAATCAAGTAACAACTGATTCTAGTAGTTCTGAATTTTTGGCATTCTTTTGGGGACCCTGCTTAGACCAAATTGTCCTTCTGTGAAGATGAAGTGAATTCTGGCTTTGCCATATTGGCTCCCAGCTTACTGAGGCTGGTAGACATCTGACCCAGGCTGGATCAATCAGAGTAGATTGAGAAGACCTTTGGAATTGGGATTCAGAGATGCTAGTTAGGCTCTGGTGGTCTTTGAACTGAGTGGGAAGGCTGCCTTTCTGGACAGCTGTGTTCTGTGCCTGGTGAAGCAGTGAGAACTGATCTGAAAGGAAAGAAAAATTAGACTAATATTCAGAAACTAGCAGGGAAGAATGCAGGGGGTCCCTCAGAGACACAGAAGAAATCAGTTATAAACTTGTGATAGTACCAGTGTATAGTCCTAGTTCCTGGTGAAACCCCCACAATTCTTTACTTTGGGATCTATGAGATAGCCTTGTGTCCCTATAATAAACCTACCTATTTTATTACACTCGCTTGATTGGGTTTCTGTTACATGAAACGGAATACCTAGGAATAAGACAATGGGTTTCATGATGGTCGTAGAATCATACTATCTCTTAGCTAGACAGACAACAGATATCTCATTAACCCCCCCCCATTTTGCACCTGAGAAAACTGAAGGCTGTAAGTAGAGTCATGTGCTTATGGTTGAAAAAGATAATTCATGGTAAAATGGAGAGTAGAAATACAGATGAGTGGTAAGAAGGGCTGGCAACACACAATGCAAAGCATGACTGGGGAAGATCCCTGAAACTCAAGTCAGAACGTGAATGCTAGACCTTTCTTAGAGACTCAGTAGCTGTGTAAGCTCGAGTTTGTTTTTGGAGCTTTGAATTTTTATCTGTTAATAAGGAGGTTGGGATATATGTTCTATCTGGTCCTTTCTAACTCTAAAATCATATGATTCTTAGCCATGTCCCCAAACACAAAGTGAATTGGGTATCATAAGTAATGATCTAGAAAATGTGAATATGAATGTGGCTGCTTGGGGAGGAAATAAAGCAGTTCACACAGGTGAGTGTCCAAGTGTTGAAGTGGTAGCACTATTTTATAGTTCAAAACTTCCTGCTCAAGTCAATCAGGGGGTCCCCAAAGTTGTAGTTTTACTTTTTGGGTTTTTCATATCAAATCAAGTAGTAAACTGATTATATGTGCAGTTAGTGGGTTTGTATGGAGAATCTGTCTGGAAAGCATCCAGAATCAGATGCATGCCAATTCCTTCTTCCAGATAGTAGGGAAATTGAAATGTTAACTATAAATGCATTTGGGCTCCTTGCTCTTTGAAGAAATAGAAGGAACAGTTATAAACCAGTCTTTCTCTCTCCCACCCCTCCCTCCTTTCCTTCCTTTCTCATTTCTTTTTCCTGGCTAGCGATATGTTTGTAGAATGAGTGGATGTATGAGAGCTTTTCTTATTTTTACTTATGAAAGATAAAGAACAAAGAGATTGTCAACGGAGTGAGAATTTTCCACCTCCAAAATGTTAAACTCCTGACAACACATAAAATACATGCTCATCAGCATATACATGGGTCCTGGTACAGCATAAAATTACCTCCATAATATATACCATATACCTTCAAATCCCCTCCTCTGGCATATCGAGATAATTTCCCAGTTGGTTACATCTCTGTCTGATTTCCTCTCCCTGCCCCTTCCTGAGGCCCTTCTCATCTGTCTCATGCTTTGACTAGTCTACTGAATTGTCTCATTTGTCAGTCAGTAATAAATCTCTGAGTTACCACATTCAGTAACCTTTCCTCAGGTCGAATTTGCCTCATCACATTTGCCAGTTTAGTACATTTGCCTCTTTTCCTTCTTAGAACTCTTTAGCTTGTGCCTCTTTGCAATTTCATAATTCAACTAAATCTGACTACTCCTCCTTTCTGTCTTCATTGATCTGTCTTCCTCTTCCTATTCCCTAAATATGGCCGTTCTTAAAAGTTTTCCCTTGTTCTTTTCTACCCCTATTAAGCTCTTTGGCTGTTTCATCAACTCCTGTGATGTATCTTCACTATTCAGTGAAGTGTGGAGGAGACTGGGTATACCTGGGAGAAAGAGCAGTGAAGAAGATTCTGCAGACCAAATATCTTACTCTTGAATTTAAAGTCTTTGGAAATCTTCTTTCAGCTATCTTTAAATTGTATCTCCTGCTACCTATTCTGTTTTAGAAACTATATCTCCCTTTTTCATTTCTTTAATATGTCCTGTGTTCTTACACATATTGCGCTTCCTTAGAGTCCCCTCTCTGTCATCTGCCATTGAGAAGTCCTACCCCTTCTTGAAAATCCAATAAAAACAGGTTTCTTAATCGTTCTACAAACTCTTTAAAAAATGCTTACTATGTTCTAGACTTTGTGCAGTGTGCTGAGGAAACAAATTAATGGCATTGTCCCTATTAAAACAAATACACTATGTGATGTAATATATAATAGGTAACATATAGCTATACACTACAAAACGTATTATCATGAGCTACAGTAGCAGACAGCCTAATCCAGCCTGGGGCAGGCCCTCTGGAAGCATGACACTGAAGGAAAAGTAGAAGTCTACCAGATTGGGGAAAAAAAAAAAAAGCGATTGGGGGGGTTGGAAATTTTTCCATGCAAAGAGACAGCAAGTCTATTAAAACACATGAATTATATGAAAGAGCACAGAATTCTAAGAGTATATTAAGCAGTTTGCTCTAGGCAGAAATGATCTTTTCCCTTGCCCAAGTATTATTCATACTGCACATAGGGCATTTTTAACGTGCTCCTTGCATTTTGGTTTTGTCTGTTTCTCTCTAATTCTCATAAAGGCAGCGATTATGTTGTGTCATTATGCATGTTTCTCTTCCCAGCATAGCAACATACACTTCGTAGATGTTCAATATGTGACAAATATCAGTTGAATGACTAAAAGGTGGCATCGACTGAGTAGGTTAGTTGTCATTCACAGGTGTAGTTTTCCAACTAGTCCCCCCACAACACACACACACTAAGGAAAATAAAAAACTGACCTTTCCAGGGGCACTGTGTCACTCAAAGAAAAGTGTGAAACTATAGGCAAACTTCATAAAAAGAAAAAGTGGAGGTTTTTGATGGATTTTTCACTTAAACAAGAGGGCACTTCAGAATCTGAGGATTTTTACATGGAGCATTTTGGTTTTTTCCAGTACAGGAAATTTAAAAGTTATGTAGAAATTTAAAAGTTATTGTGACTGCATCTTTTTTTTTTTTTTTTTTTTTAAGATTTTTTTTTATTTATTTATTTGAGAGAGAGAGAGTGAGAGAGAGCAAGCACATGAGAGGGGGGAGGGTCAGAGGGAGAAGCAGACTCCCTGCCGAGCAGGGAGCCCGATGCGGGACTCGATCCAGGGACTCCAGGATCATGACCTGAGCCGAAGGCAGTCGCTTAACCAACTGAGCCACCCAGGCGCCCTGTGACTGCATCTTGAGAAAGAATGACACCTTCAGGATCCTCTTAAGTGTAGGAATGTCATAATAAAATTTCTATTACTGGAATGCTGTAATTTTAAACTTCTGAAGTTCTAAAGGTTAGGAAATTCATACAGAAGGCTGACCAAGCACCTTAATTCTGCCACTTTGGCCACTGTTTGGATTACTTATAACCCACCTTTGGAGAAGTCAGTGCCTATAAAGCTTATTTTAGGGTGTTATGAAAGTGAACTGAGGTCCTCCTGATATATTGTTTTGTTAGGTATCTGACATTTTCTCTTCAGACCAGAAGAACAAAATATGAAAGCAGAACAAAAATGGACATTTTATTGTGTTCACATTTTTCTCAATTCTGCCACCAACCCTCCTCACCACCACCCCACTGAAGCTGTGAACCCAATGTCAACCCAGGACCATATCCTTGTCTTCTGGCTAGTGTTTTTAAGGCTTCAGGGTCCTAAGGGCCCCAGTTATTGGTAATTGATGGCAGCTAAACTTGAAATCAGTAATTCCTTTCACGGAGGAAATATAACTTAAAAATTACTGAATGGGAAGAAATCAGAGAGGGAGACAAACCATGAGAGACTCTTAACTCTAGGAAACAAACTGAGGATTGCTGGAGGGGAGGTGGTGGGTGGGGGGATGGGGTAACTGGGTGACGGACATTAAGGAGGGCACGTGATGTGTTGAGCACTGGGTGTTATATGCAACTGATGAATTATCAAACTCTACATCTGAAACTAATCATGTACTATATGTTAGCTAATTGAATTTAAATAAATAAAAAAAAAATTCATGGACCCATGAATTGGTAGGCTAAAACCCAAAAAGTCAAAGAAGGATATAAATGGACGTCAAATTCTGTAAATGATAATCTTAGACTATTTTCCTCACATACATACAGAATCTGAGCAACTAATGGTATGACTACCTTAGATTTCAAGTCTGAGAGGCGAGTGTGTAAGAATCTGAAAATGTATAATGCTATTTTAGAGTGTGTCTGCTTTTCAACATCATATAGCAAGTTTTATTGCTGTTGATTTTTTAAAGATACTATCCACATATTTCCTGCTCTGCATTTGCAGTTATCGAGAGCTCAATCTATTGGATTTTTGATTGTTCATTAAAAATCTCTCTTCTGTCGCATAAAGTAAGAGCAGTGTGTGCAAGTTTGTCAATTTTACTTGTATCCTATTTGTATTCCAAGTCAAGGTGTACACTGATCAGCCGCCATCACTGTTTACCTTCTCTACTAGGCTAAGTTGTCAGGTTATTACCATCTGTTAGTCTAGGATTCCCATTCCCTAAAATGTTTTGATTATCTAAGACTTAAGTTTAAGGTAATGTGAATGGCAGGAGGGCCCTACCATTTCCATTCCAGGTTGCTAACCATGGAGACTCTAACTGTTCAACTCCAGTTCCCTAATTGCTTGGCATATTACAACATTCCCTTTATTTGTTATTTAAAAATCAATCCTCACTGATCACATTGGAGTTTTTCTTATAATAATATTATTCATAACTGTGGTTGGAATGCAAAATAACGTAATCATAATTTTTGTCTGTTTTTTAAAGAAATACTAATCTATGAAAAATAGGGAGAAAATGCCACCAAATAATTGATAGAGTAAATTATAAAGGTTTAAAGAGAATAATCTTCTTTATGTCTTAAAAGATGATAAGAAATAATATCCCTTCAAGTGTCTATTGTGTGTCATCTACTTCATCTCTAATTCTTGCAGCAGTCCTGAACATTCAAGGATAATTACTGCTGAAGGGTTAGTGGTCTGTAAGGGGTTAGGGCGCAGAGCTAGTATATGCCAGAATCTCAATTTATTCTCAGGTATGCCTGACTCCGAAGTTTGTTCTCTCTCCATCATGGCATACAGCCTCTGTATGTCTCATTTTCAGTCAAAATGACCTTAGAAATAAGGTCAGGCCCCATCTAGTTGGGCTCTGGGTTAGGGGCACGTTGACTGCACACTCTCCTTGTACCATTTCCATCATTACCATTAATAGACACACAAAATTTAAGTTTCCTTCTTATTTATTTGGAATTCCCCTTCTTTCTTTTCAGAGTCTTTAACAATTCCAAATTAAAATCAACAGCAAATGCTGTTACCTCTGAAGAAAGGATGGATATTTGGGAATGGTTAGAAATATTGTAATATTTACAAAGGAAATAAATTCATGTATTAGTTTGTAATTAAAATGTTAAACATAAAAGAAAATCAACAACAAAAACAACAACTTTTGCAGAGAGAACTTTGAAGTGATTTGGTGAGCATATGGCAAAGTAAACCCCCTGGGCTATGAGCAGTTATTACAAAAAGGAATAAATAATTTTTTAAAATTATGAGCACAAAGGCATAACCCTGAAAGTAGCATAAAATATTTCATTAAGTAGATTTTTGAGTAGTAAGAAACCCGAACAGTAATAGGTATTGTGGTAATCCACAGGAAATGGAAATATCCATGTACTAAAGCAAGAATAACTAGACTTAAGACTTCACAATCTTTATTCCAGTTGTTCAAAAACTAAATCTGTATAATCATTATGAATAAGGTTTTGCAACCTCTTAAGTAAATAAATATATAAATACCTTTAAGTTTCATAAATTAATTTTTCATTAATAAAAGCAAATGGTGCCAGAGAGGAAAAAAAGAGAACTGAAATTCTGTCCTAAGACTTATATTAAACTTAGTAAAACATATTACAAAACCCTGTGTAATGGAATCAGGCTACCTTTGGTATGTTTAGAGATCAAGGTCAAGATTTTGACAGCATAAAATTATGAGACAACCATCCCACTTGTCTAAATCAGACTTTTTTTTTTTCACAATACAATGTTTCCATCTATGCCTTCAGGGATCAGAAGAGTTTCATGGCACAGTCAGGAAATGACATCAATTGTATTCAGTGAGAGGGGGTCATGAGCTAAAGAAAGAAAAAGTTATTCAAATTATTCTCTCTTTTCTGAGTTTAGCACAGTGCCTAGTGACAGGGTAGGTACTCCTTAAATATGGGCTGAATGAATTAATGAATAGTGGACATCTATCATGTGTCTGTCACTGTTCTAGGAATTGAGACAAATTAGAAAGACAGTTACTGACTTCAAAGGGCTAATAATCCACTCTAGGGAATAAAAATATACCATAAAATATGATGCAATATGCAATTTATGATAAAGTTACTCACAGGATACTAATGAGGGAGGAAATTTAAGTAACCCAAATTGCAGAGGGAGTCTTGGAATGGTTTCTCTGTGTTTGAGCTGAGTCTTAAAAAAAAAAGTGTAGGTATTAACAAAAGGGAGGAAATGGGGGAAAGCTGTCCAGATGGAGGCAAGAATGATCAGTGTGTTTTTGTGTGGCAGGGACATAAGTGTATGTTAATGAACAGCCAGAGATGAGCTTGAAAGGCAGTCAATGATTAGATCATGAAAGAAGTTACTAAGAAAAAAAAGAAAAGATTTTACTTTCAATATGATTGGGTAGAATTGAAAGAGGTAAATTTTGTATCACACATAGATCATTCCCTAGGCCATTTGTGGTGTTCTGAGTTCAAGACTCGAGAGTGAGACTTCTGAAATGACCTAAGGGAAAAATCATATGTGTCTTCTCTACTAAGGCAATGGCAAAATATAGAGTGGAAAAGCTAGATTTCCCCCTATAAAAAAAGTGAAAATCTTTGTCATCAGTTATTGAGATTTTGGGGGTAGTTTTGATTCAGTTTAAACTAACACACACTGAATGCTCCAGAAGTTGGTGTGAAGAGTGGAGTGCTACTGAAATAAATAAAAAATTAAGATCCACATGGGATTAGTTTGATGTGGGGGCAGTTTGCAGGTGTCAGGGAAACTGATATCAGAGGCTGGAAGAAAGGCAATCCATGTTTTGTGATGATGGAACTTTGATAGTATGTTATTTGGGATGCCAAGGGAAGGAAGATAATAGACCCCATCAGTTTGCAGCTTTAAGGGAAAGAATTGGTATTAGAATGATACATTGACTGCTTTTGGTGGCATCTGACAAGATGGTATGAAAAAGAGACAAGCTTGGAAAATAACTGCTCAATTTGCAAATAGGACTGGAAGAATATAGAGAGAGTCCAGAAATTAGAAGAGACAATTCTTTTTAAACTGCAAACAGTAGGGGCACCTGGGTGGCTCAGTCGTTAAGCATCTGCCTTTGGCTCAGGTCGTGATCCCAGGGTCCTGGGATAGAGCCCCACATGGGGCTCCCTGCTCTGCAGGAAGCCTGCTTCTCCCTCTCCCACTCCCCCTGCTTGTGTTCCCTCTCTCGCTGTCTTTCTCTCTGTCAAATAAATAAAATCTTTAAAAAAAAAAAAAACTGCAAACAGTAAAAGCCAAAATTGAGAACCGTTTACACTGTAAATACCTATTAAAACTCATCCTAGAAACAAGGATAAAATCAAGGACATGGTTATCAAATCTATGGTTGAAACTTCTAAAGGGATTAAGAAGTGCCCAATAAATCTTTTCAGTTTTGAACTGAAAATCATTTTGGGAAGGAGATTAGGGTGTGGCTCTATCACCAAAGCCATACAACTTGCAGATATGTGCAACTAAGTCAAGACAGTGAGACATGCCTTGAAGGGCAAGCTGGAGCAGCTGTTGGCGCATGCAGCTATTGAGCAAAAAAGAGAAAAAGACACCAGTGAATAAGAAACTAGCACCTGGATTAACATGATTTAATGACTGCTTGATACTTAAGATGACCCTATGGCCTCCAACTTTCAGTAGGTAGGAAGAGAACCAGAGAAGCTTCTTGGCCTACAAGTGTGACTTGTTCATTGATGCCTACTTAAAAATGGCCAGAAAGTATAATGGACAAAAATCAGATCTAAGAGCCATGGAGAACCCTGAATTAGAGAACCTTTTCCAGGGGAAGAATTTTGGCCTGATCAAGAAGTATCCCCCTACTCCAGGGTAGGGACTGTAGATCAATGAATGTCTGGTGTGTGTCTCTCACTTCTCCCCTTTCTGAATACGAGTGTTTATTGCCATTATCTTGTTCCTGTTCCAACATTTCATATTGGTTGTGGAAGATATGGATAACTTGCATTTTTCATGTATAGTTCTTCAGATAAAGAGAAGGCCAGCCTGGATATGACACACGTTCTTGCATATAACCCCATTGTAGAAACCACCATATAGAGCCCAGAGCTTGATGCCATGACTACATGGAATTTGGAAGTTTTCTCACCTATACTGAAGATGAACATATTTTTCTGCAGAAAGAAGGATGAACCAAACATTTGGTGACCCCAGAAGGGTAGATTGTAGTGGACACTGGTGATATTTGTTAAACATTACAGGTTCTCTTTCCTTCTGAGTACATCCTGGCTCCCTTGTGATTGCATTGCCCCACATGACCAGTCCTGGCTAATCTGTTGTGAATGAAAGAGTAATATATCATTTTTAGAGTGAAGACCCTTCTGAAGACATTTTTTTGTCCTCTGACACAGTAAACAGGAATATTCAAAGTGTTCTCTATTTTATCAGCCTGAATCCCAGAATGAAAGGATCCAGAGCCTCCAGTCATGGTGGAATTTTAGCATGAATGTGCAATAAAGCTTTCTTGTTCTAGGTTACAGAGATTTGGGGATTCTTTGATACCACAGCATAACTCATCCCATCATCCCTGGCAGACACTGGGTCACCAATACATGTATTGATTTCACTTCTTTCTTTGAGCACATAGAAAGGAGCCAACAAATACCTGTTTGAAAGAATGAATGAATGATGACACATGGTTGCTCTCACATTCACTTTACAGGGTTTGATATTTTTGATATTTTTCTGTGGAATCGTGTTTAGAATTACAAGTTCCTTCAAGGGAATGTTTCCTTTAGTTGGTAAGTCCTCTTGAAAAATAGGAACTGACCCGTCAATTTTTTTTTATTATGTTATGTTAACTACCATACATTACATCATTAGTTTTTGATGTAGTGTTACATGATTCATTGTTTGCATATAACACCCAGTGCTCTATTCAGTATGTGCCCTCTTTAATACCGGTCTAACCCACCCCCCTCCCCTCTAGAACCCTCAGTTTGTTTCTCAGAGTCCATAGTCTCTCATGGTTCGTCTCCCCCTCCGATTCCCCCCCCCCTTCATTTTTCCCTTCCTACTATCTTTTTTTTGTTTTAACATATAATGTATTATTTGTTTCACAGGTCTGTGATTCAACAGTCTTACACAATTCACAGCGCTCACCATAGCACATACCCTCCCCAATGTCTATCATGCAGCCACCCCATCCCTCCACCCCCCACCACTCCAGCAACCCTCAGTTTGTTTCCTGAGATTAAGAATTCCTCCTATCAGTGAGGTCATATGATACATGTCTTTCTCTGATTGACTTATTTCGCTCAGCATAATACCCTCCAGTTCCATTCATGTCGTTGCAAATGGCAAGATTTCATTCCTTTTGATGGCTGCATAATATTCCATTGTGTGTGTATATATATATATATATTATATATATATATACAATGTATATATATATAATATATATATAATATATAATATATATATTATATATATAATATATATAATATATATTATATATATAATAATATAATATATATATATATATATATATAATGTGGTATATATATATATATACCACATCTTCTTTATCCATTCAATTTTTGAGATAATATTTGACACAATGATGTCTGTTTGAATAAAACATTGTCCCCTATTTTTCTTCCTCATTTTCTTGTGCATCTGACTGATGGAGCCTATGGCACATCTAGAACACTGGCTGAAATGGAATGGGAGATGTGATTTTAGCTGGCTCAGTGAATAAGGTACCAAAGTGAGGCTTCTATATAGTTGAGTAAACCAAGCAGCTATATCGGTGCCAGTGTGAAAAGGCACAGGGTAAAAAGAGCTCAGTATGGCTGAGAACTGCACAGCTGCAGATAAGAGGGAAGAAAATTAGTGAGGGATAAGATGGAGAAGCATCAGGGGTGATAAAGTGGGTTCAGGAGTTTCATATTTGTCTAGAGGGCAACAGGGGTCACTCAAGGACTTCAGGTGGAGAAGAGTGGCAGGTTTCAGACTTGCAATTTAGAAAGATGATGCTTACAGTGTTCTGCATATTCAGCACCTTTTCTACCTTCCAGACACCACCTCCTCAGATTTATTTAACACATTAACTAAGTGCAAACCTCCTGGAAAAGGAGTAAAGACGATGGGCCCTGAGTCTGCTTCTTCAGGTATAGTATCCATTAAAAGTGCTACTGCAAGTCTCAATCTGGATTTTAATGGTAGCTCTACCCTGATTCAAAGTCACAGTCGAACAATTTGAGAGTTTGTTATTTCCTCTCATTTGTCAGAAAGTGAGGCATCTGAGCTATCTGAAGCCAACCCTTGCAAAGAAAATCGCTCCTTTATTTTGTGTAGTCATGACACTGATTCTGACACTGTAAGGACTAGTTTACAAGAAAAAACGGATCCTGTGGGACAGGGTCAAAGATGTCTCAATAATGTGCTGCCTCTTTATTGTGTTACAATGTGGAGGCAGAATATTATAAACTCATTGCAAATCTCATTTTTGGATTGACTTGTTATGGGTCATCCAGAAATTTAAAATTTAAGGTTGTGGTTTACTTCCTATAAACTGTAAATTGTGCCAGAAATCTCTTCTACATGCCAAATTAATTTGACAGTGATTTAAAAAGCAATTGAATCTAGACCAAGCACCTGAATATTTGTTCATAGAAATGAAATTTCAATAGAATGCCATCAATTAATTTGGATACTGGTTCTTGGCATATGGAAACTGGCTTGGTGCCTTTTGAACCCAAACCCTTTTAAGGCAGTAGAATGAACTGAATGTTTGTGCCCCCACCCCCCAAAAAAATTTCATATTAAAATCTAATCCCTAGGGTGATATTGCTTGGAGGTGGGGCTTTTGGAAGGTGATTAAGCCATGTGCCCTTATAAATGGGTGATAGTGCACTTATAAGATACTCCAGAGTACTCCCTTTCCCCTTCCAGCATATGAGGACAGAGGGAGAACTCAGCCATCTATGAACCAGGAAGCAGGCCTTCAACAGACACCAGACATCTACTGGTGCTTTGATCTCAGATTTACCAGTCTCCAGAACTGTTGAGAAAAAAAATCTCTGTTGTTTATGAGCCACCCAGCCTATGGTAGTTCGTTACAGTAACCTGAGTGACTAAGATAGTACTTATAGTTTCTTATATGCAATGATAGAAAGAAAGGAAAGGGAAGGGAAAGGGAAAGGGAAAGGGAAGGAAAGGAAAAGGAAAAGAAAGGAAAGGAAAGGAAAAGGAAAAGGAAAGGAAAGGAAAGGAAAATTATCCATATTGCACAGCATTAAATAATATAAAGATGTTACTTGTCAGAATGGATGTGAAGGACAGCGAGTTTTGGGCAGTCTTGAAGACAGACTATCTGGGGAGTTGAACTATCTTGGATGGAGAAAATTGTGCATATGCTGTTGATAGGTAAGCCTGTTCACTGATAGGAATACTTTGTTTCTACAAACTGGCGTCTGTGGAATTCTCACTGTAATTTTAACCCATATGAAGTTGCTGGATGAATTCAAGAAAGACCGATTTATTACCTAAGCCCTGATGTTCAGTGCAAGGATTAGAGCTTCTGCCATAATATAAAGGGCCCTGGACTAGGAGAGGGGAACCATGTTCTATTATTCCCTCTGCCCAGTATCACCAGTGCATGAATTTGAGCAAAGCTTAAACCAACCCGGACCCTAGGATATCATTCTGGACTCTTTTTTTTTTTTTTTTCCTTTTTCCTCCCTTAGCCCTTTCCTCATTCTTTCTAGTTCATAATTTGAGTAGCACCTAGGAAAAAAGTATTCTCGGCAGGGGTTGGCATGGCAAGGTTCAGCAAATCATCTTTTCTTCTCACGATTAAAGTCCTGACCTTAGGCAAGTCTCCTCATATTGTCTTTTTTCTTAAACTGAAATAACCAGTGCTCAGCCCCAGAATAGCTTAAGATATTGAATATGTCTCTTTCTCCTCCACTTAGTGCTGTCAGGACAGAAGTTCAGGTCTCACTGTCCCTTGCACGGTTTCTGGCCCAATTAGTGCAGCACAGTGTAAAGATTACAAGTCCCTGTCCTGCTCCAAGTGTCAGTGATTTAATCAGCCTCTTCAGGTGGAATGCAAAACCACAAATTCAGTGGCAGACGGTGGTGGGGGGGGGGGGGGATGCACCCATTGATTTCCACTTATAAAAATAGTTTTCTTTGGAGAGTGACCCCTTAATTACTCTGTGCCAATGTCTAGTAGACCAGCTTCCTCATGACAGATTAAATTTACCACATTCTGTTTCGACACCAAGTGAAAATTTCTGAGTCATTCTGATTATCTTTCTCCTTCTTTCTGCTGTGACCCTTCATTACCCCCTGTGGCCTTTCCTTCTGTTCTGTTTGCAGGTGCTTCAACTTTCTTTTCCTACAATTTTCAATTATGCTTCCACTTTTTTTTTTTTTTTTATGATGGAGAAATACAGATGTTGCCCACCAATTTCTCTGAAAGCTTGACAGGACAAAAATAGACAAGCTCTTTGAAATAATCTCTTAAAAACATGTTTAAAGTTGACAAATCCAAACTAACTCTACCCTAGCACAACTTTTAAAATAGTAAAGAAATAAAAGTTGGGACAGAGCTATTATGTCATTGAAGCGTCAGTTAACACCTTCCTCGTTGGAGAAAGAAGAGCTTTAGAAAATTGTGTTTTACGAATATTAAATCAACTACAGGCTGAGAGACTAGCACCTCTCTTTTTACTCTCTTCACTTCTTTTCCATCTTTCTTTCCCGTTTGGACTAGGAGCTCAAAGCGACTGCATCCGACTTCTGGCTATGTCCCAAGTGGGACTTGAGATCACTAAACCTTTCTGGGCTTCCTTTTCATGGTTTATAAATTGAGAAAGTTGGAATAAGCCATTTCTGGCATGTCTCAGAGCAGAAGCATTTGGAGTTGAAAGAAAATTCAGATCACAGAGAACAGTTTGTCCCAAGAAGCACACAGTAGGCCATGACATGGCAGATTTTGATACATAACAGCCTTGATGTAAAAGTTGTTTTTTTCTATAACAACAGATCAACAGTAGTAAAGGTATATGAGGTTTTAATAATACTTTTCCCTTCTTGAATTCAGTGAACTATATGCTGAATAACTCTTGAATTGTTTCTTGTTTCATTCTACTTGCATGCAACAGGAGGCTCATAGTAAATTTCACATTATTTGACTTGCTCACACAGTAATTTATCACATTGGGGAAAACTGCATCTAGCCTCAACAAATTAAAGCCAAATTTGATTTAATCATTTTCATTTTAACAGAAGCCATTAGCATGGCAGGATTAAGAATAAATTCTTTGTTTTGATTATTTGTGTTGAATAAATTTATTGGATTCCTTACCAAATTACTCTTTACATTCTTTGCTGCTCCGGCCATGATTTGCTTATTAATGATTGAGGTCACCAGTTTATGAACAAAAGCATCTGTCCTACTCACAATACCTCTCATGAAAATTCTTGGTGTTTATTGCCTTGTAATGAAAGCACTGATGGTGATTAGTGTCAAGTAAGCCTCTAAATATTTATAGATTTGATTCATAAAAGTATCCAAAGGGTGGGTTTTGTGAAATTTGAGCTCTTGCAAGCGTTCTAGTTATGTTTTTCATAATAGTTATTTTCTGATGCCCAAAATGCAGTTGGGGTATACTGGATGTTGGAATGGACCTAGAGTGGATATCAACTCTTAAAATTCATTGAGCATTTATTATGTGCCATGCATTATTCTAAATGGTATAGGTGCATTAATTTATTGGATTGTCACAGTGATCCTGTGAGGTGTGTATTTTCTTATGCCCAGTATATAAATGAAGAAACTAACACCCAGGTTAACTCGAATAATGTCCAATAGTCAATGAACAGAGAGCCAGCAAGTATTGCTAGGCTATCTGGTAATAGCACTTGCTCTTAACCATTCTACTATGCTGCCTTTGACCTACATAAAATCCTAGCTGTACCCTTATAACTCTTACTATGTTCTGGGAACTCTTCAAAGTCTTTCAACTTTAACCATCACAACAATCTGTAAGGGAGGTATTATTATTATCTCTATAGATAAAGAAACTGAAACATAGAAAGTTTTATTAACTTGCCCAATGACACACAAGCAAGCAATGGAGCCAGAACTGGATGCGTCTAGTTCATCTTCTGAGCTTGTGTTTTTAAATACTAATTTGTTCAACTTTTCATAAGATGCAGATGTTTTTTAATTTACTAATTATGTGTAATTTTGAAAAGTGTTTTCTCACATATAAATGGTCATAAAATACTTCGTTCACAAGGTTGCTATGAAGATTATTAAGTCATCATTGATATATTACAGGGTTTTGGAAAGCACAGAATGAGATAGTGAACTTGGAGACCTCTTGGTTCCACTCCTGGCACCCCCTCCTTCTATGTAGATGACCATTATGAGGCATCCAGTCCAACCTCTTAGGCCTCTGTTTTGTTGTTTTTCTAGTGAGAGTGCTTTCTTTCTCAATGTTTCTCTGGGTCTTCTCCAATCTCATGAATGCAAATACCATGTGTATATTGATGCCTCTTAGTGTATAGTTTTTGCCTGGACCTTTCCTCTGAGCTCCAAAGCATGTCTACAGCTGCAACTCAGTATCTCTGCTTGGATGTCTAATGATCCTCTCAAACTGAACACTTCCAATACTGAGCTCTTGATAAAATGTGCTTTGTTCACCCCTCACTGCCTCTCCCTACCTACACTGGACACCTGCCCCTTTCTCAGCCTTCCCCATTTAATAAGTGACACCTCTACTTATTTAGTTGCTTAAGCCAAAACACCTAGAAAGTTGTTCTTGACTCCTCCCTTTCCCTCATACCCAAGTATTGATTGAGCACATTCTCTCCCCCTTACTTTCAACAGATACACTGCTTCCAATGACCACCGTTGAACAAGTACAACCACCCTTGTCCAAGCTGCCATCCTCTTTCTTGCACCTAGGCTACTGAGCTAACTATTTTCTGTTGTCGCTATAGACCTCTTCAAAATGTTAAATGAAGTCATCGCTTTCTTGCTCAAACTTAGACCAGCTTTCTTACCTACATGGCCTTACATAATCTGAACCCTGCCTCTCTCTTCCACCTCATCTACAACTCCCTGCCTGGCTCATTCTGCTCTAGAAAACTGGTCTTCCTGTTTATGCTCAAACATGACTTTATTTGTTTTTCATGGGTTTTCTCCTTTTGTTCTATTCCCATTGATATTCTCAGGTCTAGTTTTTTAAATTTCATTCCTATCTATGCTTGAATGTCTCTATCTCAGAGACATTCTCCTTGACATTCTCCTCTCAAAGTCTCTAAGCTTCCCATTCCATTATTTTCAAGCATTGCTCTTGGCACTAACTACCATTGAACAATGTTTCATATATTTATTTTTCTATTATCTGTCTTCTGTAGCAAAACATAAGCCTTCTGAGGTCTGGACCTTTGTCTTGTTCTTCACTGTATGTGTAGCAGCTAGAATACAATCAGGATACATTTGTTAAATTGTGTGAGTTCTTTGTAAGGTGTAGCATAATAACTCAAAGTTTAGCCCAGGATGATTGTGTACTGTATAGGCTGTCAGGGGGAATGGGAAATGCCACTTGATTTGTCTGGTGCTCTTAGAGCACTCTCATTTGCCAACTTTCACATATTCTCTAGCATCATTTCTGATTAGTAATTCTGGTTTCACTCATGGATTGGCTATCATCCTGAGTTTCAATTTCTGGCTATGTTCTCTGGCTTCCACTCCTAATTGTCCATTTGTCCATGGCATCTCAGTGGCGGATAGAAACCTCCCTATTTGGTGTAGCCCCAGACCTCCTACCTGGAATATTGATTGCTCACACAGGCAGCTCCTGCCAAGAATTGCCAGCCCTTCTGTATATCTTGAATTGCTAATCTTTTGACTTCTAGTAAAGAGGGTTTAATAAATCTTAGTCTCATTTTTTTTCTGGATTAAGATAAATTTTTAAATGTCTTTGTATCAACACATGCCAGTCTTTATCTGCTTCATGTCTGAAGTCTCTTCCCTAACCGATGTTTGCATCACTGAGAATAAAGTACGTTATCTTATTAGGAACTTTAATCCCAACAATATATGTGTTCTGTTACCTTCCTCTAGTATTCAGGATGATTGTTTTTTTTTGCTGTTTACTATTTATTTGACCTTGGGAAGATCTCATCATTTCAGTTTTCTCGTCGGCAAAATGGTGATTAAAAATATTTACCTATCAGAATGAGTGTAAAGATTAAATTGAAATTGATATATTAAAGATGTTTATAAAGGTCAAAGTCATGGGCTGTGAAGACAGAAAGATTGGGGTTTTAGTGCACACTCTGTCTCTTACTAGCTGTATGTAGCATACATTCAGCTTCATAAGTTTACTACTGTCCCTCCCCCCAATATTGCGAGAACCAAATAGGAAAACTTACGCAGAACACCAAAGTGATCATCAGACTTCGTCTTTCACCCCGTATGTCCATGCTCTGACCCTATTTCTGATTTGCATTCTGGTCCCCTGGGAAACCTCCCCAGGCAATTTATTAGACCCTTGCTATTTTCCTTCTCAGGGAGTTAGACCCTGCTCATATATCTCCAGCCAGCTTTTGGATCTTTTTTAATTCAGTCATCTTGGGTTGCCTCATAATTTAGCAAGAATTTTCTTTGTCCTTAAATCCCTACTTTTGACTGCTTTCACAACACTGAACTCATATGTCATTGTTCACTCATTTCATTCTGAAGTTAGCTATATCCCTGAACTTTGTGGTTTTGGATATTCTCCACCTTTCTCCCCTAGCCACAGGGAAAAGTTCATGTATCAGGTTCTTTCACAACAGCCAGGGAAGCCCAGCATGCCACATGGATGTACCTATAGGAAGCATAATTAAAACCAGATATTCAAAAGATATCCAGGAGAAGTATAAAAATATCTATTTCACTTTAAATTTTGCTTAATTTATTACTCCTTTGTGCAGTGATTCATAACATTTTAAAATTGTGCCCATATACATTTGAGAATAAAGTTCTTCTCTGGCATTGTAAAGGGAACCTATTGGTAATTTACACTTTTGGGTATGATACTTAGAGCAATTATCTAGCTAATCACTTAGTTTTAAAAATCTAAGATTGCATTAATTGGATACTTCCCTTCACTGGAGCAGGATGCCACAGAGCTACCCCTGGAAACCAACCCCGCAGATGCCTACTTTTCACATCTGTTTTGTTGTTTTTTTTTTTTTCCCTAGAGTCACTACCCCTTTAAGCCTCTAAGTTTGGAACTGTTTGGAAATTATGTCACTGCCAATTACATATAAACGTTATTGTGGTTAGTCTATAGAAAATAAATTGACGACAGTGAGAATGTAGTGTTTATAATAAACATTTTACTTAAAAGTTTAACTCCTGGAAGGTGTTCACAATTCTTGCAGAGGGGGCAAATGAATCAGTGGCTTTGGGGGTTTAGAAGTATAGGTAAAAACTTTTGTTTTCCCTGATGATGTTTTCTTTTTCTTTCCTTCTCTTTCTCCCTCTCTCTCTCTCGGTATATTTTATTTTTAGGTTAGTTGGCAAATAATATCGATCAAGAGATAGCCTTAAAAAATACTCAAAAGAGGGGAGTCTGGGTGGCGCAGTCAGTTGAGCATCCGACTCTTGGTTTCTGCTCAGGTCGTGATCTCAGGGTCATGATCTCAGGGTCATGAGATGGAGCCCCACTTCAGGCTCTGTGCTCAACACGGAGTCTGCTTGGATTCTTTCTTCCTCTGCCCCTCCCTCCCCCCAGATAAATAAATAAATCTTTAAAAAAGTACTCAAAAGAATTTAAATATATTTCTGAGAAAAAAATTATACAGAGAACCTTGATTATTTTATTGTATTTATGCATTTAATTGACCATTTTCATAATTTGTTCTAAGTAATCCTAAAATCAGTACCCGATTTTGGTGTACAGCTTGAAAAAAAATAGACCTTGGAAATTACTTGCAAAGAATGCCTTAAAGTAACATCAAATTGGATAAAGTTCATTTAAGATCTATGGTTTTGAGATTATAGTCGCATTGGTACTATTTACCAATGGCAAGACAAGAGGTTAAATCTTATGTAGAAAATCTCTGCCATACTTCAATTTGACAAATTCAGAAACTAAATAGAATTACAACCTAAAAGAACTAGATGCATATTTTTATCTATAGTTAATCTCAAAACAATAAAATATAGGAACAAAATAAATTAATATGTTTGCTTTATGGGGAGCATTTTAAAGATTTAAAAGAAATTATTGAGTAATGCTTTTAAAATTCTCATGGGAACTGTAAGTCATATGAATTACTCTTTTGAGATACTAGTATCATTAAAGAATTGCAAAGATAGTATCGTTATCTTACAGAGGAGATAATATATGGAATAAAATACATACCTGTCTTAATGAATAAGTTAGTCAAATTAGCTTCTTATAATTATAAGAATCTCCTTAAGTGTTTTTTTTTCTCCTTTGACCTTAGTTTTTCTAGTACCACTCACTTTCATGAGACAATGATCTTGTCTTCCTAGTGATGAATAGATTATTTTGTGCTTACATCATTCCTTTCATCGGAACATCTCAAAGTCTATTTAATTATCCCATTTTACAGATGGAGGATCAAAACTCTTAAAGTGTAAATGGCTTGCCCAGGCTTACAGACAGTCAGTAGCAGTCAGCTGAAGAATCAAGAGTGGAAATTTGTTGCATTGGTCCAAACACAAGAGATAGTTATCATTCTCAATAAATTTCATGTACTATACTTAATAGGGCAAAATGACCCATTGTGTTTGACAAACTGCAATGCACATATAATCAGTATTCATTCACAAGAATTATTTGGTTGTCAGTGGAATGCTGTTCTATTTGCATCTGCCAGAATCACAGCTGTAACATATGTAGGAAACAACTAAAACTTGAATCAGTCTATATCTCAGAGAATGACAGATCCGGTATCATTTAAGTGGACAAGAAAGTATAAAAAGGAACACATTTTTTTCAGGGCTGAAATGCTCCCACTATACATCCTGGAAATTTTCTGTAATCTCAGGTTAGTTAAAGTGAAGTCATAGTCTAATTGACATAGGGTTGTACACATAGACTTTCTCACACTACTGCTAATGTGCCTACTGTCCCTGTTCAGGGACTAACTTGGCCAATATCAAAGGGTAACAACACTAAGACTTCTATGTAGCCCCAATCTCAGGAGAGATTAGTCTGCTCAGTGGAACTTGTTTAATTAGTTTTCTTCCATCATGGAAAGGATAGCACTTTGACATAACTTGAATTAAAACTTCTGAATATGGATTTGCTTTTGCTGCCCACAATCCTCCCATAATCACCATCATCCATTGATTGTTGAAATGTCTTATTCAATATCATGGTATCTTGTCCAACATTACTTAGGACCAAAAGTTACATTTTACATTAAAAGAAGGATTAGCAGCAAACTATAGATAAAAGGGGGATGGATGGAGAAGAAACAAAAGAATGTAAAAGAAGAAATTACTATATATTTAGAAATATTCATATCAAAGCAAGGAGGAACTACTCATAACTATTACAGCCCTCATTTATGGTATTTATAACCTTTCTTTTCCACTCCATATTTCCTTTGACCTTGGCAAGCACCTCAACTGGTTATGGTTCCTTGCCTATTGGGTGACTCAAAAACTTCACTTCTGAATAGTCTGTGACATCAGTGTTCTTACCTATTTTCCTGCCTGTTATTGAAGTTTTACATTTACTTTTATCATAAGACGCTGGAATGCTTACAGGTGCCCAAGATGTTCTGCTTTCAGACATACTCCTCCATAGCTTCATTATGTAGAAACGACACCATCTCCTATTAAAAGTCAGAACCAATTCCAAATCCAGCATAATAACACCCTTTTTGCCCTTGATTCACTAACATCAGGAGCCTACAGGTCCCAGTTTAATGGAATCATTGTTGTGTCCCCTGGCAGAAACATATCATTCCTGGGAACTAAGACTTCCAAACCAAACAGAGCTGTAAACTGCAAGAATGAGAAGTACACATGTCATTAATGGATAATTAAGACTGATAGTGGAGAGTTGCTCCCATTTCTATTCTTTGATTCCCAGACATGGGAATCTGAGGTATGAGCGAAATTCATACTTTGGTTACTGATTCAGAGTGTAGACCATGTCCTGGGGAAAATTACCCTAGCTCTGCAAGCTACTGTCATCCATTTGGTGTTGTAATTAATTATTCAAGTGGCCAGTTCATCATTCTGTCAAATTAGCTGCCTCTGGGTGATGGGAAACATGGCAAGACCAGTGAATCCACGAACATGAGCCCATTGCCACACTTCATTTGCTATAAAATGAGTTCCTTGTCGAGAAGCAATGCTGGGTGGAATACCCAGATGGTGAATGAAGCATTCTGTAAGTCCACAGCGGTGGTTTTTGCAAAAACACTGTGGGCAGGGAAGGCAAATGTATCCAGAGCATCTATTCCAGTGAGAACTAAGTTTTGTCCCTGCTATGATGGAAGTAAGTGGTCAAATGTAATCTGCCTGACACTTGGTAAATAGCTTGAGGATCTCTACCATGTGGGGAAAGTTGCCATATGGGGTCTTAGTGTTGGCCTCTGCTGTTGGCCAGATGGACACTTGGCAGTGCCTTTAGCCGGATTGGCCTTGATAAGTAGGCATTTGTGTTTCTGCGCCTATGTGTAGCCTCCATCCTGCCACTGTGGGTGCTTTGTTCATAATCCTATTGGGTGAGAACAAGGGTGAATGGAAAAGGTATATGATTGGTACTCACACAGGTTACTGTGTTTATTTGAGTATTAAGACTTTCCTCTGCTAAGTTGCTTTTTGGAACATAAATATCTTTATATTCTGTGACTAATCAGAGAGCTCTGTGCTCATATCATTCCCTCAAAAACTTTCTTGCCACTAATTTTCCAGTTGTGTTTCCTTTAAGTTTCTGACTACTCAGCCATTATATGTGAATCAATGTAGATTCATACCTCTTGCCATCACTCCTTGCAAGCAAAAGTAACAACCAGGTACACTACTTGAAGTTCTGCTGACTGGTGGATTTTCTTTCACAACTCTCCTTCAAAGTCATCTTCGAGTGGGACTACAATGCTGTGGGCATCCACATTAAAGTAATGCCAGCATATCATGTCGATCCATTTGTAAACCAGGCCTGAATTCTTCTTCTTTTGTCATTTGGTTATAGGAAACTCCCCATGAAGTCATAGGCCTGGGTTGAAAGAGAAGAAGCAATGCAGTAGGGAGGGACTGTGAAAATCTGAGACACTTATTCATGCAACTTTATTGTGCTTTTGGGATTTGCTTAAGCTCAATCTTACATAAAACACCTCTTCTTGAGGGTGCTTGCCCAAATAGCTGGTTGGGTGAGACAACACTGAGTTCATAATGGGGATCTCACATTGCACTGTAACTTGGTGTCCCATGTTCAAGTATTGAGTTTCTACTACATCTCAGTAGGAAACCAGAAGCTGTTTCTTAAAGGAGAATAAGTATGTGCAGAGCGTAACTATGCTCCAAAATCCTAAATTTGTGAACTGTGATTTATCTATAGAAGGAGGGCCAAAAGCTTACTACCTTATTGCTATCTGCCATAGACACTTCATATACCTTCAGATCTGCTGGATCATATGTGACACTCAGGGATGTATTAAAAAGCCCAAGCTCGTCACATAGAAAGAACTACATGAGAAAGAGAGACAGAGACAGAGAGAGACAGGGAGAAGTAGATATCTCTGTTTTCCATCCACTCCAAGGCACTGGACTTGTAGTGAAGCCATTTTGGATATTTTTTTCCCCAGCCACCGACTGACTATAACCTCATGAGTGATCCCAGTTAATACTATATGGGACCAAAGAACTGCCTGGAGGAGTCCTACCTGCATTCCTGGCCCACAGAATTATGAGAAAATAAGGGTTGTTGTTTTAAGCCACTAAGTGGTAGTGCAAAAATTAGGGCCTTAAGCTAATTTATTTTTTGGCATGTTGATGAATTCCATATCCATACAACAAATACCTCATAACAAATTTTACTCATATGATATCAGCCAAATCCTGATTTTTCCTATTTACTCCTACTATCAAATAGTCTCACGCATTGTGCAATGTGTCAGCCTGTCAGCCTGTCAGCCTGTTTTAGTATTTCTTCCAGAATATATGCTCCCCTTCAACTCTAGTTTTGAATGACTTGACAAGATAGTAAAATGTAGTTTATTAGCTAATCATTTTAAAATGGAATTGATTATTAAAAAATGTCCAAAGTATTATATTTTTATTTAAATAAAGCAAGTATAATAAAATGATGATTCAAAATTCAATTCATGATAACTTAAGTACATATTAAAAAAAAAAAAAAACAACTCCCCTTGCTTTAATACATATTTTCAGCAAAAAATTCAGAGAGACTCTATATCCTCATCTTTACCCAGGTATAGATTGTTCTCTACCCAATCAGGTGTCTTAAGTGTTCTAAGTATACATTACTTGTTTGTATGAAAGTGGCTTAAAGACACTTTGGATAAGCACAGTTGCACACTTAATAAAATTAATTTCATCAGAAGCATTATTATGAGAGTGTGGCCTGTTCACATGAAAATTAACTTACGTGGAATTTCTTCATTGTGACACAGAAGGCTCCACCCATTTTGCTGCGCTGCATCCAGACACAGTCTCTATTTACTCAAAAATGAGAATGCAGTAGTGTTTTCCTATGGTAAAATTATGCATGCCTGTGATAATTAGTTAAGAAAATTTTTTTTTTTAAGAATTTAAAAATCACCTACAATCTCTCCAGGGAAAGTTAAGTAATGTTAACATTTCTTTTTTTTTTTTTTTTTTAAGATTTTATTTATTTATTTGAGACAGAGAGAATGAGAGAGAGAGAGAAAGCACATGAGAGGGGAGGTCAGAGGGAGAAGCAGGCTCCCTGCTGAGCAGGGAGCCCGATGCGGGACTCGATCCTGGGACTCCAGGATCATGACCTGAGCCGAAGGCAGTCGCTCAACCAACTGAGCCACCCAGGCGCCCAATGTTAACATTTCTATAAGCCTCTTTTTTTTGTGTCTATGTTTATGCACACAGAATGTATGTGTACACACACACAATTTTACCTGCTATATATATTGTTCTATAACTGCTATTCTCACATGTAAATTTATTAAAAACCTGTTTCTTTGCCTTAAAAATGTACATTTTATTTTAATTGCTGAATAGTACTCTGTTGATTTGATATACTATCTATACTATATTTTATTAATTGATTCCTTATGAATGATATTTAGGGTGTTTTCAAATTTTCTATTATCAAATTGTTTCAGTGAGCATTGTTATAAACATGCACACATACACGTGTAAATATATAGATATATGTGTGCATTTGTCCAATTATCATCTCAGGATATATTTCAAGGGAAGATATTGGTGGTTATTTAAACATTGACACATGTTACTAAATTCTTTATCAAAAGCTTGTGCCAATTTAGGTCCCATGGAAATTTCATGAGAGTGGTGTTCTTTTTAGAGTAAGACATTTATTTAAATTAAAAGGATATTAAAATGGAAAGCTTTTCAAACCTTTAAGAACAGAATTGTTTGCTCAGCTTCTTTCTTTCTTTTAAACTAAGAAATTCTTTTAAATGTAGAAAGACAATAAATAATCTTATTCCCTAAATGGCTTTGATATGTGGCTAGAACCGGGGTAGATTCAGCATGTTTCAAACATTTTTTATATTTCTCTATTTTTTGGCACTCTATAGGGATTAACAAAACTTTTAAAAATGTAATTGCTAAGTTTCTTTTCTTGGAGAAAGAGTTATACTCTGATTTTCTGGTAAATATCTGAAGCTTATCCATCTATTCCACATCATTTAATAATACTCAGAGGCACTCTTATCCATAGATATGATGGAATTGGATTTCTAATTCAGCAATAGGAACTTTTGAGATAAACTTCTTTTCCTAGAGCTGAAACCTGAAAAAAAGAAATGCCTACGATTGTGAGGATGTATACATACTATGGAGAGGAATAAGTGTATATAGAGAGTAAAACCATAGGAAGAAGTACCCTGAAACTGTCAAGAGGGAGTAACAAGGAAGAAGAGTGAGGGGAAAAAAGTCACCTTTCAGACAAAGGCACAATGTTTGCATAATAAAACAGTGAATTTACCTGAAGTTGTAATAAAAGAAGTGAATACATTTTCTGGAACAAAAGTGAGAACTGCATGTTTTTCAGATTTGTCACCATTGTACTCATTCAAGACGAGGCTGCTAAAGATATTTGACCAACTCCTATTGTTACGATATCCATTGGTCTTTTTCTTCCTCTTATGATTTTGTAGAAACAAAGTAGTGTTTTCAAGCCACTGCTCACTTAAAAAACAGTAGAATATTTTGTTACTTTTAGCTTAAAAGATCATTGTTTTAACATGGAATAATTTATACTGGCAAAAATGGGTGCCATCTTGCAGTGGTCTTGGCAGACTGTCCCAAGTCCTACTTTCCCTAGACTCTTCTTGCCGAGGCTCCATTTCCTGAGAACCCAAATGTCGTTCTGCCTGCCAAAAAGAGACCCCCAAGGCTGGTGGTTAGTGATCAGAAAATATGTGCCTCCATAATCACTATCTCAGACACTTCTCCCAGTTTGTTTTGTTTGTTTTTTTATTTTCTAGAAGGCTGTCATTTTGAAATACTTAAACCCAAGCACAGAAAAATGGAAAATGCTTGGACAAGGAAACAGGATGACTTGGGCTAGGACGACCTGATTTCTTGTCTCTCTTTCTCTCTGCTTACTATTCTCTGTTCATTCCTCTCCTGTTTTGCTATCTCAGTTCTCCTTCCCCCAACCTTATTTGTATCTCCACATTTGACTCTCTGTGACCTTTCAGCTCCAGAGCTTATAAGAACAGACTAAATACAGTCAGTATCTGCAACTCTACATTCATTTTTCTCAAGAGAGGAATCCCATTGGGCTGACTTCCAAAGTAGAAACTTCCCTGTTGCTGAAAGAATTCAAGCAGAGACAGGTTGGTCATCAGTCAAAGTAGTAGAGAGAGTTCCAGTTTGGGCATGGAAGATGAACCAGATGACCCCTAATTCCTTTCAGCCCTAGGATTCGAGTAATATATCTTTGCTTAAAACCCTCTCCCTAGAAAATATCTTCCAAAATAAACACCTACATCATTACTCTTTCTTCAATCTCTGTCAGAAGATTTGCTACTGTCATTGTTGAAAAACGATGTAGAACATTCCAACAATTTCAATTCCTCAAAATGCCAGATGTTATGTTATTAATCATTTATACATAAATATATATGCATAAATATATATGTATTTACATATGTGTAGTATGAGACATGCATAGCTCTACAGAGCTAGATAAATTCTTTCAAAGAAAGAACTTTGTAGTGTGAAACATTTCCATTACAAATTAGTAAAATCCTACATGTAGTCCCCAAGTAATAATCTAGGCAATATAGCACTCTGTCTCTGTGTGGCTACTATCATAAGTTTGAACTGGGGGCTTAATACCTAGGGGTAGCATTGCTAAGGAAACCATTCCCTTGGTATCCATGTGTGATTAGCAAGCTTTGTTTTGCGTTTGTGTCTGACTTAAAGGTACTATATATTTAAGATAGGATTAACATGAAATTTTAAAAAACAACAAAAGAAAACAAAACCCCAAATACCTTTATTTTCAATTAACTACCCTTTAAAATGTAGATTAGTGCAAAAATTTAATGAGGTTGCTTCTGTGTGTCAAGCTTCTGTCCCTTCACCTACAATCAACACCAATTGATTAGACTTGTTCTGTTTTGTTTCAGAGAAAAGTAGTTCTACTATTTTTATTCTACCTTTTGTCTCTAGAGGTAAAAGGATGATGTCAAGCAGTGTGCCATATTCTCTGGGGGTGGGGTTGGGGGGGAGGGAGCCAACACCCTCTTCAGTCTTCTTTTTGTTCTCTCTTTCTGGTCCAAGACTTTGGGATCTACCTCTATAAAGCAGTAAAGTGTTTCTTCAAGAAGCTGTTATGCAGCTTTAAAAAAACATTACCTTATTTATTTATATTTTTTCAAATTGAGAGCTAATTCACAAACAACAAAATGTAGAGACCTCAAAGATTCAGGTGGATGCATTTTGACAATTGTATAGTAAATCAACTTTTTTTTAAGTATCCCTTTTTTCCTCCTATATTAGTTTTTTTGCTGTACATGTATTCTTTTTAGTGATTTCTCTAGAGATTTGAATACTCACCTGACCTTATCACAGAGTACCTTCAAATAGTATTTTATTATTTCACAAACAAGGTAAGAGCTTTGTATCCATACACTTTCCTTTTTCCTCGTCCTACCACTGTTTCCCCTCTGTTGTCATTTATTTTTCTTATATACCCATTGTTATTATTTTTACTTGAACTGGCCAATAGTCTTTTAAACAAGAGTCCTATAATTTTCCCATATATTTACTCTTTCTGTTGCTTTTAGTTTTTCCTGATGATCAGGTCTTTAATGTGTCATCAATTTCCTTCATCCCGAAGCGCTTCTTTAACATTCCGTGTAAGGCAGTTCTGCTGCGAATTCTCTACGCTTATTTCTCAATATTTAAAAAAATATTTCTGTTTCATTTCGTAACGGGTGGATATTTTTTGGTGTTTGTGTAATTTTAGGATGTTTTTTCTTCCTGCTCTTTTTTTTTGTGTTGCTTAGCTTTGTCCCAGCCTCACTGTTTGTGATGATAAGTCAGCCATCAGTCTTCTTGTTGTGTCTCAGTATATAATGTATCTTCGTCTTTGGGTGAAGTTTTTGCTTTCTTTTTTACTCTGATTTTCAGAATTTTGATGATGAAATCCCTAACTAACTGTGGTTTTCTTTAAATTTGTCCTGCTTGGTGTTCACCTGTGCTTTTTGGATCCTAGGTTGATATCTTTAATCAATTTTGGAAAATTCTCGGTCGTTTCATTCTCAAACATTCTGCTCCACTTTCTCTTTCCTTTCCATCTTAGATTCCAATTCTTCATATATTGGACCATTTCATATTTTTATATTGTCTCACAGATCTTGGACACTCAGTTCTGGTTTTTCATTTGTATTTTTCCTTTGTATTCTGATTTGAATAATTCCTGCTGCTCTGTATTCAAGTTCAGTGATTATTTCTTATATTAAACTTATATTAAACTCACTGAATATATTATTCATCTGATAATGTATTTTATATTTTTATATTTCTATTTGTTTTTTTTTTCTTGTGTGTGTGTGTGTGTGTATGTTCTTTTGCTCAAATTCCACAGCTGTTTATGCATGTTGTCCACTTTCCCCCCAAGGTTCTTTAACATATTTAAATATAAGAACCTAGGATTTGAAATCCCTGTCTCATATTTCCAACATCTTTGCCATTTCTGGGTCCACTTCTATTGCATCCTCTTTTAATTATAGGTGACATTATGTTGATTCTTCACATGTCTTTATACTTTTTAATTATGTGCCACACAGTGTGTGTAAAAGAACACTAGAGACTGAAGTAAATAATGTCTGTTTCCCAGAAAAAGGCATAGTCCCTTCTGTCATCTGCTGGAGTGTCCGGTGGTGTGAATCTAATCAGATAATTGATCTGGGTTTGGGCTTTGTTGCAGCTTTAGGTAGTTGTACATCAACACCAGCTTCAAATGTTTGAGGAACTCCAGAGATTTCTTCACGTTTTAGGGTCCTTCTGCTGGCTTTCCAAATTCTAGTTGTTCTCTGTCCTGTACACGCAGCTGTTTGTTTTGTTAGTCACTGGTGAGTTCTTTTCTCCATCCAGTTCTACCCTTGGCTTTCTGTACCTCAGGAGTACTTTCTCCACTCCGTTTTCCTGCACTAACCTTTGGGAGACCTCTGCATTGCACTAGGTCAAGGCTCTAAGTGTCTGGGAGGAATTTTATTTTGTTTTCTTCAGTCCTCTAGTTCTTTCTCAAATCTTTCGTATCCAGTGACTACACTAGATGAAGGCTCTGAGTGTGTCCAAGAGGGATTTCCCACTGTTCTCCTCCACCGCCCTGCCATTGACTTACTCTAAGGGAAGTCTCTCTCAGAGCTCCTGCTGGGCCCCAGCCATTGGCATATCATAGCTGTGTGTTTGGTAAAGTGTCATGGAAAGAGCTGGCAAGTAGATATAGACCCCCTCTGTGGTGGTAGTGATTCTCGTCCATCACACCAGCCCACATGTGGTCAGCACAAGTTTGTTCAAAGTTTGGCAGGTTTACCCTTCCCAGCTCCTCTCCTACTCTACCAGTGCTGAAAGCAGCCAGAGTTCTCTTCCAGAAAATTCATCGCTTTCTGGAATTTGGTTTATTTTTGTTTCCCCAGCTCTCATATTGTTTAAAAAAAAAAAAATCTATGATTTTGTAGTTTAACTGGCTCATTGTTAGGGTGGGAAAGTTTGTACCTTGCGACTTTCTATATCCTGACCCAAACTGGATGTCCTCTCTTGGTCCCTTTTTAATGTCATTAAAGAAATGGACTAGTTATTTGAGACTGTAAGTGACCATGATATTTACAGTGTAATTTTATTTCTTCTCTTTGTTACCTAGCTGTGGGTATTATGAGGTGTAAAGCTAAAATAATGTACAATGAGGTGATTAGAGGCCATCTGCGATTCATGTACATCTGTGGGTGAATGTTCAGCATGTCTCTTTCTATATGGTAGCCCAAGCCAAAAAACTCTCAAAACATAACAAACACACCTAATGAGTGTAGAGCAATTCCTAATAAAATAAAATGAGCTATAAGCATGGGGTTCTTGTCCCCAGTGATTCTTGTACAATGTCAGATGTTATCACCTGTGCTATAATCCACAGCATAAGAAGTAAGCTGTTCTTGCTTGAATAATGGCAATGGCTTTCTTATAAACCGTCTTGCCAGTAAAATAAGATGTCGTGGCAACTTCAGAATGGCCCTCTCAGAGGAACATCTTCTCTTTGTGTGAATTAGGGGAAAAAAGAGAGCATAGGTTGAAGGCATATGAGTAATAAAATCTAAAATCTGTGATTTCTTAAACATAAACAAAAAAGACAAACAAAGCACTAATGTTACAGCTTGAAAAGTTAGGGAAACATAAAAAAGGATGGGGTCACAAACAAACACTCCACCGGCACACAGGAATCAAAAGAAGTGAAATATCGCTTCTACCACTTCTGTCAGTCTGAATAGGAAGCCACAGAGCTTTGCATGTGTAGAAGAGTGTGTAGAATGTGGGCCATTTCTCATTGTCATAGTTTCGAAGAGATTGGAGATGATGGATACTTTTGACGAAAAGGGGCAAAAATTTCCAATAGTAAATGGCTTAAATGAGTGAGCGGAAGCTGTGTATGGAGCCCATGGTAACAAGAAATTGTTTAAGTCAGAGAATATGAATCAAATGAGATGCTTGCAGACCTTTAACTATAGCAGTGCTAGCAAGGCCTCTATAATACTTAACACATAAAACAAATTATAACAATATCCTTAAGATTACCACACAAGCAATAGTGCTATATAAAAACTCATAAAAACGAAATGTATGACTACAATAACCATATTAAAACAACTACACTTTTCTCTTAAATAACCATATAACCCATGCTTGGAGGATATTATGCTATTTAGTGATTACGCTCAAGAAGCAATGTCTTCCAGCCATTTGAAACTGAAGAAGAAAACAAAAGGCCAGTTTCTTCCTTTTCTCTGGGTACAGGGATAATGACCTCAAACGGGGAGTGAGAGGAGTTGAGGGGAGCAGGGGCAACATAGAAGAGCAAACTTCTCTTTGATCATTTCTTTTCTGAAGATAAGAAAGAGCAATTCTTTTGATGAAAACCATAAACACACACACACACCCCAAAACCAGTAGAACCATTTAAATATATGAGCAGGAAGACTTTTATTTTTAAGGGAGTGTACAGTGAAGGACTGCATAATTACAAAGCACAACAAATCTACATCACTTACTGAGTATTTAATCTCATTTTTTTCTTTCTCTGACCTTTTCTGATTTGCTATTGGTGTAGAAGATTTGATCTCTAAAATGAAGATATTTCTGTGCTTCTGGCAGAGAAAGTAAGCAAAAATAAATACACGTGATAGTCATTTGCAAGCACAGCTCAAAGATATTGTGTGATAATCGCATTAATTTGCATTTGTAGGATGTTGGAGTTTTGAGGGAGGCTATTAATAATGTACCTCTTCTGTACCCAAGTTTGGAACCATATGAGAAAGAAATAGAAAAATCAATAAGATAGAAGAAAAATTAAGTTTTGTTACGGCTGAAACCTGAATATATGTGTGGCCACAGTAGATTTGCTAATATTTTACCTTCTAATTAGACAAAGTTCCTTCCAAGTCATGGCATGCCTAGATGGCTGCAGGCCTCTGCCCACTGGGGCCTTCTCTTTAAACTACAGTATGGAGTAGCAGAAAATGTATGCATCTTATAATTGGCTGCTTCCAAGAGAGACAGGGAAGGATTGAGCAGAATGTGGTCACTTCTTTCTCTCAAACACCTCAACTGGGTAAATTACTCCTCCTTCCCGGATATGGATGAGAGTGGGAGAGAAATAAGAGTGATATTCTAGAAGAAGTCTCTTCTCATGGAGGTATGGAGGTTCCCATAAACACAGGTCATTTAATACACAGAACAAACTTACGAGCGAAAAAAGTTTCCCCTAAGTTATATGTGAAGAAACTGAAGCTAAGAGACACAAAATGATTGGCCAGATTAAAAGAGCTAGAAGGATACAGAACTTAGACTTGGGCTGAGGTATTTTCCTTCTACACTCTTGAAAAACAATCATTTTTGACTTGTTTTCAGAGAAACAAACATGTCTGATGGCCTTAACTACACTTTCCAAAATATTCTTCTCAATTTGAAAAGTGATACTTAATTTCTATCTTCTCAACACATCTTTTGTTCTATGGATGGCTTTGGATTCTGTATGCTATGTCAAAATATAATATGGAAATCATGGATTGGGGGAAATTCACCTTATATTATCTGATGTCAGTGAAGAAAAGATCTTTGCCGATTTTGATAACTTTATCTAGCAAGAAGACAGTATAATGGGGTAGAAAGCATACATGACATGCAGGTTTTATTGCCGTTCTTATGACTCTTAGATCAACTACAGTTTCACAAGCAGCACTGAACATCGCAGGCCTCTCCATGCAGGGACCTGGCCCTCTTAAAAGTAATGGCATGGGAGAACAAAGCACATTCATCCTACGAGCAGCCTCTCAAAAGCAAGGGAAGAGGAAGAGTGTGGACTGAACTAGTGTAGTTTATTCCCGTATCTAAGCCATCATGAAGTAAATTCCATCTCCTCTTTTGGGAAAAATGAGTAAAGGAGACATGAGAAGCCAGGAGTTTTATGTTATGTGACTTCCTCAACAAGGAAGGAGTCCTATGTGTATGTATAACAAGGCACAGCTCTGATCACATCATGTCCCGACACAAAACCAAGCTCTGTCGGTTCACAAGTGAAGTTTGAAATCCTTATCTTCTGCAATGCAGATTTTCCAGGTTTATATTGCGAGGATCCATTGGTAAACTCAAGACCCTGGATCCCATTGCTCATTAAACATTTCATGGGCTTTCTCATGTTTGTGACCGTGCTCTCATTAACAAATATTTATTGTGCATCTAACATGTGCCGGGTACTGTTTTCGACAGTTGAGATAAATTAGTGTGAAAAAACATACAAAAATCCTTGCCATTGTGGATTTTATATTCTAATGGGAAATGGATAATAAACAATATATATTGGAAAAATAAGCTTACAGTATTTTAGAAAGTGATATGTGCTATAAAAATACAGCAGGATAAACAAAACCAGAAGTACCAGGGGCACCGGGGAGAGGAGGAGACATTTTTAAAAGGGTGGTCAAGGTAAGGTTCATTGAAAACTTGGCATCTATTATTAGTTTCCTAGGGCTTCTATAACAAATTACCACAAAGCCAGCAGCTTCCAACAACAGAAATTCATTCTTACACAGTTCTGAAGGCCAGAAGTCCAAAATCAAGGTGTTAGCAGGATTGCACTCCCTCTGGAGTCTCTAGAAGAGAATCCTGCCTTGCTTTTTTCAGCTTCTGGTGGCTCCAGGCATTTTTTGGCTTGTGAGCACATAACTCCAGTCTCTGTCTCCATCTTCATATGACCTTCTCCTCTGTGTGATTTCCTTCTCTCTCTCTGGCTCTCTTTCTCTCATTTCTCTCATTTTTTCCCTTTGTTCATTTGTTTTGTTTCTTAAATTCTACATATGAGTGAAATTATATGGTATTTGTCTTTCTCTGAATGACTTATTTTGCTTAGCATTTACTAACTCCATCCATGTCATTGCAAATGGCAAGATTTCATTCTTTTTTTGTGTCTGAATAATATTCCATTGTGTATGTGTGTGTGTGTGTGTATACATATATATATATATATATATATATATATATATACACTACATCTTCTTTATTCATTTATCACTCGATGGACATGGGCTGCTTGCATATCTTGGCTATTGTAAGTAATGCTGTTATAAATATAAGGGTGCATGTATCCCCTTGAATTAGTATTTTTGTATTCTTTGGGTAAATACCCAGTAGTACAATTGCTGGATCATAAGGTAGTTCATTTTTAACTGTTTGAGGAACCTCTATACTGTTTTCGACAGTGGCTGCACCAGTTTGCATTCCCACCCACAGTACATGAGTATTCATGGAAAGAGCTTATTTTAGATTCATCTTTGTATCCCCAATAGGATTTAATATGGTGCCATGTACATACTACATGCTTCTTGGTCAATATTCACTAAGTAAATAAATGAACCCTAACTATGGACATATGACCATAAATTCTACCTAAAAAACAGTTCTATCTTCTTTAGGTACAGAGCATTGTCAAGCTAAAGCAAACTATTCTTTATTTTCTAATTTACTCACTGTGGAACTTTGCTGAGAACTCTGCTTCAATATTATTATATTCAGCACAATCTTCAGAAAAAGGTTTTTAAAAAGAAGGTATTTAGGCATGTAAAAAAAAGAAGAAAAGAGATCCTTCCTTTTCATTAAACCTCTTGGGTTTTGTCTTATGGATGTCATAGCACCAAATCTATTCTGACCATTTTTACTACCAGAGAGGAATGGTGGCACATTTCCTGACATACAAAATTACAGTAGTTCTACTCATAGTGTGTCGAACTATAACAATCAAGCACCATTTGCTTATAGTAAAATTATTTGTGGTTTCTCATTTTGTGAAGGCAGAGTGTGATGTTAATGAGGTGACTGGAAGGGGAGTCCCTATGGGATGGTTCTGAATTTATGACAGTGTAATCACTATCTGCCAAGCCAGGACAGGCAAGACCATTTTGGGCAGATTCAATGACAGTGATGTCTGTGATGCCCCAAGAGGGAGAGACCTGGCATTATTCTCATGGTACTTGTTAAATCATAAATCATGTTTGACCCTGTGTCCTCAGTCATTTTCAATAAAAAAGCTAAATTCTGCTTACTGTGTTAATTTTCCTATTCCATCAGAATAGAAATATTAGCAGAGATTATTCTTTTTTATTCCTTTGCCCATGTTTGTTCTCTTATCTCACAGCCTAACTTTAAAGACAATATAGACAAGTTTGCAGGTACTTTCTCTCTGATGTTGATTGAACTTCTATCCAAATAGAGTCCCGAAACAAAGTCTTCTTCTACTGGGGGTAATGCTTGGTGAATGAGCATTCCTCTGTGCTGGGATGCTTGAACTTCCTTTGTCATTTGGGATTGTTACCTGTCAACTTTGCATTACTCCTCTCCTCTCTCTTCCCTCTGCGAGGAAGATCCCTTCTTCCCTCAGCTTATGCTACCCATAATATTCTCTGTATGGTCCCCAGTTAAAGTTTGACAACGAGAAGGCAGAGAGGAGGAGTTATTCTCAGAAGTTATTCTCAGAAGATTGTGCCTATCAGATGTGATTGTTTCTCAGTCTGTGCCAGGAGCTCAACATTCATGGTCAAGGTGGCCAGACATGGCAGCCTCTCAGATTCCTATACAAGCTCCCATTTGTCCCATGGTTGTTGCATCTTCTCAGAGTTCTCTTTGAGCTCCTGTACTTCCATCTGCTGCAGTGCTTCAGGTGAAAAAGTCCCGAGTGCCTGTTTCTTTAGTCCTCCAGGTGTAGGTGCAGCCTTCTAGAACTTCACGCCCCACATTCATGTTATTCCACTTGTTATATTTAACTCCTTTCTCGCCATAATACCTGTCATTTCAATCTCTCTCTCCCTCTCTCTCTCTTTTCCTGAATGAAACACAGACTGATATACTCATCTGATAAACATTTTCTTAGTATCTGAAGTGTTTCGAATGCTGGGCTGGACTCTGAGGCTGCAGAGCTAAAGATATGGTCCTGCCCTCACAAAGATGAAATCTAATGAAAAGACTGAAAAATGAGCACAAAGTGTAAATAAGATTTGTAGGAAACTGGGGCCCCTGGGTGGCACAGTCGGTTAAACTTCCCACTCTTTGTTTTGGCTCAGATCATGATCTTAGGATCACAAAATAGAGCACCACATTGGGCACTGTGCTTAGCAAGGCGTCTGCTAAGGTTTCTCTCTGCCCCTTCCTGCACTCTCTCCCTCTCTCAAATAAATAAATATATATTTAAAATTAAGGGAAAAAATTTGTAAGAAGCTTACCTAATGCAGACTGGGGAGGTCAGGAAGCACTCTTAGGAAGAGGGAAGACCTACACTAAAACCAGTTAGGTCTCTTACTACCCATTATTCCCATAGCAGAAACTAAACTAAATTTTCATCTAAATTTTCAAAATCAAAATATTCTGATCTATCTCTCTGAATACAATTTACTTGGGATGACTTAAATGTAAATGTATTTGTCAGTAATAGCCAATAATAGCACTTTCTCTAAAATCATTCTGAACACAGAGATACTTGAGCATTTCATTTTTATCTTTGCATGCACAGAGTTTTGGAAAATTTCCACACCAAATGCCTGAATGTTTCCTTGCCTTGTTGAAAACAATTCAGTTTCCGTCCAAGGAATCCCTGAACAGGGCTGCTTCAAAGTTCACTCAGTGACTGAACACTCCCACCCAGGCTTGTATCATCAGCATAACGATGCACACTACAGTCAGAACACTGCCTTGTCAGCTCATTTATAAGATCATAAATAACAATGGTCCAAGGATTGATCCCTGAGGAACCTCCATAATGACATCCATTAAATCTGACATGACACTGTTTAATAACACAAGTGGTGTGTGCCCTCTTAAGTAGCTAGCACACCAATTAATTAAGGATGATGCCATACCTAGTCTATTCCATTTATCCAGCAAAGAAGTATGCACTACCAATTAGGAAATAAAATGATGTTTGAAGCAACACTAAGTTATTTATCTAAGAGAAGATCTCTTGACTTGAGCTGTAACCCTGTGATATGACTATGTGCACACGCCCTCCCCTTCAGAGAGCTGTGGCTGGGTTGACATCTTATTTTAGTATGGAAAGAGAGGCATGATTTTATCTTGGAAATGACCCTTTGACATCACATCCAGGATCTTCTCAGTGAAGGCATACTTAGACATAATTGCAGGAGATGAAGCTTTGAAGTAATCATCTTGCATGCTCACTTAAATAGTTAATAGGACAATCTAGTCCACTGGTACTTCACAGGAAGTCATTTCCACATCTTTACAACATTGAATGAAATGTAAAATGCTGTCCAATGCCAGCTCTCTTTGCCAATTTATTTTCAGTTGAGGAGCTGTAAATAATTGCTGGTAAAACAAATAGAGGGAAGACATGAGCGAAATTGCACTGGCAGTATATGGTATTGGGGAACAGGGAGGAGAAAAGAGAAAATAACTTTTTCTCTTGTATTCAGACACAGGGAAGTGAATGGTGAGGATAAAGATCCTCTTATCTTGGGAGCTGTGGGAAAGAAAGAGAGGAAGGGAGGAACATGCTTCAGCATCTCCAGCCGCCCGAGATAATGATGATGATAATGCCACATGATTGTACTTAATGATGTTGAATCAATTTATGATGATGATGATGATGATGATGATGAGTTTTAACTCAGATCATGTAATGTCCCTTTATTAGGAGGAAGAGAGAAAGAAGGGAATAGTAAAGAGAAGGGAAAGGAAAATGGAAAAAGAAGGCAAAGGAAGAAGAAACAAAGCAAGTAAAGAGGGAAGAAGAGATGAATTAATTTAGTATTGTCATTGTCAATACTTTTATTATCATATTAGCATGGACATATTTTTCAAACCTTTGTGATGCATTTGGTAAAGGAGATATTTTTCTAGGAATCATAAGATTTCATTGTATTTATTGGGGAAAAATAAGAAAAAAATAAGTAATGTCTTTATCCACTTGCTTTTCCTTAGCTAAGAGTCCAGAAACAGGGTCAGATTAGAGAATAAAAAGACTATGGCAGAAATATGGTCAAAATGTTCTCCTTCTTGCAGTAAAGGCCAACTGAAAAAATGACTCTTTGCCTCCTGGGTCAATTCAAGCCTGGTCAGAGTAAATCCCTTTTCTAATATCAGAAACTCTCCCATCCTTAGACACAGCTGCAGCAACCTCTTTAGTGGAAGAGGGGGCTCTGTTGAGTGCTTGACATTTGCAAGCTGCTTATTTCCTCAAAAACTTCAGCCTTCACAAACAGAAAAGTCAAAAGTTTTCTATAATTACTATCTGGGGGCAAGTGTGAATTGGCTATAGATTGCAGAATTGCTTCTGCTAGATTTGGTTGATATTACAGGGGTTTTAAAAATAATAACAAGGACGCTTGTGTGAAAGCACTCTCCATGTTAGGATTTCAAAAGGTTTTAGAACATTAATTGCATAATTAGGGACCTCACCCACCATTAAGAATGAACCTAATTATCAAGCTGCGCTAGAAAATTAAGGATAGCTATCTTAATGCCACATAAAGGGAAACTGAGGTGCGTAGAGATTGAGAGATTGCTGTCAGATGTCTCAGCAAACCACTAAAATTAAGGTCCCTGGTGACCGATTGCTTGTGATAAACCTGCATTTACAGGAAACCTAAATGTCCATGATATGGTTGCATATTTTGGATCGGTGCTACTCAGGGTGTGATCCATACACCAGCAGAATCTGCATACCTAGGAGGTGATAGAAATTCAAAACCTTAGGCCCTGCCGCAGACCTACTGAAATCAGAACCCTTGGTACTGGAGCCAAAAAATCTGTATTAAGCCCACTTTTCTGGTGATTCTGATGTTCACTAAACTTTGAGAGGCTCCAGACATATTTTAACATATATTTACTTACTTTTCTCTTTCTTACTACTGTTACTTATTACTATTACTTATTACTCGTACTTAGTGGGTTTTTTTGTTTGTTTGTTTGTTTTGGTGTGGATTGCAAGTTTTAATATTCTTAATTTTTTAAAAATTTTTATTTAAATTCTAGTTAGTTAACAGACAGTGTGATATTGGTTTCAGGAGTAGAATTTAGTGATTCATCACTTACATATAACACCCAGTGTTCATCATAACAAGTGCCCTCCTTAATCCCCATCACACATTTATAAGTGCCCATCCCCCACCCACCTCCCTCCATCAACCCTCAGTTTATTCTCTATTGTTAAGATTAGTATTCTTTAACTACTCACATCTAAGTCTCCCCTAGAATCTGAATTATCTGTTAGTGTTTGGGAATTTCATGGACGCATCTTCAATATAGTCCCTTTTTTCAAGGAATTGGTTTCTGTTTCTGATATGTTTTTCTGCTGCATGTATGTATTTCCTACCTGCACCTCTACCTTCATTCAGTCATGATGTGTACCCTTGTATATCCTCAGAAGTGAGTTCAGTCTTGGCTTCCCCCACCCCACTGGAGATTCCTAATGACAAACCTCTGCATATTTAACAGACTTCAGTCTGTCAGTAGCTTCATTATCAACTGTCAGTCTACTCTTCTCTCTTTGATTTCCAAGACTAGGATGAGACCTTCCCAAGGATAGCTCACTTTCGTTTCAGCGTGCTCAAGTGCAATGCTCACACGCAACCTCTAGCTCCCACCTCATCCCTGTCCTCACCAGCAGAAGACAATAACGTTTCATCTTGCGGCTTCCACAGCGTTAGACGCAGAGCTCTTGTAAAACCTCAGTAGCATTTCCTTCTTTTTTTCTTTATCACTCCTGACTTGCTAGTGTCTTTCTATTTCTTAAAATCATTCTTTCCGCTCGCATTACTGAACCGATCTGATGCCCTCAGCTGTGGGCAGAAGAAATGAAAAAAATCACCCCCAGGCTTTGGTGATGGGTTACCATCCTGTGGGAGGCCTGTGACCTTTCTTTGCCATCGTTGGGGTCGCTGTGCTGCAGTAAGTCCCTCTTTAGAGATTTTCTTTAGTAGGTTTTCAAAGATTCACTCAGTGGACTGAAATTGTCCCTGCTCAATAGAGATTGATTGTGAACACTGATTCTGAGAGGCTAATACAGGAGAGAGCCCCCCTGCTGGGAAAGCGATGTCCTACTGGGGGAGGCGTATTGGCTGCTATGATATCTGATCATTTTCCTTTCCCTTTTTGATTTCACAGAGGCAAATCCCTACACTTGTGAGGCTGCTTTTAAACTTCTCTGTCCATGGGACCTTTATCAGTTTTTCACCTTTGCTGGTTTTACACATGTCAGAGTTAACACGACTCCCTTCTATTTTCCATTCTTTTTCGATATGTCCTATATTCTTTTTCCTTTATTCCTTCAATCTGTAGCGAGGAAATATCAAAGGGCAAATATTTATATTTTCTTTCTCTTGCACTATATTTAAGGAAATTGGATCAAGAGGAGGATTTAACGTTTTGCTAAGCAGATGGGTGAGAATTCATGTGAGAAAAGTAAAGAAAAGGTGAACGCTGGTATAGAAATAAAAAGGTGTGAGGTGGGGATAGACAGACCTGGAGGTAGTCCAAGGGTTCCGGGGGAGAAGAATAGGGGTGGAGTAGACCAAGAAGGAGCAGGACCAGGGACGGGGTTTGGGGGGGGAAGGGATGCAGAGAGAAGGGTTATGGTGGAAGAGTGAGAGAGAGAAACTGAGCAAAATGAGCAAAAGTTCAAGGAGGTGTTTAGGAAATCTTGTAATTGGATATAAAATAGTGGACATTCCCTACTCCATTCTGCGAAAAGATCACTAAAAATTTAATTTACTTTTCAATGCTTTGGACTCAGGGAAGTTAATTTTTGAAGAGAATATTGAGACCTTCCTCAGTTATATTTGGGTTTAAAATTTCCCTTTCCATGGAAAAGATGTGTAATTTAAAATAAAAAGACACAAAATATAAATTGAATGCATATAAAACTGTGTATAAAATGGTTTTAGATGTGCTATTTCCAGTGAATTCTTTCTTCTTTTACCTTCCTGAGGTCTTTCCCAGGAGATTGCTTGTTCCTAAGACATGCATAAGTTTTAGATTGAGAAATCTGTTATAAAAAAATCTAACATCACAAGCGCTACCTACACTAACCAAATAATTGTAAACTTCATTACTCTTGGGCAATATAACATCCTTGGTGTCTATGCGAATGCTGTGTAACATTAGTCCCATAGAAGCCAATGTGCAAGTGACGGCCCTATGAATATCTATTAATGTTGATAAGAAATTATAATTTTACAGTTCATATGACAATTGCCATAAGTGAAGAACTGCTGCTGAAATAATTCAACATTGCATTTTGGGAACAGCAGCATGAATGAGAACATGTGATTTCAGTTTAATTTTTTAAAGCGTCACTGTTTTTATATAGATCCTTAATATGAAAAGAAACCAATATTTTGACAAATTGTTTATTTAAAATATCTGTAGGTGTTAAATTTTTAAAAAAATTTAACCTTAACCTTACTCCTTAACCAATCAATTACAGTGAAATATATGAAATCCACCAGTTCTTTGGTAATTTTTGGAAAATATTGGTGCAGATATTTCTAGATTATATTTATGGATTCCTTTCCATTGTAGGCTGGCAGTGTTATTTTTAAAGATATTATTCATTTATTTTGAAAGAAAGAGAGAGAGAGAGCCTGAGCACAAGTTGGGGAAGGGGCAGAGGAAGAGGGAGAGAGAATCCCAAGGCAACTCTGCACTTAGAGTGGAGCCAGCCCTGGGCTCTATCTTACGACCCTGAGATCGCGACCTGAGCCAAAATCAAGAGTCAGATGCTTAACCAACTGAGCCACCCAGACAACCCTCGACTGACAGTATTATTAAGATTATATGTTTTAAAATAAATCCTGATTTGTTCCTAATATTTTGATATGTGCTTTGATTGGAATTCTAACTCTTGAGAGCCATATTTCTTAATATAGGGCTATTAAAATTATCAATTTTTTTTATTTGAACTCAGTGTCGAAGTGACTCGCTTATGATACTTCTTTTTTAATCCTCTTAAATTTGCTGCCAGCATGTGCAGCCAGTTAGCACTGGTGGCAGCCAACAGCAACATATATCGCCCTATTAGTGACTACCCATCACTAAATGGTGATTCACTGGACCAGGTTTAAGGCCCCAAGTCATCTAGATCAAAGGGAAAACAATTGCATCATATGGATTGCTTAAATATACTAGAATTGTATTTACTATGAGGTAAAGAAAAGAGCATTTTATTTTTCCCGGTCTGAAAGTTTTCTGCATCTTGGCTCTGCCTTCCCAGCTCCCTAAATAACCTTGTCAAAGTCATTTAACCTCTTAGTGTTTGTTTTCTCAGCTGTAAAATGAGGATAATTATAAGGATGTGTTCAGATTAACTAATTAATGATTAGAAAGTGCTACAAAAAAGTTCGGTTTTATTAAGGAAAACCGAAGTATTTTTTTGGTGCCCTTGGGTAAGAGCGCTACTTAGCAGAAATGACTCCCAACGAGTGTTTGATAGCCGGCTAAGCTGCTAGCTCCCTCCCTGAGGACAGATGACTGGTCCTGGGACCTTGTCCTTCACTGCTGCCTAGTTAGCTGAAGAGCACAGAGGCTGCCTCTGTAACAAAGAACCCTGGGGTCAATGATACGTTTCCTAACTCTGACACATTCAAAGAGCTGCCAAGTGATAGCAAGATATGCCACTTCAACCTGAAGAAACCATCTCTAACTACCTATTCAGAACACAGAAATGCCTGTGGGATGTGGTTATAATTGCAGCTTGTACTATACCCTTATACAAAATGCATTCAGCTGTGGATTTTCTTTACCGGTTAAGAGGTATTTGTTTACTTCTTTAGAGTTTACCTTTTGCTGGGCAGACTCATCAAGCAATGGTTTTGTAAGGTGTTTCTTATTACATTTTTTACATAGGCATCCGTGGCACAATGGGCCAAATTGCTTCTTTCACCCGATCTTTCTGAATATTGGGTCTCCTGGCACTAAAGAGTGAGAGACGTCCCTCAGGGCTTTGCCTAGTTCTTTTCTTGATCTAAGGATGTTTCTAGATTCTATGCACCCCTTTCTTCACCCATTTTCATTGCTCTATTTGGTGTTTCCCTCTCTTTCATTGGTCCTCTGTGCCATCACTAACTGCTCTCCCTGTTTCCAGTCTGTTCTCTATACAGGCACCCAGTTTGTTTTCTTTAAAAAAGCCTATTGTTTTACTCTTTTGCTTCAAATGTAAAGTGCCTCTTAAGTGGCTCTCCTTACCTTTTGGGACAAAGGCCAACCTACTCAGGATGACAGCTGAAGTCTTTCACATACAGGCTACGATCTACCTTTCAGCATCACTGCCCACAACTCCAGAATTACTGATGCTAGAACCTTCCATTTGTGGGAACAGCTCTACACAACTAATGGTGTTTACTTTGTCTGAAATGTTCTTTCCTTCTGAGTTAAATGCTATTAGTCCATGAAGAATTTGTTCTAACGTCAGCTTTTCTATGAAAACTTACCATCTTTTTCACTTAGGACGTGCAAGATCCATTTTTCTTGCAAGATCCATTATACTTTTTAGGAGAAATTTCACTGGACTTCAACCCATGTCTTCTGTTCTCTTTAAAGTGTGTGGTGTTGAGCACTCTCCTTGTCTCAGCTTCCTGTTATATTAATTGATGCTGTCAAGGATAATTACTTACCTACTAAATGGGTTTGTTATTAGGATGAAATGAAATGAAAAAATGCATGTGAAAATTATTTGCAATGTATGAAATGCTATACAGATGTAAGTTATTATTATAGTACTTACCACTTTGTATTGTAGTTAGTTGTATAAATGCATGCTTCCCCTGATGGATTATATATAATCACATCAGAGAGAGGAAATTGTTTTGTAATTAAGCTTTGTATTCCCCAGCATCTATAAGCATGCCTGGGATAAAGTAGTTGTTTGATAAATATTGGCTGAATGCATGAGAGGAAGCAAGAAAGAAAGATAAAAATTCTGTGCTTCTTTACAGTTTTAGGGGGATTCCACTGCCCTCACTTTTTCTTTTTCATTTATCCATTCACCAAATACAGTGTGCAAAGCATTATCTGTAAGGAAAGGAACATTGTGTCATGTCTTTAACAGATGCTCACTTTACCTTGTTACATACCTAGAATAAAGAATAGATTTAAATTTTTTTTTACACTGAATCATTCTTGGGGTTGTAATGACAACTGCTTTTGTGGCTTCCTTATTTTCAGGGTATAATTAACCTATAAAAATTACTTGATCAAAAAAAACCTGTCACATTGATGGAAAAATAAATATTCACTCATCATCAGATATAATCAACTGAGCAAGTCTTAACAATGCAGTGAATAAGACTGTTTAGGTCTTAGGAGAATTGTTGATCTTGTTCCAATATCTAGTGGGCATAAAAAAAATCCTTTTGGCAACTACACTTTTCAAATTACCAGAGAAGCTAAGGGAGAAAATGACACTAAAATAGAAACTTCCTTTTTTTTTTCCCCCTGGGTTCTATTTACAAGCTTAGCCTTAATCATAGCACATAAATGCTTTAAATTTTAGGTGGTAGCAAATGGAAAAATAATTAGAATATTCCATGTGTGTAACTGATTGCTTTTTTCTACTGTTTTGGGTATCTTTATTTGCAGTATTAAATTTTTTAAGTTGTCAACAAATGTGATTAATATTTTTGATATCAACTTTATTCAAAAGCTTGTCATGTTTTAGATAATGGTGACTTAGTCAACATATCATGGGAATTATTAAAAAAAAAAACTCAGAAAACAGGTTTCGCACAAGGGGAAAAGTTACTTGGAAATGTGTTTCTTAAAACTTAAAGAATTATATTTTGCATAATCCGAAATGCTACTGAGTTCACCATTTGTAGGGCTACTGACAAAGCATTTTTTTTTTTTAAGATGGAAGAGTAATTAAAACTTTTCATTAAAAGCCTTTTCAATCTCAACTGAATAAAGCCAGCTGTTCTTTTCACTTCCTCTTCTATAGCAGCACATCATAAACATTGAGACCAGAGTTCTGGATGACACCAAAACTGCTTATCCACAACTGTCTCCTTCCCAGAAGTCTGACAGACGATAGGAGCTGGCAAAAGATACAGACAAGATATCTTAATCAGAGCTCTGCTAGTTGCTGGATCTGGAGGAGTTTACCACCTGTGAATAACAAAGCAGTACTGTTTTAAAAGCAGTGTTTACTTGGTGGAGAAAAAAAAAATTATCCTGTATAGCAGTAGTTCTAGATGCTTCTGTGTTCTTCCTAGAGCCTCTGGGACTACCAAAAACTAAAACTAGAATCCACAATTGCAACCCCAATGAGAGTGGCAAAAGTTCATTTCCTATCCTCTCTTATCACTCCTTTTGTCTGTTCCTTCCTTGTCCTTCTCTGGCTTCTCTTCACCCACCGATCTTCCTAAATGAAAATTTTCTTTACGGATCCACCACACTGTTCCCTTTAGTGGACTCATCCTTTGCAAGACTTCAACTGTGATCCCTGAGAATGCAACTCCAAAAATTTTTATTCTCTGGACCCTGATTTTTCTTTTTGGCCTCTAGCCTTGTCTGATTCACTGTCTTTTCGATCTCTCTTCAGTGTCTCCTCTGGTCTAATCCATCCACACCCTGCTGTTCAGTGTAATCACCCTGAAACATATCTCTGATAAAGTCACTTCCCTGCTCAAAACCTCAAGGTCTCTTTACTGTTCAAAGAAGAGAATCCAAATGCTCTAAGAGAAGATTCAAGATGCTTCTCAATTTGTCTTCTGCTTTTTACCTCCAATCATACTTTTTCTCTTTTATGTATCGTCTAGGACAATGCTGTCCAGTGGAAATCTCATATGAGCCAGATATGTGACTTGGAATTATTTAGGAGCCACATTAATATAAAAATAAATATGAACAGGTGAAAATATTTAGTAATCTGTTAGATTTATATAATTTACATATATTGATATGTATATAACTTACATTCATGTTTTATATTTATATTTAAATTTATTTTATTAAATACATAAATGATGCAAATCATACAGCCAATATTAAAAATCAATAGTTTTATATATATATACTAGCCGGCTTCCAAGATGACCCTTATTGATCTCTGCCAAGATCAATGGCTCTAGATTACTTCTGTGTAATTACCTTCCACACTGTAGCAGCGTTGGTTGGTATGACCAATAGAGTATGCAGATGGTATGTTACCTCTCAGGGTAGGTATATAAAAAGCCTGTGGCTTCTGCCTTGCTGCCTCTTGCATCATTCATTCTGGGATAAGTCAGCTGCCATGCTGTGAGGGCACTTAGGCAGGTCTGTGGAGAGGCCTATAAAGAGAGGAATTGAAGCTTTTTGCCAACAACCAGCGAGGAACTGAGGTGTCCTGCCAATAGTCGCAGAAGTGATCCATCATGGAGCAGATTGTCCAGCCACAGTCAAGCTTCAGATGACAACAACCCCAGCTGACAGCTTTATTGCGAACTCATAAGAGACGCTGCATCAGAACAACACAGCTAATTCACTTCCATATTCCTGACCCTCTGAGACTGTGTGAGATAATAAATGTTTGTTGTTTATAGATACAAAATTTCACAGTCATTTGTTACACAAAAGTTTAAACTAATGCAGATCTGGGTACCTGCCAGAGGAGTGCTATTGTAAAATATGATAAATAAATAAATAAATAAATAAATAAATAAATAACATTTAAAATGTGGGAGTGGTTTTGGAACCAGGCAGTGGGTAGGAGTTAGATCTTTAAGGACAGTATTATCAAAAGCTCAGAAAGCCTTATAAAATCTTATCAGAAACATGTTATCCTTTGAGGAGCTGTGAATGAGAGCTTAAGGGAAGTTGAGGAAAGGCATGTTATATAATGTCAGAAAGTTGATCAACACTGTTGCTTCCAGTAATCTGGAAAGTAAAAATTGTGCCCAATGAATTGAATGATCTAGCTAAGGAGATTTTCAGGCAAAGTGGTGAAGATGCAAATGGGGTTCTTCTTGCTGCTTGTAGTAAAGTGAGGAGGAGAGAAACAAAATAAAGGAATTACTTAAACAGGAAGGAACAGGAACTTGATGCTTTTGGAAATTCCTAGCCTACTCAGAGGGTGAATGATGTGAAAGTTAAGAAATGTCTTATGAGTGAAGATCCAATCCAGGATCCTGTCAAGAAAATATGGTTCAAAGATGTTGCTATGGATGAGACTGAAATCCTTTGTGAAGACCTCAGAAAGATCACAGGTATTGCCTCAGAGGCTAGTACCGTTCAGTCCAGACCAAAGTCTCTCTCAAAGGCTTCTGGATATACCCCATAGAGCCTCTCCAACTGTACAGCTTCTAACACCTAGGGATCTTGTCCCTCATCCATCTCAGGGGAACCACAAGATAGAAAAGGACTCATTTTGAAGGGTTTGTGGGCATGACTTGTCTAACGGAAAGAATGCCAGTAAGAATCCCAGGAGGTACACAAAGTTTTAAAGACAAGCAGATTCAAAGAAAGACTGCCAGCCTGGACTAAAAGATACAGAGATAAAATAAAATAAATAGGGACCGTTCAACTCCTGGAATTCTACTGGTTGGGTGGAGCCTGAGAAATGTACATGGCTGAAAACACAGGCTGCTTTCTTGGAAAAGGAAGGATGAGTGACTGAGTAGAACCAAGAGGCCAGAGAATAGAGCTGAAAGCCATGGACAGTGATTCCTGGGAAGGAATGGGACCAAGTCAAGACACATTCCAAATATGCCTGGCTCAATTTCAGGAATGTTGTAGACTCATGACTTCTTTGTGCTTCTTCCTCCTTTTTAAACAAGAATGTCTCTCCTAGTGAAATTATGCCTGCCACACCATTGTATGTTTCCAGAGTGGGGGCCATGGAACTTGTCACTTGTTCACAGGTCTTCTGGTAAAGAAGGACTGCACTTGAGGAGCTCTGCTTAAGAAACTGGACCCATGTAGCTCTGTCAGCACCTACACATGATCTGGAAGACAAGAGTCTAAATTTAAGCTGCTACTGTGATACGATGAACTTTGCGGACCCTTGGGAAAGAGTGCACATGTTTTGCATGTGAGAAGAATATAAATAATTTGTAACCAAAGGGTGGACTGTGTTCAACACATCTCTTCTTTTTAAGAGGTAGAGCCAAATTGCTCTTTGCTTGAGTGTGGACTGGACTTAATGAATAGTTTCTACTGGATAGAATAAAGCAGAGGTGATGATGTTTGACTGCAGAGACTAAGTCATAAATGGGGTAGAGAAGAAAAATTTTTCCTCCTTTTTAGGTTTTTTGGCTGGTCTAATAATTCAGTTGACATAAGACACGTTAACAGAAGAAAAACAAAGTTAATTTTGTACGTATGGGAGCTCGTAAAGATATGAGACTCAAAAAAGTGACTGAAGCAGGGAGCTTTTATAACCAATCACACAAAGAACAACACATTTGTGAAGAATTGGCAGGACAAAGAAGTTGGGGTTGGTTTAGCAAATTAATGAAGAAGTATCAAGGTTTATGTATATAGTCTTCTCGGCCCTGAATTCCCAATCGCTGGTGAGAATGATACTTTCTACCCTCCAGGTGCTGGGAAGGTACCTTTCACAAGGGAATTTATTTCCCACTTTCAGGGGGACAGAGAAGGGTCAGGGTATCCTTGAGCGGGCTATTTCTTAAGTAACTTTAATTCAAAATAATCAATATGCCAAAGTGGCATATTTCGGAGTGGCCTGTCCTGAACCCCGTCAGAGGTACTACAGCTTCCTATTTGCTTTCTCTCTTTGATCACTCACTCTGTGGGGAGTCAGTTGCCATAAACTGAGGATTCTTATCTATGGTGATGGTTGATGGGGCAAAGAGCTGAGGTCTCTGAGCAACAGCTAGCAAGGCACCAACAGCATTGCAAATAATCTGCTGGGAAAGGGATCCCCCAGCCTCACTCAGGCCTTCCCAAGTGCCTGCAGCCCTCATTGGCATCTTGTTATCTCAGGAGAGTTCATGAGCAAGAATCACTCTCAAATTCCTGTCCCACAGACCTGTGAGATGCTTAATGTTCATGTTTTAAACTACTAAACGTTTCGAGTAACTTGCTGTGCAGTACTGTATTATAATACACTTTATAGTCTTTTAAAAATACTTTTAAAAATCTCATGTATATTTTACACTTAAAGCACATTTCCATTTGAATTCACTTTAAGTGTTCCATAGCCATATGTTATTGGTGGTTACCATATTAGACAGTGCAGCCCCAAAAGAAATAACTGTGTGTACATGACTTTAATACACTGAGAATTTTCACATTTCCAGATGGAGTCGTCGTCGTTGTTGTTGTTTGTTTGCTTAGAGTGTCCTTTTATCCCTTCTCCATCTGGTTACAATCTCCTCATTCGTAAGATTTCAGCCTATTATTAATGTTTTTATCATTTCTTTCAACCACTCAGAATTAATTATTCCCTTCTACTCTCTTAGCACAGTGCTTATAATTGGTGACATGTGTCTCTTTTCTTCTAGACTGTGAGAATCTTGAGGGCAAGATTTATGTATTTGGTTTTTTCAAAAAAAATCTTTGCATGTGCTCGGCTGACTGCTTACACTTAGTGTTCAGTAAATATTTGCTAATACATAAATGGTAGACACTACACAACTACTTGGCAATGATGTTGCCAAGTAGTCTTGCCTGCATGACAGATTGACCTGCAAGATTCCAAACAATTGTCAGTATCCTATAAAATGCATCATAGAGACATGTAGCTCCTACCAGAGGGCATCTACACAAAGGGCATATTTTTCTCCCCCAAATAATTGTGTGCAGGTTGGTTATGCAGAGCATAAATAATTGAGTGAAGAGGGTTGCCCATTAGTCACAGAAGACTGCGTCCGTGAAGAAGGTCCTGTTGCACAATTCCATCCCTCTCTCCCTAGGAAGTGGCCCTAGTGCCAGAATGAAAATTCTGCTTCAGGTCTTCCTATGAGCTGAAGCCTCTACTAAGCATTTTCAATATTTTATTGTAGATGCTTGAGGCAGAAATCAAACAGCACAAATCGTAGGTCAGGAGAGAGTTACTTCTTTGGTTTATGAGAAAAAGATCTAATTTTTGTTTTCTGTGGGTGAATATTCTTCAAATGCAAGGATAACTTATGAAAACAAGTTAGAGAAAATGAACCCAGTGTTTCAGATATAGCATGACTAAGCAGGATGTAGAAATTATAAGAATGTTACCAGGGGATTGTATATCAGTAAATAGATACTTTCCTTTTTTTAATTTTGCAGAGACAGGAAAGCAGATGGAGGCAAAGATATGAGTCTCATCCTGGTGGGTTATTGTTCCAAACAGTAGCTTGAGAGTACTATCTGACCACTTGAGCCGTGAACTTCCTCTCAACATTGTGGGATGACCCAGATATTGAACTTTTGTCTCTTGCTTTTTACCCCTTTTCTGGAAAAGATAATGCACTTTCAACTCTGAGATGATAGTGCGACCTTGGGGGGTGTCATCAAATGGATTGATTTTCCTGGCAATTTTTACTAGTAAAGTACAGCTTCCAGATTTTTTTTTTATCTCCCCCCAAAGGAAGGATGCCAGAAGCAGCATATCTTGTTCTTGTCATGTTAGTGAATCATAGAAATATTAGCATCCTGGATGAGAAAGCCATGAAAGCCAGGGGCTGAAAGCTCAGCGATCCGTATGGTTTACAATATACACCCTTAGGCAGGGCTTGTGGATTGTGGTTGTTTAGAAGAAAAAAAAGTGGGGGGGGGGAACCTAAGCTAAACTAAACAAAGAGAGAAACATGTGAAAAGTGATTTTCTTATGTGGGAAATCAGGGTGGGGGACTCTGTTCTTTACAGCTGATTTCCTATGCCTGCGGTGCCCATAAGCTTGTCACCCAATTACTCATAGAAGGAGTCTGCACAGGCTCACATGGGCGCCGCCACAGGAAGGCAAACTGCGAGCTATTTCCGTGTCCACCTCGTATTAATTTGTACAAGGGAAATTACTGTGGACTAATGGAGTACCTTCTTTCCATTTGTGGCTTCTCTGTCAGTTTTCAGCAGGGAAAGCATAGGACAGGAAATTTGCTTTATGAAAACCACCTAAAACTTTTCAAAGTACTCTTAACTCCTAGTGCTTAGAAAATTAAGATTTCTTTTTCCTATAAGTTCATGTTAGCTTGTTTTCAAAGAAAGTTCAAGTTTTGTTCCTCTCTCACTGAAAATTTACCATCGAGATAATACTGAATATAGTCTACTCCCTGTCAAAGTTAGGCTGTGATAGAATGATAGTCTTGCATAGTGGATTGTAAGTTCAATAACACCATTTGAATTTCATATCATTAAGGTATGAATTTATACTTGTACAAGTAGCATTACTGTCTAAATTTATGTGAGAAAGAAAAATAAAAACATACTTAGATATTGTATAAGAGACTACTGACTAAGAATATGTAGGTTCAATTACTTGGTCATATGAATATGATCAGTTTATCTAAATCTATTTATAAAACCCATCTATGTTTTGGAGATACTAGTACTTACTATGCTTCTTTCTAAAGATTATTTTTTTGTTACAGTTCCTACAGTAAATGAAGATTATTTATGCTGTTGTTTATCCAGACCTTTGAAATAATCAACATTACATGATTTTGCCCTTCAGTTTCAGAATATCTTAAAAGTACCCTTTTGTTTTTCTTTTCACAGTAGTTTTTCTTTCATATATGATCTTGCTTATCTAGACTGGAAAGTTAGTTTGGAAGAAAAATTAAACCACTGGACGAAAACCAATAAACACATGAAGGAAAAATAACCATGTATTTGCCAATTAGTGGTCTCTTGAGATCCAGGTAGCCCTTTGCTAATCTTGCATCTAAAAATTGGTTAAATCAGTCTGGAAAGTTCATCAGGCTCCTCTGTGTTTTCTGCTCGGTTTGTTTTAGGATAATTTTCAGCTACCGGATGCCTGTGGCCTTCCAGGTCTCCTAGAACCTATTAGGTATTTAATTAATGAGGATCATCTTGATGATCATGAGGTTAATGAGAATTATAGGAAACTTCACATGCCATAAGGGGAGTCCAAGGTTAATGTACGACATATCTGATCTTAAAGATCTTAAAGCAGTTGCTATAAGAACCTGAAGCAGTGGGTGATATCATATAGAGTCCTAGAACTAATCCCCAAAAATCCTGCCTAGTTCCTTCATCTTCATAAAGAATGGTTAGATATGTTATTATGCTTTTTGAAAATACATGCAATCCTGCTTACATGTGCATGCATATCAGTTAGATATGTGTCAATTCTCACATATGAGAACCAGAAGAAAATATACTATCAGCTGACTATAAAACTAAATCTGAGTCCTGGAAATTATTTTTTAATATGCATTTTAGACTTACTGAGATTAAAAAAAAAATGTTTTCATTCGTGTGCCTTGATTTTCTAACTTAAAATAGACCTGATTTGTTTGTTTGTTTGTTGGTTTGTTTCAGGAGCAAATTAACTTCTTAAGCATGAAAAGAGAAATTCCCTTTTTAATTTTTGATATCTTGATTCTTCAATATGACATAAATCTGAATTCCTCCCATATTCCCCAAATGGAACAATGATATTATCACTATCTCCCCAACACCTTCCCACCTATACCTGTAAAGTAAAGAAAAGTCACATTTGAACCAGTTGGTTAAGGGCCAGTTCCAGGCTCTGTAGTGAGCCTTGTCCAGTTGTGGGGAGAAAGATGCTAGAAGAGCTCCAGATGCTGGAAGAGCTCCCTGAGTGGGCAATAGGACTTCTCAATCCTGATGCTTTCAGTGTCTGAATGGTATCTGGGCACTGAAAACCGAGGTTGGACGTCTTCAATTTTATCCCCCAGTCCAACTCAAAACAGGAAACACCACTTATCATATTACACTGAAAGAATTATAGGATTTTTGTTTACACAAATCATATGTGTTTATATAATCATTTTTTTAAAAAGATTTTATTTATTTATTTGACAGAGAGAGAGACAGCGAGAAAGGGAACACAAGCAGGGGGAGAAGGAGAGGGAGAAGCAGGCTTCCTGCCGAGCAGGGAGCCCGATGCGGGGCTCGATCCCAGGACCCTGGGATCATGACCTGAGCCGAAGACAGACGCTTAACTGACTGAGCCACCCAGGCGCCCCTATATAATCATTTTTATACATAGCAGAGAGTTAAGAGTTTGCTGCAAAGTTTACAAATGATTACAAAGAAATCTCTTATATATGTATATGTATAAATCTAGTATAGATTTTTTTCTTTCTTTCTTTCTTTTTTTTTTTTTTAATGAATTCAATCCTATAAACTTTCAAAGGGTGGTGGAAACCTCCTCCCTCTCCCTATTGGTCTCTTCTTTCTGACTATCCTATTTTTGAGATTGCTCTCCCCGAATCATTTACTGCATATATCTGGAGTGTGATTTGGGCTCTTACTAGTGAAGTTGGCTTCCAGGTTTTATAAATGCCTCTCACTCATTTTCTCCTTGTCTCTTTACAACCATTTTAACACTCTTGTTGGTGGGTAAGTAATGATGAAAGGTAGCAGGCAAGTGACCTCTTATATATTTCTGGAGAAGTAATTAGTGAGTTGGACCCCCAGAGACATGGGTGATATATTATGGCTTGTAGGTGGTTTGGCACTGCAGATATTGCTCCACCCACACAACTCTGATTAACTTACATATTTTAAAGCAGAGGTAAGACAACAGCAGCAGATGGAAGAAAATGTCTTTATAAACAATATATGTGTGCTTTCTGGGTTGACACAGAGAATCTATATACATTCATTACATACTTAATGTCACAGTGACAACTGATGGTGGAAGTAGATAGATTTCAGTAAACCCTTTAATGTATATTTCAACAAACACTGATAAGGAACTCTGAGCTTAGATTTCACAATAAGAAAAAATAAATAATGCAAACTAGGCATACTCACTCTTCACCTTCCCCTAAGGGTAGCCAGACTTGATATTATCTCCAGAGACATTTACTGTGGCATAAGTGTGACCAGAAAATTGAACTGCAGAGCAGTGTATTACTTAGAATAGTAAAGGTAGCAGCGCTTATTTCCATGCAAATGTTCCATTTCCTGTTGACAATGTCAAGCTAAATATTTAATTGATCTCATTAAACATGTTAAGGTATTTTTACATCACAGGTTGTGAATTTAAAATGAGACCATATTGATTAAGATAAGGCACTAGAATAAAAATTCTTCTAACCCTGTCATGAGCTCTCATAAATATCTTGGGTGAAACCACTTAGCATTTCTATATCTACAGTTCTCAGGCCAATTTCCAAATTGTTAATCAGGAATGATGGACAGCGTGTTTGGCCTGGGTAGGGAGCAGATATTGAGCTCCTATTCCAAAGAAATGTATTTCTTAATCCTCTAATGGGAATGAATGGAATGCTAATTCAATCTCCCATACCATCTTCCTATCAACTTTCTGGTTTCTGAAGAGTAAATGCTAATACCTAACTTGCATTCCACCAGTACCCATTCAAAGCCTGACTCACATCACTAATTGATCATAGCACTCTTGGCTCTTTGACTCAGGTGTGATGTCAGAATCCTTGACAACATAGATCTTTAAGAAGCCACTCTTAATAGTTCAGAACTGGCTCCTGCGATGAAATCTATTTCATCATTGCCATTTCAATTCTAAACAGCCATACTGCCTTCTTTACTCCTCATAGACAGACCTTAGATCCCCACGATATATATAAGAAAAGCCCAAATGGACCTTCCTTGACTTCTGAATAATAGGAAGCAGATTATTGTCTGTTTTTTGTTTGTTTGTTTTCTTTTCTAGTAGAGGATAGAGTCCAGGGTATCTTTCTGTGCTTTGAGTACCAACCTGCTTCTTAGTCCAATTATTAGTACCAATAAAATAAAATAGAAAAGCTACTGTTAAAGGCCAAAACATACTCCTTGCTTTAACGTCTGTTTACCCTGATAACTATAGTTATAATCACCTATAGATCTCACTTCAGCAGACGGTATCCATTGTCTACCGTATGCTTCAGTTCTCCAGTGTTCTGGTCTCATTTTTCTTCTCTGAATAACAAAAGTCAAAGAAACAAAAATCACCCATGTTTTGTGGGGCTGGGAAGGAGCATTTAGGGAATGAACAAGCGAGGAGTAGTGGTGGCCTCAGCTTAGTTTATATTCATCCATCCACTAACTTATTTGGTAGCTATCAGGCATCTGTGGTAAGCCAGCACTGGTGAGCCTAATGAGAATGCAGCAGTGAGCAGAAAGACTTAAAAAAACTCAGGGTTTAAAATGGAAGGGGAAAATTAATCAAATGACACATAAATATGTACATACAGACTGTGATAAGGCTGTGAAAGAAAAGTAGAGGGAAAACAGAACAGATCTAGTGTGGCAGGTGAGAAGAAGCTTTTCTGGGGAATGTAAGGATGAAACAAAAACTCTGAAGACTCAGTAGGATGTAATCAGGTGGAGGGTAGATGTTGGAGAAGTAAGACGACCTTTGCAGGCAGAGGGAATAGATGTGCCAAGTCCTGGAGGCAAGAAGATGTATGGTACCTTTGAAGAATTGAGCATAAAGAGAGAGCGGAGTGACGGGGAATGCCAGTCAGGGGTAGAAGATGTAGCTGGAGAGTTAAGCAGAGCCTAGATGGGCAATGGAAGGCTCTGTGGATCAGGTCAGTGGGTGCAGCTTAAGTGTTTTAAACAAAGATGTCACACAGTGGGGTTTTGTTTTTGTTAGTTGTTTGTTTGAGATCACAACAATTTAGGGGAATAAATTGGAAAAGAACAGAGTGAATATAAATAGCCAAGTTAAGAAACAATTGCATTGTTCCAGCTGTGACATGATAATAGCTTGGACAAAGGTGAAGGTGATGGAGATGAAGAGAAGTAGACAGATTCAAGAGATATTTAGAAGGAAAACTCAACAGGTTATCTATAAGATGCTGGGGGTAGAGGGAATGATTGGAGAAGTAAGGGTTAGTGATGATTTTAAAATACTACTTTGCACCTTTGGATTGAGTATCTTCCTATTGGCTAAAATAGGATGCACTGGGGAAAGACCAGGTTTTGAGGATTTGGGGCATAGATTTTGTGTAACTGATGTGCCACTGAGTTTTCCAAATAGAGCTGGCAAATAGACAGTTGGATATACTGATCTGGATCACTATGGAAGGAAATGTAAATATGAGAATCATTGACATATATCCCTTCCTTTTCTGATTACTTCCAGAAAGATTCATTCAACTCCATTAAGACTTCTTGCCTAACTTACCATACATAGGTTTGGTTACCCTATTACAGATGGCTTTTGTATTTTGTAAAGGTGGGTTGGTTTCTAAATGATAAGGTAGACGTGGAGGTGGTGGGAATGTGGGGAGATTTACTGACCTATGTTGAGCAAACTATGTGTCAAGTACTAGATTAGCTACTTTACACGTATTATCTCATTTAATCAATCTCACACCCAAGGAATATGCACCATTACACAGGTGAGAAAACTGAGGCTCAGAGAAATTGAAGAACTTAAGTCCCCTAAGCAATTAGAGTGTAATTCTCTTTCCACTGTGACAAGTTCTTTCTCACAGGCTCTAAAACTGTAAATGATTGTATAACAGCAGATAAGATATCCAAATGCAATGTTTCAGATACCATCATTTTTTCTTCTGCTTAGAATATAACTTAATGTTGAACCATATTTTAAATAAATTTGCTACAGAATACAATTTATCTGAGTGTCAATTTAAAAATAGTTATTCACCAAACTTGTATTGAATATTGACCCTATGCTAAGGAACTATATTACTAGTGCACTGAGAATACAAATATAAACAATTGAGGCTCCATGCTCTCAATGTACTCCTCATTTAGTAGGAAAGACAGAGAAATATGGCAGTGATATTTATTAATAGCTATCTAAGTGTCAAGCTTTGTGCTAATTATTTTACATGGTTTTTCTCAATTAATCCTTATTATATAATTATATTCTCTGTGTTACAGATAAAGAAAATGAGGTTCAAGATCACACAACAAGTAAGTTGCCGAGCTAAGTTTTAGATTCAGTTCTGTTGGGGTCCATATCCCAAATTTGTCATTAGATTATTCTCCCTTTTTCTCTCTCTTTCTGTTTTCCTGTCTCTCTCTCCTTTAGACTAATAGTTGAATAGACCGTGTAGTGGGTTATCCTAGTTACCTGTACCACGTAAAACAAAACAGAACAAAACAAAACAAAACAATGAAAGATGGAGTAGTCATGTTAATGTTAATATCTGGAAAGGGAGAAAATATTGAGTTCTATTTTTTTAAATGTTTTAAAGTTTACTCTTATAGGGAGGAGATAAATGTATGCATTTACTAAATGTTGATAATAAAATCTTATACATTTCCCATGAGATTGAGAACTGAAAACCATTGTAAGAAAATGCGTTTTAAATGTACTTACTAGTTCAGAATCTAAGGAGGTTTCATATATTGCCTTCCCTATGAGGACCACAGTTTATTTTATAGGCTTTGTGCCACCTTTTATTTTAATTCAGGCTTACAGATTTTAGAAGTTTTCCATATTTATTTTCTCTTGAAACTAGATATTGTCAAAGCACACATCAAATTTGAAAATGATTTTCCTTCTACTTACTGGGGGTAATTTTGAAACAAAAGATATTCCAGTTTAAATAGCTTATATTCTGAAGTTTGACTGTTGCTTTGTTTGGGCTGTCAGTGGGAAAGAAGAAAAGCTCTCTTTATATTAGGTTGATCACCTGGCTACAGTGAATTTGTATTTCTGAAATACAAAGGAAAATGTTAGTAAAAGAGGCCAAAGTTCTTATAATGGTTTACAGATATGGCTTTTTATATTTAAAAAGTTCAACATTAATGCTTCATGAAATTGAGTGTTTATACTATTTAATCATAGTTTGAAGTTAAGGGGAGATTCTAGTTGCCCTTAACTGTCTTTAGAGCCAAAGCAACCATATATTTGAAAGTAAAGTCTTTCACCAGTAAAGCTTTCTGCTACCTTCTAATATTTTGAATCACATGCCTCAATGTACGGATATGCCACATTATTCAAAACAATTTCAGACTGCATAAAGGACCACTGTGCATCTGTACGTTGTACAGCTGTGCATGGGTACTTCACTAGGCACCAGACGCTGTGCTGAGACAGTGTCTTCACAAAGATGGTGGTGTGCAATCTGGGTTCCAGAAGCTCACCATCTATTGAGGGAGTGAGGCAGATAAAACGAGTGCTCTGATACTGAAAGTTAAACAACCAGTCAAACAGCATGACTTAGTTGTGTATGATACATAGAAAGCAGAGAACCTAAGGGTAAATAGAGGGAGAACAGAAGAGGGACAGGGGGAGGAGGAAGGTAGGCAGGAAGCTAAGAGGGAGAGAGACCTACGGAAGCACAAGTATTACTCCCACCCTTCTCTCCAAATAAGTATTTATTAAGCTCATTCATGATCATGTCTGCTTTGCACCTACATGTGGGTGTCTTTGGGGTACATTCACAGAAGTTAAATTAATGGGTTTTAATATGCAGGCATGCTTAATTTAACTACCACCGGGTTGTTTTCCAAAATGACTGCCTCGGTTTGCAACCCAATAGCAAACACGGCAGCAAAAAAGTTCGTATTTCCCCATTCTGAGCAGCACTTGCTATTTTTATTATTTGAATTTTATTTCTCTTATTTCTTGTGCAGTTGCATAGCTTTTCAAACACAAATTAACGCTTTTTATTTTCCTATAGTCACTTGCCTATTTGCATCTCTTTGTTAAATTTTCTTTTTCTTTTTTTTTTTCAAAGATTTTATTTATTTATTTGACAGAGAGAGACACAGGGAGAGAGGGAACACAAGCAGGGGGAGGGGGAGAGGGAGAAGCAAGCTTCCCGCGGAGCAGGGAGCACAATGCGGAGCTGGATGCAGGGCTTGATCCCAGGACCCTGGGATCATGACCTGAGCCGAAGGCAGACGCTTAACGACTGAGCCACCCAGGCGCCCTTCTTTGTTAAATTTTCATTTCACATATGAATTCTTTGTCAGTTATGTATTTTGCCATATTCTTCTCCTAGTGGGTCCCTCATCTTTTTTTTTTTTTAACTCTATCTGCGGTAGAATGTACTTTATCATTTTGATTATATATTTTATTCCCCCAATTTATATATTTTTAGTTTCTTTTTCCTTGGTCTTTAAAATCACATCCTGTATTTCTTTATCTGTATTGAACAATTCTAATATCTGATGTCCTTGGTGGAATCTAAATCTGTTGCCGTTTTGTATTCAAGGTGGCTTGTTGCCTTGTGTTCTCAGTAGTCTTTGGTGCTGGGGTCATTGTTCACCTTAATCTGTAGGAATCCTGAGGGCCTAAGGAGACACTTTGCTCCAGAGAGGATTTTCATCTGCTGTTTTTCCATGATCATCATGCAATTGCCACAGAATGCAAAAATGTCAAAGGGTACATGTGTCTCCCCTCACATTTTGGATATTTTCACAGAAGCTGAATTTATTCTGATCATCTTAAGTGAAAATAAAATCTCTAGTGGCAGTTCAGAAATTTCTGGGAAATCTTTAAAAGGGCACTGAGAGTTCCCTGAGAGGCATGAATATAGAGCATCAGTGGAAGCATGCTAAATTCCAAGTGTGTTAGCGTCTTTTAAGAATCGGTTCTTGTGGAGACCAGGCAGTACAGTGGAAAAAATGTTACCTATTGAAAGAGCTTGCTTGATCTTTGGGGTAATGTTTTCTAAATTCTGCGCTGGTTCTTGATGCTGATTTGGTAATATTTTCTGTCATTTTATGCTGTTTTTTTTTTAAGTGAGATACTGAATTCCTACATTTATTTAAAAGTCTTTAAGAAATTGGAACTCAGAAATTAAAGCATTCATAATAAAAGACTACCAGGAATACAAGGACCCATGGGAATCAAAAGTCAAAAGAGGACTGTGAACATGTATTTTTCTCTCTTGTGCCATTTGACTCTTGTGACTTTGAGTGCCATGTTTATATTTTAGGGGGTTTGCTTGGACTAAGGTTGGAATAGCTTTTCCTGTTCAGAGGGCTGATGTCCAAGTGACACTGAAAGTCAGGAAATCATGAGGAAGTTTGGAGCCAGTTCCTAGTGCTTGAGCATAAAGTCAAAAAGAAACTATAATTTGATGACACCGTTAAGTGTGATGATATAGACATAATGCTTAATGATGGGTGGGGAAAAGGGGAAAGTGAATTAAAAACCTCCAATTTTAGGCCAAGGTAAAAGAAACATGTTGAATTGAAAATAACAGCTTGAACTCATGATCACTGGGGAAAAATTTAATTCTCTGCTCAGTCACTACAGTGATTTAAATATTCTCTTCTCTTGTGTTGTTCTATTTATTTCCAGTAGATTATTGCATGCAATATTGTGCATCCTAGCCTCCAGATCTCGACTCTAATACTATCCTTTACTGAAAGGAGCCAGGGATCCTGGCAGAAGAGATCATTCTATAATTGGGGCAGCAGTTTTTAAGAGGAACATTTAAATATGGTAGGTAAAAGACACGTCTGTGTATCTGACAATATGATCATTTGTCTGGTACCCAGGAGTGCATGTGCACACATATCATACACACACACACACACACACACACACACACACACACACACAGAGGCAACAGTGGAGTCAAATTATTCAGTAAGTAAAGGACAGTGAAGAATTTTTATAGGTATACTTTGTTTTATTGTGCTTTGATTTATTGTACTTCATAGATAACTGTGTTTTTTACAAATTAAAGGTTTGTGGGAACCCTGCGTGGGGTTATTTTTCCAATAGCATATGTTCACTCTGTGTCCTCTGTGTCACATTTTGGTAATTTTCATAATATTTCAAAATTTTCATTATTATTAAACTATAATAATATAGTTTATGACATTATACTATTTCACTATTATTATATCAATGATCAGTGATCTTTGATGCCAATATTGTGATTGCTTTGGGATGCTATGAACCAGGTCCATGTAAGATGACAAAGACTTAATTAATAAATGTTACGGGTGTTCTGACTGGCCCACCGAACAACTGTTCCCCGTCTTTCTCCCTCTTCCTCAGCCTCCCTACTCTCTGAGACACAACAATATTGACATTAGGCCAGTTAATAACCCTGTTATGGCCTCTAAGTGTTCAAGGAAAAGAATAGTCACATGTCTCTCACTTTAAATCAAAAGCTAGAAATGATTAAGCTTAGTGAGGAAGGCATGTCAACAGCTGGGAAAGGCCAAAAGCCAGGCCCCTTGTGCCAGTTAGTCAAGTTGTGAATGCAAATAAAAAGTTCTTAATGGAAATTAAAATTGCTATTCCAGTGAACACATGGATGATAAGAAAATGAAACAGCCTTATTGCTGATATGGAGAAAGTTTTAGTGGTCTAAATAGAAAATCAAACCAGTCACAATTTTTTTTTAAACCAAAGCCTAATCCAGAGGAAGGCCCTAACTCTCTTCAATTCTGTGAAGGCTCAGAGAGGTGAGGAAGCTGCAGAAGGAAAGTCTGAAGCTAACAGAGGTGGGTTCATGGAGTTTCAGAAAAGAAGTCTTCTCCGTAACACAGAAGTGCAAGGTGAAGCAGCAAGTGCTGATGGAGAAGCTGCAGCAAGTTCTCTAGATCAGACTATGTTATTAATGCAGGTGGCTACACAAACAACAGACTTTCAGTGGAGACAAAATCTCCTTATATTGGAATAAGATGTCATCTAGGACTTTCATAGCTAGAGAGAAGTCAGTGTCTGGCTTTAAAGCTTCAAGGAACTGGCTGACTCTTCTGTTAATGGCCTAATGCAGCTGATGACTTTAAGTTGGAGTCTGTTCTCATTGACCATTCTGAAAATTTTAGGGCCCTAAGAATTATGCTAAATCTACTCTGTCTGTGCTCTAGAAATGAAACAACAAAGTCTAGATGATAGCACATCTGTTTACAACATGGTTTACTGAATGTTTTAAGCCCACTGTTGAGACCTACTGCTCAGAGGAAAAAAAAAAAAAAAAGATTTCTTTCAAAATATTATTGCTCATTGACAATACATCTGGTCATTCAATAACTCTGATGGAGCTGAACAAAGATAGTAATGTTGTTTTCATTCCTGCTGTCATAATATACATTCTGCAACCAAGGAGTAATTTTGACTTTTAAGTCTTATTATTTAAGAAATACATTTCATAAGTTAGAGCTGTCACTGACAGTGATTCCTTTGAAGGATCTGGGCAAAGTAAATTGAAAACCTTTTGGAAAGGATTCAACATTCTAGATGCCATTAAGAACATTTGTGATTCGTGGGAAGAAGTCCAAATATCAATATTAAGAGGACTTTGGAAGAAGATGACTCCAGCCCTCATGGATGATTTGTAGGGTTCAAGACTTCACTGGAGGCAGTAACTGCAGATGGGGTGGAAACAGCAAGAGAACTAAATTAGAAGTGGAACCTGAAGATGTGACTGAATGGCTGCAATCTCATGATCAAACGTTCATGGATGAAGAGCTGCTTCTTATGGATGAGCAAAGAAAGTGGTTTCTTGAGATGGAATCTACTCCTGGTGAAGATGCTGTGAGGGTTGTTGAAACAACAACAAAGGATTTATAATATTACATAATTTTCATCAAAATTGGCAGGATCTTGTGATACCTGTAAAACGTGGAATTTAGAAAGTAAGTGATAAGCATTATGTGATTATTATATTAAATTAGATTTTGAGAGGACTGACTCTAATTTTGAGAGAATTTCACATTCTACTGTATGTGAAAAGCTCTCAAACAGCATCGCATGCTGCAAAAAAATTGCCTGTGAGAGGAGTCAGTTGATGTGGCAAACTTTATTGTCTTATTTTAAGAAGTTGCCACAGCCATGTCAACCTTTAGCAACCACCACCCTGGTCAGCCAGCAGCCGTCGGCATCAGGGTAAGGCCATCTACCACTAAGAGATTACCACATGCTGGAAGTTCAGGCGGTGGTTAGCATTTTTAAGTAGTAACCTATTTTGTAGCTAAGCTACATACATTGTTTCTTTAGGTGTAATGCTACTACGCACTTAATAGACTATAGTATAAACATAATTTTTATGTGAAGTGAGAAACCAGTAAATTCATTTGACTAGTTTTATTGCCATCTTTGCTTTATTGCAACGGTTTGGAACAAACCTGCAATATCTCCTAGCTATGCCTGTTATTTGTTTAAATGATCAAATACTGTCCCAATTGAGTAGTTTGAGTTGCTGTTGATGCCTGCTTAAGAAGTAAAAGATAGTCTACTTGCTGAATTGACCCTGTAAAAATATAGAATTGAGGGAAGGTGACAGCAGCAGACTTCGCATACGTCTGAGTTTGGGCCTAAGTGAGCTCCCCCAGCCACTGGCCTTGGTATCGCCTTGCCGAGCAGCTAACACTCTGGTATGTTTTGGACTTGTTTTGCACTGGTGACTGACTGGACTGATGATAGGGCAGACCTGCTGTTAGGAGTCCCTACTTCTCTGGGTAGAACTTTGGAATACCTGGGAAGTTCTACCCCTGTAGAGGGCATACCCCTGTCATTTTCTGCATCCTTTCTTAAAAGAGACGCTGCTCCCTGCAGGGTGGCGTCTTTGTCTGTCTACCACACCTTTGTCTCACTGTGGCATATACTACGTTGGATCCCCAAATGGATCACGTATTAAAAGATCAAGTTCAGAGGCCCAGTTTTAAGGTCAAAGGTGAAAAATAACATCATGAAAATGTACTTTGCATGTTACAGTTAGATACCAAGTTCACTGAGCTAAAATTGTATAAAAATTGAAACAAGCAAATAAAAATAAACCCACTTAAAAATTGATTTATCTTAGTACAGAGGTCATCTGGTCAGGTATGGTAATTAATTGTACTGTGTGAAGTGATATAAATCTTTAGAAGTTGATAAGAAGAGTGTTAATTATTATGAAAATGAAAGACATGTTTCTGGACATGTAATATTGAAGAAAGTTAAGATGAAAATGGCCCACTAGAAAGGAATACCATAAAAGTAATTGGCAAAGCCAAAGAACATCAAAGGAACAACAACATTTTATGAATATGAATGCTAATCTACTTAAAAACATTTTATATACCTGAGACCTAAGAAGAGAGGCAAAGACATACAATGAAAAAAGAAAAAAAAAAAAAAAAACCACCATTGAGGAAGGGATAAGGTTTATTTAGCTGAGAGCAAAATGAATTATTTGCCTGAGTATTCCCCAAAGAAGAGGAAGGTAGTATTCTAGAAACTGAAATTCATTCTCCTTAGGGGGAAGTGAGATGTTAAAAGTCTTTACCATCACACTAGAGCAGATAATTAGGCAATTACAACTATTAAATTTGACAGAGCATTAGTTTAAATGCATTACTCACTAGAATTCTGAAGGAAGTAACAAATAGTATAATTTTTAGTGAATACTTTTGATAACTCATTGAGGACAACATCTTACCAGAGGGCTAAAGGGTGCTAATATATTCTTGAATTTGAGAAATGTACGTATGTGCATGTACGTGCATGCGTGAGCGCATGCGCGCGCGCGCGCACACACACACACACACACACGCACACACACACACACACACACACGCACACACACAAAAGATCGTGGCAAAAAATCTCCCAGGAAAGCCTAAATCTTCTGAAGTCCTTTCCTCTTTTATATGCAATTATTGCAGCATGCTTATAGCTATTAACCCACCAATCATCAAAAGACCTTTCAAAAGTAGGCAGCAAATATCATTTCAGAATCTCCTACCTTGATTTATAATCATTAAAACAGAAACAAAAATAAGTCACCTTGAAAACCAGTGGAAAGACCCAGTCTAGGATTTAAGTAATTGACAATTACCAAACATTTGGTAATGCATAATTTAGTAATACCAGTCAACTTAGAACACTGTCCTTATCACCTTGCTATAGAATCTTTAAATGGATCACTGCTGCATTTTTAAAAAGCATGAAATGCTTTTTAAAATGCTACACTGAATAATAATTTAATATAATAATCACATAATGCTTATCACTTACTTTCTAAATTCCACATGTTTTACAGGTATCACAAGATCCTGCCAGTATTCATATGAATTATTGCTGCTTAGGATAAAATAAAAACTTTTAAAGCAATAGTCCTGCCCATTGCATCAGAAGTCCCAAACACTGTTTCTAGAGCAGAGCGGTTATTCAGTGGCATCTTTGGCACATCTGTTTTCATCACCCACTCTCACTGCATGATCAGGGAGATGGATAGCCTATGTCAGTGACAGACAGATGGTGGTCACAGTAGCTCTTAGCATTAGGGTTAGACCCCTCAAGGATCTTTGCTTTTTCTGACACTGCCTGTGTTCCTTAAGGTGGGCTCTGAGGCTAGATTGAGGAATAGGGGGGTATAGTCTTGGCTTGCTCATCTCTTACCATATCAATATACTAACTCTGTGTTAGTTCATTGCTGGTTGAAGAAATGGATGAATATAGGATCCTTCCAATAAGCTTTTTCTGACATTCTCCATGGATGAGTTTGGGGTTCTTTTTACATAATTCCATATTGGCTTCTATTGCAGTATTTACAATCCTGCTTTGCAATTTCTAGTTATAAGTCCGCTGTTCCTGCAGTCTGGTAACTGCTAGTTCTCGCCTAGCCACATGGTCTGCTAATGATTACATATTCAGTGCCAATCACATAGCAGATGCTCAGTAAATGTTTGCTGAATGAATAAATGCATGTGTTTCCCCCTCACCTCTATCTGCAAATATATACCTCTCAATAAACAGTACCAATAATGCACATGTCCATACATTCAAAAAATTTTAATATTATTTCAGATATGCAGCCACTATATAGTTAATGGCTAATGGCTGCATCTCAGAGATGTTTGTGATTTTATTTTAATTCTATTTCTCAAATCTGCTACCATATTTTTTTCTGAGTGTTCTTATGATTTTTGATATGAGCATGAGGTTCATATAGTTCATGAGTTCATAAAGAATTCAGAGTGAATTCGTAGAAAGAGCGGTGTGGATTTGAATTTAGGAGACCAATGTTCTTGTTTTGGGTTTACTTTGAAGAAATAAATTAACCTGTGAGCTGAACACCATCATCTCTAAAGTGGTGGGATTAAAGTGGGTGATGTCTAAAATATCCAACCTTACTAACTCTAAGTATCAATTATTCTAGGACAAATAAGCTGAATAAACATTTATGGATTGCTGTGTAATAGCAGGGTACTAAGAGAGAAACATTCAGAGAGAGAGAGTCCTTACTGGGGTCTCTAGATTCTTTAGGGTAGGTCTGTCTAATAGAACTTCCTGTGATGGTGGGAATGCTCTACAATCTGCACCATCCAGCATGACAGACAGTAAGTACATGCGACTGTGGAGCTCTTCAAAGGTTGTTAGCATGATTGAAGAGTGTAATTTTATTTAATTTTAATACCACATGGGGCTCTCTGGAACAGTGCAGACGTAGACAGACAGATACTGAAAGGATAACTGAGACTGTAGTAAATTTAAAAACAAAAGTACAATAGGGGACAAAAGATTAAATTCAAAGAAACTACTCTGTGTTTTCAAAAAGTATATCAAACTTTGGGCACCTGGCTGGCTCAGTCGGTAGAATGTGTGACTCTTGATCTCAGGGTTGTAAGTTTGAGCCCCATGTTGTGTGTAGAGATTACTTAAAAATAAAAAAAAGCAAAAAGCATATCGAACTTATAAATAAAATGGATTTAAAAAACTACATAATATACATTGAGATTAGTTGACTACTCAAGTGTTTGCGTAAATATCTTTTTAGTAGTGTAGAAATGACCTTAGGTAAGGAATTTTTTCAAAACATCTAAAGCTGTTTATAGCACAGATTTTTAGCTAAGAATTAGAAAATACTGAGGAACAGAGTAAACATAATCATGTTTTGTGTAATCGGTTTATGGGATTCCAAATGACTGTTATGATCCCATATAACAGTAATGAGTACAGGATAGAAAACAATCATAGAGGCCAGAATGAAAATTAAAGTACAACATAGACTCTGGCTTGAGAAAATGACAGGGGAAAATGATTGTGCAAGTGTATTAATATATTAAAAATCTCACTATAAAATACTTTGGTAAAAATAGAGTGACAAAATCAATGTTTAGAAACATTTAAGAAAGAGAAGATGAGCAGTCACAGCACGGATTCTAAGCCAATCCAAGTTATTTTGGCAGGTCATAGTGAAAACAAAACCATGTTTGGAATAGTATGCTGGGTACACTTCCGATCACCATATTATTTTCTTGAAAGAACATCACTGAAACTATAGATGTAGGTTGGAGGGCAACACAATGAACTTAAAATTTAAAAGGATAGAGCATTATTCATGAAGAATGATTATCCAGCTTAGCAAACGTGGCCTTAAAAAAGAAGACGAGGAAGTGAACTCCACAAGGTTTATTAGGGATGGCAAGGAAAGGCTGGACTGATAAGGACCTGAAATTGAAAAGGGGGAAATGTAAATTAGGAAACACTTCCTAATTGAGAGAGTCAATCAGACAAAAAGAAAAGCTGCTAAGGAAGATGGTTGAAGTACCATTACTAATGTTTTTTTTAAAAATTGATCAAATTATAAATTTAACTCTTGGTAGTAAAACTTTACAAAAGAGTCTAGCACTATAACAGTGGTTAACAGTAAGCTGAGTACCTTGGATATGGCCTATATATTAAAAAAATTAAGTTTTCCTTTAGTTCTGTCCTAAGCATCAGTAGGGCAGATGCAGAGGAAGCATTATATAGTAGAAGGGGCATTGACATTGGAGATGGAAAGACTTGTATTTGAATTTTCATTTTGCCACTGCTAACTCAACTTGAGTCAAACTGCTTTACCTCTCTGAATCTGAGTTTCCAAAGCTGAAACAAGTTTAATGAGACCTACTTAAGAGAGTTGTTTTGATGTTTAATGAAATAGTATGTGGAAACTGCCTAGCATTATGCCTAGGTATTCTTTTGTTCCTTATAAACATGGGCCTCAATTCAGTCAGCTGTAATATACATGTACACACCAGTCAGAACAATCCCTTCTAATGTTTATTGAGCATCACCCCGTGAGAGGCATTCTTCTAGGTACCAGCTGTATAAATAGAGGAAGGAGGCTGCACTCTTTACCCTCAAGGAATCACAGCCTAATCAGGAAAATGGACTCATAAATAACAGTTACATAAGTCAAACCATGAGAAGGGTTCTAAACAGCTATGAACAACTTCTTTGGGAGAAGAGAAAGGAAAGATTGGAAGAGGATGAGCAGGATCACAATCCATATAAAATAGGACAAATTATTTTATCTTGGTGTTAGTGTGTCCTTGTCACTTCATTAGTTTTAAGAGTTCATTCATTTCTTTCTTTGACAAATAGTCATCTAGCACCTACAGTATTCCAGGCTCTGGAAGACAAGGATGTAGGAGCTACAGCGGTGCCCGCCCTCACTGAAAATATAATCTGGTCTGAAATGAATTGGAGAGCTGTGCCACCTTTCATTACAAGGTGGTCCATATGGGGTATAGGGAATCAGAGGTAAATTTTATTGCATGGCTCCATGTCTTACAATGCTTAGATTAGAAGAAGCCCCAAGAGTGGAATGCCTGTGTGGCTCAGTCAGTTAAGCATCCAACTCTTGATCTTGGCTCAGGTCATGATCGGACCGAGTTGGGCTCCATGCTCAGCAGGGAGTCTGCTTGAGATTCTCTCTCTCCCTCTGCCCCTCCCCCCCAAAATAAATAAATAAATCATTTTTTTTTTTTTTTTTTTTTTAAAGAAGCCCTAAGAGCAAATCAGAAGAGTAAAAAACTTTCAGAAAAAACAGTATACAGGAGTGCCTGGGTGGCTCAGTCAGTTAAGCTTCCCTTGGTTTTGGCTCAGGTCATGATCTCAGTGTGGTGAGATCAAGCCCTGCATTGGGCTCCACGCTCAGCACGAAGTCTGCTTGAGGTTCTCTTTCTCCCTCTCCCTCTGCCCCTCCCCCTGCTCATGGGTGCATACACTCTCTAAATAAATAAAATCTTAAAAAGGAGCAATATACAGACTGAAGGATGTATATGTGGAAAAGGAAAGGGTCAGTCCTCTCTGTTTGGGTTAGTGAAAGAGTAGAATGAATTTTGGGCATAAGGGAGAGTATTTGGCTTTAGAATGAGGATTAATCTCAGGTTTCTCTTAACACCAGGGGACAGAGTCAGCCTTTTCTCTCATCTGTTGCCCTCCTGGTACAGGACTAATCTTTTTAAACCTCAATGCCTAATAAATGTTTGTTTAATAAATTATAAATACATGAATACTTTTAAATTAAGAGGCTTAAATTTTTATTCTACAATATACATTGTTAGTAATTTATATTTTATTAATTGTTCTTTTAGTTGAGGCTGACATTTTGGTTGCCCTTCTCAAAGATCTGGTATTTATAAGGAAATTCAGAGTCGTATTACTGCAAAAAGTAACTAAACATTAAACCTACATTATATTTTCTCCTTTCTCCAGACACCCTCTTAACCTCTCCCACAGCCTGACTGAAACATTTATGTCGAAAGATGGTATTTCATGGATATGAGGACATGCTTTTTTTTCTTTTTCTGAAAATGCTTTGCCATTTGAAATTTGAATGCCTTTCTTTGTCTTCTTGTCCAGAAAGCCATAAAAAGCAGGTAGTGCTAACAGCCGTTAGAATTACCTCGTGCGGTTAAGGCCGCATAAGCCCGTAGCCGGATTTATTTGAAGATGGTTGCGTTTAACAAACCACCCAAATATGAGTTAAATTTATCTATGGATCAAAACTGTAAAATAGTCTAATACTTTACTAGTGCTTAAAAATATATTGGTAGCAGATAAGAAGAATCCATCACACTCAACAAAGTGTTCAAGGGGGTTGACTTTATATTTGAAGAGAACTAGAAATCAGGTACAGAAATATTAACGTTTAGGAATACTCCCAATCCTGGGTGTTTTAATTAAAAATAATGGTTTAAAAAAATTGTGAATTGATTTACTAGATAGCCTCTGTAATCTGGATTAATTTTCCCTTTGTTTCTAGGAGAGTCAGCACATATTCTTAGAATTTTCTCCAGCACAGGGCTTATGGTACTTATTCTCTGTCTGTCTCTCTGTCTCCCTGTCTCTCTCTCACACAGTTTCTAATTAACTTTAGAATGAAATTAAGGGTTTTGCCTGTCTTTTTGGTCCCCTTAGAGAGAGAGAATAAGATTTGAACTCAACTTTGGTTTACTTAGCTTCAGACTGTGTGATGAGAAAGCAATACAAATTTTAAACCCTTTGTGATTTGTTTGGTATCATTTGTTCAACATTTTTGAGAAGTCAATCACAGATAACACTACGGAAGATAATAAGGACTAGATGTATTGGAAATAATTCTAGGTTTATAATAATGTCTTTCTCTTCTAACTATGATTATTTGTCAGGTCTTCAGAAATATCTTAAACAATGAGACTGAAGGGATAATTTAATATCCCAAATTCAAAATGTGTTTAAATAGTGGATGGTTTACAATGAGTTTGAGGCACAATGAAAATTTTGTGTTTTAGAGACCCAGGTCATGCTTTTGCTGATAGACTGCCTCTCTGGGTGAGTCACTGAACTCTCTAATTCTTTTGTTGTCCATCTGTCACAGAGTGAATGACCTGCCTTATTCCTTGGCAAAAGGAATAAATAAACATTTCCTAGGTTTTTCAAATGCCAATTTGATCCAAATGCTGAATGCAACTGAAAACAAATGCTGTAAGACAAAGAGGAAGGCTTTGTCATTATGACAGCTGGAAAAAACAAAACACCGGAATACTGTTTGTCCCACACACAGTGTTAAATATTGTAGCTGATTTTCATTCATTGAATAGATGCTTTTTCTGGCATTGTGTAAACAAAACCAATTTTAATTTTTTAAAATGAGGATTTTTTTGTGCATTGAAATTGCTAACAGATCATCAGCAGAGTGTTGACTTTTGATCTCTTTTACCTGTAGTGGTGATACGTTTGCACTGAATCAATAAACTATCTATACAGTCTCAACTGATCCCTATTGTGATTGAAATGTTTCTGAGACAGCTGGCCAGGATTATTGGAGGCATAATATGTGACTGAAGAACAGATGTCTTCTTCGTTTGAAGTTAACTGGTCTGCTTAGAACTCAACCTTTGACCTTATCCTTATGAATACTCAGAACTAGTCGAATTAATTGGCCCCACTTTTCTCCTCTCATAAACACCAGGGAATATTTTTAAAGAAAGAAGAAGATGTAACAGGTGCTGTGATCTCTACTTAGGCGCTATTGATTGTCTCAAGTTCACTTTTCCTAACTTGCAAGAACATAAAATCTAGTGAACTATTTTAATACTGGGACATCATTTATCTTGCATTGTGGTTTGACTAGATAGGATTATTGTCTTTTAAACTTTCTATAACTGGGTGATGAATTGCCCTAACTTGATTCGTCTCCTATAATTTTATTTTATTTATTTTTTATTTTTTATTTTTCTTTAAAGATTTTATTTATTTATTTGAGAGAGAGAGAATGAGAGAGAGCGAGTACATGAGAGGGGGGAGGGTCAGAGGGAGAAGCAGACTCCCTGCTGAGCAGGGAGCCCAATGCGGGACTCGATCCAGGGACTCCAGGATCATGACCTGAGCCGAAGGCAGTCGCTTAACCAACTGAGCCACCCAGGTGCCCTGTCTCCTATAATTTTAGATGTGATTCTGTTAGACAAATAAAATTAAAATGGCCGAAGCCCTCAATATAACCATGGTATAATAAGATGTTTTCCCTGTGACGAAATGAAATGAAGCCCACCCCAATTGCACTGAAATACAAGAGGATTTCCCCCTTTTCCTAATTCTGAGCTAGGGTAAGAGGTGATAAAGAAACCTACTTGATATGGCCCGATTACACAAGTATTATTTCCTCGGTTTAGATTTCTTATTAGGATGTTCCCTCTGAAGAGTGGGATTGTGAAAGAGAAATTAAATACCTTACCATATGCTGCAGACTGAATATTTGTCTTCCCAAATCCATATTTTGTGATGGTATTTGGAGATGGGGCCTTTGGGAGGGTGGAACCCTCATGAATGAGGTTAGTGCTCCTATAAAAGAGACTCCTCTACCTTTTCTGCCATGTTGAGGGTAGAGCAAAAAGACAACTACCAACCAGGAAGCAAGCATTCAGCAAACAAGGAATCTGCCAGTGTCTTGGTCTTGGACTTCCCAGCCTCTAGAACTGTGAGAAATAATGTTTGTTGTTGAAGCTGCCCAGTCTAAGCTGCTTTCCTTATAGCAGCCTAAACAGGCTAAGATGCTATATATCTCTGGCAGATGACATGCTTTAGAGTTATTCATGCTTCTGTCCCTGAGACAATCATCCAGGTATCATAGTATTCCTGCTTTTATATTATTTAGTTTATAAAGATCAGGCTGACAAAGAGATGTTATGACAGAGAGTACCTTGAAAAAAAAGTCTTCACTTTGATGCCCCTTCTCAAATACAATTAGTGAAGGTCAGATGAGGATAAAAAGCTAAGACTTTTGACAATACTGATATCTTTCACACAAGACTCTTCTGCTTTGATCTACAACAAGAGGAAAATATACTTCATCTACTACGTGATGCACTTGGTAAGGAAATGATCCTAAAATGTATTCTAGGATGGATTCATTCACTTACTCTATTTCTGAGTATTCTTGCATAAAAAGTATGCAACTTTATTAGTTATAGCATCTATTCAACTTTAATGTGAAAAAAAACTATAATCAATATTGGATATAACTTCTGGCTGACATTTATCCAAACCATGTTTCATTTTGCTTAAAAGTTAATAGTTTAATATGAAAGTCATTGTATGTTTTTCTATTTACATTTGAATACAAATAAGTACTTCTTTTTGTAAACGTGTATTATCTAGGCTTTCAATGCCTTTAACTTTCTTAGGATCCTATGGTCCACTTCAAGGTAATATTAATCCCAGGCATTTCCATTCACCTGAAATAACCATGGAGGTTTATGCTCCTTGATGTTTTTATCCCACTACTTAGTAAGACCTGATGCAATTGTTCTAATTGTCTCAGATTCCAAAGTTTGAGAGAATAATTTCTCAAACTTTTAATTAGCTAGTGTGAAAAACCAAAAAAAAAATTCTTTATCATGTATATTTTCATCAAAGACTAAGCTTATAAATGTAATAATCAATAAATATTATTTAGTAAAAAGATAAAGAAATATAAGGAATTTAAAATTTAAGTACTTCTTAAGCCACCATTCTTCATTTAATTATGTTACATGACCTTGTATAACTTTGAAAGTTTACATTCTTTTATTCTTTTGAAGAAAGATACTATAGGGAAGCCTGGGTGGCTCCGTCGGTTAAACATCTGCCTTCAGCTCAGGTCATGATCCCAGGGTCCTGGGATCGAGTCCCGCATCAGGCTCCCTGCCCAGCAGAGAGCCTGCTTCTCTCTCTGCCTGCCGCTCCCCCTGCTTGTGCACGCTCTCTCACTAACTCTCTCTCTCTCAAATAAATAAAATCTTAAAAAAAAGAAAGATACTCTAAAACTTTTTAAAACATAAGAAAAATAAAGACATAAAAGTAATTAAACTCACCATTTCTATGAGAGGCACTGAATAGAATCAATGACCAAAAGTAAAGCCAAAAAAAAAAAAAAAAAAAAAGAATCCAAGCTTTAGCTTTGCTAACTCCTAAATATGTAAACTTGAATAAGTTTACTTAAATTCTATAAATTTGGAATAGCATTTTCTCCCCAATAGGTTTATTATAAAAATTAAATAAAACTATATATGTAAAGTGCATAATGGAATCTCTATTCTCATGACCATCATCATTTCTGCCAACTTTCATGTAGGTGCTCCTTTCATTTAAGTGTGCTCTTCATAGGCATAACCTATCCCTTTATAAGTGGTTGATTCTGGAAACTGTGATTAGATTACTGAAATACACAATTAGAAATGTGGACATGTTGAATGAACGTAGAAAAATCTCATAGGTATCAAAAACGACAAAAAATATGGAACCCTTTTCTGGAAATGTGGCCCCATTCACAGATCTTCAGTGATGGAGACTCTGCTAAACATTGTAACCCATATGGAGCTACAAATTTGTATGTGTGTGTTTGTGTGTGTGTGTGTGTGTGTTGTGTATAAGTAGAAGGAGGAAAAAAGGAAGGAGATTGGAGAATAGGGAATGATCTCTCTAACCCTGTCTACCTCACCTCTTTTCTCCCAAGGGAAATTAGGCCAAATAGAGAAAAACAAGCTTAGATAAAAGCCAAAAGGCCAGTGTATTACTAATTAGGTAAATAAGCAGTATGCTATAAAACCTTTTTAATTTGTTACCAGGATCATTTAGAATAGCATGAAATTTGAAATAAGTGCTATTCCCTAGCCTATTAGATAAGATTTCCCCATTAAAATTAGTCATTTAATCCAAAGTACAAAAATATATATAATTTGAGGTGGAAATTGGGTCCTAAGGGTACTTTAGGTTGCTAAATTGGTTAGATAACTTGAAGTGAATGTCACTAAATAGCCACAAGTAAGCCATAAGTGAAAGAAAGATCCGTGAACTACTCTGATTACTTGTCAACAGCAGAAGAGGGAGCAGCTTAGACTATAAAGGATGTAACCTTTGCAGATGATTTCCTCATATTGACAAGTAATCGGGAAAATTTATTGCTTTTCTTTGAAGTTCATACATGCACAGCTATTGTGCAGGTTTAATGAGATACAGACATCTGATACTCAAACCCCTTTGCCTCAGAATTACCCTTCTATTCTAATTAACTCAGTTTTATGGTATTTTTATTTGTTTTCTAGTCTCCTTTTTGGCCTTAATTAAAAGAGACAGTATGATAAAATGGCTATTTCCTTTCTGCAACGCGTTCAATGATGTTTGCAAGTTTAACTCAAGCTTCTGGATAAGAGCATGGCACATGGGTCGGAACATGCATTACGTTCCAGATATCAAAGTTAGCTTTAGTTTGACTTTGTGAGATTCTAAAAGCAGCTGCGCTTTGTTGCACTTGCTTAGATCCCAACAGTGATTTAGTTCTGAGGATTATATATTTGTCTCTTATGTGTCAAAAGTCCTATCCCTTGTGACTTTACAACTCTGTTTTTGTATTTAATGTAAAAGCATGATAGCTTCGCATTGATGATTGTCAGCAGTTGCTATTTATCATCTGTCAAAACTTTTCTCATGGGAAGGCAGAAAATCAAATGGATTATGGCTGTTTTTTTAGTTGCTTCAAGGAATCTTACATGACACAAGGCAAAAAAAAAAAAAAAAAAAAAAGGTAAAATGACTCCTTGACAAGTAACTTAGCATTCAGATAAACCTGTGATTTTATGCACATAACAGAACTGTCATTCACCCTGACAAAATAGCATATTTTAAAGTGTTATGTCAGTTTGCTTGTTTGACCTCTAGGCTGCTTTTCCACCTGGTCTGGTAGTTACATAGTTTTACAGTTACTTGTTTCTGGTGAAACAATAAACTAAGCTGGTTTGATGGCACCTCTGAAGAGTGTGAAAGGGGTACAGTTATTGGGTTATTCTCCTGTCAAATTTTCCATCTGATTGTTGAGATTATCATCAGATTCTGGTGACTTGGGAAAACCAATCTCGTCGAAGAGAAATGAGTGGAATTTTAGTAATTAATTTTTATTGACTGAGATAGCTTGCATTTGGAGATATAAATGATGATGTTGGAAGTCAGTGGTTACATGTGGAGGAAGTCAGTGGAATCAATGACATAGAAATTTTAGAATAATAAACAGGCAACCCCAGAGCCATATAAAAATGCTAATTGTGTTTTAGGAATAATCATCTTCACCAATAGATAGGGAATTTATAGGACTACCAGAGTCTCATGAAACATCTGTTGTTAACTCTAGATTTTCACTATATTTTTTTTAAGATTTTATTTATTTGCTAGAGAGAGTACAAGCAGGGGGAGCAGCAGGCAGAGGGAGAAGCAGGCTCCCTGCTGAGCAAGAAGCCCGATGAGGGACTCGATCCCAGGACCCTTCATTCATTTCTTCTAAGAGGGCTTTGAATGAGGTTTTTCTTGTCCTACAATCACAGCCAGCACACTAAACATAAAAATGACTTCAACTACTCTGAATTCTAAATTCAAGGAATTACTGTGGATTGGGCACACTACCGTTCTGAGGGCTTATGGGAGGTCCACTTAAAACTACTAACTCCTATCCCCAGTAGCCACTGCTCAACTAACCAATATAAACAAAAAACAGAGAGAGTTTTGTTTTTCTTCTTTTAGGAGGTTAGTGTTTATGGCAAAATGCTACACCCTCTTTTCTTCTGGGAGAAGCAAAGATTGCTTTATCCTCCCTCAAGATAAAGGGAAGTTTTTCAAGAGAATAATTACAAAATATTGGGGGTGGCTACAGCCGTGGAAACTAATGTTTCATTCCTCAACTCTGTGTCTGTTGAGCTGCAAAACCCTTAATCCCATCCCAGTGGAGTGGAATATGTTGCTGTGTTCTGAGAGAGCATTCTGGAAACTTAGACGTTTTGCCACATTGTCCTTTCAGTTCCCTCCTTTATCATGGAGGAAAAAAAAAAAAAACAAAGAACAACTATACCACTTTTGAATATCAAAACAGCACAATTTTGGTCAAAGGATATCTATAGCTGGAAGGTACTTAAGTGCTTAAAGATATCACAATATTGTTTTTCTTGAAAAAGATGAAGGTAATCCCCACCTTGCCCTGTTGCTCCACAGTTTTCCATGGCTTCACAAGAAGGAATACAGAGGTGAATGGAGCAGGTAGAGGATATGGTGTAGTCTGGTTAGCTTCTTGCCAAGTGATTGAGCACCCATCTCAATAAGGGGTTTAGAAGCCTGTAACTTAATGACAGAGGGAGCCAGGGTGAAACCATCACATCAGCAGCCTTAGATGAATGATCATTCTGGATCCATCTGGGGAGACCACTCCATCACTACCTGGGGCCAGGCAGGCAAAGGAGACCTCTTCCCCTATCTCTCCTTCCTTTCCCCAACACTGAAGAAGGAAGCTCCTAGAAAAATTTTGTTTCTACAATAACCCATTTATAATGCTTGGCCCCAAGCTCAGATTGTTTTTCCAACTGATGAGAATCCTATTGGGGATGCTGCTTCAGCAACTGTCTATAATTTTCTCTCTATTAAGAAAAAATTGTATTGGTAAATCTGGGTTCTGCCATGCTGTCTCTCTATTTAGAGGTTACTCTTTGATATGTATCTGCTACTTTTATGACCATATGACATTTATTCAGCAGTTTTATCTTATGGTCTTTTGAATTCAGGCATCATTGGATATTTAACTATGGATGGGAAAAATTTTCTTGAATCAGCTATTGATGAATTCTTTCAGCACGGTCTCTCTTCCTCATTTTTTTTCACTTTGTCTCTTTTTTAATGTTAATTTTTCTAAGAAGAAAAAATCTTTCCAAGTTGTATCTCCACATTACAGAGGACACATATGCCATCTGGATATTGTCCCTCCACTCCCCCCTCTCTCGTTAATCTGCTATTTCCCAAATTCTGTCTTCCTCTCCTTGTACTGATTTTGCATTACAAAAACCCAGCAAACCATCTGGCAAGAACAGAATCCTCTTTGGAAAGAGGGCAACAAACTAAGAGTGCAAAGGCCAGAGCTCTCTTTAGCATATAAAGAAAGAAGAAATTTTTGGAACTCTAATACATTAATAATTTTTGTTCAATGACACTTTTGAAAAGAGATGAGCAATATTTAAATATGCTGCCCAGACACACTCTGTATTTCTAGCCCATTACTCATTTGTCATCTTTTTCTATTGGGAACTTGCATACCGCCTCTCATGTCTTTCTGCGGTCATTCTGGCTCAGGTCATCACTGCTGATTTTTAGAAGCTTGAGAGTAGGGAATTAGTGCCTCAAATGTTCACCTCTAATAATAATTTGATAGCATTTCTTGAGTATTTACTATGTGTAGACTGTTCAAATTTTATGTGTATGTGTGTGAGCTTTTAAGTGTAACAAGCTTACAGACAAGTGGATGAAACGTGTACAGCTGGATGAGTTTTTACAAAATGAACATACCCATATTAATCACTACCCTGATCATGCTCCTTCCCTACCCCTGATACAGGTTACTATCCCCATCCCCAAACGTAACCTGTATTCTGACTTCAAATACCATATATTAATTCTGGCTTTCTTGGAACTTTATATAAATAGAATCATACTGTGTGCACTCTTTTGTGTCTGGCTTCTTTAACTCAACTTTGTAACTGGAGAATTCACCCATGTTGTTGAATGTTTGTACATTCTCATTGCTGTATAGCTTATTTATCCATTATACTTTTGCTAATTTGATTATTAATGTATGAACATTCTTGTACATGCCTTTGGTGATATATTTCCATTGTGTCTATACCCAGGAGAGAAAGACTCATAGACTCTTGGATGTACCACCAACAGTTCAAAGTGCTTGTGCCCATTTATCCTCCCAATTGCAATATGTGAGAGTTCAGTTGCTCCTGATCACTGTCAACACCTCATATTATCTGTCTTTTTAGTTTTAGCTTTCTGGTGGGTGTTTATATATCTCATTGCAATTTTAATTTGCATAGCTTCTATGATTACCGTTGTTGAGACTACTCAAAATTTGTGTGTATGTGTATGAACTTTTAAGTATGTTATTAAGTACCCTTTCACATTATTCTTGTCATTTTTTTCTTGTGTGTGTGAAGTTCAAGATTTTTGCCCAATAGTCTGTTGAGATGTCTACGTTTCTCATATTGATTTAAAAAATTGCAGGGAGGGGATGGATATACATGAATACTTTGTTGAACATGTAAATATCTTATACTTTGTGGATATTTTTCATTTCTTTATGGTATCTTTTGGTGAAAGAACAAGGTCTTAATTTAAATATGGTTAAATTTAATACCTTTTTGTTGTTGTTGTTCCTCATGTGTAGTGTTTTTATGCCCTTGACTACCTCTCAAGGTCAAGAAGAAATTCATCATTTCTTCCAAAAGTTTTCTTGTTTTCTCTTTAATTTTTAGCTTCACAATCCATATGGGACTGTTTTTTGTGTGTGTGTTTTGTTTTTGTTGTTTGTTTGTTTTTGGTACAGTAGGAAGTGTGGCTTGAGCCATTTGTTTCCATATGCAGGTCTAATCGATCCAGTCTTATTTATTGAAAAGATTATTCTATCTCAACTACACTACACTGTAACATTTGTAAAAAATCAAGTGACAGTTTTAGGCATGAAGGCTTTGGATTTTCTTCTGTTTCATCAACCCATTTGTCTATTCTTACCACATTTTATTAATTACTGCTGTTTTGGAATACATCTTGGTATCTGGTATGTATGTTTTATCTTCTTCAAACTTGTCTCCAGTTTTGTTCTTCTTTGAGCTTGTCTTTGCTCTTTTGGGCCCCTATATAAATTTTAAAATCAGTGTGTTGACACCTCCCCTCTTTCACCACTAACACACACATATACACATTAAAAAAAATCTACCAGGATTTTTATTAGAATTGTAATGAATCCATTGATCAATTTGAGCAAATTTACTTTTTGTTTTAAATGTTCATTTTTCCAATCCATGAACATGATATATCTATTTCTTTACACTTTTAAAATTTCTTTCATTAATATTATCAGTGTTCAAGTGAAGTGTGCTAAAACTTCCCAATATTATTTGGATTCTTCTATTTCTCCTTTTATATTGGAAAATTATTAAGGAATCCTATATGTATGTTATTATATGTGTGTGTTTCCTATTTAGTCTTCCTGGTGGATGGACATTTTTATCGTTATGAAATATCCTTCCTTAACTCTAATAATGCTTTTGCTTTATAATCTAAACTTGACAGATACTAATATAGTGGCATTAGATTACATTTGTGGTTGTATGGTGCATCATTTTCTATTCTTTTAATTTTAGACTTTCTGAGTTATGCCTTTGTGAGGAGGACATAATTTTGTTTTTGTCTTTGTTTTTAATTCTGCCTGATTGTCTGTTTCTTTTTCTTGCAACTGTAGCTTGTTTATATGTAAAGTAGATGTTGATATAGTTAAACTTGTATCTACCTATGGTCTATTTGTTTTCTATTTTTCTCACCTGTTCTACATTCATTTTTTATCTCTTTACTTACCTTGAAAAATAAGTCACGTATTTTATTCTTCAAAAAATTTTTATCTCTCTATGGTAAACCTGGAGATTATAACATTTTCTTTAATTTGTTAGAATTAAATACACTTGTAGTGCTTCTCAGATGATGTGGCAACCTTCATACAATTTAACTCCATTTATCTGTTCCCTTTTATATTATTATTGTCATGCATTTTAATTCTAAATAAAGTTAACCCAACAGAACATTATTATTGTTTTGTGCAGTCTAAGTTCTTTTATATATATACACAGCATAGTTACCATTCCCATTGTTCTTTTTTTTTTTTAAGATTTTATTCACTTATTTGTCAGAGAGAGAGAGTGCACAAGCAGGGTAGGAGCAGCAAGCAGAGGGAGAAGCAGGCTCCCCGCTGAGCAGGGATTCCCCATGTGGGGCTCCATCCTAGGACTGTGAGATCAAGACCTGATCAAGATCAGATGCTGAACCAACTGAGCCACCCAGGCGTCCGACCATTCCCATTGTTCTTTGTTACCCTCTTCCTTTCTCTGTTTCTGTCTATGCCATGTTCTTCTGCTTGAAGAATAACTGTGGGGCTGCCAAGGAAAATTATCTCTGTGTTTTTCTTTTATTGTCTGAAGCTATTTATTTTCTCTTAACTTTGGAAGGATATTTTCATCAGGTAAAAAATTTTACACTGGCACTTATTTTCTTTCAACGCCTTACAGGTTTTCTTCTATCATTTTCTCAATTCCATCATTTTTGTTGGGAAGTTAACTGCCATGTCTACCATTGCTCTCTTGAGGGAAATGAGGTTTTTTTTCTTGTTATTTTAAATGTTTTTTCTTTGTCTTTGGTTTTTAAAAGTTTTATTATTGTGTCCCTTGGTGTGGTTTTATCTGTATGTATCCTGCTTAGAGTTCATAGGCATTCTGTCTTGATGTTTTCTCTTTAATTTTGAATAAAACTCAGTTATTATCTTTTCAAATAATGCTTCTGCCTCATTTTGCCAACTCTTTTGGGTATCTTACTTATACATTAGAACTTTTCATCAGTTCTCATATCTCTTAAAAACTCTTTTCTGTATTTTCAATCTTTTTTTCTCTATGCATCAGTCTTGGTATTTCTTACTCATATATCTTTAAGTTCAATGATCATTTCTTCCATATCTAATATGCTATTGAACCTATCTACTGAGTTCACATTTTATGATATTGTATTTTTCAGTTCTATAATTTGTAGGCTGAAATACTTCATCTTGTCATCTATCTTCTTGAACATGTTAATTATAGTTTTTCTAAATTCTATGTCATTATCTCAAATTCCATGTCACCTATGAGTTTCTTTCTATTGTCTGGTTTTTTTTTTTTTTCCTTTTGGCCTATGTATGGAAGTTTGATCATTTTTAAGTGAATAACACATTTTTTATAAAAAGTTGATCTATCTATCACCTATCTGTTATCTCTCCATCCATCCATCCATCCATCCATCCATCCATCCATCCTTCTATCATTCTGCCCCAAGGACTATATAACCTATTCTCTGCATAGCTAGAGTAAGGGTAGATCAGTGTAATTCAAAATCCGAACTTTTGGACAGACAATTGGGTTGAAATCTTTTCAAGAGTCAATCTACCTCTGCTTCATCTCCTTTCCTAAGATGTAGCCCTCCAGGGTTTCTAACTGAGAGCCTAAGGGTCTTACCAGAGCCCTTTCTCTTTTGTAGGAAAAATGATTTTTGTTTTTCTATTATATAATAGTCAGAAACTCTGCTTAGCTTTTCAGCTGATTTATCCTTGGTTTCTTATATTCTTCCTGGCAAATGCATCATGAAGAAAGTTGGTTCAAATTGTTATTCTTACTCTTCTGCTCCTTCTTTCTCTTTGAGGTCTGGACGCCCCCCCCCCCAGGTTTTCTGATGCCTTTAAACCAGGGGTTATTAACCATTACTGTGTCATGGAAATATTTTTTCTTTTCTTATTGATTTATTTGAGGAGCAGAGGGAGAGGGAGAAGCAGACTCCCCACTGAGTTGGGAGCCCTATGCGGGATTCAATTCCAGGACCCTGGGATCATGACCTGAGCCAAAGACAGATGCTTAACCCACTGAGCCACCCAGGTGCCCAGAAATCTTTTTTTTTTTTTAATCTGATAAAGTCTGTGGACAACTTCAAAGAATTATATTATACTTAAACACAATAATAAAATAACATGGCTATAATAGGCACTGATCATATTAAAACACTATATAAAATATGTATATTTAAATTTAGTGTTTTAATATATATGATTCTTTACTTTGCATTAAACAGTAATATCTAGCAGCAGGCTTAACAACTACAATAATTTCAAAGTAGGGCATATTATTCAGGGCTCTCCAGAGAAAAAGGAACCAGTAGGATGTGTATAAATAGAGATTTATTTTAAGGAATTGACGCATGTGATGATGGAAGCTGGAAAATCCAAAATCTGCAGGGTAAGCCAGCAGACTGGAGACCCAGGGAAGAGCCAATATTTCAGCTTAAGCCCAAAGAGCAGTCTGCTGGCAGAATTCCTTCTTGCTTAGGGGAGGTCAGTCCTTGTTCTATTAAGGCCTTCAATTGGTTGGATGGGGGTCACCTGCATTATGGAGAGCAATATGCTCCACTCAAAGTCCACTGATTTTAAATGTTAATCTCATCCAAAAAAAGTATCACAGAAACATCAAGAATAACATTTGATTAAATATCTAGGCACCGTGGCTCAGCTAAGTTGACATGTAAAATTAAACATCACATAAGATAAGCATAAATCATCTTATTTCTTTATGTTCCTTTTTATTTATTTACTTATTTTTGTGGGGGTTTTCTGTGCTTTTTAAAAAGATTTATTTATTTACTTGAGAGAGAGAGAGTGGGGAAAGGGCTAGGGGGAGAGACTCTTTCAAGCAGACTCCCCACTGAGCATGGAGCCCAATGCAGGGTTCAATCTCACAATCCATGAGATCATAACCTGAGCTGAAACCAAGAGTCAGATGCTTAATCGACTGAGCCACCCAGGTATCCTGATCCTTTTTATTAACAAGAAGAGGACTGGGTCAATTTTTGGAAAATTGATATGCTATCAGATATCCTAGCCTATGACTCCAAAACAAGTCAATCTGCCATTAATAGTCAAACTATGATTTGGGGATTTCATCCTACAAATTGGGGAAATCCAAGTCCCTCTTTTTGGATCCCTTAGAAATGCTTACATGTTCTACACATCTGTCTTGGGGTCACTTGTCATCTCTATCAGCCATATTTTTCTGAAATTTACATATTTCAGAGCACTTCAGATTATCATTATTTTGTTACTGTCTTTTCCCAGTTCTTCAGTCTTTATAAAAATTTACTCACTGAGTTTAGACTCCACCTTTAAGTTTCTAAAATCTGAAGCATAGTTCAAGCCAGTAGGCTGTGTTTAACAAAAATGGTCTAAGTGCTTAGAGTCAACAGAAGTACAGTAAAGACAGGAGGAATTAGACTCTCACTAGAAGTAGTTATTCTTAGGCTCAGTGGCCCCAAACCAACCTCTCAATATGGGCCTAGCAGGTTTTCAGAAGTAGCAGCCCAACCTAACTCTCATTAATGAGAATGTCCAAATGTCTCCATGATTCTGAGTTCAGGCTCCCAACTAACTATTCTAGCCCCAAATGAAGTTTCCTTTTTTCCCCCCCTAACCCTTTTGTCTGTGACCCAGCAGTGTCTGCTGAACTGAAGCATAGATTTTGACTAGACAGAGATGTATATCTTTCCTCCAAGTATTTCTTCATGAAATTTCAGAATAGGAACAAGAGATACTAGTGGGGCAGTCCTTCCTAAAGGAGAGAATTTGGAAATATCTAGATGTATCACACCCCGTAATTTGACTAGGTAGTTGGTTATATTCTCTGAATAGAATGTGTATTCTTCCTCTTAATAATGGTACGGATCTGGCCAAGCATTTTTACTAAACAGAATACTTAAATCTACAGTATCTGTGTTCGGATTGTAGTGCCACCACACTTTTCTCCAAGAACCATGGGTGGATATTTGCCTTACATTTGTGAGACTTAAAAGGCCCACTTACTGATTTCTTAAAAAAAAAAAAAAATTTTTTTTTTTTTTCTTTTGCTCCGAAGTTAAATTGATGTCTTTACCATCTGAATCCAAATACTGGTAGCAAATTTTAAATGGCCAGTCTCCACAAAAACAAAAATCAAACCAAACAAATATGCAAACATAAGTATGAAATCAATGAATCAATATAATTCTTCTCTTTTCCCCATTGTACTTGTTAACGTTGGGCTAAAACAGCTTTCCTTCTCTCTGATCTGAAGCTTGGTGGCTGCCTTTTCTCTGTAGCAGTCTTCTGTCGATAAGCCACTTCCTTCCTTCCTTCAGGGTCAGGGCCCTCTGCTCCTTAGAGTAGGGAAGGGAGATATTTCATCATTTCACAGGAGGAATTCCTCTAGGTTGGGGTTCAAAAGAAAAACAAAACAAAACCAAAAATTGTGGAAAACATGGACAACATGATACTTCCTGTATAATCCCATTGTACGGCTCCCTTCTATCCCTATATGACCAGGAGATGAAGTCCAGTGCTCTTTCAATAAAGGTGTGACTCCCCAATGATAGCACTTAATACACTGATTCATGTCTGTTCATTATTTGTAGTCATTATTGAACTATATCTAGTATAGTACCTACCACATACTTGGTACATACTAAATATTTTGTGAATAAATGAATGTTCATGGCATATCAAATACCATGTGAATTATTTAGCACTAGTTTGAGAATTCTTATCCACTACCTGGGCTAGAATAAAATATCTATACATATTGTCAAAGAGCAAAAAAAGTAATATAATACAAAATAACCAAGTACATAACATAGGCAAAATTCCTAGATGGAGTTGTGAAACCTATTAATCTATGTGTGTAGATATGTATATACATACACTATCCATGTTCCAAATGTATTTCAGATGGCTTACAAGAGCACACAGAAAGCAAGATGATAACACATTATTTTAAAATATGAGAAAAAAGGAGAGATATAAATGAATAGTGCCAGAAGGTCCTAGTAGCTGTGAGATGTTTCATGGAGGAAACAAAAATTGATTTGAGCCTTGAAGAAGAGATTTAAATATTTAGAGTGAAAAACAGAAGGAAGAAGAAGGCATGAAAATCTGGGGGTGCTCTGTTCAAACAAGACAATGGAATTAATGTATTTAACATGTGGTCAGGAGAAGTTCAAGTTCTTTGTGAAGGTCTCTTTAGGGAAAAAATAAATAAAATTATGAAAACAAAATTAGGTCAGGCTCCTTCAGGGGTCTGCACAAGCAAGAAGCCCTGATGTTTAAAGTTGATGAGTTTCTAGGTACACCTGTCTATGCATGTGGTAAAGTATCCTGTCCAAGTGAGAATTAGGACACTTTGGTAGGAATAAGGAAAAGTGGGACTAGAGAGAAGAGGTGAGATGAACTAAGATCCCCAAATGTTAAATTTAAGCTTGATTCTATCAGCAATGACAAGCTATTCAATGTTTTCCTGCAATGTCATAAAATGTGGAAACTGGTGCCTTTAAAAGATTCATTGGGGAAAGAGTAGGTTTATAAAAGAATGGAGGCAAGGAGACCCATTGTAAGAATATATGTGTAATTTATGAGGTGATAAACATTTTAACAGACTTCATGCATTGTGCTATATTAGGAATTATGTTCTATGTGAAAATTATACTTTTTAACCAGTGTTAAAAATGACAAAATAGAGTATTGTGTCTGAAGAAAGAAGTTACATGCATGGAAGATATGATTTCTGTTAAAATAGTTTTATTTGATGAAGCTTTGAGAGTAATAAAGAATTGAAACATTTATAGTTCAGTCTAATCATTATTGGATAAATTAAGCATAGCATTTTCCATTTGAGATTTTTTTTATACCAAATGTTAAAATTACTAGGAATTTTTCTTTTGTCTTGATTTTGATTGACATGCATGTGCCGAAAGATGGAGGACCCAGGTCTCTTATCGCACTCCCCTCTGTGCTCAGAACTGCTATAGGTTGCACTGAGAGCTTCATGCAGATAGAGTCCTCAAGTCTTAGGGATCTGTGAAAGGAAATTTAGGCATGCTCTCCTGGTTCTTCAATTGGCAAATAAAGCTGAAATTCATTATTTTGGTATACCAGGAAAACAGTATGTTTTCTAACAAAATGTCAAGATATTTTCTTGAATTAGACAAGGTTGAAGTTAAAAATATAAATGCTCTGGGAGAAGGAGCTTTCTGATGACTCATAGAAAGTCTTTAGAGCTGTTTTTCTAAAGAAAAATCAGCATACTCTATTAGACATGCTCTATTATGTCCAGACTTTTGGACAGAACATGGAAAAAGGTAAATGTTAAATGAACAAAAAATAAAACTGGAGAGACATTTTTTTAAAAATGTACATACCAAGGACCATCAATAAGTGATAAAATGCTTGGAGAAAAATGTTGGGGGGAACAGAATGTTCATTGGTGAAAATATGTCACCCTTCAGATTAGTTCCTAGTTGCAGCAGGACAGTAAGATATCATGTGCAATTTAGATTGGAATCTTGTTTTTTAAAAAAACCCATGCAGCCATTAAAAAAATTGGGGGTGGTGGGTATGGGGAGGCACCTGGAGGCATTTGAGTATGAAGTAGTTACCAGGAATTAGGTGTAATGATGTTTATATATAAAATTTCAGTTTGAGCTGCTAACTTGCCATTATGGTTTGTGTTGATGTATTGTGTGTGTGTGTACCAGTAGTAGTAGTAGTAATAGTAGCAGCAGTGGGAGGGAGGAGTGGAGAGAAAGAGAGAATCTTTCTAAAGTACACCACTAGGGTCATGTGCCATGTAGGAGACATTAACAGATAAAAGAGAGATGGGATGTTGAGCAGGCAAAACAAACAAATGTTTACTACACCATCCCCGCACTCTACAGCCTCCATTTTCTGGAGTTTGTTCTTCCCCGTTTTAAGATACCATTTCTCCTACCACTCTGTTTCTCTGGGGTTCCTTCAACTTCTTTATGGAGCTGCCAGAAGAAAACTCAAAAGCTTATGTTCCTCTTTTATACAGAAAAAATAATAAGCTTTCTGACCACGGCAACTTCGTCTTTCACAACCAAAAAAGATTGTCAAGGTAATTCCTAAGAAATTAAAGAAATAAAAATAAAATTTTAAAAAGTTTCTATCTTGAGAGTCCACCTTTAGCAACATAAAAAAGCAGCAGAAAACTTTGAAATTTGAGCCTTTAAAAAGATTTCCTTTACCACATGTTGTCTTGGTGTAGGGGATGGGGAGCAAAAAATCTTTTCTTTCCTTGTCTAATAAAAATCCTAGGTCCTTCTTCCCTCTCTCCCCATATCCATAGTATCTCTATACTGCTTATGACCTGTGATTTATAACTACTACATGCATTTCCAGTTTCTGGACTCTACTTGCCCACTACTGTCTTTGGTGAATAGATTTAGATTAACCCCCTATCCTTCTGTTTATTGGTATTTCACTTGTCAAGGCCTACAAGTTCTTTTTCAATAAATGCTAAGACCATAAAGGCTTGTACCATGGCAAAGCCATGGGGGTTGTTGTTCGGTGGCAAAGATAAAGGTAATAAATATCTAGGCTGGTTCTGAGTCCCTGGGACACAGAACTATTGTTCCTACTGTACAAGCCTCTGCTGAGTGGAAGTTTTGGATGACACCTGACTGCTTGGCCATGGCATACCTGGGAACATCTTTCTTTCTACATTTTTGAGCATACTTTTATTTTTTTATTTTTAAGATTTTATTTATTTATTTGAGATAGAGAGAAAGCACAAGCAGGGTGAGCAGCAGGCAGAGGGAGAGGGAGAAGCAGGCTCCCACTGACCAGGGAGCCCAACGTGGGGCTCAATCCCAGGACCCTGGGATCATGACCTGAGCCGAAGGCAGATGCTTAACCAACTGAGCCACCCAGGTGCCCTGAGCATACGATTTCTTTAAATGTATCTAGAGCAGGTTATTTCACCATATATGAGAAAATAATCGGTCCATTTATCTATCTGTCAATAAAGAGTTTATTACTATGATTATACTACCATGAAAATCTATCTTTCATTCTACCTCACAACATTGCTCTCAGGTAAGTATCACTACCATTATCTATTGCGTAGGTGAGGAGGCTAAAGATCGGAGAGGTGAGAAGACACAGGCTCACAAATCATACTGGTAAGAGAGCTAGGCACAACCTCTGGGTTTCCTGCCTCTGGATTTTGTTATTGCATGATGTTAAATTTTATTTGAAATGTTATCTTTATGCTTGCACATGTCTCCTTCGATTATCTTCTCCAGCCCCAACCTCAAGTGGGGTCACTTGACCCCATTTACTGCACTGGGCAGAAGCATGGGAGCAAGACCTTCTTCTCTGTTTTCTGACCACCCTGACCCCTGTTAAACTGTCCTGCTCCTGAGAGTTTATGAGAAGCTGCTCCCCAAACCCCTAGGGAAAATAACCAGGGTCAAAATTTTAACTAAAATTTCTTGTCACTCTTCTTTTACATAAAAGGTTTTTTTTTTCTAATGACATGTGGATATAGGATAAGTTTTCAAGGTGGTAAAAGAGCCTTGAGCTGCAGAGAAAAATATGAGTATTGTAAATCGCTTACTCTTCTGTTACCTTAACCTGCATTAACCCATCAAAGGGCCCTAACATCCATGTGCTTGCACCATTTTTGTCCCTCTTATTCTAGAGATCAGCGTTACTGAACCCATCTCAGAAGGGGAAATCTGGAATCTCTGTAATTGGATTCAAAGGTTAAGAATATCTCCTCTTAGCTTATCATTTGAACTTCCCATTATCTCTATCCTTTAGTGAATCAAAACCAATGTGTGTTTTTGAGTGCCAGTGAAGTTCTCTGTGCTGTGATTGGATCTACAAAAGAAGCACAGGACTGTAATTGCCCTTAAGAAATTTACGACCTGGGGGGCACCTGGGTGGCTCAGTTGGTTAAGCAACTGCCTTCAGCTCAGGTCATGATCCTGGAGTACCGGGATCGAGTCCCGCATCGGGCTCCCTGCTCGGCGGGGAGTCTGCTTCTCCCTCTGACCCTCCCCCCTCTCATGTGCTCTCTCTCTCTCTCTCTCATTCTCTCTCTCTCAAATAAATAAATAAAATCTTTAAAAAAAAAAAAAAGAAATTTACGACCTGGGTTGGAAAATGAAATTAGCTTAACTTAAAAAAAATCAGGGAAATAACAATAACCCCATTGTAAGATGGTAAACTATGAAAGTGCCTAGAAGTAGAGAGAATTATGGCAGTAATTAGAGCTTGGCGACTGATGGTGATGAGCAAAAAGGAAGAAAAACTTATGTATAAAGCTTCTTATGTGGGGGATTGGAATTTAGTGGTACCTGGGAAAGGAATGTGAATACAAAGGAGTGGAGTCAAGTTCTTTGTATGAGAGTTTATAGATTGAGAAAATGATTATTGCATGTTCCCTGTGATCCCAGTGGTTGGATTTTCTTTGGAGTTGTGTGGCCTTCATAGACAGATACTCTTCAGGTAATTTTCATCAGTTAAAATGTGCTAACTAGTCTATTCTTGAAAACGTGTATTCATTTGACAAGGAGTAAAATGAGCAAATACTTTCAGATCTTTCTCTCCAACTTGCTTAATGACCATCAGTTTGATGGCAGCACTGACTGAAATTGTCAATATCTGTGAAACAAGCAACTTTTACCATTTGTCAAACTACTGTGAGAAGGAATACTAATGGACATAATTATTCCTCTCCATCTCAGGAAGGAAAGGAGGGAAAGTTACGTTCAAAGTGTCTTTAGAGAAACTAAACATATAATCCTAGAAACTGGCATTTGAGCAATCAAAAGACAGAATATACTTCTATATGTGTCCTTCAAATTTTTTATAAATCTTCAGAAATATGTTGGTATCATACTTCAAAAAATGTAGACCATTTTAGTCAATGGACCAAACCTTCACTGATGAACTGAAGAGGTTTTATGCTTGTAGTAATAATACAACACTTTGTACTTCTGATAATCCTTTTATCTGAGGAGCTCAAGGCACATTAAAGGTAAAATAGAAATATGCGGAATGGAAGTAATAATAGCACAGTTAAAGCAAGTGTAGATACAGTCTGTATAGATCAAGGTCAAGAATTTCCAAAGTGGTTACAATAATTTAACTACATAGTTCCTGATCTCGTACACGAATGTGGCGCCCCCTGCAGACTGCAACAGAAAACCCAGTTTAGAAATTGAAACAAAAATATTCTTCCAAAAAACTTCTCTGTCTTGCTACAGCTCTTTAGGGCTGAGTGTTATATCTTTGAACCCTAGTACAATATCTTGTATATTCACTAGTGAAGTTTTGAATATTACTGTTCAAACAGAAACAAGAAAAAATCTGCACTAAGTTAACAAGATTTAGTACCATAACCTCCATGAGGACAATTAAACAGGAATGCTGACAGAATTCAGCCACAAAGAATAAACGTGATATCCCAAAATGTTCTGTGAACCCCTGTGAAATTTTGATAGTTATTATGGCAAACAGTGTATGTGGTCAAACCCTTAGGAAAGCCTGTCCACATTTACCCCTTGTGGAAATTCAGAAGATATTTACTCAAACTTACATACCATTTTCCCCCACCAAACACTTAATAACATCTTTTGGAACACCTGTGTATTTTTAAGAATGCAGTTCAAGAAAAGTGGTGTGGTGGACATAAAACTCCTCCAGTCATTAGAAGATCAGGTTCTGGTGTCAACTACTAGATATATGACTATAGATAAAACATTTAGGTTTTCCAAGTCTCAGTTTATTTGCCAATAAAATGAGGCTTCTGTAGCAGATAGCATAATCTTTCATTCTTTTTGGCAGTAAAATTCTGTGATTCCATTTGAAGCATTCATTTAGAGCTTAACATCTATAAATACACCATATGGACTTTATGCTAAATTCACAAGAATTTATAAGAAAGTTGAATTAATAAGGAAAAAAACATTAGGATAATGAGTCATCCATACCTATACTTTCTTGTTCAGGTGAAATTTCTTATTTTTGTAGAGAAAGTGTTCATTGATTTCTTTGTTTCCTCATGAACACCTTATTAAATGTAATTTCTACAACAATAAAATTTACACAAGTTTGGTGAAATGCAATCTCTAGTTGATGGTACTTTTCATGAAAGACTAACATGTTCAGTCCAAGGAGCATCTCCAGCAGTTAGCAGCAACCTTTCTAGGTGTAATTTCTAGGTGTCAGCAGCAAAGGCTGTTAGCTAATTTATCGGTGTATTGAGAGCACACAATGTTCATCTTTGCCAGAAAAGCCGCTATAGAAAATGGTAATGCTGGAAGGTCCTGAGTGCCTTCTTTACTGCTTCAACTCCTGCTTCTGCTCAGTCATCCAGGGTTAGAGAATGTGTTTAGAGTTTTAAGATCAAGAAGAAATTCATTCAAACAATCTTTTGGAGCCATCTAAACAGAAGGCTATAATAGAAACTTTCAAAATCTCTTCTTAGGACATTATTTCATTGATCCTTTAAGAAAATACCCCTATATTTCTGCTCTTTGTAAATAATATGTACTCTACTAGAGTGGTTTCTAAACCTAGGTGCACCTCAAATCAACTGAAAATATTTAAAATGAAAATCTAGGTTTCAGGAGGAACCAGAATTGGATTCTCTGAAGGTGAGACCTGGGGATCTATTTTGTGAAGTTCCTCAAATAAAGTTACCCTGTCTATCTGGCACCAGTATGCAGACTGATGATATGGGAGCAAGAATGGAACACCTTGTGTTGTAAGATATGATCTCAGATATAGTTATATTCCTACATGGTTTGTGGAAAAGTGTGCAAATTCTGAGAGTTGTTTAGGGTAACTGTTGCTAATCTTGGGCCAGCTATGACATAGCTAGTTGTTGCCATGGCTGATCAATTATAGTTCCTTTTTTTTAAATTTTTTTTTAAAGATTTTATTTATTTTTTGACAGAGAGAGAGACAGCGAGAGAGGGAACACAAGCAGGGGGAGCGGGAGAGGGAGAAGCAGGCTTTCCGCGGAGCAAGGAGCCCGATGTAGGACTCCATCCCAGGACCCTGGGATTATGATCTGAGCCGAAGGCAGACGCTTAACGACTGAGCCACCCAGGTGCCCCAATTATAGTTCCTTTTAAATGGAACTTAAAAATGGCACTTTGGGCCATTTGTATAATCATATTTTGTGTCTATGGTTTATTTACCTGTTAGAGAAAATGATAAGCCCAGTTTTGTAAAAGGAATACTAACATCCTTACATATGAGGATTCAGACTGAAAAAGAATGATATGTATAAAAAGACAAGAAAGAGAAATATTTAAATCTCTATGACAGTAGTGGCTTGCATGTCTTTGGATAACTCATATGATTCCCTCTGACTATCAGTATCTTTATCAGCAGAATGAGAATGGATGGGGGCAGCCAGGAGGAGAGAATAAGATGGGAGAGATGATTGTGGTTACTGCTTCAAAAGGAAGGGACGATAAATATTTGAGTGCCTATTATAACATTCCAGACCCATTTCTTGGTACTTCTACACATACCATTTCATACGATCCTCACAAGAGCTCTGAAAAATGTTCATTAATACTCTCATTAATACAGATGAGTAGCTAGCTAATCAAGAGGCCCAGAGGTGGCAGATTGAACATACATATTTACATCTACTCCCCTGAAACCCTACTAATATGGTAGTAAAGGGAGTTCTTAAAAAGACAAGTACTCACAAAAGTAGAAATAAAGAAATAGACCACCCTTATGTTTAGAAGCTAGCAAGCAAATGGATGAGTGAGAAATGATGCCAGAAAGTTACATCACAAATCAGCAGTAACAAACTCTAACAAACAAAACTATTTATACCAAAGAGCCTATGAAAGCCACAAAAATTGGTTATGATAGTCCCTTCTGGAAGAAATGTATGAGGCTGGTGCTAAAAAGGAGATTGGGCAAAAGCTCAGATACATGTTACTATATTCTACCACTCTATGAAGCTAGGCAATTGTGCCTCCTCACCCTGACAGAAGACTGGAAATTTATTCTCTGGAAAATGCTTAATGGAGAAATGTGGCAAATAAATATGGTTGAGAGTAAGCATATTGTACTGATAGTCCAGATAGCAAATGAAAAATTACATGTGGAAAGTTGAAGTTTTCTCAGATTTTTATCCTGCTTGTCTCCCAGAATACTGGCAGCTAGACTCCTACCCTCCAGATAGAAATTTAGAAGAAATTTCTCCATTAAATTTAATTAGCCCAAGAGAGAAAGACCTAAAAATAATGACATTTGGATCCTCTATCTTAATTGCCCAGCCAGACCACCTTATAATGAACCCAACAATGAAGAAGCCCTACCATGGGCAGAGAGCTTCCAATCAGCTGGAAAGTGCTTACTTTTCATTATGTCCAGGCAGCCAGGAGTCACCAGACAATGAAGGAAATCTACTATTAGAGTCTAAGACAAAATCATATAAAGAGGAGAAAAAGCCTTTGGAGGAAACTGAGACTTTGCAAGAAAAGGAAGATTAAAAAAAACATAAATAGAGAGATAGGAGAAGACACTGCTTTTATGAAATAAGGACACAGCACAGCTAAAGTTTAATATTTAGAGAATAAAAAATACTACTTGGAAATTAAAAATGTGATAGTGGAAATTTTAAAAAGTGGTTTGGAAGATGAAGCTGAGGAAATCTTCTCTCAAAAAAAAAAAAAAAGGAAAATGAAATGAATATAAGAAAGGAAAGATAAGAAAATTAAAGGGCCAGTTTAGAAAGAGAAGTAAATTAAACAGGGGAGATAATCATCAGAGAAATAGTTAAAAAATATTTTCCAGAACTGAAGGACATATACTCAGGTTGAGACACTCTGCTGAGTACGAAGAACAATGAAGAAAATGAGGTCTGCACTATGACAATTGTTATGAGATCTTAGAACACTGGGGGAAAAAAAGAATATTCAACAATCTTCAAAAAATAAGATCTCATGATAATGATAAAAAAATGAAAATGAATTAGACTTCTCAACAACATCTCTTAAAGATAGTGGATAAATGGTTTAAAAATGTTTAGGGAAAATGAGTTCCATACAAGGATTCTATACCAAATAATGTGAAGAAAATAAACTGTTAAAGCAGGAAATGAATAAAAATATTTACATCTCAAGCATACTCTCTTAGAAAGTTACCAAAGTATATATTTCAGGAAAGTGAATGAATGAAGAAGCGAGAGGGAGACAAGGAAGGAGTCCAGAGAACACTTGATTCAACTGAAGAGCTAAGTAAGGAGAATACCACAAGAGAGACTCTACAATGACAGCTATTCTCTACATTTAGACTCGAGTAAATCAGAAGGCTGTATGAGTGATTATTGCAAAAAATGAAATAAATAGAATACTGCATGTGTTTTACTTCATAGAAAAGGTTTAAATGATTGACAGAGAGTTTGTATTTAAGCTAGTGGTAATTTAATAAAAAAAAATTAAGCAAGCTATAAACAAGACTATTATTAACTCCAGGAAAAACATTAGGTTGTGCAGGAAAGAAAATGACACCATCTGTCATATGACTCAGGGTTGAATTGCTTTGCATAACTGAAATAAACATTGAATCTAGACAAATTATGGTATGTCCACATTAAGAGGATGGAGGGTGGAAACTGCTAAAATGGTGGGACCCAGGTGGAGGGAGGAGATTGAAAGAGTGAGATTCTCATCTTCCATAGCTGGAAGTCAATAGCTAATGCCTAAATCTGAAATTAAGCAATTAAGTGGATGTCTCTGGTAGCAGGAAACAAGCATGGTGGTGGGGGTGGCAGGAAAACTGATCTTTTTCAAAACAAGCCTTGTGGAAACATTTGACTCTTAAAACTATGTGATGTGTTAATTTGATAAGAGAGCATATTAAACAAAAGTCTATTTTTGAATATTGAATCATTTTCAGTCTAGATGATACTGTGATTGGGAGATCTAGTAACACAGCTTGATATTGTTATTGGTACACATCCACAGAAATGTTATAAATCAATTTACATTAGCATTTCAAATGTAGGAAGTTCTGTAAAAGAGATTGTGAATTTCTTAATTCTTCTATTGCAAAATGATGATTTCATGGATAAAGTAATATGTTTGTGTTTGGTATTGCCAAATATGCAACTTTGTTCTTTTAGGGGTGATATTTCAAAAAAAACATAGCTTTCAAAATGAGGGATCAATTTCTAAGGATTGTTGGCAAACCATCTTTAGGTTAGTTTTCTTTATTTTTTATTTTTATTTTTTTAAATTTTATTATGTTATATTAGTCGCCATACAATACATCATTAGTTTTTGATGTGGTGATCCACAGCCCATTGTTTTTGTATAACACCCAGTGCTCCATGCAGTACGTGCCCTCCTTAATACCCATCACCGGGCTAATCAATCCCCCCTCCCCCCACCCCTCTAAAACCCCTGTTTGTTTCTCAGAGTCCATAGTCTCTCATGGTTCATCTCTCCCTCCAATTCCCCCCCCCTCATTTTTCCCTTCCTTCTCCTAATGTCCTCCATGCTATTCCTTATGTTCCACAAATAAGTGAAACCATATGATAATTGACTTTCTCCGCTTGACTTATTTCACTTAGCATAATCTCCTCCAGTCCCATCCATGTTGATGTAAAAGTTGGGTATTCATCTTTTTGATGGCTGAGTAATATTCCATTGTATATATGGACCACATCTTCTTTATCCATTCATCTGTTGAAGGGCATCTCAGCTCTTTCCACAGTTTGGCTATTGCGGACATTGCTGCTATGAACATTGGGGTGCATATGGCCCTTCTTTTCACTACATCTGTGTCTTTGGGGTAAATACCCAGTAGTGCAATTGCTGGGTCATAGGGTAGCTCTATTTTTAAATTTTGGAGGAACCTCCACACTGTTTTCCAAAGTGGCTGTACCAACTTGCATTCCCACCAACAGTGTAAGAGGGTTCCCCTTTCTCCACAACCTCTCCAACATTTGTTGTTTCTTTCCCTGTCCATTTTTGCCATTCCAACTGGTCTAAGATGGTATCTCAATGTGGTTTTGATTTGGATTTCCCTGATGGCTAATGATGATGAACATTTTTTCATGTGTCTGTTAGCCATTTGTATGTCTTCTTCAGAGAAGTGTCTTTTCTTATCTTCTGCCCACTTTTTGACTTGGTTATTTGTTTTTTGGGTGTTGAGTTTGAGAAGTTCTTTATAGATCTTGGATACCAGCCCTTTATCTGTAGTGTCATTTGCAAACATCTTCTCCCATTCTGTGGGTTGCCTCTTTGTTTTGTTGACTGTTTTCTTTGCTGTGCAGAAGATTTTTATCTTGATGAAGTCCCAAAAGTTCATATTTGCTTTTGTTTCACTAGCCTTTGGAGATGTATCTTGAAAGAAGTTGCTGTGGGCGATGTCAAAGAGGTTACTGCCTATGTTCTCCTCTAGGATTTTGATGGATTCCTGTCTCACATTGAGGTCGTTCATCCACTTTGAGTTTATCTTTGTGAATGGTGTTAGAGAATGGTCAAGTTTCATTCTTCTGCATGTGGCTGTCCAATTTGCCCAGCACCATTTATTGAAGAGACTGTCTTTTTTCCATTGCATGTTTTTTCCTGCTTTGTCGAAGATTATTTGACCATAGAGTTGAGGGTCCATATCTGGGTTCTCTATTCTGTTCCATTGGTCTGTATGTCTGTTTTTGTGCCAGTACCATGCTGTTTGGTGATCACAACTTTGTAATATAGCTTGAAATCGGGCAACGTGATGCCCCCAGCTTTGTTTTTCTTTTTCAACATTTCCTTGGCGATTTGGGGTCTTTTCTGATTCCATACAAATTTTAGGATTGTTTGTTCCAGCACTTTGAAAAATGTGATTGGAATTTTGATCAGGATGGCGTTGAAGGTATAGATTGCTCTGGGCAGTATAGACATTTTAACAATGTTTATTCTTCTGATCCATGAGCATGGAATGTTTTTCCATCTTTTTGTGTCTTCTTCATTTCTTTCATGAGTGTTCTGTAGTTCCTAGAGTATAGATCCTTTACCTCTTTGGTTAGGTTTATTCCGAGGTGTCTTATGGTTTTTGGTGCTATTGTAAATGGAATCATTTCTCTAATTTCTCTTTCTACAGTTGTGTTGTTAGTGTGTAAGAAAGCAACTGCTTTCTGTGCATTGATTTTGTATCCTGCCACATTACTGAATTGCTGGATGAATTCTAGTAATTTGGGGGTGGAGTCTTTTGGGTTTTCCACATAAAGTATCATGTCGTCTGCGAAAAGAGAGAGTTTGACTTCTTCTTTGCCAATTTGAATAACTTTTATTTCTTTTTGTTGTCTGATTGCTGTTGCTAGGACTTCTAGTACTATGTTGAACAATAGTGGCGAGAGTAGGCATCCTTGACGTGTTCCTCATCTTAAGGGAAAGGCTCTCAGCTTTTCCCCATTGAGGATGATACTCACTGTGGGTTTTTCATAGATGGATTTTATGAACTTGAGTAATGTTCCCTCTATCCCTATACTCTGAAGAGTTTTAATCAGGAAAGGATGTTGTATTTTGTAGAATGCTTTTTCTGCATCAATTGAGAGGACCATATGGTTCTTCTCCCTCCTCTTATTAATGTGTTCTATCACATTGATTGATTTGTGAATGTTGAACCACACTTGCATCCCGGGGATAAATCCCATTTGGTCGTGGTGGATGATCCTTTTAATGTATTGCTGAATCCTATTAGCTGGGACTTTGTTGAGGATTTTGGAATCCATATTCATCAGGGATATCGGTCTGAAATTCTCCTTTTTGATGGGGTCTTTGCCTGGTTTGGGGATTAAGGTATTGCTGGCCTCATAGAATGAGTTTGGAAGTGTTCCTTCTGTTTCTATTTTTTGGAACAGCTTCAGTAGAATAGGTATTATTTCTTCTTTGAATGTTTGGTAGAATTTCCCAGGGAATCCATCAGGCCCTGGACTCTTGTTTTTTGGGAGATTTTTGATCACTGCGTCAATCTCGTTCCTGGTTATTGGCCTATTCAGGTTGTCAATTTCTTCCTGTTTCAGTCTTGGCAGCTTATAGGTTTCCAGGAGGCCTCCATTTCATCCAGATTGCTCAGTTTATTGGCATATAGTTGTTGATAATAATTTCTAATAATTGTTTCTATTTCCTTGGTGTTAGTCGTGATCTCTCCCCTTTCATTCATAATTTTATTAATTTGGGTCCTTTCTCTTTTCTTTTGGATAAGTCTGGCCAGTGGTTTATCAATCTTATTAATTCTTTCAAAGAACCAACTTCTAGTTTCGTTGATCTGATCTACTGTGTTTCTGGTTTCTGATTCATTGATTTCTGCTCTAATTTTAATTATTTCTCTTCTAATGTGTGGCTTAGGCATCGTTTGTTGCTTTTTCTCTATTTCTTTAAGGTGTAGAGTTAGTTGGTGAACTCGGGATTTTTCTGTTTTTTTGAGTGAGGCTGGGATGGCTATGTATTTCCCCCTTAGGACCGCCTTTGCAGTATCCCATAGGTTTTGGACCGATGTGTTTTCATTCTCATTGATTTCCATGAATTGTTTAAGTTCTTCTTTGATTTCCTGGTTGACCCAAACATTCTTGAGCAGAGTGGTCTTTAGCTTCCAAGTGTTTGAATTTCTGCCAAATTTTTTCTTGTGATTGAGTTCCAGTTTTAAAGCATTGTGGTCTGAGAATATGCAGGGAATAATCTCAATCTTTTGGTATCGGTTGAGACCTGATTTGTGACCCAGTATGTGGTCTATTCTGGAGAAAGTTCCATGCGCACTCGAGAAGAATGAGTATTCTGTTGTTTTAGGGTGGAATGTTCTGTAAATATCTATGAGGTCCATCTGGTCCAAGGTATCATTCAAAGCTCTTGTTTCCTTGTTGATTTTCTGCTTAGATGATCTGTCCATTGCTGAGAGGAGTATTGAGGTCTCCTACAATTAACGTATTGTTATCAATATGACTCTTTATTTTGGTTAATTGATTTCTCCATTCTAGCCATTGTCTTCACAATTGCTAGCCTGAATTCCATCTCCGACATCTTGGTTATATCTGCATCCATTTGTAAATCTGCAGCATAAGTCATAATCTCTGAGTCTTTTCTATTTTGGGGGCTCCTCCTCCTAGTCATTCTGTTGATGGGTGTTTGAGGGAATGTATAGAGTCCAAATTATTGACCAGAACCCAAGCAAGATGCACCTGTTTTCTTGGGACCTTAGTGTTGCTGGCCTCTTGTTTTCCCAGCCTGTCTTCTGCGGGAGGGGCCTGCCACGCTGTTACTCAGGCAACCCTGTTTGGGCGCAGTTGCCCTGCCCCCCTGTGGCGGGGGATGGGCTCAGCAGGAATCAGGTTTTTGGGACTCTTGTTCTCTGGCGGCTTTCCCTGGCGGCTTTCCGTGTCTCTTCCGTGCGTCAGAGCAGAAGAGACTGTTTCCAACCCTCTGCCTCAGAGCAGAGAAACCGCAGTCTGTTCTTCAGTGAGCTCTCCAGGCCACACCCGTCTCCGTTTCTGTCCGTGCTGCTATAAACTGCAGCGGCCTGGGTTGTGTGCCCCTCCGCAGCACCCCCAGTCCTGCCTCCAGGTCGGGGCACATCTCTGCCCTTTGTGCTTCTAAAACCACCAGCCGCTCCCAGTTCGCCCGCGTGACCCTGCTGCTCTGGGTTTCCGCCCCGGGGGCTGCCCTAGAGTCCTTTCCCCGCCGCTAGTGGTCTGCGAGTCTGCCCGTCTGCAGTGCGCGAGGCTGTCACTCACCGGTGGTGTAAGATCCCCACGGCCAGGCACCCTCCCGCTGCCATTTATCCTCCGATATCTGCCCACGGAATCACGGCTCCCCGCTTTGTACCTCAAAACCAACCGCCTGCGATGTTCTGTTTGTGGAGATCCAGATCTTCTTACATCTCAGGCTGGTTTCGTGTGTGCTCAGAGTGGTCTGGTAGATATCCAGCTCAATTCCGGGAACCAGTTGAAATAGGGTCCCCTACTCCTCCGCCATCTTTCCTTCCCCCCCAGGTCAGTTTTCTTTAAAAGATGATTCTGAGGGTGCCTCTAAGCATGAAAAGTAGGATGTTGAAGGCATAAAGTAACTCTTATTAGTAAGGGCACTAAAAACACATCCTCTTTTATGTGCTGATATTTCTAAGGACCTCATTAGAATTTAGGAAACTAATAAGATTACACCTTTGCAACTTGTTCAAAATTTATTTTTAAAACCAGCCCACTGGATTTTCATACCTTTCTTCCCACATTCCAGTTATGCAGCAAGGATGCTTCTAGTACCTTACAGAAATATAATACTAAAGCTTTGTTTCAGGATTTCCAGTCACTAAAATTCTTACCACAGTCTGGCTTTTACCACATGCTAGGACTATAGTCTTTCTTCATTTCCACAGAATGTTGGGTCCCTAAAAGGCTAATGGGAGGGCATCACCATTGATCCTGATCCCTGAGGCTAGCCTGCGTCTGGAGTAATGTTCATTCCATTCTTCTCTGTAGAAACTTCCACCTTTTCCATTTTGGCTTTCTAACTCCTTCCTATCTTTCAATGTAGGCTCAAGACTCTTTTCATCCATAAGTTATCATTTGATCATTCTACCTATAAATATCTTACTTCTTATATTTTTTGTAAATTATTTTAAAATTGTGTTGTGACTTCTCATGTTACAACATTAGATGTGAATTACTTTGTGTGGTGTTTACTTTTCATTCCTATTTATGTTTATTTCCTAAACCAAAAAGCAAATTCTTTGAGGGGAAGGGCCATATCCAACATATTTTTATATGATCTCTGTGGTGTCGATACACCAGCAACACTCACTAAATTATTGTTCATCTAGGTTCATCAGTTATTATTCAATGTGCCAGGCAGGATCTGGGGACATAGCTATGAATAAAGAAGACATCAGAGTTAACTCTAATAGAATTTCAGTCTATTGGAGAAAATAAACATGGATAAAATTATGAAACAAATACAATTACAAGTAACCCAAATGAGAGTGTATGTTGTTTAGGAGCATCTAGTGTCAGGGAATTACTGAAAGCCTTCCTGAGGCTTGTGCCAGTTTGTTAACTGGGGTAGATTATGTTAGGGTGTATGGGAGTGGGGATTTTTCACAAGGTCATGTCATATGAAAAAGCATGGAGCATTCAAGCAAATGAGACAAGCTCAGTGTGTCTAGAGTGCAGTGGGGTGGAAGATGAGAGAAAAGGGTAGAGAGAAATAAGTTAAAGATGTATCTTCAAAGATAAGGGAAGGTATAACTATGCAGTGTCTTATAGGTATGTTAAAATTTTTATTTTGCAGGCTAAATGCAAAGAAAACCTACTGGAGTGTTTTGAACATTAGGAATATATGATAAGTCTTCCATTTTGAAAAGGTCACTTTAGTTGCAGTATGAATAATAGACTAGAGTGTCTAGAAATAAACTCAAGGGAAGAAAAAGTTAATAGATTATTGCAGTCCTGCAGGCCAGAGGTAATGTTATCTTGGACTTGGGAGGAGGTGGGAAGAGAGAGGAGTGAAAGAGGAAGAAATGGAAGAAATTAAGAAATATATATGGAAGAGAATTATCAGGGTGATTGTAGATGTAAGGATGTGATGGGGTAGGAAATGTCAACAAAGAGTCAGAATTCTCATTTATACAATTGCAAATAACTGTCAACATTCACTGAGATTGAGAACACTGGATAAGGGCCAAGACTTAGAAGAGGCAGAGTGTGAGGTGGGCTTTGAGACATATAAATGGAATATGATAGTCAGGTATATGGTATGGAGCATAGAAGAAAGATCTGGGTAGAAACATAAAACTGTGAGTCATCTTCATATTGGGGGTAGTTGAAGCTAGACATGGAAATGCAGTTTAGAGGAGGACCTAGCAAATCTGAGGGAACCTCCAACAGTTGAGAGTCAGGAGAAGGAAGAGTCAGGGGGAGGAGAATTATCCTATACGAGACTTAGAAAGGGGAGAGTAGAGATAGGAAGAAACTATGGTGTCACAGAAGTTGAGGGAGAAGAATATTTTCAAAAGAATTGAGGGGTTGATAGTATTAATGCTGTGGAGAGATCAAGTTTGATGAAGATTTAAAATTAATAATTGCATTTAGTGACTGAGAGAGCCATTGTTAACTTAAAAAGTGGTAAACTGTGACATCAAAAACAAAAAGGAGGGGGAGTAAAAGTTTAGAGTTTTTGTATGCAATTAAAATGAAGCTGCTATCAGCATAAAACAGATTGCTATATCCATATTTTATGTGAGCCTCATGGTATCCATAAAGCAAAACCCTACAGTAGATTCACAAAACATAAAGACAAGGAAATCAAAGCATACAGAAGGCAGCAAGAAAATAAAGGCACAAAGAAACTATGAAACATCCAGAAAACCTAATGAGATGGCATTAGGAAGTCTTTATAATTTTTGTAATTATTTTATAATTACTATAAATGTGAATGGATTAAATTTCTCAGTCAAAAGACATAAGTGACTCAAGGAATAAAAAAACAATACCAAACTACATGCTGCCAACAAGAAACTCACTTCAGCTTTAAGGACACACAAAGGCACAAAGTGAAGGGATGGAAAAAGATATCCTATGCAAGTGGAAACCAAAAGACAACAGGAATAGTTATAGCAGACAAAAGAAACTTTAAGCAAAAAATGATATCCAAAAACAAAGAGGGTCATTATATAATGATGAAGGGGGGGGTCAATTCATCAAGAAGATGTAACAATTAAAAATATATATACAAGCGGTTGGTGGAGAGTGCAGGTGGCTTAGTGGTGGGCTCTGAGGAGGCTGGAGCAGGGGTCATGCAGGCTCCAGTGGAGGGCACGCATTGCAAGGTGGGCAGCATGGAAGGCCAGGACTGCCAGCCTAGCCCCTGAGCTCCTGGTTGCTGGGGGAGCTCAGGTAGCCATGAAGGCAAGGGTGGCACTGGCATTGAAGGAGCAGTGGGTGAGGCAGCCGGTGCCCCTCCCCAGGCCCAGTGGGTAATGCAATCCCCAGGGCCTGGTGGAGATGCAGTGTCTGTGGCTGTGGCACCTACAAGCCAACTGCTAGAGTTCATACTCATTGTGCCTTTCTGGTCACCCGTGGAGGCAGAGATGGTGCCCAGGTCCCTGACCCCACATGCCCACCACTACCAAGGGATGGCTCAGAAGGAGCTTACAGTGAATGGCAGCACCGTGGCTGTTAGATGGACTGCTGAAGACCCTGTTTTCTTCTGAATTTCCATCTACTCTGTCTTCCATCCGCTTTCCCTGGTGATATGAAACATTCAAGGCTTTGGGTTCCTGCTTCCACAAAGGCCCAGGAAAGGGGGCTGAGGCCTAACTTTGTGTCCCTACCAGGCAAGGAACAGGAAGTTGATATTTGGAATAATTGCCAATTTGTTATCAGAGTCTAATTTTTTTGCTTGTACTCACCCTTGGTGTCTCTTGGAACATCTGTTTTCTTTTCCTGTTGCTGGAGTAAGGGGCACTTAAATGTTTGTTCCTTCAGAAAACAAAACTGAGCTACTAAACACACACACACAAATTGGAACACTTAAATATTTTAAGCAAATACTAACAGATCTGAAGTGAGAAATAGACAATACCATAATAGTAGGGGACTTCAATACCCCACATCCAACAATGGATAGACAGAAAATCAATAAGAAAATGTTGAACTATAGATAAAGTGGACCTAACAGATATATACAGAACATTCCATCAAACAGTAGCAGAATACATATTCTTCTCAAGCACACAATGAACATTCTTAGAATAGACCATATGTTAAAAAAAAACAAAGCAAGATTTTAGTAAGGCCACAAAGCAAGTCTTAACAAATTCAAGACTGGAATCATGCCAAGTATCTTGTCCAGCTACAATGGCATGAACCTAGAAATCAATACAGCAGGAAAACTGGAAAATTCACAAATATGTGGAAATTAAACAACACGCTCCTGAACAACCAATGGATATAATACAATTCAAAAAGGAAATAAAAAAGTATCTTGAGACAAACCAAAGCAGAAACACAACATGACAAAACTTATAGGATGCAGCAAAAGCAGTTCTAAGGGGGAATTTTACAGTGATAACACCTACTTTAACAAGAAAGGTATCAAATGAACAAGCTAACTTTACACATTAAGAAACTAGAAAAATAAGAACAAATAAAGCCCAAAATTAGCAGCAAGAAGGAAATAACAAAGATCACAGCAGAAATAAATGATCAGAATTACAAAATAAAAGCTTGATGAAACTCAAAAAAGATAAAATTCATAAACTTCGGGCTAGACAAAAAAAAAAAGGAGAGAGGACTGACACAAATAAAATCAGAAATGAAAGAGGAGACATTACACTGATACCACATTATGAATAATTATATGCCAAAAAATGGATACCCTAGAAGAAAGAATAATTCCTAGAAATATACAACCTACTAGGACAGAATCATGAAGAAATAGAACATCTGAACAGACCAATAATGACTAAAGAGAATCAGTAATCAAAAACTTCCCAACACAGAAAAGTCCAAGATCAGATGATTTTACTGGAGAATTGTACCAAACATTTAAAGAATTAATACCAATCCTTCTCAAGCCCATCCAAAAAACTGAAGAGAACACTACCATAAAATTCATTTTTATGAGGCCAAAATCCCCGAATACAAAGCAAACTTAATTCAGCAGAGCATTAGAAGATTCATACACAATGGTCAAGTAGGACTTATCCCTGGAGTGCAAAGATGGTTCAACATATGCAAGTCAACAAATGTGACATTCTACATTAATAGAATATAAGATAAAAATTATATGGTCATCTAAATAGATGCAGAAAAAGCATTTGACAACATACCACATTCTTTCATGATAAAAACTCTCAATAAATTAAATATAGAAGGAATATGCCTAAAAGCCATATATAATAAGTCCACAGCAAATCTACTCAGTAGGGTAAGTTTGAAAGCTTTTCCTCTAAGACCAGGAACAAGATTCTCACCACCCTTATTCAACATAGTAATGGAAGTCTGAGCCAGCGCAATTAGACAAAAAAAAAAAAAAAAAAAAATCACAAAGGAAGAAATAAAATTGTCTCTGTAGGAAACAGGATATCATAGATAAAAAAATCCTGAGGACTCCACAAAAAAACTGTTAGAACTACTCAGCAAATTCAGTAAAGTTGCAGGACACAAAATCAACATACAGAAATCAGTTGTGTTTCACACAACAACAATGAAATTTCTGAAAAGAAATAAAGTAATTGCATTTATGATTGCATCAAAAACAATAAACTACTTAGAAATAAATTTAACCAACAAGGTGAAACAAGGTGAAAGATATACACACTGAAAACTAAAACATTGATGAAAGAAATTGACTAAGACACAAATAAATGGATAAATATTCCATGTTCATGAATAAGAATTGATATTGTTAATATGTTCATACTACCCAAAACCATGTATAGATTCAGTGCAGTCCCTATCAAAATCCAATGACATTTTTTACAGAAATAGAAAAAAAATCTTAAAATTCATATGGAACCACAAAAGACCGCAAGTATCCAAAGCAATCCTGAGAAAGGTAGCGAAGCTGGAGGTGTTACACTTCCTTATTTGAAACTATACTACAAATCTATACTAATCAAAACTGGCATGAAAATAGACAACCCAGTGGAACAGAATCAAGAGCTCAGAAGTAAACCCTTGCATATACCGTCAACTAACATTTGACAAGGGAACTCAAATACTCAGTGGAGAAAGGATGGTCTCTTCAGTAGATGGTGCTGGGAAAACTGGATAATCTCATACAGAAGAATAAAACTGGATCCCTATCCAAAATTAACTCGAAATGGATGAAGTCTTAAACATAAGACCTGAAATTGTAAAACTCTTGGGAAAAAAAACCATAGGAAAAACCTCCTTGACGTTGGTCTTGACAATGATTTTTGGGGATAACAGAAGTATAAGTAACAAAAGCAAAAATAAACAAGAGGAACTACATCAAACAAAAACCTTCTCCACAGCAAAGGAAACAACAAAATGAGGTGGCTATAGAATGGGAGATAATCTTCACAAACCATTTATCTGATAAGGGGTTAATATCCAAAATACGTATGGAACTCATACGACTCAACTGAAAAAACAAAAACAAAAAACAATCTGATTAAAAAATGAAGAGGACCAGAATAGATATTTTCCCAAAGAAGACATACAAATGGCCAACAGACACATGAAAAGATGCATATATAGTCAATATATCATTACAGAAACATTAATAATGATCAGGGGAATGCAAATCAAAACCACAATGAGATATTATCTCAAAACTGTTAGGATAGCTGTTATGAAAGAAACGAGAGATAATAAATGCTGGCAAGGATGTGAATGAAAGGAAACCCTTATACACTGTTGGTAAGAATGTAAATTGGTAAAGCCACTATGGAAAGCAGTATGACAGATCCTCAAAAAATTAAAAATAGAACTACCATATGATCGAGCGATCCCGCTTCTGGGTACATACCCAAAGGAAATGAAATCAGGATCTTGAAGAGATATCTGCACTCTCATGTTCTTTCTAATATTATTCACAATACCCAAGCTGTGGAAGCAACCCAAGGGTCTATCAGTAGATGAATGGATAAAGAAGAGGTGATACATATATATACATATATGATGGAATGTTATTCAGCTATGAGAAAGAAGGATATCCTGCCATTTGAGACATGAGTGGAACTTAGGCACATTTTGCTAAATGAAGTAAGTCAGAGAAAGACAAATGCTGTATGATATCACTTATATGTAGAATATTTTTTAAAAAAATGAATTCATAGAAACAGAATAAAATGGTTGTTGCTGGGTGCTAGTGCGTAGGTAAAACGGAGGTAAGTCAGTCAAAGTGCACAAATTTCCAGTTATAAGTTGAGTAAGTTCTGGGGACCAAACGTAAAGCATGGTAACTATAGTTAACAATATTGTATTACATTCTTAAAATTACTTACAAGAATAAATCATATATGTTCTTAACCCCCCCACACAAAAAATGGTAATTATGTGAAGTGATAGAGATGTTAACTAACCCTATTGTAGTAATCTTTTTGCAACATATAAATGTACCAAATCATCACATTGTACACCCTGAAACTTACACAATGTTAGATGGCAATTATATCTCAATAATGCTGAAAAAAGGATGATCAGGTGGATGGAAAAATCTATTTTGTGGATACCCATCAGTCTCTTTCCCTAGTCACTTCTGTCGTTACTTGATGGACTCACGAACGGAGTGTTCACGCTGGAGGAATGGAGGGTATGCACAAGCTCAGAAACACGGACTTCCACTCACCACCGCCTACCTGGCTGTGGCCACTATTAAACACCCAGTGACATCAGAGACCAACACTGAGTCTCCAATAAGGCATTATTCCCGAGAGTGTCCAGCCAGCTGGTGGCTGGTTGGGTATATTGAACCATTTAAATGGAAAGAGCAGTGTTTTGTTCTTACTAACAAAATCCAAATTATCTTCTGTGGACTTACAGAATGCCTTATCTGCCATCATGGTATTCCAGACAGCATTGCTTCTTGTCAAGGAACTCACTTCACAACAAATGAAGTACAGCAGAGGACCCATGCTCATAGAATTCACTATCTTAACACGTTTCCCACCACCCTAAAGCACATGACTCCCTAGAATGATGGAATGGCCTTTTGAGGACTCAGTTATAGTGACAGGTGGCAATACCTTGCACAGATGGGCAAGGTTCTCCAGAAGGCTGTATATGCTCTGAATCAGGTTTGGTATATGGCACTGTTTGTCCCATAGTCAGTATTCATGGATTCAGGAATCCAAGGGTGGAGATGAAATTGGCACTATTATTACCTCTATTGACCCACCAGCAAAATTTTTGCTTCTATTCCTGAGACTTTATGTTTTGCTGGCTTAGATTTCTTAGTTCCAAAGGGAGGAATGCTTCCCCCAGATGACAGAACGATGATTCCATTGAACTGAAAGTTGAGACTGCCACCCAGCCGCTGTGGACTCCTCACACTTCTGAATCAACAGTTGAAAAAGGGAGTTACTGTGCTGGCTGGGTGGTTGATCCTGACTACTAAGGGGAAATTGAACTGTAGCCACAGTGGGGGAAAGGAAGACTGTGTCTGGAATCCAGGAGATCACTTAGGGCATTTTAGAATATTACCAGACCCTATGATTAAGATCAGTGAAAGATCGTAATAACCTAATCTAGGCAGAACTATTAATTTCCCAGGTCACTTAGAAATGAATTTGCATTACCACGTCAGGTAAAGAATCAGAACGAGCTGAGGTGCTGGCTGAAGGCAAACAATATAGAATGGACAGTGGAAGAAGGTAGTTACAAAAAAAAAAAAAAAAAAGCTATGCAACCAGGTATAGAAATGAGTGTAACTGTCATGAGTATTTCCTGTTTATTTTGTTATAAATATGTTTGTGTGCATATAGCAAATATCTTTGTTTTCTTCCCTTTTTTCTCATATTATGTAATATAAGATGGTGACTTTATATCATAGTATTTAAGTATTATTAGCTTTACATAATAGTGGTTAAATTATGGTGTATCAAGAAGAAGAGTAAACATCACTTAAGGACTTTAGCTTCTCTTCTGGGGAAGGAATAAGTACATTTTTGGTTATACACAGGACAGTTCTATCATGCTAGGTGGAATTATGATCTTGTTATTGGCTTTATTTGGAGATTAAGTATGATTTAAGGAGATGGTACCAAGTTGACAAGAGGTGGACTTGATGGTTAATTTTAGGTACCAACTTGACTGAGCCATGGGGTGCCCAGGTATTTGCTTAAACATTATTCTGGGTGTGTCTGTGAGGGTGTTTTTGGATAAGATTAACATTTGAATCAGTAGACTGAGTAAAGCAGTTTGCTCTCCTTAATGTGAGTGGGCCTAATCCAATCAGTTGAAGGTCTAAATACAACAAAAAGACTCCTATTCCCATGAGTAAGAGGGAATTCCTCTTGCCTGATTGCCTTGAACTGGGACATCAGTCTTTTCCTGCTTTTAGACTCAAGCTGAAACATGGGCCATTTTGGGTCTCAAGGCTGCCAACTTTAACACTGGAAGTTACACCATGGGCTCTTCTGCTTTTCAGCACTGGACTCAGCCTAGAACTAGACTTCTGGCTCTTCTGGGTCCTCAGGATGCCAACCGCAGATCTTGGGACTTCTGTGCCCCCATTATATTATAAGCCAATTCCTTATAACACACACACACACACACACACACACACACACACACACACATTGGTTCTATACTCTAGAGAATCCTGACAAATACACATAGTTATCAAATGAGAGCTATCATTTCTTATTAAGGCTGAGAAGCTACTAGTCTGTTAATTGAAATTGTAGTCATCTATCACAATATGGTTTTTAAAATAGAAATAAAACACAATTGCTGAGAAAACAAGATTATTTATATGATTTTTTCAAATTGTCCTACAAAATTACTGCATTCTTAGTCATCCTCTTGTGCTTAATTAGAATTTAAGTTCTCTGAGAGCAAGAGTTATGATGCATGGATCTCAGCAGGTAGTAAATCACTACCTTTGGACTAATTACTTAATTGTGCCATTGTGGAGTTTATATCCAGAGAAAATCCGTCTCAGGAAACAAGGAAAGGAAGACTATTCCTCAAGCTGAATTTAAGGAGTACCGATACAAGTAACTATACTTGGTGGTACAGAAATGCCTCATTGGTATTATACAACTTAGTTTACAATGCATCGAGAATTCTTCCTCTAAAGAAAAATTAAGTTTCTTCAGATTCATCTAAGAAGTAAAAATCCAATTTTAAAACACCAAAGAGAAATGGTTCAGTAGCTGTTTTGGTTTTCCTACGGATGGCATAGGAAGGTGTGGTCAAACTATGAAACCTGACTTCCTTCCGCTAGGCAGCTTTCTCCGTACCGCGTAAGGTGAAGCTCTAACACCTGCAGAGACAGGCTGGCAAAACTAAATAATGCACCAGGATGTCTGTGGGGAGCCGCACACCCTATGAAGGCCAAGAGAGTTCTCATTTCTCAGAAACTAGTTTCCCCCAGTCACTCACACATCAACTTCTGTAATCAAAGGTGAATGCTTAAAGATTTACACAGCAGTAGAATGCAATGCAGCACCTTCCTTTTGATGTCTCTAGTCTGCAAAGAAAAAAAATTCCCAGATCAGGAATCTAAGGTCCTTATCTGTAGCATTTGGGAGAAGTGAATCTATGTCATAAAGTATGTGTCTCAATTTCAGTTTGTATTGTCTGTCTCTAGGGAAGTGTGTACAATAGTTTTCCTTTTTTTAAGGGGTTAATTTAGAATCTGGTAAATGCAGAATCTGGTGATCGTGTGCCTTCTGTGTCTATGATCATGATATCCAGGAAAAAGAAAGTAGCGTTAAGATTGTGCGTGACTGGTTGTGTGGCCAGCAAGTAGTCACATGTAAGTCCTCACAGAGGTCCTTGATGCTTTTTACATAATTGAAAAAGAGGCTCCTTTGGAAGACAGGAATGGGGTGGGTGGGGCAGGGCGTGTCTGAGTGTGGTGCTTTTCCTACGGGGAAATTGCAAGAAGCCCTTTCCACGTGGCATTGACATATACCACTCTTTTGTGTTTTATTGAGAATTTTTAAAAAATAATGTATATATGAGAGACTCTTGACTCGGGGAAAGAAACTGAGGGTTGCAGAAGGGGAGGTAGGTGGGGGATGGGGTAACTGGGTGATGGGCTTTAAGAAGGGCATGTGATGTGATGAGCACTGGGTGTTATACGCAACTGATGAATCATTGAACACTACATCTGAAACTAATGATGTACTATATGTTGGCTAATTGAATTTAAATTTAAAAAAAAGAAAAAAAAGAATGTCAGTAAGCATATACTTTTTTTTTTTTTTTTTGGATACACAGAGAGAGAGACAGCGAGAGAGGGAACACAAGCAGGCGGAGTGGGAGAGGGAGAAGCAGGCTTCCCGTTGAGCAGGGAGCCCGATGCGGAACTCGATCCCAGGACCCTGGGATCATGACCTGAGCTGAAGGCAGATGTTAACCGACTGAGCCACCCAGGTGTCCCAGTAAGCATATACTTTTAAGAGTTGACAGTAGGGAATTTAAATATTTTAATCACTATAGAATACTTCTAGTGAGCAAACAATACCGTTTCAACCTTAACAACTATAAATATCTTTTCCCTTTTATTTAGTCCTCCATAGGTCTTTCAATTGATATTGATGAATCTACATCCCTGTTATATGTTTATAGACTTTGCTTATGAGATGTCAAGATGTTGTTGGAAATGGTTTGGTGATAGAAGTCAATAAAAAATTATTAATAATTTGCACTTAAGTGAAGCAATTATCAATAAAATAGCTAATTTGCCTAGAGATCTTTTGTTTTTTTTTACTTTGTATTTACTTACTTCATTTGCCTTAATTTATCTGTCCTTATGTCCTAAATAGAAGCCAACAGGGCCTTCATTCAGGGCCAACTTTGCATGCATGTGTTGGTCTCTTACACCCCAAGTGCCTTTGGGGGTACCCAATAAGTAATCATTTTCAGAGAAAATCAATCCATAGCACTTGTTGCAAATTATAAAATCTTGGAAGCAGCCATCATTAATGTGTGCTGCAAGTGTTGGAAACAAAGAGTGATCCATAGAGTATTGCACTTCAGTGTAATGAACTTTGAGCCTTTCATTTGTTTCCCTGAATCTAGCACACTGTGCAGGGTGTAAAGTAAATGCTTAATAGATGTTTTCATAGGCTGTATTAAATCTGCATTAAGGCTTTAGTAAATGGTTGTTGTAGGAAACATAGTACAGAGGTTGGAGGCTATACATCACAGGAGAGGAAATTCATATGTAAAATTTTCGAGTGTATTCAAAAACTTGTGAAGTAAACCTCACCAGGGAAATTTCTCAGTGCAAGGGATAATTAAAACAAATGAGGAATTCCTAAGGAAATAAAATAATTAAAGGGATATTTATGATTTTGTTTTAACAAGTTTTTACAACCAGTTTTATTTTATTGTTTTATTTACTCTTAATTCCTAGAACAATATTATTTGATTTTACTTTTGCTTTCAGCATCCATTACATTACACTAAGTTTAATTATGGCATCTGTAATGTAGTCATTGTACATTTCTAGGAATCATGAAGCCAATCACAGGCAGTCTTGACTAAGTGCATTGCACAGTACCTGTCTCTCTCTCTCTGGTTATTTGGAAGATGACAAGAGTGAATTGGTAATGATCTAATGATGGGATAATTTCATGTGATGAGTTTTACAATGTTAATAATAAATTTAAGGTTTGGCCCATTTAGTTTGAAGTAAAAAACTTAATAGGAATGTTAAGAATTTGCAAATAAAACAGTAAGTTGGTTCATGCATTAGATTCAATGGAACTTCTTAAGACAAATGAAAAGAATGGACTCTGGATCATAAAAAGCTGAACAATACCATAATTTCTTTAAAGTCCAGGAAAATATCACAGGGAGATCCATGACAAGCTTGTAGTTACCTCAGTAGACCAGAAAAGTGGTTTAAATAAATAGCAAAATAAAATAGACTGTTCTATGAAATAGGAAAAACGAACATCCCTCCACACCCACCGAAACTGGCCAGTGAGTTAATTATGTATGTTTTTAAAACCAAACATCAAATAATCTTTTTGACTAAACATTAAGATTTATTTAATACTTTATTATACCTTGAATTGATTGTTTAGCTAAATTAACTAAATAAAACTATTATTCTTTGAATCTTCAAATTAATCCAAGAATTACTAAATTCTTAATGACATTTCCGTAAGAGATTATTAATCTTAACTATTGGTATGATGTTTGAGAAAAATAATAAGGCAATCGATAGGAAGTGCTTTATTTTAAAAAGATAAATTGATGACTATGTACCCAGAATAGCTTAAAAATCATTCCAGTAGGCAGAGAAAAGAATTTGTAGAGTTTTCTACAAAGTACCTAATTTCTGCAGTCTGAATGTTCTTGATAATTTTTCTCAAAATATACTACTGCTCCTCAAATATCTGCTAACCTTTCTGTCAGTTATGTTCTTATGAGGTAGGCTGCATATAATTTTCTATGCAGCTTTTGCAATTCACAGTAAAAGCTCATATTTTGAATTGTCTTAGCAATGAAATTTAATAATTAACTAAGGCATCTAGAATCAAAGCTAGAACCTAGGCACCAGTGTGGGATAGTCCAGAATACTGCCCACTTGGGCCATTTACTGGCTACAATTAATGGAAATAATTTGCCTCAGTTAAAATTGGCATTGAAGGTCATTTTACTTTAATAAAGATAGATGGTGTGAATAAATATGGGTAAAATAAGATACTTAAGTATCTTAGTGGGAATTAAAGTATCCAGGGGGAATTAAAGGCAATAATATCAAGGAATTATCATTACTGAGTGCTTACTATGTGATTCTTGGCATTATATAGGGGATGGATTATTTTCTCTTCTCCCATCCACTGCATTTCCCACTATCCCTCCCAGCCTTTCCCCTACCTCACCTCACCCTGCCCCCCTACACCATCCTGGCTCCAATCTGAAACCAAGTCCACAGAGTAGGGGCATAACCTAAGGCTAGGAAAAAACAAGCCTTATTTTATCTTTTTTTTTTTTTTAAAGATTTTTTATTTATTTATTCATGAGAGACAGAGAGAGAGAGAGAGGCAGAGGGAGAAGCAGGCTCCCAAGGAGCAGGGAGCCCGATGTGGGACTCGATCCCAGGACCCTGGGATCATGACCTGAGCCGAAGGCAGACGCTTAACCATCTGAGCCACCCAGGCGCCCAAGCCTTATTTTATCTTGGTAAATATTTTTTTTTGGCATTTACCAATCAAAGTTTATTAATTGTCAAGCTTTGTTTATTAATTATAAGATTGATAATAAATTATTACCATTTAACAGATGTAGAAATTAAGACTGTAAAAGAAAAAAACTCAGATTTTTTCTCCTCCCGTGTAGGGAAAAAAACAGTTCTTCCCTACTATGTTTCTTTCCTGTGAGTCTCCGTCTCTACTCACATAGAACACTACTGACATTTCTTGTCACCATATGTGTGGAGGTTTTTTTCCCAGACCAACAAGTTATTCTCTGTGACACCAGGTGCATGTCCTGTAATTTAAGTCAATTCTAACACCTGGACATAGTGTCCGATCCCACAGGTTAAGGGCTCAGTCTCACAAAACTGCTCCCAATCCCACTTCAGATGCCAGTTCTAAACCCAGATTACCTATGATTACGTCCTATTTGGCTACAAATTGAAGGTTTCCACAACCCTCTCTTCAGGTTCAGTTAATTTGCTAGAGTGGCTCACAGAACTTAGGGAAACACGTATGTTTACCAGTTTATTAAAGGATGTGACAAAGCACACAGAGGAACATCCAGGTGGAAGAGATGCATAGGGTGAGTATATGGGAAGGGGTGGGAGCTTCCATGTACTCTCCTGGCGTGCCACTCCCCTAGCACCACCAAGAGTTCACAGATTCAAAAGCTCTTCAAATCCCCTGCTTTTGAGATTTTATGGAGGGTTCCTCAAATAGGCATAATCAAACATTAGCTCCATTTCCAGCCTCTCTCCCCTCTCTGGAAGATTGGGGCAGGGGCAGATCTGAAAATTGCTTGGTCTTTCTGACGACTAGCTGTCATCTAGGAGTCACCTATGAGCCCACCTAGAGTCACTTCATTGAACAAAAGATGCCCCTATTGCTCTTATCACTTAGGAGTTTACAAGGGTTCTAGGAGCTCTGCGCCAGGAACTGGGGGCAGAGACCAACATATATTTTCTGTTATCTAAAAGAGATATAAAGAGGTTAATAACTAGCCCAAATTTATAAAGCTCAGATTTATACATCCTTCTCTCACATGGTGAGAGAAATAATGATGGAGATGGCCTAAAAGATTCCAGCTCTTACCATAATACATATCTTCTCTGTCTATGATGGGGTTATGTCCCAATAAACTCATTGTAAGTTGAAATATCGTAAGTCAAAAATGCACTTATTTTTTTAAAGATTTTATTCATCTATTTATTTTAGAGATGGGTGGATAGAGGAGCAGAGGGAGAGGGACAAGTAGACACCACGCCAAGTGCAACATGGGGCTCGATCCTAGGACCCTGAGATCATGACCTGAGCAGAAACAAGAGTTGGACGCTTAACCGACTGAACCACCCAGGTGCCCCCCAAAATGCATTTAATACACCTAACCTACTAAACATCATAGCTTAGCTTAGCCTACCTTAAACATGCTCAGAACACTTATATTAGCTTACAGTTGGGCAACATCATCTCACACAAAGCTTATATTATAATAAAGTGTCGATACCTCATATAATATATTGAATACTATACTGAAAGTGAAAAACAGAATGGTTATGTGGGTACAGAACGGTTATAAGTTTATCAGTTGTTTACCCTCGTGATCACGTGGCTGACTGGGAGCTGGGGCTGCTGCTCCTGCCCAACAACACAAGACAGGATTGTACCGCCTATCATTAGCTCAAGAAAAGATCAAAACTCAAAATTTGAATATGGTTTCTACTGAATGCATAATGCTTTCATACCATCATAAAGTTGAAAAATCATTAAGTTCAAGCTTGTTAAGTTGGGGACCATTTGTACAAAAATCCTTTCTATTGAGATGTTGACACTTCCGAAAGGAGCCCTAAAGTTTGGGGACAGCAAGGAAGAAAAGAAAATTGAAAAGAAAATAAAACTGTTTTATAAGGTTATTAACCTCATTTAACATTAAAACTACCAATAAGGTGTCAGTAACATAATTTACAGATAGATAAATATCCTAAGATTCATAGAAATTAATTTATTTCTTCAAAGTCAAATAACACTTAAATGGAATTGGGTAGATTTGAACCCTAATTTTTGTAAAGCTTACACATTTACCTACTATCTAATAAAAGTGCTTTACAAAAATACAGTAAAGAAAATTGGAAATGGGAGAAGTGATCCCAGAACATCATTTCAGTGGCATGCTGGGCATTGTCAAGCTGACTCTAGGATTTTTCTGGTTCTACAGGGGTGTGCACCATTGACTGTCATTCCCTTGACTAGGCTATCTTATGCTCTCTAGGGGTAGGTGTTAAATTATAGAAAAAGGACAGTAAAGCAAATGAGTCTTGTCCATAACAATACAAATAAATATTGTGTGATATAGATACACCTGATTTCTGCCCTATGGAAAAGAGGTGTTCAAGTATTACATTTTATTGCTCCATAGTAGCAGTCATCAAACTCTGGCCTACAGGCCAATTCCAGCCTGCAGCCTGTTTTTAAAATGACCTGTGAGCTAAGAATGGTTTTTAAATTCCTAATGAGTTGCTAAATCCCTCACCCACATACACACACATTAAAGAAGAATAAGAGTATGTGATCAAGACAACATGTAGCCTGAAAAGCCTAAAATATTTGTTATTTAACCCTTTACAGAAGAAGTTCACTGACCTCTACCTTTCTTAACAAACTCATTTCAGCATTTCTGTTTATATATTATATAAATATAGAATATATATACACATATAATCCATGCATACATAGTACATATATATATAATATATATGCATACCAACATGTGTGTGTGTCTTCTTCAAATTCTCCTTTGATCCAGTTAGAACATCTTATTGGTTTCTTCATTAACTAATGTAATAAAATCTTTGTATTCATTTTATATTTTTATAAGTTATGATTTTCCTTTTATTAAAATTAAAATTTAGCAGCTCTATGCACTATTTTTAGTTTCTATAATTTATTCAAATCAGTAGAAGTTGTATAGAAATTCTTACTCAAACTAGAAGGACCTCATTAATTAATATATTACAGAAAATCTAAGAAAAGTGATTTAATTTGCTTCTCAGCATTTTCATGATATGATTCTTTTTAATGAAAAGTAATTATATTAAGCAATTCTCCTGTTAATCTACTTCCATTGATGAACAACAAAATGTAATTTTAAAATCAATAATCTGAATCTTGGCAAGTTAGTGTTTATTGAATGAAAACCAAATATATAATTAATTTAATTTACAAATTAGGAATAAAAATGAACATAGGAAATTATTAGTCTTAATTTTTAAAAATGTTTCCCTGTGCATGTATTACATTTATCAAAAAAATATTCCATATGGGTAGATAGTAGTTGCATACTTTAGTCTGTTTATTATAACCTTTAATTGATTTGAAAGAGAGTGATTGCTGAATTTGTATTTAATGTTACTCTTCACTGGTAATTCTTTTTGCCGAAAAGTGAAAGAATGAAAAGAAACCACACATTAAATTCAGTTACTATATGTAAGGTCACGATTTACTGCTCATCCAAATAAAACCTGTGCCATCTATTGCCTAAGTCAATGCTGGCCATTTATATAATGGTGAACTCATCAATGATCATTTGGGCAGGAACCCAGGATTTTTGCATTATATTAACCTGATGGCCTTTGAAATTTGAAAAAGAAGTGAAATAAGAGTATTAGATTTTCCAATTGCTTTTCATAATGCTTAAGACAAATACACAAAACCTTGATAAATTATTACTAAAATGAATTAATTATAAACCTATAGTCTGAGTTTCCAAGTATTTTTTAATTCTATTGATGAAATTGGTATATTGTAAAATATACAACATATCTCCAAAACTTAGTAGCATATTCCAATATTATTCTCTGTTCTATAAATTGTCATCTCTCATGTAGCATATTTGTTTTATAACCCAATTGTTTTCTGCAAGCAGAAATTTCTTTTTAGCTTAGATTATATTTTTAACATTGTTTGTGTTGAAGTCAAAGGTAAAGTGAAATAGCTTTCCTGCAAAGTAACTAAAGACTGAAGATCATGAAAACACAACAAATTAGAAAAGTTGTAAGGATTTGTTCAGATCCTCAATGATGTATCCATAAGGGGCCAAGTGAATTAACGATGATCTAGGGAAAAAATTAACACAAACTTAGCATCAGAACACTCCTTAGGAGAGGGGCGCCTGGGTGGCTCAGTCGTTAAGCGTCTGCCTTCGGCTCAGGTCATGATCCCAGGGTCCTGGGATCGAGTCCCACATCGGGCTCCCTGCTCGGCAGGAAGCCTGCTTCTCCCTCTTCCACTCCCCCTGCTTGTGTTCCTGCTCTCACTATATCTCTCTCTGTCAAATAAATAAATAAAATCTTTAAAAAAAAAAAAAAAAACACTCCTTAGGAGAGAAGCTAGCAAAATATTGAGTGTTATCTTTGCCCATGTTGTAGTGTGCACTCTTGAAACACACAAAATCCTACTGTAGGGCACTCTTATACATTTATAATTTGGAACCTGAGTACTGACATAAAGTACTGAGAGGTTTCCTAATTTATGTAGAAAAATGTTTCTCATCCAAGGGACAAAAATCAAGGGAATTCTGTATGTGAGGAGAAAGTATCAGTGAGGGAGATTGAGTGGTTGACAGAGACACAAACCTCTAAGTATTCTATAAATTGTGGATCTCAGGTTGGACATTTCCTCCATTCAGAGTGTCTTTTAACTAATATGTTGAGATCAAATATTGTGACCAAAGAATTAAAATTGAAGAAGGGAGTTCAGAAGTTGCCCTAATGGTGCTGCTTTGCCTCTGAATATAAAATTAATAAGCGATATGAAAGTTCTTCCCTAAAACTACTTGAAATGTAGTATTTAATTATGGAATGTTCTTTGTTCCAGATGAATGACTAAAACCAAAATAGTGGAGGGCAGAGTAACAAAAACAATCAAGGAAAAGAAAGAATTAATATGGCACCCTAAATTAAAAATATATAACATATTAATTGAAATTACACTACAGCTATAGTTCCTGTTTTAAAGGATTTCATCTCTTTACTAAATTGCTATTGCATAATGTATAATGAGAGAAAATATACTACAAAAAATTTTAAAATTATGAAGAACTAATTTTTGGTTCTAGGGCTGTGGATAGCATTCATTTGAAATATTTAGAATGATTTACAACTGCGTAATTATTCTCCTAATATCCCGTGGAGTACTGGGATTGTAGGTTGAAACTGAGAAAGAGAAATTTAAGGCACTTCCTGACATAGGAAAATATTGGGTTACAAGAATAGTCTTGCAGGAAAAGTGAGTGATAGAAGCTTAATCACCAGGGACATACAAAAGTCAACAGTACTAAAATATTAGAAGGTTTATTTTAGGAAGCAATTTTCCCCCGCTGGGGTGTGTATGTGGACTGGATTGCTTACTTGATCTTTCCTCATCTCTACTGTCCATTTTCATGCCTAAATTTGAGTACATAAGGCAACATCCTTAACATTTGAGATTACATTATTGATCTGATACTTCCTGACTCTGACATTTGCCCACCCAAGAAAAATATGAAAACAATTTTAATTGTTTCTCTTGATAGCTGCCCAGTTAAAATACATCATTTACCTGATGTTCACCACCCTTTCAAATTAGAAAATTATTCATAATAATCTGTGACCAAACACAGAACACCATTATATGGAACAGAATTTACTTTAGTGAATGGTTCTACATGGGAAACTTTTCAGGTACTGTGTGAGTTCATTAAGGCAATTATGCCTTAAGTTCTGGAAAGACACTACTGGCTTGGTCATGGTTAGTGTTAGTGATTTCCTGTGGTGTGGTGTTTATGATAGTAGCATAAGCCCAGCATGAAGTTACATTTGCCTGGGGGCAATTGTAACTTAAGTGCTTGCTTTTTTGACATTTGTTCATATTCTTTAGGAAGAAAATGTATTTTTGTTGGTTTGTTTGACCAATCTTTACTTAAAAAAAAAAAAAGACAGTAGAACCTATATGGCTTAGAAATGTATGTTACAAATGTGGTTGCCAGGGGAAGTAGCATCCTGCTGTGTTTGGACAAAGCAGCCTGTTATTTTGTACAATATGCTCCTGATGTTGAGATGATTTAGATTCTCCTTTTCCTTAAGGAGTTGTATTCTCCAAATTGGTGTTTCTCTTCCTTACGTCAAGAAGTCATGAATAAGTAATACTGCTTTGAGATCCAAGAAAATTGATAAAGGTCTGTTTACTGCTACAAGATAGGAATCTTTCAATGTTTATCTCATCAAGGGCCATTAGGCCCAGAAGGTAATTCTTGCATATTAGTTGTACCTAATTGAGTTGTATTTTTTGAAATTTATTCAACAAGAAAGGATAGCTCTTGTTCTCTGGTCTTTGTATAAAACTTTGGATTTTATAATAAAAACCTTACCATTTATAGTGACATCTCTGTCAAAGACATCATGTGTATACTAACAGCAGTGCATACGGGTTAGAAGAATCTCCTCAATAAGACCAAATGGGAAGAACTTAACAGCCATTGGCTCTGCCTCTGACAATTTGTACATGTGGAGCAGATGGGGGCTTTAGGAACTGTTCATTCTACTTTTGTTCAGTTACAGTTGGTTTGAGGGTTGTCTAAATCCTGATAGGTCTGCTTTTCTCATATGTCACAAAATACTGACAATTCATATAAATATACATCTTTTTTAGGACAGTAATATTGTTATACTGATGTCTAGAATAAACAGTCTACTAGTTTAAAGTTTTGATTCAGGGGTCTAAAACTGGAAAGCAAGGCTGTTTTGTTTTTGTTTTTGTTTTTCCCTTCTGAAAGTGATTTCACACGATTTGTCTGGACATTTCTGAGTTCTAAATACCAAGCATAGTAAGGGAGACATTTGGTGATATCAGATGTCATTCTTTATTTACATGCATTGTCTAATCGTAAGTTGGATAAGAATACATCAATTTTTGTGGATCTTTTCTTTGGCAAAGTTGAACGTACTAAACAGAACAGTGAAGCTTTAAATAAGCCCTGCGACATACTTACAATCTCTGTACTTAAAAGATTATGCATTGTAAATCTTTTGATAGGGGCCAAAATTAAATAACCATGAATTATTCAGTGACAGGCTGAAGGATCCAAGTGTAGATTGGTTCAGGGTCCTAGTTATTAAAGCTAAACCAATAAGAAGGTTTGGCAGTGTGCCTCCTTCCTCTGTTTGTGGGTTGTGACTTTTTGAGCACTCTGAACCGTGTACTACCCTTCAGCAATGGCTATTGGTGGTGCACTGGAGAGTAGCTCACTGAGAAAAGCAGCATGGTCTTGGAAACTTTGAGCTTTTGGACTGGACCCAGGGAAATCCCTGGGAAATAACAAAGCAGCATTGTTTATCTACGGGAAAGAGACTTATTTATAACAGATTTAAAGGACTTAATCCATTTTGCAGAGCATAATTAAGTAAAATAAACATCAAGCTGTAAAACAGAATAATAAATAAGTAACGGATTCAGTACTAGTAGAGTTGTATGCTGGTAACCTTCCTTTGGAGTAAACGTACTATTACCAGATATCTATTAGGTAAGGCACAGTCCGTGTAGTCAGACAGACTTGGGCTGAATCCTATTTGGCGACTTTCTAGTTGTGTTGGCCTGGGCAATTTGCATAACCTCTCTGAATCTCAGAGAGTGCTTAGGTACTATTATTGTTCGTGGAAAAAAAAAAAAATGATACTGCTAATAGTTACCGAAATGATTCTACCCCTTTCCTCACAGATACATGATCAGAGGAGTCTGCTATCATTTTCTTGTTGGGTTATTCTGAGTGCTATTGTCCTCCTTCAGAACAGTTTAAAGCAGTGTGACTGCTCCTTCTTCCGTTTTCCCCATAATCTCTTTCCTTTGATTTTCACTGATAAAGTCCACTATCTATAGTACTTCCTGAAGCAGATTTCTAAATTAAACATCTACATTTAAGTCCTTACAGCTCAACACACTTGAACTTAAGGCTTTTCTAATCTATTCTATGCATTTATTGATAAATTCGATTAATATTTTATTTAAGGGTGTGCAAAATTTTATGCAAAGTGCCATAAAATCTATAAATAGACATGAGCCATGGTTTTTACTTGAAAGAATGTATAATAAAGATGTATTTATTTATTTATTTGAGAGAGAATGGGAGAGAGAAGAGAGAGTGTGTGTGCGTGTGTGTGTGTGCATGTGCATGCGCACAAGCAGGAGAGGGGCGGGAGGAGAGGGAGAGAAGCAGACTCCCAGCTGAGCACAGAGCCCAACTTGGGGCTCCATCCCAGGACCCTGAGATCATGACCTGAGTCAAAAGCAAGAGTCGGGCACTCAACTGACTGAGCCACCCAGGCACCCCCAAGAATGTGTAATAAAGTAAAAGTAAAAAAAAAGCATGTGAGAATTAGAAACTACAAAGTAAGATTTGATAAAAATTTATATAAGTATTTAATATAATAGTAATAATAATAATGATAGCTAATGTCTAGTGCTGGTTCAATCCCTGCTTATATTTTTCTAAAGTCTTTGTATGTATTAACTCACGAAATTCTACCTGTAACTTGATGAAATTGATACTATTATAATCCTCATTTGACAGATGAAGAAACTGAGGCACAGAGAGTTTAAATAATTTTCTCAAGGTATAATAGTCCCTTAGGAGAAGTGCTGGGTGTCTTGGTTCCAGTCAGGCTCTTGTCCACACACTGAATCCCAATGCAGTATGCCCACTCAAGGAGCACCATGCGAAAGTGGAATTGACTTGGTATCTGTATCTTAAAGCTTTTTATTTAGCTGCAATATGAGAAAAGAGCTCTTAATTTCAACTGGATTATTCAGGTAACATTTCCTGGAGAAGGTAACTTCTAAAAAAATCACTGAAAGAGCAGATGGAATTTTTTTGGTAGTATTCAATTTTCCTGACAATAAAAGTGGTACAAGCACACTGCAGAAATTTTAGAATATACTAAAAAGCCCATGGAAGAAAATAAAAATCACTCATAATATCTACACTCGGAGTTAATAACCGTTAACATTTTGGTATATATCCTCTGGGTTGGTGTATGGGTAATTTTTCTTCTTTATCATGCTATGATGTATTTTTCAAATGTTTCCAAAGCAAAGAGTTATGTCTATAATAAGAAAGAGACAAAATAGCACAATACTTTAAAAATATTTTTTCACCCATTAATTCCACTTTTAGAAAGATCTCCATAGGAAGAAATCAGGAAGGAATTTACATAAATATATATGTAAATATATATATATATAAAATCTATTTCAAATATATATTCTCTTTATTTTTTGAAATGTGATTATAATATTATTTTATAACCCCTCACAAATTTGTTGGTATAATAAATATCTTACCATGTCACTACATGTTTTTCTATGACCCAATATTAATAGATTTATTGTATATTTTTAGCCAGTAGTATGTTTTTAGGCATTTAAATAGAGTGGCAGAGAAGCTGTCTACAAAGGCTGAACTCCTTTCCCATGATGTTGAGATGTTGCTGAGAAGTGGCTGATCAGCCTGGGACTCCAATTCCCAGCATTCCTCTGGGAATCTTGATTGGACCACGTGGCTGTTTTCTGTTAAAGTAGAAGTGGACAGAAATGATATGTGCCACTTATAGAACTGATCTTTAATGGACTCCTTCCTCTTCCCTCCTCTCCTCTTTGTCTTTCCCTGTCTACAGAGAACAAAGGACTCCCAAGACATAAGGTATGACATGACACATGATGGGAATAACAGGGTCTGGAAGGTGCCCACCAAACATCCTCAGTGAACCTGAGCAAGTAATAACTTTTGTTGTAATTCACTAAGATATGAGAGTTCTTGTGTTACCTTGTTTATTACAGATAGTTTCCCAATTTTTGTTCTCTTAAATAAAAGTCTAAAAAATATTTCATGGATTTTTTTCCTTTTATTTTTTAAAGTTTTTATTTAAATTCTAGTTAGTTAACATAGAATGTAATATTAGTTTCAGAGGTACAATTTAGTGAATCAACACTTGCATATAACACCCAGTGCTCATCACAACAAGTGCACTCCTTAATATTTCGTGGATTTTTTTTCTTTTAAACTACAAAAGCAATATATCCTCCTTGCAAAATGCCTGGCAACATAGAGATGTACCAAGAAATAGCCAGCTTTTTTTCCTTCCTCCTGCTTCTCCCTTTTCTCCCACCAAATTCTCTCTCCTGTGCTCTCCAAGTGTCCTATGATTAATATTTGGTATATACCTTTCCACACTTTTTTTTTAAAAGATTTATTTATTTATTTGAGAGAGAGAGGAAGGGCAGAGGGAGAGGGAGAGAGAATTTCAAGCAGACTCCCCAGTGAGTGTGGAGTCTGACACAGGGCTCCATCCCACGACCCTGAGACCATGACCTGAGCTGAAATCAAGAATCGGACACTTAACCGACTGAGCCACCCAGGCACCCCCACACCTTCTTTATGCTCATTTAGAATGTATATAAGCACAAATACCTAATATATTTATTCATAACTTTTTCCTAATTTTTACAACATAAAAACAAATTTAAAATAAGCTGCAGGAAAAAAATTAAGTTGCAGAGTATTAAGTATAGGTTCATTTTTTTACAAAAAAGGAAAAAGAAAAGCCTAGCATTTTAAATACACATTCTTATTAAGCAATAATTTTATACATCTCTGAAATGTATTTTATTAGGATAAAAGATCAGAAATGGGGGCTCCTGGGTGGTTCAGTCAGTTAAGCATCTGCCTTCGGCTCAGGTCATGATCCCAGAGTCCTGGGATCAAGCTCCATGTCAGGCTCTTTGCTCAGCGGGGAGTCTGCTTCTCCCTCTCCCTCTGCCTGCCACCCCCCTGCTTGTATGCTCTCTCTGTCTCTGTCTCTGTCAAATAAATAAATAAAATCTTAAAAAAAAAAGATCAGAAATGGAATCAATGGGTGAAAGGATACTCACAATGTCAAGTGTGTTGATCTGCATTGTTAAACTGCCCTATAGATTTTGCTCTTTAGCAATGTGAGAGCTGCTTTTGTTACTTGTAATGTGCTGTATTTAATATCCTCACAGAATTGTTAGTTTCCTTATATCAGTTCTTTAATTCAGCTAATTTCCGTTTCATTTCAGTGTGTTATCTTGTAATTACTTTTTTTTAATTTCAGAGAATCTTTGTTTTTGTTATTTTATTGAGAACATAGTTTGAGTTTCAATTATGTATCAGCAATTCTTAATTATACAAGACTATCTTGATTTTTTTTTTTTTAATGTGGAGTATTCTTTTCACTGTCCCTAAAGGTTTTGGTTTTATTTATTTCTTGGTTAGCCGATTAGCTTGGCTTTGTTTCTCTCATTGTTTTGTCCTTGATTCTTGACTTGATATTTGCCCTTAAATAGTGTATGTCAAATGTTTCTGAGGCTCTTATGAACCCCTGGGTGATGTATAAGACTCCTATCAGAACTGAGGCTCTACAAGGGCTAGGTAAGTTTGTATAACATGATCACAGATGCCTGAGAAGTGTGTGGGGTGCATATGGACACTTGCCATCCTAGTGGCAGAGTCTCTTCTCGTCTTTCAAAGAAATCAAGGGCACAAATAAAATCATCTAAGTAGTAAAACAGGGCATATTTGGTCACAAATCCAGGTTGTCAAGGGGAATATTGAGAGATAAGCTGAAGTTGAAGGTAGATGTAGAGAGCCTTGAAGATGACAGAGAAATAATAACTAGCATTTGTATTCTGCTTTACGGTTTTCATAGTGCTTTGACATGCACTATTTCTTTATGCTTATAGTGGCTCTGAGAAATAGATATTACCTTTGCTTTTCAAATAAGCCTCAGAAAGTTTATGTCCTGTGCCCAGGTCATTCAACTAGTAGGTAGAAAAGCCAGGAATTAATCCTGAGCCTTTCTGGTTCTAGAACCCATGTTCCACTGCATGGAACAGAGAATTATATGTCAAAGAGAATTATAATCAAAGATTCATTTTGTACAGTGCATAATCCATTGGTGGTGTGCATGAAAAACAATAGAGAGAGGATACTAAAGAAGCTCCTTCCTTCTAATCAGGCTGTTGCAAACATGTATCATAACATAGCAATGTCAGTATGGGCTCCGGAGCCAGAATCCTTAGGTTTTCATGCTCATCCATCACTTCCAAGCTAATTTTGGAAAAGGTACTTCAGTTTTTTGAGCCTTAGTTCCTCATATTTAAAGTGTTTACCTCATATAGTTATTTTTAAATTAAATAAATGTATGTAAAGCACTTAGGATGATACTTAGAACATCGAAAACTCTTATAAGTCGTGGCTATTATTATTTTATAGCCGCCAACTATAAGCCAGGCCCTTTATGGAACAGTCTGCACACATTATTTTTAATCTCATGAAGTAGTTATTTCCTCTATTTTACAGAGAGTGAAAAGGTCTGAAAGGAATATTCTAACATTCTCCTGTTGAACCCTACTATTTTGAATGATTATAGCACTTACCTTAATTTTTAAAATTTAGATTTCTTATACTCTTAATTATGTGATAAGACACTGGATGGAGAGATGGCTCTTTTCGTCCCCTGTGCCTTTCTACTATGCCTAGTTCCATTGTTCAGGGCCTAGAATGTAGGAAGTGTTTGGTGACTGTTTATTGATATAGTACTGGTGATGAGAAGGATAGATTAGGAAGCAGAGTGATGGAGAACTTTTGTTTGTGGCAAAAGAAAACACTTTACAGGCTTCTAGCCTGGGAAAAAGTTCCACCACCTTACTCCTCCAAAGAAAACACTGCCATGGAATTTTCTAGAATCTACCTTGAAAATGGTGTACACAAAGTAATTCTTCACTACTTTGCTTATTGCTATTCTGTGATCTACAGAATCTATACATTTTTTGGACTAGAGAAAGCACTCTAAGAAGCTGAGTCAGAATTTTGAGCATGTTATGAAAATACAATGGAACTAGCTAGCATTTGTTGTTCCTCTCTATTGCTGACACAACCATGTTTAGGAAAGAGACTACATCAGAAAGAAAAGGGATCATTTATCTCATTTTATTTTTTTATGTCACATTTTGCACTGCTTTTGAAACTAAGGGTGAGTCTGCAACCAATGGTTAAGGAAGACATCACTTATTTCTGAAGACAACTAAACTTCCAAGCAGGGAGTAATTCTTGGTATGTCAGTCATGATTGTCTAGGCCTTCTAAGGTCCTTTGAGTGAAGACTGGGATATATTATAGGACATTAAGTAAAAATTAAGGAAATGTGAATAAAGTATAGACTTCATTTGCTAATAATGAATCAGAAGTCTATACTTCATTCATATTTCCTTAGTTTTTGCCTGATGCTCTTTTTTTGTTTTAGGATTCTATCCAGGATGCCACATCCAGGATTGTGTTTAATTATTACATCTCCGTAAGCATCTGTAGACTGTGAACGTTTCTCAGACTTTCCTTATTTTTGGTGACCCTAACAGTTTGAAGAGTAGTGGTCAGTTATTGCATAGAATGTCATTCATTTTAGGTTTTATATTTGTCTGATATTCACCTCATGGTTAGACAGAGCTTATGGGATTTTTGGAGAAAGACCACAGAAGTAAAATGCCATTTTCATAATATCATATCAAAGATATGTACTGTTCACATGATTTACCACTGTCGATGTTGACCTTGATCACTTGACTTAAAGTAGTGTTTTCAGGTTTCATCATCATAAGTTACTCTTTTTTTTTTTCCTTTTTCCTTTGGAAGAAAGACACTATTTGCAACCTATGCTTAAGGGGTAGGGAGTTGTGCTCCTCAAGGGGACATTATCTGCACATATTATTTGGAAATCTTCTGCATGGGAGATTTGTCTATTCTCATTTATTTGTTTAATTTTTGGGTTACTATCCAATACTACATTGTTTCTTTTGTTGCTCAAATCATTCCAGCTTTCCCAGTGAGAACTCTTTCAGTTGACTTCTGTGTCCCTTTGAAATACCCTTGTTGTATGTATGTTCATGTATTTGAGTACTATCTTACTTTCTTGTACTACAAGATGCTCCAGACTCATCTTGCATGTGCCCTATGCTAACTCTAGAATGAGCCACTCCTAAGGAGCCCTCGTTCCTTTTTATTGGAGAAGCCAAGTTCTGGTCCTTGGGTGTGTTCATTGCTATTGATACCTCATTGTACTAGGCCCTGTCAGCTAACAAGCAAGCAAATACAGATGTTTATCTTTTATGATTATTCTGGCTGTTGTGTTGCCAATAGACTGCAGAAACAAGGAAACCAGTGAGGAAGGTTTTGTCATAATCCAGGAAAGAGATGGTAATGACCCAAAGCAGGGGTTGTTACAATAAAATACAGTTATTAATCACATCCATTATTGATATTCAAGTGTCTACTATATAAATAGACTCTCCCATACTTTTGCAAGCTATCTAGTCACCCAATAATTAAACACTTAAAGCAAAATTAGTGCTGGACACAGAGTATACAACCCTGAGAAGACTTGATACTTTTACATTTATACCCATGTGCTGCCCATTTATAGGCATTATTAATATTGTTGAAAACAAACATGTCAGTGATGTAGGTAGGGATGTGAAGCACACAGGTTTGATGTAGTGACAGTAGCCACAGAAAGAGAGGGATACGCATGAGAAGCAAATGAATAGGGAATTAACAAAACTGGCATTTAGCTAGGTATTGGGAAGTAAGGAAGAGGTTGATCAAAGATGAGTTCAAATTTTGTAGACCATTCAAAAGATAGTGACATTCACAAAAAGAATGGATTTCAAAGTTGTAATTTATTTGAGGGGAGGTTAATGAGTGCCATTTTATATAAGTGGGGTTTGTGGTAACATGAAGGTTTTTAAGTATATTTAAGAGGAAATATTCAGCTGTCCTTTAAAAAAGAACAAAACCTCATTTGAAGACTAATCAAGAATCCAGTATTTTAAAAGTGCATAGTTTAAAATATCTGAACCATAGATATTTAAAAATCTGCATGCTCTTGTACAGGAAACTTTTTTTACCCATATGTGCATGTATATTGAGAGCATAAGGACTTTATATTTTAAAGGCTCATCTTGACAGCTAATAATCATTGCTGAATATAATTGATAAGAGCACTTATTGAGAGTGACCAAGCATTTAATAGTTTTGCTCTTTATCTCCCTAGAACTGTAGGAAAACAGAGGGATTGTGAATGCCTGGCCTGTTCTGGTCAAGTTTTATAATTCACTTATTATGAGAAGTAGATTGAGACAATGAAGTTGTCATATGATGCCATGTTAGTTTCAAAGATCCAGTTAATGTTTAATAGTGTTTACATACCTGACATGAAGAGCCATGGATTGACTTGATAAAGTCTAACGGCTGCTAAGATCTGGTATTTTGTAATGTCTTCAAAGGAAGTGGATCAAAAAGGAATTCTTTAATAGAGTACTTCACACGGTAATATCCTTTGGAGGAACCAGTTCAATTGACTACGTTTTGTAGTCAAATAAATCCTCAAATAAATTCATCTAAGAAACTGATGTAACCCCTACTGTTGTTCAAATGTAACAAGGATCTAAATGAGATCAAGAATGTGTGTACTTTGCCAATTGTACATATAAGTGTATTAATACTCTCAATTCTTGGGGGCTCTAAGACTTGTTTCTGTAAAATGATGTTAGATAAAAAAATTTAAATATTATACTTGTGGAGACTTTTGCAACTGAAAACCTTTTTTTCCTTTCCTTTTCTTTTCTTTTTTTTGGATACATTGTCCCAAATAATCCTCACAATAGCCTAATATTATTAGAAAAGTAAATACTATTATTTCTGATAATAATGATTATTTTTAATTTAGGAAGATAGATAATTCGTCTCAAATCCAAAAGCTAATAAGTGAAGGGTCAGATTAGAACCCAAGTCTTCTGACTTCAGGCCAATATATTCACCACTAACCTAGTTTATTAGAATTCAGAGCAAATAAAAGCATGTCACATAGTTGATAACCTTGGACTTCAATTTTCTCATCTATAGAATGAAGATAATACTAACTCTCCTATCCACTTCACAAATTATAATTAAATATGAGTTAAATCCCAAACGATTTATTAATTATTTCAGGGTTTACAGATTATTTAATTTTTGAAGGCTCCCTCTTTCTCCATATAGGTCCACATTTGCAACCAAATGGATCACATACAATTTTGGAATCTGACCAAAGAGTAGCAGTTTTCATGCTCATGTTCTACATACAATAGAGCCCTCTAATTAAGAGTTTACATCTTATGGTGAGGACTCAGTTTAAAGGAAGGGAGAGTCAGGAAGTATTAGCTTCTTCCAAGGACAATGGGTGATGAGTTAGGGAGGGGGATTTCTTATGCTGCAGGGTGTGTTCCATGCTGAAAGCCTTCTCCACTTCCCGTTCCAGGCTGCTTTGTCAGTCTTGGGGAGAGGAAGACATAACAAAAATATCTTTTAATTCTTATGATGTGTGATAATTCTTCTTCCCTCGAGATCTGGATAGCTTTACTTTAAAAATCCAAATTTCATGGAGTAAGCCTAAAACTTTCTAAGATTTCTAGAAACTCTTGGAAAATTATTTGTCTGACTCCTGGAATGATACCAATTTCATCTTGTGTCAACCTTAATACAGAACATTACCACTTTCTCAATAAATCTAATTAGTCAAGGCTTTTGGGAAATCTTACTAGAATTAGCAAACTGAATTGAAGATTTGGGGGTTACTGAGAGAGGTCTTCTAATACTGCACAGTTTTCTTTCAATCTCTCTTTTTTTTCTTCTCCTCCTCCTTTCGTGCTCCATCTTTTTCTCTTTCCCACCCCTTTCTGGTCTTCTGCATCTTCCATTGTTTGAATATGCCCTTGAGGTCTCAGTCTCCCCCCTGATGGTCCAATAGAAACTTATCAAAATATTTCTTTCAATCACAGGGTTCTCACTGAAAAATTCAGTCGAAAAAAAATTTATTCCAGTTGATTACATAGTCACGTCACTGAAATCTCACTTAAGACACAGAGAGCATAAAGTAGCACACATGCTTTGTACTGTACGGAACAGAGCAAAATGGAACACAAACCTGGATGTAGGACTTTCCCCTTCCTTCAAAGAGGTGATGTTAGTAGCACAGACCTGAACCATCACTAGCAGCAGCAGCAATAGGAGACAGCCACTGTGGTCTAATCTACACCAACTTACCCTGCTGTGACAACCAGAAAAACCAGGGTTTATAGACCAGCAGGAGGGGAAGAGGACAGCAGCTTCCTTTCCTTGGTGTTGGGTCCCAACTCTGAAATCAAGAACAGGAGACTTCCTATAACTGCCGTAGCACAGGGCCAGAACTGCTATATGACCTGGTGATTCAGCATTACAGTGCCAGGAGTGGGAGAGAAGAAGGCTGTTATAGATTAGATAGGAAGATTACGTCTAGCAGTAAACATGACACATTCCCTGGGGAATTCCTGGATTAGTCAGAAAGAAGTTGAGTGTGAGCTAGGGTTTCCACAATGCTATGGATGAAAGCTAAGCCTGAACAATGCCATTGTGTCGCTGCTTTTGTGACATTGTTCTACTCCTCAGTTGATGTCATCCAAACAAACATGCATGGGTTACACTTGCGTGGCTCCTAGGTAACAATTAGCCAGAGACCTCCTGCTTATTTCAGTAAAACCTGTGCTTTCTCTCCAGAGTCACTAGTGGATTTGAATGCCAGTGCCACCTTTTTCTTGGAAGAGTTTAGACTCTACTGGATAGTGATTTTTTTACAGTCTCAGAGTCCTGTTACCTTCATTTAATGGTTACGACTGGAAGGAATATTTACAATAGTGGAGAAGGACAAAAGCATGTGAAACATCTGGGAAAGTTTAGTCATATCTCAGTGCATCATGTGCCATTTTTGCTATCTCTTTTGCTAGAGATATTTCTAGATATTTCCTGAGGATTAACATTTGAAACTTGGCACCAGGAACTTTGTAATTATAGTGAAACTAGTCACTAGGGACTCATTATTCAGTTTATGAATTATTTGCCTAGCCCTTTCCCCTCCTCAATAATTCTCTTTCCAATTTTTTGGCATTTTCTTTAGCTTTCATTATTATGTGGCTGGCATTCACTAAATAGGAATTCTAATAGCTAATACTTTAGGATATTTATCAGGTTCTAGGTGATTTATATACCTTATATCTTTTAATCCTTAGAGCAAGACTTGAGATAGTTATACTGCTACCCTACTTTGAAGTTGGGACCTAAGAAAAGTTAAGTTCTCTAATCTCCCATAGGTAGTAAATGCCAGTGCTGGGATTTCAAACGTGGGTTGGTCTGGTACCAAAGAGTTTACTATTAATTATTGTGCTGTATTGCTTCTTCAATTTCAGTAATAGAAAATAGGAATGCAACTGTGGAAAAATGGACAAAGCAAGTGTTTTGCGTATTAACAACTGTGGTGGTTTTGTCATTTTCCCACCTGCATAAATTGGAACTACATTTCCCAGAATCCCTTTCGTATAGGATTGTCCCAGAGAGGCATTTAATGAGATTTGGAAGACAAAAGTAAAGGCGTAGCCATGATTTTTGGAAGGTCTGTGTGGCTAGATTTAGTGAGAAATCGATGCAGAGGTGCTGGCAGATCTAGTTTGTGCTTGTTTTCTCCAGTCTCCATGTAGGTGTTTTTTTGTGTTTTGTTTTGTTTTGTTTTGTTTTGTTTTGACTGGCGTTTTCTAGAAGCAACAAGGACTGGAGTGGAAAGAGTGGCTTCAGTAGTATGAGTGAAGAGGCAGTGAGTAGAGGTTAGGCCAGAGACATAAAAGGAGACTTTGGCTTTTACTGAAAACGAAATGAGAAACCATGGGTGCAGGTGGGTTTGGAGGACCTTTGTGGAATGTTGATATAATCCTGCTCATCTTCTTAAAGGCTGACTCTGGTTCTTGTGATAAACAACTCTGGGGTCTCAAGTAAGGCTGGAGGTGCCACTTAATATTGGGAGTCCTCACCATATAGATGGCGCTTAAAGTCAAGGGAAAGGAAATCATCACTTAGGGAATGCGTATCAGTAGACGTGTGAAAAGATGGGAAGACAGCTTTCAGACACTCTGTTATGAGGTAAAGAAGTCAAGGAAAAATCAGCAAAGGAGATTGAGAGGGAACATTCTGTGACATAAGAGAACCAAGAGAAAATAACATTCTGGATGCCAAGTAGAAAGTATTCATGAAGGAAAGAGTGATCAGCTTTGGTAAGTAATGCCAGTAAGTTGAGTGAGATGAGTAACAAGAATTGACAGGAAATAAATCAGTTGCCTACTACTAAAAAGTGAACCTAAATTTCCAAAAATATAAGAATGAGACACACTGTAACAAACAGTATATTACTTCTTCCTAGAAAGCCCCTATCCCCTCTTTGATTGAAACCTCTATTTGTCAGGAGATATAAATTCAGTTTCTCCTTTTGCAGAATGTGATCTTCTAGGAAGCATAGACTGTATCTTATTTTGATATTCTCAGAGTCTGGCACATAAAAGGGTCACTAGATGAATGAATGTTCATATGTGAAGGAAAAGTTTAAATGGAAATAACACTTACTGTGCACCTAATATATGCCAGAAATCTTGCAAGGAGGTTGATATTTTCACAGTAAGTTATTCTATATGAGTAATATTATGCATCCAATCAACTAATTTTAACCACATTTCACAAATTAGGAAGCTCTGATTCTTAATATGAAGCATGCACAAATACACACACAGAAATAATATATACCCTGATGGCAGAACTGGGATTTGAACCATTCCTGACCTCAATACTCCTGATATTTCCACTAAATTGCACTGAATAAATAAATGAACAAAAGAAGGATTATACAGTACTTTTCCTTCTTGATGTCACTTACTGGAATGGCTTCTGATCCTAAAGGTGCTGCTACATACCAGCTCAGCCCCTCTGAGACATGGTGACCCTCCGAGACATGGTGACCCTCCATAGACATGGTTGGTTACCCTCCGTAGACATGGTGACCCTCCGTAGACGTGGTGACCTTCTGAGACATGGTGACCCTCTGAAGACATGGTGACCCTCCACAGACATGGTGACATCACCTTGGTTAGCAGCAACAGCAGCAGCATTAATCTTTTCCTCATCAAAATTTGAAACTATGTTTATGCAAACTGTTTTACAATGGATATTAGAATAAAAAAAAAGGTGGGGGGAAAGGTATCAAGCAAACCTCAACTTTTTTTCCCATGTCAGGCCAGCCTGAAACTTAAGCATCTCTTTACTATGCTGTTTTGCTTCCCAGTTCTGTTTTGCTTTCATGTAGAAATAGCCCAGCTTTTTCCTATTTGCATGTTCCTCCATCTTGCATGGCTCCCCTTCAGGAATAAAAACTTATTCCCTCAGCTTCTAGGAGAGCTGTCAGCCGAAAGCCATCTGGTGACAGCCTCTTACAGGGGTTGCTTCACTGCAGAGATCTGCCTGGACCAAGGTCCCACTCCTTTCCCAGGGTATCTTGTATCCAACGATTGGTAGTTGGTGGGGAGATATAAAGGCCCTAACCTTTCACTTGAACTCTGGACAGCCCTGAATGGTCACCACATCTTCAGAACTTCCAGAAGGACTGGCTGTGACATTGTGGAGACTGTGTTGTAGCTCACTTTCTCCCTCTGCCCAATCCTGCTTCCTTCTCTTCTTTTCCACAAGGCAGTGCCTCTTAAATCTCCTGCTTGTTCATCTTCATCTTGGAGCCTATTCCCAGGGACCTCAGCCTCTGACACCCCCGAGTTTAGATGCTTTCACGACATGACAATGTATTCAGTCTCAGACAGTACATGGGCTGAAACTCCACGTCTACCATTTATTAGCTGTGAGACGTTGAGTGGTCACTTCACATCTCTAAGCCTCAGCTTCATCTGGAAAATGGAATTAGTTATCATGGATTAAACAAGAAAATACTCCTAAAACACTTAGCAGACTGACTGTACATAGGAAGCTCTCAACATATGAAAAATATTTAGGTTATTATTGAGGGAAACATCACACCACCTCTGAAATATTGAACAAAGGAGTCAATGGTGATGATCTAATCTGGCTTAATTTCACAGACAAAAAAGGATGAAGTTATTTGCTCAAGAGGCATAGTTAGTTGGGACAGACTTGAAACTAAAATGCAGGTCTCCACTGCATTGACTTGACTCCACTGCACCATGCTGACTTTATCTTTTAACCAAACATCTTGACATGTAAAAAAGGTACTATATTGCTATAGTTTTATTTTGCACATTTATGCTTAAGAACAGTCAGATTCCAGAAAAAGTGACTATAATAATCCTTGGGCTGTAATTATAAAGACCATAACTCAATCAAAATTCTTAATTCAAATGAACTTTGGGAAACATTTGTATTTTTTTGTTGTCTCTGTTTCTGATCCCAATTAATTAGAAATGAAAGATCTGGAGACTACGGCTAAAATATTCTCTGTATTTCTGAAGCATCTCCAGGACATGATTTAGATGTACTAAGAACTTATGGCTCTATTGACCATCTTGTTTTTTATAAGATGATGGAAGTCTTTCTGCTCCCCAGAGGTAAATTATGCTTTATTTTTTTTTACCCTAAAAAAATTAAGGCTAAGAAAAACCAGTTTTAAGGAGACAGTTACTAAAGACAAAAATCACCTTATTCTATCTGGATTTTAAATTGCATGAATGACCATAATACTCAATCCACAGATTATTTGAGTCACAGTTACCACGTAACTGTGTTTAAATGTTTGTTTAGTCAACAGCTTAACTGATCAACAGATATTTATTTAGCATCTACTGTAAACTCCACAGCATCTATCCCTCTTTATTTCCCTGAGGAGTAAAACAAACCTGTTGTATTAAAATTTGAGATCTCACTCTCATATATATACACACAAAACATTTCAAGTATATGTTCAAGAAGCAATCCTCACAGCATTTGCTTTGTATAAATGTGAAGAACCTACATTTCATCAGAACTCCCATTTCTCCATTAAGACTCACTCAAAGAGCATATCTTGATATATAACAATAATTACAGATATAATTGATAAGGCATTTACTGAAAGTGACCAAGCATTTAATAGACTCTCTAATACTGAAGACTCATGTTATGTATTATAAAGCATGTATTTTCTAAATATGGGTAAGCTTGATAATTCAACTAACAGTAAATATGATTCACAACAAAACGGTGTCACAGGTGAGTGGCATTTGGATGTTCTCGTTTCTGAACACAGAGCAAGATACATTGACCCTGATACAAAGAATAAATATCAATAAAACAGCAGGTCTCTGATAAACAGATATAATTACCAGAAGGATCTGCCTATTTACACATCAGGACCGCTGTCTTCATATGTCTTATCCCATTACATAATTATCAAATAAAACAGTAATTCCGGAGTAAGTAATAGCAATCACACAGAGTACTGCATGGTTAGACATTTTCATCTTGGTTGGAAGACATTAGTATATAATATCTAACAAAGAATTTCTCTGAATAGCTCAACAGTGAACTAATACCAGACTGATGTCTGAAAACCAATCCGCAGCCGGTTGAGAGGGCATGGCTCTCATGATCTTACGTGGTTTTCACTTCCGTGAAAAAAAACACAACTGTCAGCTTAAAGACAATTTTAAGATGGTGTTTTTCATCTAATCTTTTAGTTTGGGGAGGTTTCCTTTTATAAAATCAGAAGACCTTGAAAGAGTGAATTTGGCACTGCAACAAAAGCTTCTTTTGGTTCTCGGGCAAGTATCTCGGTATTCTTTTTCTTCCAGTGCTGTGATGGGCACACTAAGAGCAGTTTCTTGCTGAGCTGTGCGGCTCCTACAGATGAGGACAGCAGGAGACCAGGCATATGGCCAAGGCAGGGAGCGAGGAGCCCGCAGCCGGCTGCAGTAGGCAAACTGCTACCGACAGGCAGGAAAAATAAAAGGTCTGCTCTGAGCTCTGAGGTGCTCCAGAAAGCCTTCTGGTGTGGGCACTCGCCCTCAATTGACCTGGACTTCTACAGAGCAGGAAAGAGCTTTATTGAGATGCCTGGTTTTGAGCCACAACTTTGCATCATAATAGGGTCGGTAAAGTCTCCCTGATCGAAATAGTGCGCAGGTGTATGGAAACCTTTGGATTGATTGATAGGCCTCTTACTAGCTGCCATTCAGAAGATACTTTCAGTTCTCTCATTGAATGGGATTTTGGCCAGTTTCTCCCCAAGCCCCTTTCCTTCTTCTTTTTTTTTTTTTTTTTTTAACTTTTTTTTGTCCTTTAGGATTAGTGCCACTGTCCTTCAGGCTGAGCAAGATTGAGCATTTCAGTGTCACTCACCAGTCAGTCAAACTGTGACAAAAGGCAGTCCCTTCCCATCAGGATCTTGAGGAGAAGAGGAGGGGGGGCTCTCAGCAGGGACTCTCTTTGCAGCACTTAATGCCTTTGGTCCTGAAAGGAAAGAGTGGGAAGGAGCAGGAAATTGGACTTAAGTCACCTCCAAATCAGCACAGAGTTCAATCCTAGTTGGTGTTTGTTTATAAAATAACTCTCTAACTAATTCACACTCTGTTTCCCATTTAACCTCTTGGACACATGGTGTTCAGCCTACTGATATTTTCTGGAGTTTTTCATAAAAGTGCTGAGTTTGACACCAACAGAAAGGAATTTAGAGTTAGAATTACTATTTTAAACTGAGGCCTTTGGGATTTGGAAAAGATGTTTCTGATATGCTAAAACAGCTGGATGAACCTCTGAGAACTCTAATGGAACGGAGGGTTTCCTTCATTTGTATGGTAAGTAAGGACAACCAGGTCTGAGGAGGCGGGCTGACTTCCTCCTGCACCTTCAGAATCTGTGAAAACATCTCGCAGTGCCCAAGGCACAGAACTACTGAAAGGGAGAGCAGATCCCTACACACTCCCGACCACTCCCAAGGTGAAGTTGCACTTGGTGGGGGGATTCCCCTGTCTCTCCCTGTTCCAGCTGAGGCTGTGTCAGTCTTCACCAGATAAAAAGAGACATTCAAGGTCATTAGCCCAATTTTTCTCTGTGAGGGTGGAGCTGGGATTGGTTGCAGAGCTATTCTGATGACCCAGAAATTACATGTACTCATTGCTCTCTTTTTAGATAAAAGCATTTCTATTCCAGCTTTTCTATGGCTCCTTTTCAAGAGAAGGGTCGGGGGGAGTCCCACATCTTTGCTAGCAGACTCTCCTTTTCTATGTGCAGTCCTTTATAATCTATCTTGATTCCCAGCCAATACCTTACTTTTTTTTGTACTTTGTATCTTTTAATCACCTAAGGAATCTGACTCAGTGTCCTTCCCTCTGGATCACAGGCTACTCTTCCTTTATCTGTGTCTCCCAGGAGGAGAGGGAGAGGCTAGAAACCTTTTTTTTCCTGTGTTGGCTCCTGCCCTGACAATAAAACTTCCTTCTCTCCCAGCCCTTTTTTGGACTGTTATTCCATCCTGAGCTTGATTTTAAAGCATTATTTTTATGTAACAACAGGAAAATCTATTAAGAAGTTATCTTATTATTAAAACAAGTTGAGAAGCTGTCTCATATATATGTGTACACAAATGTACAGAAATGTGTGTGTAAATGTATATAACTACATAAATGTATATCATATAAGATCATGGAAAACCTTCTCTTTTCCGTTTTTCTTTTTTTAAGAGCAACAAATACAGGCCAAAAGGGAGAAAAAAATAAGTATGAACATTCACTAGATCCTTTTTCATAGTTTTTCTTTGGGGAAGGATAGGCAATTACATGATCAAATATTTTCTCCTTGGGTCATTGCACATTGAAAGCCCTATTCATAACCACACTTTGCAGGTCTTGGTATGATAAAAGTAAAATAGATATAGTTATAATGAAAAATGAATTAACAATCACTAACACATGAAGAAAGTCATTGAAATATGAAAAATGTCAATGGAAGGGCTAGGACCAAACCTAGTCCCATTTTAGTCCTTGATTATGGTTTTGACTATAAGCTTCAGATTTGTGGGCAGATTTCTTTTGGGATGGAAACTTTCCCGCACAAGTTCCAATATTTTTTCTTTAAAAATGATTTTTCTGTTTTCCCCCCACACTCAAACACATTCAGTTTTGGCAAATGTCTGAAGGTTTATATAAAACAATGAATTTGACAAATCATAGTCTCCTTTAAGTTGCCATTAGTAGCTTCTCTGACAGGGCCAGGTACTGGCTGTTGTTGGAATGTTACGCGGCTTTTAGTTTTCTACAAAAATACATTAAGTGATGAGAGACGCACAGTTTGAAATAGCCTTCACAATAAAAATATAACTTCCCTCTTACACTGGCTGGTTACTCCTTTGATTTATACATTTATCCACGAATCTCAGTATGTGAAATTTCAGATGTAGAAGTTAAAAACACAACCCTCACTTCCACTTGCTTCTAAGTCTCAGTATCTATCCTAATTCTGAAAGTATTTGTGTTAATACATTCTTGCTTTCCTCTCAGCATATCTTAAGCATTTACGACACCAATAGTGAGGGAAAAAAGGAAGATATATTCTGAACAAGACCAAAGAAACTAAGCGTGAAGGAAAAGAGGCAGTGCTCCTACATTGCATGACACAAGAGAATAAGCGCCACGTTGCTAAAACCTGCGGTATCTCTCTCTCTTTCTCTCTCTCACACACACACACACACACACACAATCTTCATATTAGGGCACAGAATTAATATTTCTGAAACTATGTAAATTCTCAAATTTTTAAATATTTTATATAGGAAGATCTTCAAAACAATCATGAGAAAACAGGGAATTGCCGCAGTTTTCGTGTTCTAGGATTCCTCAAACTTCATCAGATTCCTGTGTAAAAGAGTTGTCTCCGGTGGCTTCTAATTTATTCATGCATTTATGTTATACACTAATTACTGATTGCAGATTATGGATTAGCACCATACTGTATACTAGGGATTTGATGCAGAGTTCCCACCTTTGAGGAGCTTACAGAGTGGTCGAGGAGATGGATGGTCAAATCGTCATAGGTCAACTACAACCTGACAAATTGTTCTGGTGGAAAGGAGCATGGTTCTTGTGTGCCTCATCTAGACTAAAAATATTGAGGTGGTAAGATGACAAAGGATTCTTTGAAGAAATCAGAGCAGAAGTGTAATTTAAAGAATGGGTAAAGGTAATAAGAGAGAATGACTAGCTGCCTAGAAAGAGGAAATGATGTGGGCAGTGACCCTTCCATGAGAGGACGCATAGCACATGCACAGAACATAAGGAGGCTCACGATGCTAGGACACATGGAAGGGGAAGGGCTTTAGTGATACAGCTGAGGCTTGAGAGTTAAGCAAGAACCTTGCATATCAATGAAATTGCTAGTTGAGGGTGGCCAGAGAAGGGCGGGATTATAGTGGGACTTGGGTGGTGATAGTAGAGACTGAGAAGATGGACTGGATGAAGGGTACGTAGGAGACAAATGTGGCTGAAGCTGTTGGGTGGGGGAGAGAGAAGAACCATGGAAAACTCTCAGGTTCCAGGTATGAGTGATTCAGATGCTCAGAAGATGGTAAAATGTAGATTACATGTGAGAAAGCCAATTCTGAAAGTTACAGTGATGAGTTCAGTCCTGGACACGCTGTGTTTAAAGATGGTTAGCAGGCTTTATGACAATGATTCTAAACATCTGGATAAGTTGTGCTGCAAATACACATTTGGGAATTTAACATATAAGTGGTATTTGAAAGCTTGAGGGATGGATGAGATTTTTAGTGAGAGGATGTCCAGTAACAGTAGTGTGCTAAGGATGGAATCCTGATGAATGCCAGCATTTAAGAAGCAGGTAAAGAAACAGAAGCCTATGAGGAGACAGGAGCAAATAGTCTGATTGTAGGAGGGGAACTCAGGGGAAGAGTGGTGATGAAAGTCACGGCAGTGAGACAACATTGTCAAATGCAGAGGAGCTATCCTTTAAGATCCGGGAATTAGGGGGGTTGGCAATCAGAAGGTCGTTACTGTCCAGAATGGAAGAAGTAGAGTAATAAGAGGCAGAAGTCAGATGACCCGGGACAGGGAAGTGAATGGGAGGTGAGAAGGCAGAGGAGTTTGGGACTGTAAAGGTGAGAGTGTGGGATGAAGGATCGAGGGGGAGTATTATTGTTAAGGATGGGAGTTTTGTGTGCATGTGTTGGGAAGGATCCAGGGGAAATCAAAAGGTTGAAGTTGCAGTAGAGCAGGGAGATCAACAGAAGAAGCAATGCGCTGGAGGGGGACAAAAGAGACAGGGTGGAGGACTCAATGAATTGCTCCTTAGTAAGAGTTAGGGCACCTTTCCTTTGGGGCAGAGGAAAGAAGTTAGATACACAGGGATGACTGATAGTTTGTTTACCCCTTTTCACTGGGGGTTTCTTCCACCGGGCAGGATTTTCTGCTAGAAAGGACATGTAGATAAAATAATATTCTTTAATACGACAGATTCCAGGGAGGAAGAAGAGGCAATGTGGTGTCATTGAAAGAACATAGTCTTGGAGTACATCGTTCACATCCGAGATCCCCTGTTTCCTGTCTTTGTGACCATGAGCACACACATACTCACGTGCGTGCATCTATACACACACATTTTTAATTTCGCAGAGCGTTGCATCCTGTGTAATTATCTTGTAGAGTAATGATGCCTTCCTCACAATTTGGTAGTTTGGGTTTAATCAAAAGAGTGTATATGTTTATTATGACAGCCACTCTCCAATCAGGAAAACAGACATCATTCAGGATATCTCAAACAGAAAGAAATTAAAACAGGAAACTGGTTACACAGGTGCTGGGATAGCTGAGAAGCCAATGAAGGAACGGTGAGGCAACCTAGAGATCAGACAAAGGATGTAGCCACAGCCGCCTTTATTCCTGGAAAAACAAAAGGACACAGTGGCTTTCCTGGCGCTTTGGGTTGAGCGTAATTTGGCAAAAAGCAGAATTAGGCGGGACCTGCTCAGCGGTATCTGACCCTCTGAGGAGAAGCTGTCTTATGGGACCAGGAACAGCAGAGGAGGCTCAGATGCTTCCAGAAATGCCACGGGAAGGACACCAGCCTTCTCGCAGTGCCTCACACTGGCCAAACCTGCATGGAAGCCAGAGGCAATGGAAGCCTCGGAAAAGCAGTCTCCTGTGAGACAGCACAGCGGCAGGAAGTCAGAGCAAGGGTCTGAGAGCAAATGACACAAATGGCAAATCACAGCCATGCTAATTTGTCTAACAACATAACTGGCACCGAGTAAGCACTTAATAAACGTGACATTCTCAGTTATATCAATCTGCTGTAATGAACAGAGATGGCACTGGTTAGTTGAAAGGCAAGAGAAAACGAAAAGTCAAAGAATTAGTTTAGAGTAGCTGCCTCTAACAATTGAGTTGACTTTGGCTCCTGTTTATGAAACAGCTGAGATAGTTCTGGGTTTGAAATATTTGCAAGCCTTATTCCATCCCAAAGTGGAATATCTATTTTGGGGGAAACCTTCTGAGGACTTTAGGAATATTTTCATCATCTCTTCAATTTTACGAAACCCTCTGGCATTGCCCAGCTCCTTGCATTTTATGGCGAGGAAGTAGATGCCTTGTATTCCACTCTTCGGCTCCACTACCTTATGGCTATTAATATAATATCGTCACCACCAGTGCAACAGGATGTACTGCTTGGAGGAGCTTGTCTTTGAAGTGAAACGAAACCTTAAAGCTTTCATTTGCCTAATGAAAACCTCAGCCAGAAATTTTCTCCTTTTCTGATCACATATGGAGTCTTCTAAGCTCACTCTGGCTTGGGACACCAGATGCTGGTCCCGCACGTGGCATTCTCGTCCAAATTTGGAGCAGGTGCCAATGATGAGAACAGGAAACAGATATTCAATCCAAAGAACCCCCCCCCCCCGGTTATATAAGGAGGGAAGTTCAGTGCTAAATTATAAAAGGATCCCTATTAGCTTACTGCCTTAAGTACCAATCTATATAGGTTTTTATCGACTCCTTGGGCTATGACTTCTTTGGACCTTGGGCACAAACATTCAGGTCTCACATAAGAAGGCTTTATAAATATGAATGTGACTTCCCCTAGATCTAAAGGTGGTTTTCATTTAAAAAAAAAAAATTAGACTATCCTGATAGCCAGCATTGAATGAAGAAAAATATTCCAAGTAGATCTGAGAAAATGGGCACCAACACAGATGTTTCTGTGTAGGAGCCTCTGCCCTTCCTCCCTTTTCCAAATACACAGCAGTGAGTGGTGGCTGTCGGGGTCATGGGCCGAGGAAGTTCTCAGATGCCAGCGCAAAGCAATAATCTTCAAGTGGATGCCAGGCCGACAGGGATGTGGTGTTAGTTACAAGGAAGTCAGGAGGCCAGGACTGAGAGTCAAGGAAAGTTAAAAACAAAATCAGTATGAGGGGAAGGGTCACAGAGGGAAGCAAAGATGAGAGTCAGAAGGAAAACATCTGTAGGCACTGAGAGCTAACGGGGAGGGGAAGTGGCTAGAGCACATTTTTTCCTTCCCTTTCTGTTGCATGTGGCATGGTTTTGATATTCTCCCATTTTTTCTTATAATATTCACAACTCAAGACTCCTGATGTGTGGATATGAGTTACTCTTTCTAAACGGAGGGCCACTAAACAAATGTTAACACTCACCTACTCCTCCAGCGCTCTCTCCTTGCTGCTTTTACCAGAGGCCAAGCCCCACCAGCGAGTTCAGCAGCTATTTGGGCCCCATGTGCTTGAACTATTAGGTGGGAGCAAACCCTAGCCACATCTTGCTCTGTTACCTGAAGATGACATGGGGTGTTATTTTCTTTTAGTTTGCTTGGTAGGATTTGTGTTTGCTTACTGCTGAGAGGAATCCGGAGTAGCAAATAAAGGAAGTGTTTTGTTGGTTGTTTTTTTTTTTTAATGTACACTCTTCATTTCATAGCACATTGCCAACGTAAGCCCTCTCTTTTCGTTTGATTTTAGTTATTCTGTTTCCCCTCCATTTCCCATCCCCATTTTTATCCTCCTCCCTTCCTGTTGACACCCACACTAATATACTTGATTTTGGTCTTTTGATATGAACGTATCCTTATAAAAATAAGTAAGGATATTAGACTATTTTAAAATATAAATCATGGTGTGCTGTAAATTTCTTTCTGTTTCTTCTTTTTTCCACTCTATGCTACATTTGTAAGGTCTGTGCATTTTGCCACATGTACATTTATGTGTTTATTTTTAACTGTGACATCATAATCTACAGTATTCATCTACCACATTTTAGTTATCCATTCCTGTATCTATTCCCGTATTCTTAGGCTGCCTCGAAGTCTCTTCTGTAAAAACTGCCATGAACAATCTCACACAAGCTCCCTTTGGGATCAATGTGAGAAATCCTCTGGGATATATACCCAAGCTAAGGATGGCTGGATGTAGGCTCCGCACATACATTATTCCCTTCACTGCTATCAGATTGTAAAGCAAATATTTTGCAATTCTCCTGGCCATCTGGTTTCCATTTGACCTCTAAACTGTACAAAAATCTCAAATCAATACTCCTTAGCCTCATCTCTCATTGTTCCAAAATATCCTGTGTAAATTTGTTTCTTCCCACTTGTCATCTTTAGTAGAACCACATTATGGCCTGCAGACATTCTGCTGCATCAAAAATAAGTCTGGGCTTACTTTTGAAACGTTTGAGTTAGCTTTATTAGAATTGATATGGATTGAGATACCACAATATGATTTTTAAAGCCATTACTAACCTGATCATTAAACACTTGAATTAGCAGCATTTCAAGCTACACCAGCAGTCCCCTGTGAGATGTACTTCATGCTGGGGAATGTAGGTAAAGAATTCAAGTTCATTTCAAAGTCCTCCAATTCTGTGTGAAACCCTGCATTGGTTCTTATAGCATGAGCAGTCACAACCTCTTCAAAAGATCAAACTATCATTTCACTAACATAGAAAAGGAGCAAAAGCTATGAAATATGATTCTTTCCCCAGTGGTTTTGGTATAAAACTTCTGAAACTCTTTCCCTTTAATACTCATCAACAGTGGGCAATGTTTGATGACAGGTATAAATCTTCTACCTAAGTAGGAAGTCTCTGCTACACAGTGACACTCCCTACCCCTCGTTCTCTTCCCACCTTCTCAGCCATCTTTGCTGGCTTCACCTATTCGCTTCCTGGGCCCTTTTCTTTTCTCTACACTCTCTCCTTGAGCTTAATGTGACCTCCTTAGAGAGAGTTTTCCTACTCAACCAATATAAAGTAGTCATATAACTCCCCTCTCTCCCTCCACTGCCCCCCGATATATGTCTATACGACATATTTTGGCACCCTCCCCCATAGAATACATATTCCACAAAAGCAGGATCCTCATCTACCTTGCCAACCTCCATATCTCCTGTGCCAAGCATAATACTTTTGTTGACAGAATGAACAGATAATGGTCCAGGGAATTCTAGTGATATGTATAATAAATAAAGGCAAGGTCTTGATAATATGACCAGAGAAAGGGTAATGCCCGAATCCCACCACAGACGATAACCATTTATTCTCATGCTGCACTCAAGAGAAGAATTTGTGGCGATGACAATGGCATAGGAACCACACAATCACTTTATCGTCGTCTGTGCTTGTGGCCAACCCTGGTGTAAAGTTCTACTCTCAAATCCCTAAGATACTCTATTAAATACTAACCTAAATTTTGCATCATTTACACATTCTAGTTGGCCATTATGGAATCTTAGGAGACTAAGAAGAAGGGAGGATCAATGTTTAAGACGCAAGGGGAAAAGGTACAAGAGGGCCAGGACTACCCTCTCATGCTTTAGGCTTTATAAGGCAAGGGCAAAGAAGAACAAGCCACATCTTGGCTGCCCTTTCAGTGATTCTGAACTCTCTCATGAATTACTGTGGACACACATGTCCTGGAATCAGACCAATCAGGTTATTTCTATCCTCCTTGAGGAGATACAAGAATGAGAGTGTAGAGTCAGTGACCAAAGGAGCCTCCTTCTCACATGCTTTCACTTAATCCCCATCTTTCACCCATTCTGATCATTGTCCACTCTCCAGCTGTCACTTTGAACTTCTGAGGAGAAAAAGGAGAGGCATTTTTTAAGCACTCTACAGTATTCAAAGTACCTTTACTACAAAATTATCTTCTTAGAATATTACTACAACTTTGTGAGGTAGGCAAGGCAAATACTATCATGGCCACCTTCAGAATTAAGAAACTTTTGGTCCCATGCTCAGGAAGCTTTGCCACAGCTGTTGGCTACATGCAGCAAAGTTCTGTCTCCTCTCTCCTTTCTTTCTCATTACATCTCGCATATGTCAGGTGGCTAGGCTACTGGACTCTGTACAAATAAGGGTTTTGTACTTGATATATCAGTTTCTATGGTTGATCTTATTAATTACTTGAGGCTTGGTAATTTTGGCTTAAACAGATAGGTCTTCTGAAAAACCCAAAGCACAGTCTATGCATTTTTACCACCTTTCTACCTCATCCCTGATGAGAGACAATTGAGAAGGTTCAGGAAAACATAAAAAAACAAAATGCACTTGTCTGCTGGAGAATAGAGGAAAACATGTAGGAGTTTATAGTCTATGTAGTCATGGTTGGAAATTTTAAACTTTGCATTTTCTTATGTTTATGCAGAAAAGATGAAAGATCATTCGGAAATCTTGTCTACAGTTTGCTCCAGAAAATCTCAACTGCTTGAAGTAACCAAAGCAATTCTCTTTCTTCTGTGAGAAGGAAATACAATGTTTACAATTCTGTAGACAGAGGTCCTTAAAACACAGAAATCCTATCTCCTTAGCATTATATTAAATACGTATAGTTAGATGTGTATTAAGTTGCCTAATTTTAGTCAAGCTTTGCGTTCGTGCTGATCTGTACCATGTTTCTTGGCTCAAGCTGAAGCTAAAGCAACAGGGAATGTGCTTTATCCCTGAAGGATATTACTGTGTGAGGCTCCCTATAAAAGTTAGATTTATTTAATACTTGCAGCAAGTCAACACTTTTATGATTAATATGGCTATTGACCACAACCTATTTATATACTATTTAAAGTTTGTGTTTGAAGACCCCAATAAATCATCTAATTTCACTGAGTTTGGGTCCCTGACTAAGGAACTTTGGTCCAGTTTATTGAGCTACACACAACAGGTTTGCCATAAATAATAATGTCTTATTTATGGCTTTCCCCATTCCACTTAATAAAACATAAAGACAAATGATGGAATAAACTTGGGATAATAATAGTAAAAATTGAGTAAATTCTTACTATCCTAACGAAAATAGCTGTACAGAGTTACTATATTTCAAACTGGCTTATTGGGTGTGTGTGTGTGTGTGTGTGTGTGTGTGTGTGTGTGTGTGTGTGTGATGTCTGGCATATGGGGTCTGTTTCATCTGACACGTAGCAGTTCACTCTTATTTTTTGTGGATAGATCTCATGTATTGCTGACTTTTTTACTTTCCTCGTTTTCTCTTACTTATTGATCTGATTAATTTGTGATTTTGTTGAAATCAACTAAACAAATAAATACTTGAAAGAGGACGTCACTTAAAGGTCCTATCAAAGGCTAATGTCACTGATCGACCTGCAACCAAGGACTCTTCTCTGTGTGTAATTAGCATCCTCTTTGGCTATGCACAAACCTTTTAGAGAAGGACACACAAAACACTGCATTGAGTGGAGAAGCAGATGAGAGCAGTCAGCCTTTTTCCACCCTTCTGTGTACTGTTACAATGTGAGAAAACTGCATATCAAAAAGAGGTGTCTTGGAAATGAAATCACAAATGGAGTCTCTATTCTAAGGAATGGATATGAAAGCTCTTTTCACCTGTTTATTTTCATTGGCACAAAAAATAAGCAACATCGACTAGCTTATAAAGAAAAATCTACATCTAATAGTTTTCTCTTGATTTTGAGTTGCATTATCCTAAACAAATGAATATCATATTTCAATGTGGCTAGCACAAGGGTGACATATGAGAAGCTTTAGCAAATATTTATTGAATGTGAATGTGTGGCTTTATTATTATTTCAAATCAACTTTTAACCATCAGGTTTCCAAACATCAATTTATTACCCACACTGTATATTTGAAGCAAGTGTGGCTGACCTCACTGTCATAATACATTGTTATCTTACTTTGGTGCTTTTGTTCCCAAATGCCCTAGAAGATGGGATTTGTGTGTTTATTGCAAAAGAAAGGTCACCAAGTTGTCCAAATCACTGTTACTCAGTGAGAAACCTCTAGTCCAGGCATCTTTCCTACGCAGACCTCCCTTCTCTTTAAAGGTACTGTGCAAGTTCTCCATGCATGCACAGTGTGGACAGCTCTAAGAGCATTGCTTGGCTTTTCACTATCACTGGGCCTGGAATGGGAATTCTATTCCACAGAAGAATAGTTCTTGTTCTTTTTATAATATTATTATTATTTTATATGTTTATATATATTAATTTAATATATACAATATATATTATTTTATATATTGTATTTTTATTATTAATTATTATTATTATCTGAAGCAAGGGCAAGACTTAAGTTTACACACAATGTTTCCTGGTCACCTTCTGGAAATAAAAAGTTTTGGGAAGGGAAACAAAACTTACAGTGACTCCTTAAATTTTCCTACAGGCCTATGAGGTAGAAAGGAGAGATGTTACTATCCCCATTTCACAGGTGAAGAAACTGAGGCTGGAAGAACTTAATTTTACAAAGGCATCACATAACCAGTTTGTCAGTTATGCTCCTGGCAAGATAGAGACCAAACTGGGTAATTGGGGAGAGTTTAATAAAGGGGCTATTCACAAAGTTGTAAGCAAGGTTTAGGAAAAGTAACAAGGAACTGTGCCGTATCTTGAGGCTGGGAATAGCTGGAAACTATTTACATCCCTCAACCCGCAAGGGCAAAAGGGAGAGAGCCGTTCCTGCAACCCAGTAGTGGGCCGCCAGATAGGCCACTTGGCCTTCTGTAAAAGAGCACAAGCCAACCCAGTTACCTGAACAAGAGGAAGGTATAGGAATGAACACGGGGCCCTACTTTCCTCCTGCCTCTGACTGGTTGGAGTCAGAAGGAAGATGATTCTAAAGAAACATACCATCTATATTTAATTTGGGACAAGAGCAGCTAGTCGGGGCAGAGTTGGAGTTTAGCTCTTTGCATTACAGGTTGCTATGTTGATACTTGTCATAGAGTCTCTGCACAGAGTCTCTGCCCTCACCATTTTCTGTTTCCCTTAAGGTGGGCAAATAAATCTAGTCACATTTTGTTCCTTCCTTAAACAAGTTATGAGCAGCTGACTTGCAGGCCACGAATGGAAATAGTAATGATCATGAAGGCTGAATTTTAATATTTCTGAAGACAACAAAAATACCATTGTTAACAGAAGGACAAAAATAACCATTTCTCTCTTTCCCATATGAAGCATATGCCAAAGACTGATTGTTCAGTAAGTTATTTAGAAGTTATTAATTAGGCACCTATTATAGGCCCAACACCCCGTTAGGTCTTGCAGGGAATACAAAAGACTACAATGTGTAGAGCTGACCCTTGCAAAGCTCACGAATCTATTTAAAACCACATATTATTGTTAGAAAAGGTGTAAAATCAAATTTGTTTTCAATTTGGTTTGGATCTACACTTGTTCTAAATAGTAGTATTAGAAGATTCATAAGTCTTGTGTTAAATTGTGTTAAATTGTTCTGTGGTCATGTAAGCTTAGGGAAAAAGGGTAGAGGGAAATTAAACAGTATATTGGCTGCAGGCCTTTTCAGAGCCTTGTTTATGCTAATATGCTTTGAAAATCTTTAGGAGCCAGGAATATTTTCTGAACTTATTTACCAGAACACATTTTTCCCCAGTGTATGAAGTCTATGAAGACCAGTTTCTCCTCCCATTTTTTTTTAAACTATGATCACATGACCACAGATCATTTCAAATTGTGGGTAAATCTATTCAGAGTGTCTTCTAATATTTTAGCTTAGGTTGATGTCCTGTAGGCCCTCTGTCAGGTCATTTTTGAACAAAATACAAACACTTAATGCAGTAGGAGAACTGGTATTTAAAGAGAGGGTTTAATTTTTAAAAATCTTTTCTTGATATAAATAACTATCCTTTGGTTTATGGTCTGTATGTCTAAATTTTATTTATCAAATGCCTTTTTTTTTTTTTATTTGAGAGAGAGTGAGAGAGAGAACATGAGCAGGGGCTGAGGGAGAGGGAGGATTAGACTCTCCTGCTGAGCAGCGAGCCTGATGTGGGGCTCAATCCCAGGACCCTGGATTCATGACCTGAGCTGAAGGCAGATGCTTAACTGACTGAGCCACGCAGGCACCCTTTTTCAAATGTCTTAAAAAGGGATATGTCTGTATATAATTGTAAGTGTTTAAGGGAACATGTCGCTTGTCTTGTGTTTTACTTTATAAAAATGAAGTGATCAGCAGTGACTAAGTATAGCTCTTTACTCACAAACATATGACTACAGACACACACATATATACATATATATACATAAAATTGTTAGAATATAGTCCGTTAATATTTTTCACCAGAATATGGCATTGTCATTGCTTTTTCTTCTTTCCTGACCTTCCTCTAGCTCCACTCACAGCTCTCTTGCGCTGATATAGAACCTGAACACAGGGCTCTAACTGTACATATATTGCCTTGCACATAGACCTCACATGGCCACCTTTACTACAAGGTGGAAAGAAGAGTTGGATCTGTTACTGGGAGGCCCTGGACATTCATTAATTGGAAGTAACTTTGCTACAGCATTTTTAAAGATAGATGAGTGTACAAATGAGACTGGATTTGGGAATAAAGACATGAGATATAATCTCAGATCTGCCCCAGATTAGTCGTACAGCTTTACTAACTCTGCAGGGCTGGACAGAGACATGAGGGCATTACAGATAGCCCCTTCAAATCAATCCTCTAAAAGTCTTTATTCCCCATTTATTTAGAGGAGCAACTGTACTCTGTTCAGGGTAACTGAGAAGAGGGAGAATCACTGGTAGGATGGCCCAGCCTGCAGACCTGAAAAGTCTTCTTTGCAATAAAGGGACTCATTTCCATAGTAGAAATTTTATAGGCCCAAAATAGTTACTAATGCCACTCGATAGTTTTAATCTTCTCCTCTCTTCACTCCTAAATACTCCATGTGATTTATTGCCAAAATATTTTATCTGTATTCCTAGTACACACCAGAGAAGTTTTCACATAATTTCCAACATTTTTTAACATTTCCAATGATATTTTAATGCCCATAATGTCTTAATATTTGTTATAGATTGGTGCTTCCAGAGAATTGGCTGGTTAGCTAGAATTTACTCAGTTCTTCCAATTAAGGCTAGTTTTTGTTTTTTGTTTTGTTTTTGAATTTTTTTTTTTTATCTTCTGAATAACATGGTTGGGTGAGATCATACTTACCAAACCTGAGAATCAGAATCATCTAGGGAGATTTAAAGACCAACTGAATCAGAACATTCTGAAAGTGAGGACTCGAGCTATGTGTTTTTATAAACCGCCCCCCCCACCACCACCATAGATGATGCAGACACAATGGGTCTGTAGGCTGGTGCATGATATGACATGACTAAGTGAATTGTGATGGCTTTCTGACTCTAAAGACTGTGACCTGGAAGTGAAAGAGAGTAAATAGAATATATGCTGATTAAATGCACCATTACGCTCTGCAAGGAGATTTTATTTCGCACTGGGTATGTCATCACCACTTTAAGGAATCCATGGCTGTCATTATTACCTTCCTTTTACCCTGGAGGATTCAGAAGACCACAGAAGGTAAAGGACTCACATAAGTTCATTAGCATTGGAAGAGAATACATAGCTCCTGACTACAATGATCTTTAAATTATAGCAGTTTTATATGTAGAACAACACTGAAGAAGGGGGCTTTAAATGTCGATATGAACTCATTAATGATTTCCCCCTCCTGCAATTCTAGGCCAAAGGAAAGAAATGACTTCTTCTGGGTACGCTATGGTTTTCCTATTTAAATGAGCCCATTAAAATTGTCCTCTCTTCTTCCTGCCTAACTAGTCTCTCTTGGTTCTCAGTGGATGAAATAACGTGTACTACTTAAGATTCATATTTCCTTTCTAACTATGCCTTGAAGGAGCGGGATTAACTTTCTCAGCTTCTTCTTCAGCAGTAAACTCTAATTGGCTGACAGCTTGCTCAGACAAACACATAGCCCCTGAGGGCTTTTATGGTAAAAGAAAAGAAAACATGGTCACAGAGCTACCATCTCAATACATTTCTTCCACAAACTATAAAAATAGGACTGCATCAAGAAGGCTGAAATAAAGATGTTAGATACTGGCCAATAAAATTTGACAATGACCCCCTATCATTCCTTCTTCCTGAAATATTCTTTCTATTGTCCCATATGAGAAAATATTCTCAACTTTATAAATTCCAATCACGTATGACCATGAACACAATGCTTTGTTGAATCACCCCAGCCAGAAATCTTGGAACTATCTAAAAGCTTGGAACTATCTCACTCATATACTGCCTATGTTTGTCTTTACCTGTGTGTGTGTCTGCTGGAGACATTGTTAATATTCTCCTCAACGTCCATATATTCCTTTTACCCTGCATAGCAGTAATGGGTTTTGAGAAGGATTGACTTTATCCACAAATACAGCCTCATGTCCATGGACATTGATTGATTCAAGTAACTCATGCCTAAACAACCATTGGAGGGCTTTTCCTGGCCCTGGGGAGTTATAAAGGTGTAAAGGTACCCCTTCAATTAGCTTAAAATCCAACACTGTTTCTAGAAATTTTGGCACTGGGACACTCTTTCTTTCTGGATTATAAGGGTTGCAGATGCCTAAACTGCTACAACCATTGTGCTGTGATGAGGCACCCTACAGATGAAGCTGACACAGTGGGAGAAGGCAGAAACAAGGGAATTACATAGAAATAGTGCCAGAGCCATTTCTAACTATAGTTTCTACAGTGATAAAGCATATTAAAAATATCATTCAGATCTGGGATTTGTTATTTCTATTTTCCATTAAGCCAAGTCAAAAAAACGGTTTTAACAGGATTACTAAGTAGATGGATGAAGAGGACGTCATAGAATCAGAAAAGCTTTTGGCAAAGTCTCTCATGAAACTTACATATCCTTTGGAAAAGTATAGTTTGAGTCAATGATCAATTAAACACCAATATCTTCAGGACCATGTCATAAGGCTCGGGCATGTTCAACATTCATGTAACTGACTGGAGTGAAGAAATAAAAGCATACTTAGCAGATTTACAGATTTGGGTAGAATAAGTATTATGTTTGGTGATTAAATAATAACTTAAAATTATCTCTATTGTCTAAGATAAATAAAAAAGATTAATTTAAGTACATATATAAATTTTTGCATTTAAAAAGTGTTTGAATAAGGATGAATGGGTGTGGAAAAACAGTAAGTCAATGAAAAAGCCCTTGGGATTTAGCTCACTACAAACTTCATAGAAACTCATAATGTGACATGCTATTTAAAAAGCTGAGACAGTTTAAAGCCATGATTAACAAAAGTATAATGTCTATGCCAAGAAAATAAAGAACAATTCTGCTTTTTTTGTGGTTAGAGAATATATGGAGTTGCAGGTTCAATTTTGACATTTTAGCAGTTAGTAGGTTATGCTTGAGAAATAGTTACAAATTGGTGTTTCCAGAATTCTGAAGTGTCGTATGACAACTTTTTAAAAGAACTGGGACTTTTTAGTCTGGAAAAGTAAAGATTGATGGAGGCCAATAGAGCAATCTTCACATATGTATTCATTAGATAAATAGGTAATTAACATTTATTAAATGACTGGAACTGTGAGAGATTCTGGAGATGCAAACATGAACCAGACCTGAAGACACAGTTTAGTTGAAGACAGAGTATAAGAAATTATAATATGGTAAGATTAGGATTAAGAAGCAGATGGATATACTACCATACAGGAAATAATAATGAAGCTACCAAACTAAATTTGATAGAAGCATTGGCCTCTAATTTGTGTCTAGAAGGAAGAGTATGAGGTTCCCTTACATAGCAAATGTAAGACAAAGAGATACGAAACTTTTATAATTAGGCCATAGAGAAAACTCGTGGTGAAGCAGGGGAGCTTAAAATAAGAGAATAGATAATAAGATAATTTGGCTGAGACATAAAAAATGGATTAGAATCCTAAAGGGATTGGGGCACCTGGGTGGCTCAGGTCATGATCCCAGACCCTTAGGATCGAGACCCACATCAAGCTTCCCACTCAGTGGGGAGTCAGCTTCTCCCTCTGCCCCCCCAACCCCCACTTGTGCACATGCACTCTCTCTCTCTCTCAAATAAAGAAATAAAATCTTAAAAAAAAAAAAAGAATCCTAAAGGGATTTATTAGGGAGAATAAAGGGTTAAGAATTACCAATATACACACACACAAAAATAACCAATCCAACTTTGAAAATAAAAAAAATGAAGGAAACCTAACTACAATAATTGAATAAAATATATAACATTTAACATTACCATTAACAGAAAAAAAAGGAAATCCCAGAAACATATATAAAAAGTTAATATATGAAAAAAGTGTTATTTCAAATCTGTAGGGAAAAAAGGAGTTATTCAACAAATGAACAAAATTTTCTGAGATAATTGTTTAAATGTTTGAGAAAAATGAAATTAGAACTTGATTTATATGTCTAAATAAATTCCAAATGATGCAACAATTTCAGTACAAAACATGAAATCTTAAAACGACTAAAAAATATATAATTACTTCAGAGAAAGGAAGGTTTTTTTGAGCATAAATTCAAAAGGATGAAAAAAAACCCATAAAGGAAATGATTCATATATTTGGTTCATCAAAGAAGGAGGAGAAGAAGAGAGAAATAAAAGAAAATCAATAAGAGACATCTGCCCTAGTTTCCACCCCGCTACATCCATCAGCACGCAGACCTCTTCTCCGTGTTTCTCATTTCAGTGAATTGCATTCCCATCTACCTAGTTATTCAGATCAAACCTTCAGAAGTCACCCTTGAGTCTCTCCTTTTCCTTATTTCTCCACATCCAATCTGTCTGTAAGTATTGTCTGCTTTACCAATCAACATGGGTTCCAAATCCATCCACATCTCGCCATTTCTCCTGCCATCACTTTAATCCAAGCGACCACAGCTCAGGTTCCTGTAATTGCCTCCTAAGTGGTTTTCCTGCTACCACACTTACTGCTTTAAAATCCCATTCTCCGATAACAATGTCTCCAGCAGACACAGACACAGGTAAAGATGTGTTTATTGCCAGGGTGTTTAAAATGTTGCACTGGTGTACATTACTAACTTACCTAATATTTATTGAGAACCTACTATGCGCCAGGACTATTCTGAGAGTTGAGGCTAAAGCAGTAAGCAAAACAATCAAAATATCTGCTTCATGGAACTGACATTCTAGTGAAGGCAGGGGCCAGGGGAAAACAATAATAAATCAGTCAAACAGTATTTTAGAATATAAGTACCATGGAGAAGTATAAAGCAGGAATGGGACATAGGGACTGCCTGGGAAGTCATCTGTAGTTGTGTGTTTTGTGTACTGCATAGAAGCTTGGCAGAGGGGATGAAGGATTGAAATCCCAGGGAGGTAATTTTTCTAATTCTTCTGCCCAGATGGTGCTCATTTTCCAAATACATCTGCCCGTAGTGAGTATCTTTTTCTAATTTACTCAAAGGCACAGTTCATGGACCATATAGATGGTTCTATTTTAAGAGGATCACTGACTGATACGCAGCGAACACAGTGCAAGGGTGAAAACAGGAATATAATTTAAGAGTACTGTAAAATTCCAGGTGAAAAGTTATAGTAGCTTGAATAGGACTATAGTGATAGAAGCTCTGATAAATGCTCATCTTCTGAACATATTTTTTCCCAGTTTTATTGAGAAATAATTGATATATGTCACTATATAAGTTTAAAGTGTACAGCATGATGATTTGATTTACATACATTGTGAAATGATTACCACAATGGGTTCAGCAAACATTTATCTTCTCATATAGTTACAATAAAAAGAAAAAAAATAATTTCTTCTTTTGATAAGAACTCTTAGGATTTACTCTTTTAACAACTTCCCTATATATCATACAACAGTGTTAGCTATAGTTTCATGTTGTATGTTATATTCCTAGTACTTGTAAGTGGAAGTTTGTACCCTTTGACACTTTCCTGCAATTGCCTCTCCCCCCACTCTCTATTTTCTATGAGTTTGTTTTTGTTTTTTTTTTTAATTCTACATTTAAGTGAGATGATACAGTTTTTATCTTTCTCTGACTTACTTCACGTAACATAATGCCTTCGAGTTCCATCCATGTTGTTGCAAATGGTAGAATTCCCTCATTTTTTATGGCTGAATAATATTCCATAACTTCTTTATCCATTCATCTGTCCATAGATATTTAAGTTATTTACATATCTTGGCTATTGTAAATAATACTACAATGAACGTGGGGTGCAGATAACTTTTTGAGGTAGTGTTTTCATTTCCTTTGGATATATTCGCAGAAGTGGAATTGTCATATGGTAGTTCTATTTTTAATTTTTTGAAGATCCTCCATACTATTTTCCATAGTGCCTATCCCAATTTAAAATCCCACCAATGGTGTGCATGGGTTCCCTTTTCTCCACATCCACACCAGCATTTGTTATCTCTTGTCTTTTTGGTGATGGTCATTCTAACAAGCGTGAGGTGATATCTCATTGTTGTTTTAATTTGCATTTCCCTAATGACTAGTGGTGTTGAGCATCTTTTCGTGTACCTGTTGGCCTTTCATATATCTTCTTTGGAGAAATGTCTATTCAGGTCCTTTGCCCATTTTAATTCATTTTTGTTGTTATTGTTTTTCTATTGGGTTGTGTGAGTTTTTTATATATTTTTGATATTAACCCCTTATCAGATATATGGTTTGCAAATATTTTTTTCTTACTCTGTGTTTTGTCTTTTAACTTTATTGAAACATATCCTATGTTTCAATATGTAGCTTGAAATCAGGAAGTGTTATGCCTCCTGCTATGTTCTTTCTCATGATTTCTTTGGGGTCTGTAGTTCCATATAAATTTTAGAGTTTTTTTTCTACTTCTGTAAAAAATGCTGTTGGAATCTCAGTAGGGGTTGAATTGAATCTATAGTTGATTTTTGATAGTATTGACATTTTAACAATATTAATTCTTCCAACTTACAAACATAGGATACATTTCCATTAATTTGTATCTTCTTCAGTTTCTTTCATCAATGTCTTGTGGTTTTCACTGTAGAGATTTTTCACCTCTTAAATTTTTTCTTAAGGTTTTTAAGTTATTTTTGATGCTGTTATAAATGGGATTAATTTCTTTATTTCTTTTTCAGAAAACTTGTTTTTAGTGTATAGAAATGCTACTGATTTTTGTATGTTAATTTTATATCCTGTATCTTTACTGAACTCATTGATTAGATCTAACAGGTTTTTGCTTTGTTTTGTTTTGTTTTTGGTTGAATCTTTAAGATTTTCTATGTATAAAATAATGTCATCTGCAAATAGAAACAATTTTACTTCTTCCTTTTCAATTCTAACACCCTTAATTTTTTTTTCTCTCCTGATTGCTCTAGCTAGGACTTCTAGCACTGGGTTAAATAGGTGTGGTGAGAGTGAGCATCCTTTTCTTTTTCCTGATCTTAGAAGAAAAGATTTCAACCTTTCACCATTGAGTATGATGTTAGCCTTGAGTTTGTCATTTATGGCTTGTATTATGTTGAAATATGTTCATTCTATACCTAATTTGTTAAGAGTTTTTATCATGAATGAATGTCATATTTTGTCAAATGCTTTTTCTGTGTCTATTGAGATGATCATAGGATACTTATATTTCATTCTTTTGAAGTGATGTATCGCATTAGCTACTTTGCTTATGTTGAGTCACCTTTGCATCCCAGGGACAAATCCCACTTGATCATGGTGAATGATCCTTTTAATGTGCTGCTGATTTCTTTGCTGGTATTTTATTGAGAATTTTTACACCTATATTCATCAGAGATACTAGCCTGTAGTTTTCTATTCTAATAGTGTCCTTTTCTGGGCTTGTTATCAGGACAATGTTGATCTTGTAAAATGAGTTTGGGAGTGTTCCTGGATATATTTTGAAGATGGAAGAAACAAAATTTGCTGTTTGATTGCATTTGGGAACTCACATTTAGACTCATATTGAAATCTAACAGCCCTACTGAATTTGAGCTTTCCATTGTCTTGGACATCATCTCCATCCATTCTCCCTGATGCTTACAAAACTTCAAATGTACTGCCTTTCTCTTGTATCCTTAAGGATTCCAAATCCATCCTCGATCCTGGGCCTTGGCACTTGTTATATTCTACCATGAAGCCCTCTTCCCTCAGACCTTTGCATGGCTTATGCATTCTCATCAATCACTGAACTCAAATGTTACCTATATAAAGAAGTCATCTCTGACCATATCATCCCCAGGCACTCATTACCTTTCTCTTGATTTGTTTTCTATACATAATTTATCACACTCACTAATAGGTAATTATTTATTTGTTTATTGTCAGTCTTATTAGAATGTAAGATCCATGCCATTAGGAATATTATCTTGACCTAAAACAGTAGGTATAGGAGTTGTTGGAGCCTATAGACATTTACTTAGAACTTCCATTATCATTCATAGTTTTGACTCCTGCCTGGAAATAAAATTCTTCTCACCTTTTTGAATGAAATTATGTGCTAATGAAGTGGACTTGCATTGCACAAAGTTGTGAAGAGGGTGAAAGTTTCTTATCTTCCTCCATTCCATTTCCTCTGGAAGTGCGTAGGGCATATTAGTGTGGATAATGGTATCTATTCATTTTAAATTTCCAGATGCTCTACTTTCTCATACTTACCTTGGAAATTATCTTATATTGATAGTGCCCAGTTATGTTACAGATTATAAGAAATTGGGAAGATAAAAATAAAGCAAGTTTACATTAATCAGAAGCAATCATTTAGAACGAATGTTAGTTCTGTGTTGATTATATAATATTTTGTTATCACATACAGAACATCAATTATGTACATGGAGGGTACATAATTGTCTATTTATAGTCCTGCCTAGGGGTAGTTTAATTCTATTGCCAAGCTGCTAGAAATTCAATTGACGCAGTGCAAATTAATGGTCAATGCTAATAATACAAAGTTTATGAGATTTACATCCAAAACAGAGGCTGTTACAAATAACATTTCAATTATTAGTTCTCCTGGTGGTCTTTAATAAAAGAGATGAAATAGTTATCATTGTAAATTTAAAATCCTGGTTAGATTTAAATTTTCCTAAATGTGCATGTTTTTATTAAAAACATTGCAGAGTGTTATAGTAAATTTTTAAGTGCAAGTATCTCAGTAATTTCAGACTCTTTTGTGTGCTAATTGATATAAAGGAAGCAATTTCAAATGATATGCCATTCTTAAGATACCTACAGTGAAATAGACAGTTTGGGTTTATTTCTTTCTGCCTTACTCCCAAAACAACAAAGTACATTGACACTATCAGAGTCTTTACCTTAGAAAACAACTCCTGAGCCGGCAATCGCTAGATATGAGAGGCTCAACCCACTCTGAGTAAACCCAGAAGAAAAAAAAAAAGAAGCCACTCAAAAAATAAAGTCAGGATGAGAGTTCATTTAAATAGAGATAGAGTTCATTTAAATTCCTACATATATTTAGCAAAGTTTGTATGAGTGAGCAAGGAGATAAGGAGAGATGTAAATGTGCGGAAACATGATGGCGAGATGAATTTACGCTGCAATCATCTGCACGTGATCTCACTTCCCACTGACCCAGTCTCTAACTCACATCTTACCACAAGGGCCTTCTATATAGTCTGCCTGCTTCTAGTCTTACTTTTACTTTCTTAAAATCCACCCTCCTTGCTAAAGCCAAAATAGTCTATTTGTCAAGTCATATGAAATTGTTATCCAGAAATTATATTCTCAAAGAAGCCTTTCCTAACACCCAGGTTTGATCATGTGTATCATGAGCTTCCTTCTATATTCACCATATTGTACTGGAACTTAAGTATTCGCATCTCTTTCTCTCTGTGTGTAGACTCTAAGTTCCTCAAGAGCAGGAACTGTCCTATTCGTGTATCCTCCATGCCTCGCGGAGTTCGTGTCATAGAGTAGATATTCAGAAAGCTCTGTTACTCTGAACTGATATGATAAAAGCTTTAACGTGGTAAATTTATTGTTTTTTGTTTTTGTTTTCAAAAATTTTTCAAAAATAAAAACAGATGGGGGCTTGGGATAAAAATGCTTCCCCAATTTATATGCACTTCTATAAGGATGTTTTTAATATTCCAGGTTTTTTATTTTTGACATGGAGTGGTCTAGTTCTGCAAACTTTATTTAAAAAATATTTTTTAATATTATTAAAATATCTTGAGTTCAAAACTTGTAAGGTCTCAAAACCATCACTACGTGTTTTATCTCATTACCAAGGGGCTTCAGTGCGGTGTGTCTGTTTTGTTTCATTTCTTGTATTAGGCAAAAAGAACAGGGACTACCATGGCAATAGAAAATATACATTCTAGGAAATCTTTGCTTCTTGGCAAAATCTAAAGAACCATTGAAAGTCTTAAAAGATATGCTTTAGTATTTACCTACGCTGTGATAATTCTAAGGCCTGCGCAAGATGGACAAGGTCTTGAAAAGGAGGATCTCCTTAATTGTTTCTCATGGCCTACCACCCAACTGTAGTCTAGGTGACTTTTCTTCAGCTGCATACCTTCAGTCCCCCATCGAGTTTGATATAATATCAGTGCTACTTCAGGAGCACTGCATGATTTTTGTGAGTCCCTAGAGCCAGCCATTGACTTGCAAGTCTCCATAAAGCTCTACAAAGCATCAGCTACTCTTGAACAAAAAGCATTGTGCATCCACTATCCCTGGAGAATGACTGTATAAACAAACCTCTCCTGGAGATCAGCATGCCATTGAAATACAATTTGCACCTGGTGGCAAAAGTTGCAAAAAGTCAATACTTGATGAGGGAGAACTTTTAAAATCCTTGAAACAGCAGAGTGGCTCAAGGCTCTTTGTTGTATTTGCAATAAAAGTGTAATCCAGTGTAATATGCAGGTAGTTACCAACTAGAGACAGCCAGCTGTGATACTATTGAACAACATCCCTCTCTCCCACCAAATGAGCTGTTAAAAGAACAAACAGAATTGGTAAAGGACTAATAAGAACTTTGAAAAAATCTTCAGAAAAGGTTACACATCAGAGTTATTCTAGAAGCTGTAACAATTACAGAAATCTTGGTGATCCTACAATGTACATTTCAAATACTTAATTCTAGGTTTGGGAGATGCCTGAAGAGGAAAAGCTGTTTGTATGCTGAAAGAAACTTTGGTGGGGAAACATTAAACTATACAAAACTTATTTATTTAAAAAAATTGGAAACAAGCATGTTTGTTAGAAATACTGCATTTTGTGTTTTTATAAACCTTATGTTACTACCATCTGTAACATTCTACTTTTCTGGAATCTAGCTGGTTTAATTTGGAGTTGATGTTAGTTCACTACACAAATTTTTACATATAACACTCCCTTATCTGTAGTTATGTTGGGTTTCTGAAAAATATTCCATCCTTCCATGCAAATGATAGAAAAGACATGTTGTCCCTTAAAATGTCTGGTGCTCTCAGAGGTAGGATTTATATAATGAGGATCAGAAGGGATTAGAAATGAGTATATATCTAAAAGGATAAAGAAAACCTAAGGTTTTAAATTCACATGTTGATTTTTTTTTTTTAATTTAGTAAAGGGCGGGGCACCTGGCTGGCTCAGTTGGTAGAGCGTGCGACTCTTGATCTCGGGGTTGTAAATTCGAAACCCACACTGGATGTAGAAATTAATTCAGAAAAGGGATAGTGATTCAAATGAAATTTTAAAAAAATGTTCGAGTTCATCTGGTGTGTATAATTTCTGTTTTTAAATGAAACTTCAAGCAATGAAGAAAACCCCTTAGTTCTATAGTTAAGAATATGCAGCATAACACTTTTAGCACTTAAATCAGAAATTGCTTTTGTCTTAGCTAATTAATCACTGGTTATTTTTCTTTTCTTTAAATTTGGCAAGTTTTATTGAATTGCGTGATATTTATTGAAATGAAAATTGGGTACAGGAGTTCTGGAGTTGGAACATTCTTTGATATAAGAAATATAAGTCAAAGAGAGGCTCGAGGAGCAGAACCCTAATAATTTAGGTTTTTCTGGTAAAGGCAGAACAGCGGGAAGTAGAGTTGGTTTGGATGGTAACAAGCTCAACGAAGGCAGGTTGAGTTTGAGATTTGGGTGGGGTTTTCAAGCTTAAATACTTCGAAGGCATTTGAAATATGAACGTAGAAATGAGTATAGAAAACAGAAGTGACGATGAGGGATGCTATTTATTAATATAGACATGAAAGTCGGAACCCTGAGGGAAAAAGAACTCTGCCTGTTGGACGGGGATTTTTTTTAAGTAATAGACAATGTCCCCGATTAAAGAATATAAACAGGAGAGTGAAAAGTAAGAAATATTAGAGATAGAAAAGCCAGTGTTTACTCTGAAAACCATTCAAAAGAAAAGTTTCAGTTGAAGGATGGCTATTATCAGAGCTCAAAGGTGAAATTAGTGGAATGAAGAGAAAAAAATTAGAATAGATAATCAGAGTTGTTTATGATCTTCAAGAACCTTTTAATAAAATGAGAAGTATTTTCCTTCTTTCAAACACTAAGTAGAAGTCATGGATTTGCTACGAGCAGATGTCTTCTGGAGAAGTGATACAGAAATAAATGTCAGTTTTTATTATTTTTGCCTTGTTTTGTTAAAAGGAGTATACTTTTTGACACTTATTGGTAAATCATTTGTAACATGAGATAAGTCTTGTATTTATTGAGTTGTTTACTTTAACAGAGAGTCATAACTACCTGGTTCAAATGTTATTAGAAACTCAGCTACAACTTTTTAAGCATTTTTTATTTAAAGAAATGAAAGTGAGTGATAAAATTGATATCACTAGTATATAGACATGATTCTGTGAGTTGAATTTGCCCAGTCTTTGAAAGGAGTAACTTAAGATTTTACTCAATAAAGTAGTGAATAGGCTGTTGGATTTATATTAAAAAATTTTTCAAGAAGGCATGGCTTTAGATAATATGTCTAAATCTCTTAAAATGAGACCAAATGATGACATTTTATAGCTGATACATATTTTCTTTTAAAATTTTCTATTTTCCATCCCCTCTTTTCATGTCATATTGGCTTTTATATCATTGTTCATTATTTTTAACTCATGAAAAAGTACTGAGTGCTATCATTTTTTTAGTATAATTTTAGAAGGAAATAAGAAATCTTAACATTTGTTGTGGTTTCTTAAGTTAAGACTGAAAGATATAAGAGAAGTAATTTTTCCTCCAAATTCCCTTCTATATATCTTTTCCAGAGAAGATATAATTTCTCCTTATTTAAATAAGTGCTTTATAATGTAGATTAGAATGTATGTTTTATTCTAATATTTTAATTTTTAAACACTCTGAGGTTGTTTTGCCAGTATAAAGTTATACAAAAGCGTATAATTTTCAAAGAAATACTCAGAAATCGTGTTTCCATGTTAATTGATGCATACCTTAATCATTTCGCTTGACCATCAGTCTCTTAGAAAATGCTCTGTCTTTCATTTATGTAAACTCAAAGGCATACACAGTGCCCAAATGATACACAATAGGTACCTGATATTTGCTGAGGAAATCAATGGAATAAATAGTTTGTTTATATTTTACAAAGATTATATATACATATAATACACACACACAATAATATATATACATATATATGTATATATATGTGCCATATATATGCATGCACACATATATATTTATATATATTTCAGTACTACAGTAGGGTTTTAATAAATTTTTATTGAATTTAAACAATCTATTTAAAAGTATCACACAAAGCTGCTTTCCCTTCTTACCTCTTTAACCAAACTTTCTACTCCCACTCTGTAACACAATATATTTTTCTAGTTTAATTTACAACCATTATTTTGTTTATTAGAGATGAGATTCCATTTTGTTTAATTTACCATATCTGGAGCAATGTACAATTTATTAATACTAACTATAATCTTTACTGAACTCTAAGATAAGCCAGTACCCAAGCATAGAGAGGTATCAACAAAGAATCAGCCAGGGAATCAGCCAGACATACTGTGGTCTCTGATCTGCTAGAAAGGATGTTTCACCTCTTGATCTTCCATCTCCCCACCTGCACACAAGAAGAAATTGTACACATCCTTCTCAACTCTATTATTGTATCAAGTTTTAAGAAATGGTAATAGTAATAATAATAAAGTAGTTAATTCTCAATAGAAACTTTGTTCATAAAGCTTAAAAAAAACTAAATTAAATTACACCCTACATTTCATAGGCCTAGTATTTTATTTTATTTTTGTTCATTGAGTGGAAAATTTTTGGACACAATCTCTTCTGAAATGCTCCTGATAATTTAGCCAGCATGTATTTGATAACTGACTTATGTTTCTAATACTAATTATGCCAAAGGCAACATTTTGGGTGATTGTTTCAGATCTAAAAACAAATCAAATAATATGTAATTTCCAAATAGGTTTATCTTTTCAAAAAGAATGGATTACTTTTTTAAAGTTTTATCCTTTACTTGTATTGGAATGTGTAGATTTGTATTTGGTCTTATCTTTCTAAATAGAGGTCTCATAATACAAGTTAGCATTGTGTTCAGAGAATTACAAATCTCATATAGCTGTCTAACACTTTCAACTTAATATGCTTTCACACTTATTAACTCATTTCATTTTCCCACAAAGACATGAGAATTAAATAGACCAAGTATTAATTTTGCTGTTTATAAAATGGGGAGAAGGAGGCATAATGCATATGAATAATTGTTCTCAACAAACCTGGGAGTGTAGCCTCTCTTGATCTGCAGACCTCCAGTCCTGGGTCCTTAGCTTTAATTCCAACTGAAACCGGTCTGGATGGATTTCAGAGTCTGACTGTTTGAAAAGCTAGTGTACCTAGAGCAGTCAGAGAGAAGAATATAAGTAGGTGTTAAAGAATGTGAGACTCTTTTAGAAATTTCCAGAAATAAGAAAGGTCCAGTGTCATCATGGAGGCATCAAAGGTCATCGTTCTGTGCTGTGGGCATTAATATTTTAAGTCCCTCATTTGCACACATAGAGCAGAAAGTCCTGGGAATATTCTTGGTGACAATTAGTGGACTGGATTTTTTCATATGACAAATCTCCACATCTTCAATTAATGGTCTCACCATAAGAGAAGTTCTCTCCTTGGGGTAGCTATAAAATACTTCTATCATCAAATTTTTTAGAAGGAAATAACAAGCACATTTATCCTCAGAACTCTCTGTTTTTCTGTACAAAAATAACATAACCAGTTTAAACAAAGTTGACAGCATCACAGTGAGTTTTGGCCGTCCAAAATTTTAGAGTTGGCTATCGGACCAGTTCCTAGAGGTTGCTTATGTAAAGCTCATGGCAACAGCAGCTCATGAACTTTACACTTCATTGTGCAAAAGCCTATTTGGAAACGTTAAGCCTTTGGCAAGATACGGGATCACTAAATCATCCTTGCATGGTTTAGAAATTCTTGTTCATGAACAGAACCAATAACAACACTGTGTGCCATATTTTCAGCATTGAGACTGTGCTTCATTAAAGGAAATAGCCATGTCCATATCCTGCAGGGGGCTACATTTAAGTTTCTATCACATAAAATGGAATATTGAGAGTTTAAAAAATTTTACTGATATAGTATCTAGAATGGGGAATGAACAATTAGCACTACCAAAATTCAGAAAAGGGATTCTGATCTGACAGTATTTTCTTCTATTATCATTGTAATAATTAGAATTGACTTTTAAACATTTGTAAATGTATGTGATGTATGTGTGACAAATATCCATCTTTGATATACAACCATCTGGAGGGTCAAAAGGGCAATGGACTTTAGGATCACACATACTGGGTTTTGAGCACAACTTTATGTCATCATTTATTCAGGTGAGATTTGTTGAGCACTGTCAGGCACTCCATCAGCCACCAAAATTACCGTGATGGGCACAGAGGCACTGTTGAGTGGGGGAGATATGCATTAGACAGAATAAATCCACAAATAGTTTTATAATTGAAATGTGAAAATGATTTCAAGTTTATGTACAGGCTATTATAAATAGGAGACAGAAGGGACACAGAAATTCAGGGGGATGTTTGCCAGATAAAGACTGTTCCAGTTAAATTTGAATTTCAGATAAATAATAAATAATTTTTAGTATAAGTATGTCCCAAATATTGCATGGCAGATACATGTACTAAAAATTATATATTATATTATATTATATTATATTATATTATATTATATTATATTATATATAAACCCCCCCACCCCCAAATTTGCCAACCCTGGGAAGGGAACGCTAATCCCTAGAGCTATGCACACATAAGGAGAGTCAGGAGAGACCTCCCTCTCTGGAAGAAACTGTTTATAAAAAATATTTTATTTATTTATTTATTTATTTATTTGGGAGAGAGAGAGAGAGGGAGAGAGAGAGAGAGGGAGAGAGTGCGTGAGTGGGGGCGGGGAGGAGCAGAGAGAGAGGGACAAGCATACTCCACGCTGAGCGCAGAACCCAAATGGGGGGCTGGATCTCAGGACCCTGAGATCACGACCCAAGCGGAAATCAAGAGTCCAGCGCTTAACCAACTACGCCACCCAGGCGCCCCTGGAAGAAATATTTAAATCAACCCTAAGAGATGAATGGCAATTGGCTAGAAACAAGAGAGGGAAAAGAATATTCCAAATACATAAAGTATTAGATTATACGACGCTTAGGGTATGGCAGCCCTCCTTGCGTGCTGTGGGCAGAGAGAAGGCTGACATGAAGTGTACTGCGTGGGCGGGGCAGGGAAAGTGGGTTCAGGGTGAGACCCCAGATCTTTCAGGGCCTTTTCTAATGCCTTACTCTTCTTCTTCTCCATTTTCCATATGGATATTAAGATCGTAGTAATGACCCAGGGGAGGAGATGTATGCATAATAGGAGGTGCAGAGCTGACCCCGAATGAACATTTGTTGAGTATTTCTCATAATGTTCACCCTGGCTGTAACTCATCTTGTCATCTATGGAGACTTTTATTGTTTTGTTTTGTTTTATGTGAGATGTTTTCCACTAGCTTTAATTTTTCCCCAGCTTCAGGTCTGACTTTTCAAGATAATCTGCTCTGGCTTTTGTGCGTTGTCTGGTGTATTACCATATCACATCTGAAGTTAGGAGCAGTTCTGCCAATGGGTACCTACATATCCTGCAAATGATCATTTCTGGGTTCTCCACTTTCTCTCAGGGAAATAGCTCACTCACTGATACCGGCCCCAGGTACGTTCATCTTCCTTTTCTTTTTTTATGGAGAATTTTCAATGCATTCTTTTCTCAGGGGTTATTTTGTAACCACTTTAAAATGTTTCTATGGTTTTCAGCTAAAGTGTCATCATAGTGGGGAAAAAATGTCTCCTTTCCTAATATCCTGGCCTCCTCCCCTCCACTGCTCACCACCCCAGAGACAACTTCTGTCTAGTACTCCGACATGCTGATTTTGAGTGAGCTCGTCGGCCTGGGAGTGGCAGCACGGGGCCAGAACTCTCAGTGATGAATGTCAGCACAGCGGCCCCAGTCTTTCTGCCAGACAGGAGGCTAACAGGCAAACGGCGGGGAGTTCACAGGCTTGGAGGGGCTTGTTAGACAGGGTTCAAAATTCTCATGAACACCACTCTGCCACTCCACAGAACAGCTGCAGCCTCAACAGTGGGAGTCTTCACACTGATTTTTCAAAAAGCTCCCCCTCCAGAATGTAATGTCATATTACACTGTTAAGTGCCCTGCATCACAGTATATTGTCATCCATCATAATCTGCTCTCACCATTTGCTGCAAAGTTGCTAATTTGGCTGGAGAATATTTCACTTATTAGAAAGAGTTTTCTCTCATTCTCTCCTTTTCTGAGAATTTGTCAATTTGCAGCTTTCAGAACTTCTCTGTGTGACTCAAACACAGTCCTTGCTTTATAGCAGTGTAGTTATTAGCCACTTTAAATTAGTTCATACTAACAAATAAGGGATTTCTCAGGGAAAACCTCCTAAGAACTTAGATTAGATAAGAGTGATCTGCTTATAAAAATATTTCATCCACTGGATGAGGTTAAAATGTGTGCATTCATTCAACAATGAAGTTTTGGCGGTCTCCCATGTTTCCATTCTAGACACTGGAGGTAAAACAGTGAATAAGACAAAGTCTCTGTCCTTATTTAGCTTGCATTTTCCTAGAGAGACAAACCAGATCTCTATAAATAAATAAAACATATAATTCCAGATGCTGGTAATAGCTATGAAATAAAATACATGCAGGATAAGGAAGCTCGATGGGGGCAGTGGAGGGGGGTGGCTTTTTTTAATAGGGTAACCATGGAGAGGCCCTCCAAAGAGGTGATATTTGAATTGAGATCTGAGGGCATGCATGTATCAGGAGCACATACAAATTTGGGATTTGGGAAGATTAATATAAAGAATGTATTTATATTAGTGGGTGCACAGCAGACTCTAAACAAACATTTGTTGACTATTTCTCATAATGTTCATGCTATCGATACGAGGGTGAATAGAATTCTAGGTGTAAGGACAGCAAATATCAGGACTTGTGCAAGTTAGAATCTCCGAGAAACAGAGAAAAAAATTAGTGTGCAAAAGTTTTACTACTACTGAGTATTCTTAAGATCAGTGCCTGTAGAGGAGAAGAGCAGACAGCAGGAAGGAAGGTTTGAGCACAGAGAGACATCGAGCACAGTGAAGCTCCGCTGGGGCCTAGCTGACCTTTGAAGGAGCTCTAAAGATGCAGTGATCTCTCAGAGCCACTGTGCGTTAGGGCAAGAGGGTCAGGCCTTTACCTCCCTGTGTGGATTGGTCACTCTGTGTGGGCTCTCTCAGGAAGAGATGTGATCCTGTTGGGCAAGGCGGTTCTCTTCAGCCTAGGCATTCCCTAGACGGACTGACAGCTGAGGGTTATTGATCAATAGCACTCCCAGCAGCAAGGTGCTAGGAGACAACTCTCCATGGGTCTCTTACTCTTCTCTACAATCAGAAGTACTTCACTCCTATTACAAGTCCTTCAGGAACTGAGCGGTGCAGTACAGGTCCCACTAGGATGAGTAGGCAACTAAATGTCATTTGGGGAACTCCCGGATTCCTTCAAATCAGACATTCAAATTCTATGTGTATCACATGATTCTACATAATCTCTTTATTTCCTTTGTGTAATAATATGAAGATCTTGGTCTACCAGATATGAACCGTTGTGTAAGTGCTTTATTAATTCAGTTAAGCAAATATTTTTTGAAATGCTTGTATAATGCTTTGTCTTCAAAGAGCTTAAAATCTACTGGAAGAAGTAGATATAAAGTCAACTCGATATAATCCATAATGCAAGAGCAAGTGAACTGGGGTAAACAACAAAGTATTTTGAAATACAAAGCATAACATATTTTTAAGTGAAAGGTAGTAAAATTAAATAGAAGGAATAATGAAATGCAGAGGTTACCCTTAAAGTAGAATGTTCATGCATTTGGAACGGGAGGAAGTCTTTGAAATTGAGTCATACAGGAGAGCTAGCCTGTAAGCAGGGAATATAATGGTGACTAGGCTGGCTGGCTGGGGAGGAATGTTGTGCAGGGATGTAGTGAGAGGTCAGATGGAAAAGATAATTCATACTTAGAATGCTTTTTTTTTTTTTAAAGATTTTATTTATTTATTTGAGAGAGAGAATGAAATAGAGAGAGCATGAGGGGGGGGAGGGTCAGAGGGAGAAGCAGACTCCCTGCTGAACAGGGAGCCCGAAGTGGGACTCGATCCCATGACTCCAGGATCATGACCTGAGCCGAAGGCAGTCACTTAACCAACTGAGCCACCCAGGCGCCCCATACTTAGAATGTTGCAGACCTTGAATGTACTACCGAAAAATGGGGACTTCATTCTGTAGGCTAGTATCTCAAAATGTGGCTATGAGCACCTGCATTAGGATGCCATGAATATTTAATAAAAATTCAGACTCTCACACTGCATTCCATACTCTCTGATTCAGAATCTCTGAGCTAGTTCCCTGAAATCTGTAGTTTTCATAAGCTTCACATGATGGAGGATCTCTGCTCCAGATAATAGGACACCACAGAAAACTCCATTACCTGCCTCCATAATTCTGTAGGGTATGTGGGGAATGTTTCTCACACTTAAAGTGTCAAACTGAAACATTCCAGGAATTATGACCTCGAAGTATTTCATTTGAAACAATAAATTAGTAACTTAATATACTCATACTCCATTTACCCATTTCTGTTAATACAGAACGGCCCAAGAACTTTCTCCTCTTGCCAAAAATACTCACTTTTCTAAGATGCTCAGAAGCTGTCAGTCCCATAGTTGCTATTCTCCAGTTCTTAGTGAAACAGTTTCCTTTCTTCTGATCATAAGAATCATTTTTACCCTTGAATACAAGGGTAGAATACATTTCTACCCTTGAAGAAGTTTCTTCAGGGCCCTTGGAGACTCTGTTTTCTGAGTTGCAGTTATAGCAAAGAGTTTATTTTTTTGTTTATGATCTGTGAATTCCTTCCCAAATCTCTGAAGCTTCAGATCCCTTAGAAGCTAGTCTCATCTTTTATTTTCCACTTATAAGTCAACCCAATAATTTAAATTTTTTTCCAAGGAACTTTTCCCCCCTTGCTTCAGTCACAAACATTTGTTTTTCACCTGCTTCATTTTAGAAATCCCTTGTTAGTATTTTCTTTTATGTCAGTCTTCCTTTCCTTAGGAACTTGTGTCAGGTCCGTGCACGCTGATGGTGAAGTGATGCATTTTATAAAACATATCAGATTCCTCACCTTTCTCATTTATTGCTAGTAGGATTGTCACAGTGGTAATGCAAATAGTATAAATAACGGTGCTTCTCTTTGCTCATTTTTCCTCCTCCAAATCACATCTGACTATTTTTACATCTATTCTCACATTTTGTTTCCCCAGAGTTCTTTTGTGGTAGGAGAGGAAATCATTACTCTCCCTTTGCAAAATAGTCAAACTCGGATGCTAGCAAGATTAAGGAATTTCCCTCAGAGCCATGTAGTAAGAGGTTGGGTGAAAGAGGAAAATTGAGAGAAGTCATGCCTTTTCTGGCTATGAAGGCATGGTAGGTCCAAAATTAATTAGTGGTTATTTCCAGCCTTTCCTTCTGACTTCTACAGGAAGTCCCACCTTTACAAGACCCAAAATGTTAAAAAAAAAAAAAAAAAGGAAAAAGGAAAAAATTAAAAGTTTAAAAAAAATCAACAAAAGGGAGAGCAGAAGTGAGGGTTAAACGATTAAAAATGTGGATAAAGATGTGAGGAAAATTCATTTATTTTTCAAAAATTTTTAATGAAAATGTAGAATAAAGAAATAATAATAGATCTTCTATACCTGTGAGAGATATGGATATAGGGAAATGATATTTTTAAAAATGTTGTTTACTATAATTTCCCTTCCACTATGTGTCAGAATGCAATTAAAACACTTTGGTGTTTTAACCAAAACAATTGGTTGCTGGTGTTGGATGTCTGGGACTGTGATTCTGCTCTGAATCTGGCCCCATGGGTCTCTGGATTCATAGTTGTTAACAAGTAAAACTTACAAAGCAATTGTAAGCAAATAGGCCTTGCACGTTAGAAAAAGAGAGAAAAGTGTCTGCGCTAATGTTTCCAGAAAGGGGGAGAATTGGTTCATCCCTGAGGCATGAGGAATGAGTCTTCCCAGGGATGGCTGTTCTAGTCTAGACTCAAACCAGAGGGGACAGCTAGGGCCACCTGGACAAGCCAGGTGGGCTGGAAGCCATGAGGACGGGGCCCAAGGACCACAGGTAGGGAGTGCAGCTGTAAGTAATAGTAACAGTAGCAGTACGAACTGTCTGCCTGAGCCATGAGATGTTCCTGGGCACAGAGGAATAAAGAAGTGTTGCGGCAGGTTGGTGGGAGGAGGGCAGCTCAGAATTCTAGTGGTTATATTGTTGAGTTGGTCATTGATGATTGGTTTTGTTGCCACTGTAGGGGTTGTAAGTCCTCAAGTGTACTTTCTCCGGCATCACCTATGGGACCTATCATGTCTATTCCTCCAAACAAAGCAAACTGCTGTTACTCTGGCATCCTGCTGTTCCCCTTGATAGTCAGATTTCTAAGAAACATTCTCTATGGATGATGACTCCACTTCCTCGATTCCTCTCTTCTCCTTGCCACCCATAGCCAAACCCACCACCAGTTGCTAGTGATTTTGTCATCAGACACCATGCAAAATATATTCACTCCTGTTACCACCACCGGTTCGCTCTGACCTGGACTACTATAGAGCCTGCAGAGTCTCTTCTGGTGAACAATGCACGTGCTCACATCATGTGATTGCAGGGAGAAAAAGAGTCATGGCTGCAGAATGTGAGTGCCAGCAACCCTGAGGGTTGTGTTTGTCACTGTAAAAGCATGAAAATGTAATTCTCGTTTTACATGTCAATCTTGTGAGCATGGTTCATGTGAATCTGTCTTTGAGAGGTCTATCCATTCATAGTGAACTGGAAAAAAAATTCTAAGCCTGAAAGATTGAGGGTGAGGCCAGGACTAGGTGCTATCACCAAGGCACCGTCCAAAAGAGTCCACCGGTCTCTCCACCCTAGAGCAATGCTGTCTCTTTTCTTGCAAGTTCTGTAGTCACAAAAGTGACTTCAGCCTTCTATTTGACTTATTTAACCAGGTAACTTTGCAGGATAGGTGTTCAAGTTCTTTGGACTGCTTCTGGGTTTACTTCAAAGAGCTCCTGCAAATCACTAGCTTCTTTTCAAAGATAATTGGTTGAATTTCAATAATAGAAAGGTGTTATTGGACTGGACTCAAACAGTTTTGAATATTGCCCATTTCTGATTTAGTGATGCTGATAATTGACTCAGTTACAGTAAGAACTGCATATTTATCTGAACTTAATATTCATTAATACCGTAAAGGAAACAATCATCTACAATGGCTTTTATTTTTATCAAATCTCAAAATTCTCAAATCAGTACGGGGCTATAGGGGTGTTCATCAACCATTATCACAATCTCATTATCCTTATTTTACTTTATCTTGGTTTTTTTTCCCCTTTCAGTTTTCTTTTCTTTTCTTTTCTTTTTTTTTTTTTTTTTGTATTTGCTTTTCTTAATCTAGGTGCTTCATGTAATGTTTTAAGAATTTCTTAAAACCAGTCTGATTTTATTTAGTCATTACATTTTAAGGTATGTTAATGCTTATATCCAATAAGAAAATGCTGCTTCTCTTAAAGTATAGAATTATAGCTATGGATCTTTTAGGATTACTTTTAAGTGGTTTTCCTGTAATAATCTCTAGCAGAATAAAAATAAAAACTTGGTGACTTGTCCCATTTTAGTTTTCACTATTTCACTTATTCTTGATGTATAATATAATACATATAATTAAATGCTTCTTAGCTGTATTAGGGTATTGGTTTATTCAGGGTTTGATAAAACTTAAATTACGTAATAACTTATTGCATTAATTGTATATGTATATAATCATATGTGTCTTACATAATATGGAGTAAAATGGCTTTCTAAAAGATCCATAGCATAATGAGACCTAGCTTAAGGGTGACTTTTGAGCATGAGCAATCATTAACTTTTGAATTTCTTTACCTTTGAAACACTTTTTTAAAAAACTAGTTTAATAATGTCAACCATTTAAGTTGACTATAGGGTTTATATTACCTTGCCTATTTACTTATGGAAATCTTCTATGTATAAAATGCTATTCTTCTACCATCACCTATATTATTGAAGTAATCTACAATAGTAACTTTGATTTATGCAACACACTATTTCTAATAAATTAGAACTATTTTATACCATCTTATTAATTCTTTTAACATTACTATGAAGTACAGGATGAAATGAGTGGCATTTATTAACATCTTCATTTTATAGTTAAAGAAGCCAGATGAAAAGGTGACTTAGTTTTCCCCAAATTAAAAAATCAAACTGGTTGGATGACAGAGAGAGAAAATATTAGACTTCAAGTTCCCAAATCTTCAACTAGTATATAAGCTACAGCTTTGTTAAAGTCACTAAAAGTTTTGCAAGTGTGCAAATACATGCAAATACATTTTCACATCATGTATGTGTGTGTATACATATGTATACATAAATATCCCATTCCATTCCATTCTTACAAAAAACATAAAAGCAATAATATTCAGGTAGCATTTTATCATTATGAACAATAAACGTTTTCTTCCTCTCTCTTTCTCTCTCTCTCTCATTAATCTGTGTGTGTGTATTAAATTATTCAGTTCTTAAAAACTCTACAACTCAGGGAAAAGCCACTAAATGGAAAAAAGTTCATTAATTTTAATGGAAAAATTATGATGCATTACAGCTGCAAAAAAATTCCCAAATATTTTTCACAGATATAAAAATATATTGACTGAACAGTAAAAAAACAAGTCATAAAAAACAATTTGGAAGTAAATTCAGTCTGTTCATAAAATAGAACATAGTAAAGGCTAATTATACTTGTTCTTTTTTTTTCTGTACTATTTTCATCACAAATATTTCCACTTTTGGAGAGCTCATAGTTACCCATTTCAAAATAAAATTGTAGCACAAAAAAAACATTTTTAGGTAGAACTAAAGGCTATGAATAGGGAGGCTTTTAAACACTGAAATTGCTCACATACAATAGCTAAAATAACCATAAAAAAAACTAAACAACACAATTTGGGTTGATCCAAAGATAGCATGTTCTTCAAATTTATTTTCTTTATAATAGAAACTGTCGTTTCACATAAGTTGGTGAATGTGTCTTTGCCTGAACTCAAAATCTCAAACTATCACTTCTTAGCGTGTTTATTTCATGGTGTGTGTGAAAAGTGATAATAATCCCCCAAATGAGTAGTTTGAAAAGTATTGTAATTTTTCAAGGGCCATTGTATTGAAAAATTATTACCTGAATGGTCATTGTGTGACGCATCCAATGAACTCAGAAATCAAACTTTTCTTAATTGATTAAGGTGGACCCCAGGAGGAGAAAAAAGTAGCACTCCCTGGCAGGAATCCTGGCTGTATTGTTTAAAAGAAGCAGGGAGGAGAGGCACCTGGGTGTCTCATTTGGTTAAGCATCTGCCTTCAGCTTAGGTCATGATCTCAGGGTCCTGGGATCAAGCCCTGTGTCAGGCTCCCCACTCTGGGACTCTGCTTCTCCCTCTTCCCCTCTGCCCCTCTGCCCGCCTCGCCCCCACTCGTGCTCTTTCTCTCTCTCTCAAATAAATAAAATAAAATAAAATAAAATAAAATAAAAGAAGAAGCAGGGAGGGACTGAAATGCACAATGCCCAGTATATAAGAAGCCATTCAATCAGAATGGCTCTAGTTGTAAAGACAAACATTTTACAGTTTGATATTGAGCTTAAGCTGCTGAGTTATTGAAAGTCGTCATTCTAGGCTAGTGATAATCAGCTTTGACTGACCTGTTTCCAGAGTTAGAAAGTGATATTCTCAGTAAATAGATGTTTGCTATAAATTTATGAAAGACAAAATGGCCCAGAGCACAAATCCAATCATTTTTCCCTATAAGCAGTGGCTGTCCATGAGAAAGGGGCTTCCAGTTTTCCTTAGCAAGTAAGGTCAGGCAGTGAAGCAAGGATTTAATAGAACTTATTCAATAATAATCTGAAGAGTTTGTACAGCTGGCCCAAAAGGCGGTCATCCAAATAACTATTTGGTGCAGAGAAGGGTGCAGATTTAACAAACCAAATTTCAACTATTATACTTTGCTGGAGGGGAGTAGTCAAGACAATGAAAGTAATTTACTCAACTTCCCCAGAACTTTTAGGTAAAGCAATTGTCAGCTTCACTAAGCTGCTGCTGGAAAGCTTTGTGCGGACGCGGCCACTCACATTAATACAGAGGACTGCAAGGTTTTTTTTGTCTGGTTTTTTTCTATAGGATATTGTGGGCCTACATGAAGCACATTAAATTTTCATTTTATTTAAATAGAAATCAACAAATTTCTTTCATGTTGCCACATTGTCTGATTCATTTAAAGACACATAGACTTTTTATCTTGCAAATATGTTATTGGCATCCCTGTGTTTTATATTCCTTTTGTCTTAACCATAAAATACTACTTATATAGGGACTTTTTCTGGAAAAAAAAAAAAGAAAAGGAAAGGTTCCATTATCTATTTCCTTCTAAAGTGCCCCTCCCTTAATAGTAAGTTTAAATATTTAAATTTATCATATTAGAGTTTTTGTTTAATTATGTTAAATCTAATGAATTTTATCATAATAAACATTAGCATTTACTATATAATTAATCTTCAAAATGTATAAAGAGATTAATTTCTTAATATGATATTGAGTACTAGCCTCAAATTTGGTCTCAGAGTCAGGTTGTCTGATCTTCTAACCAGTATCCATCTCTTCACTGAATGGATCTTGGACATGTTCCTGGACAGCATGCTTTAGATTTCTCATGTGTGAAATGGAGATTATAACAGTACCTACATTACAGAGTCATATCAGACTTAAATGAGCTAATCAAAGTAAATGCTATTAAAGTTCCCAGCACATAGCAAGAACTCAATAAATTTTAACTATTACTACTATAGCATGGACAAATTTCTTTCCACAATTCAACTGTGGAAGAAATACTGTATTTTAAAATTTTCTTAGATCAACTTAATTTTAAATTCTGAGCCTCCATTTCACTGAAAAATGGAAAATTTAGCTTCATTCAACCATGCGGGTTCTCTTCATGTCTGAGGTCGGTCAAGCTGCCAAAATTCTAGGATGTTTGGCAATATCAGAAATGAAAGCAGGAAGATTGGTGGTCCATGATCTGTCCCCGTTAGTTATCAATGAGGTCCTCACTGTGCCATCCAACAGTGTTCCTTCATCTTCACTGCCCTGTTATGACCTGTTTTAGGCAGAGGAATCTCTGACAAGTCTGGGATCCCCACACCTAGTTCACTCTCTGACGAACTCTAGGATAAATTCTTACTTTGAGCTCCTAACATATCTTCTACCCTGTGGGACCCATAGATCTTGGCTCTTCTTTTCTAGTTGTGGAAAGCCCTTAAAACAAACAAACAAACAAACAACCCTGTTACTGACTTGAATGAAGAAATGAAAAAAAAAGTTCAAGGAAAAGCATAGATTGGATATATCTAGAATGCCTTTCAACATTATTTTAAAATAAAATTTAAAAATCATTCCTTTTAAGAAACTTTACCCTTTGACCATGTCCTCACCTACCTAGCATGCCTTATTTTTTCTTTATAGCTTGGAACTTTCTGATATATTTTTCACATGGTATAATAAAAGGAGTCAAGGAGTCACCCACGAGTGAGTGCTATGTGACGCCTCTGTTGCCATTCCTTGCCTTTCACTCCACCACCTCCTATTGATGAGAAATTGGTGGAATGGCTGTCTGTGCTGGTAAACATTAAATCTAATACCTCCTTATATCTCCTCTTCTCTCCTGCCAGGGCGGCAATGATACTAGAGTGGAACTGGCTTGCCTCAAGTCAGGAGACAGTTGTGCATGATAAAAGAAACAAGTGTTGACTATATTACGTAAAGAGTTCCTTAAAATGCACCTAAGTAAGCTGCATCATTTAGTCTGAATATTAAATGACATTAGGATGCATTGGTGACTGACATCTATTAAATCTTGTTTTCAGAATATAGTTTAAACTTGCCTAATTTGAGAAAAAGTTTTCAGTACAGGATTATAGTGCATTCTCTCTCAAAAAAAGTGTATCTCAATTCCACCATGGCAGAAGAATATGAAATTTCCAAGAGAAAAACACTTCAAGTATGATTATGCTTCAAAATTAAGAAAAAGTGAAATTCTGTATTGTTTTGTTTCTGTCATTTGAAGAACTTTGCCTTTGATGTGATTACATATATTAATGATAAAAACATTTGCTTTGTATGTATATAGGGGCTCAATAATCACAAATTTTTTTGCTAGCTTCTATCATTTGATCTTTGTAACACCTCTGTGAGATAGGCAGAGAAGGTATTAAAATGATCCATTTTCACATGAGGAGATCCAGGTTCAGAGAAGCTTGATCAGAGAAGATCTGTCCAAGGTTACAGAGATTATAAGTGCGGGACCCAGAACCTCAAATCTGGCCTTTTGATTCAAACCTAATACTCTCTTCATTTATAACCTGAAGACAGGTTATAAATCTGGGTGGCAAATGGCATCCACTTTGCATGCCAACCCTGATAAATTGGAAAGTACGCTTGAGATAATTTGTGAAGGACACATAGAAGATAGCCAGGTAAGGATAGGATGTTTCAGGTAGAGACAACCACATACATAAAAGCCCAATGATATAAGACCACATGTAACATTCAAAGATCTCCAACTATTTTTCTTTATTTAAACTCAAAATGCTTCTTTATTTTAAAATTGTTTGCTTTGCCTTCTGACTCTCTAATGGAAAATCCTCTCTTGATAATGCCAGGCTCCTTTGAGCCTCATTGTGGCTCACTACAGCTGGGTCTCCACAGTCATGTCAGGCCTCTGGATCATTTATTCAGACTTACTGCCAGGTTAACCTGATGGCAGTTACCCAGTGATGTGTCTTTCTAGACGTTTGTTCTGGATAATTAGAGAAAGGCTTCATCATGCCTAGTGACCGACTATGAAATATTTTCAGATTTTATACCAAAATCATGAACAGAATGAATAAACTCCCTTGATAATGAGGTTCAAAATGTTGCTATTTAATTAAAAGATTTTGGAGATTTTCCCATATTTTCAATTAGTAATTTATGATAGTTGTGTCTCTGATGAAAATTAACATAATGTAACAATAATTATTATTTTCTTAGCCAACATTATTTTGCCTTTGCTATGTCTCATGAACTTCTAGAGAAATTTACACAAATTATATTACCTGTAATCCTTACAATAACCTACTTATCTCCATTTTATAGATGAGGTAAATTAAGATTAGAGGTATGAAATAACCTGATAAAACCACAGAGCCATTAAGAGATGGAACAAGGTTGTGAACATGTCTTTCTGTTCCCAAACATGAGTGTTCTTAATCATCTCTTGTATCATAGTTGCTAACTTCAAAGGTAAAAAGAAAAGCAGACAAGAAAAAGAGTCTGCATGTATATACAGCAGTCCCTCCAACACTTTCCATAGAGAAATATCACCTAATAAGGGTAAAAAATAAAAATTGTTTGCTCAATACATATTTATTAGCACATGTAAACAAGTCAAGTTGATTAGATTATATTCAGTCCATTTCTCCAATATTTCTTCTGGTAACTTTACTTATAATGATCCCAGTTCATATTTTGACTCAAGATTTGTTTCGGAACACTGCTTCCAAGTTGGTGTTTTAGCTTGAACTTGCTGGAACTTTGGTGAGAACTTTCATCAGAAAAATAAAAATGCTCACGCCACCCCACCCCCCCAAACCTGGCTTCATTTCTATAAAGAAAACTGGACTACAGATCTTATGTACTCAAATCCTTTTTGCTTTTTTAAGGCTTTGTATTGTTTTCCCAACAATAGTTATTGATCTGGTTTCCTTTGACTTCCAGAATATTGCCTAACAGAAGATTAGCGATATAGCAGATTTTCTGGTCAGCATTCAACTTTCTTTTTCCAGTGGAAATCTTCTGCTGCATATGGGGTTACCCTGATTTAGAGGGAGCTATAGTGATTCAGAATCACTCCCACATCTACTTCTGCCAATGAATGATTACCACATGGTTATCTGAAAGATTTTGGCTATGTTTTAATCTTTTTTTTCCCATTTTATTATTATTATTTAAAGATTTTATTCATTTATTTGACAGAGAGAGACACAGCTAGAGAGGGAACACAAGCAGGGGGAGTGGGAGAGGGAGAAGCAGGCTTCCCGCAGAGCAGGGAGCCCAATGCGGGGCTCGATCCCAGGACCCTGGGATCATGACCTGAGCCGAAGGCAGACGCTTGACGACTGAGCCACCTGGGCGCCCCTCCATTTTATTATTTTTCACTGTGATAAATGTACTCTTTTTATTATTTTTCACTGTGATAAATGTACTCTTTAATCCCCATCCCTTATTTCCCCCACCTCCCTACCCACCTCCCCTCTGGTAATCATCAGTTTGTTCTCTATAGTTAAGTCTGTGTCTTGGTTTGTTTCTCTCTCTCTCTTTTTTTCTTTGCTCATTTGTTTTGTTTCTTAAATTCCACATATGAGTGAGATGATATGGTATCTGTCTTTCTCTGACTGACTTATTTTACTTAGCATTATACTCTCTAGCTCTATCCATGTTGTTACAAATGGCAAGATTTCATTCTTTTTGTAACCGAATAATATTCCATTGTGTATATATATACCACGTCTTCTTTATTCATCTGTTGTTGGACACTTGGGCTGCTTCCATAGTTTGGCTGTTGTAAATAATGCTGCAATAAACATAGGCATGCATGCATCCCTTTGAATTAGTGTTTTTGTATTTTGAGGGTAAATACTCAGTAGTGTGATTGCTGATTGTAAGTTAGTTCTTTTTTTAATTTTTTAAGGAACCTCCATACTGTTTTCCACAGTGGCTGCACCAATTTGTATTCCCACCAACAGTGCAAGAGGGTTCCTTTTTCTCCTCATCCTCCCAATATTTGTGCTTTCTTGTGTTTTTTATTTTAGCCATTCTGACAGATGTGAAGTGATATCTTATTGTGGTTTTGATTTGCATTTCCCTGATGATGAGTGATGTTGAATATCTTTTCATGTGTCTGTTGGCCATCTGTATGTCTTCGTTGGAGAAATGTCTGTGTATGTCTTCTGCTCATTTTTTAATTGTATTATTTGTTTTGGGGTATTGAGTTGTATTGGTTCTTTATATATTTTAGATAATAACACTTTATCAGATATATATTTGCAAATATCTTCTCCTACTCAGTAGGTTGCCTTTTAGGCTATGTTCTAATCTTAATGAGCAGAAAGGTGCTCAAAAAAATGGAAACTGTTTGCTATTAATTTCCATATTTCTTGTCTCGAAATGAACCTACTTATTGCTTTGGAGTATTAGATATGATGTAAGTGAAGTACTTAACAGAGTACCTATTCTAAAGTATGTGATCAAAATGTTGTCCCATTATCTTTCATTATTTCTTTAAGTAAACCACTTAGATTATTAAGTATTTACCTTTTAAAGAAACTTATTTAGCATCTATTAAAAGTTTGCTCATTTTTGATTGGGCTATTGATAGAACTGTAAAACAAACAAACAAACAAACAAAAACAAAACCAACAACAACAACAAAAAAAAAAACCCAAGAAACAAAACCCTACTGCACTGTTTTACTCCTTTAAGCCTTTGGAAATGACTGAGTCCTGAATTCTGTCAATTTTAACACTATCATGCAATTTTAATAAACCATACTTTGAAGCCAAAATTAAGTGCTTCCTGAAAATAGTGTATTATAAGATAGATGGATTCCCTCTGCAACGAAGTTAGCTTCCTCTTGACCTGAAAATTCCTTTGTACCTTAATTAAAGGGTAGAGCAATGAACACTAAGCAAGGCACTGACAAAAAAAGCAAAATACATTCCTTCAGGATTGCTGGGTTTTTTTTTTTTTTGGTCTAGGGCTTATCCAACAAGCCATTTTCCAAGTGTTTATTAAATCAAGCAAAACAGTGTTTTTCACATGTCTTAGTGCTTCTAGAATCAAATCAATTCAAAATAGGTGAGGAAGGGAAGTGTGTAAATCACAATTTACATTGAGAAATTGATTCCTTTCCCCAAATGAGACCATGCTCTCTGTCAGAGTGCAGGAACATCAAAGCAACTATGAACAATGAAAATGAAAACAGAGGTTTTGAAATGGAAATTGAACTTTTAATGCTTTGCTTATGGTATATAGGATGTTACTATGGGTTAAAAACAGTCTCCCTTTCCGATTTTTCACATCAAAGTAAATTAGTAATTTTATTTTCATTGCTATTCCGAGTAACTATATTTGTATTTTCTTACCGTGTAATCTTTCAAAGATCTTGAGACTTTTAAGGAAAAATCAAGAAGCTTTAAATTAGTGGTGGTTTTTATTTTGTTGTTTGGTTTGAATACTTTATTTTTAAAATGCCTAATTCAATAGGGATATAGACTTTCACTGATTTTAGCCAGCCCCAGGTCTGTCATGTAGTCTCTGTGGCCCTGGAGAGTCAAGGATCTTCTTCAACCCTCCACCTTTTTGACTTGGGCCGGTGATGTTGCAATTTATAAATATGTTATATAATCTAGATTCCAATTAAAGATTGGATACTTACATCTGATCATCATTGTTGTTCTTTTTTTTTTTTAAGTGGGCTCCATGCCCAGTGCAGAGGCCAGCACGGGGCTTGAACTCATGACCGTGAGATCAAGACCTGAGCGGAGCCGAAATCAAGAGTCAGATGCTCAACCAACTGAGCCACCCAGGCACCCCCATTGTTCTTAAATTGTAGCTTAAGCATAAGAGAGTTCAAGATATTTTTTCTCTTTGAAAACATTTTAGAACACTAATTTTTATAATGTAATGATTATAAAATAATCTTACAAAAACTCATGTGGCAAAAATTGATTCCCATATTTTATGTTTTGAATATATGGTAGTGCATCATTTATCTTAATATTTGAAAAAAAATGTTGCCGTATTTCATTTTGGTGAAATGGGGTTTTCTGTGAAGTGTGACAGCAAGGGTAAAAGATAAATAACCATGCTTTAAAGTTCATATTACAAATTTGAGCAGATTTGCTGTCAATCCACATAGCAAATAAAAAATTCTTGTCACTAGCTGAGGGGCTTTTAGTCAAGCAAATACACATGTAATATACAAATATATTTTGTAGTTATATTTGCATACTAATTTTTAAGTTGGTGTATCTAGGTTGGAGTATCAAATGTATGACAGAAAATCTTTCAAGAATATGTTGACACTTGAAAATATATAAGAGAAGAATAATGTTTTCTGGTGATAATCCAGTTAAGTCTGTGTTACTTCGTTTAGTTTTTGTATTTTCTTTTTTTTTAAGATTTTATTTATTTATTTGAGAGAGAGAGAGTGCCAGCAGGGGGTGGGGGAAAAGAGCCAATGGGGAGGGGCAGAGGGGGAAAGAATCCCAAGCAGACTCCTCGCTGAGCACACAGCCCCAAGCAGGGCTCCATCTCACAATCTTGACACCATGACTTGAGCCAAAGCTCAAATGACTGAGCCAGTCAGGCACCCCTAGGTTCTGTATTTTCATTGTAACTACTTCTATGTGTCATGGAGAATCATGTGTGATTCGGCATATAGTGTATCTTCTATTTTTCCCTCAAATACACTCTCACCCAACTCTGTGCCCCATGAGACTGACTGTGTGGCCTACAAAGGAGGGCTGCCTGTCCCACTCATTTCCTGTTTGGTTAAGCAAGTAAGGATCTTCAGCAAGAGATCAGAGGAGCAGAGTGAGGTCCTCTGCTTCCTCTCTGTGACTTGCTCAGGGCTAGCTCCCCGCCTTGACCACAGGTAGGAATTCCTGGTGGACAGCCCTCTCCTCACAGTGCTCCCTCTCCAATTCCATGAACGTAGCCTCTCTTCTCTGCTTGAGGTCTACACATGATAAAAGCATACAGTGCTACTAGACCCAGGTTATTGCAATATCTTTTGTGCTTTCCCTACATCCTAGCCACATCTTTGTAAATAAATGGTCCCTTTATTATACTCTCTACAAACTATACCATTTGAGTATGTCACATATGTCTTATCAGTAACAGACAGATGCACATAACTCATGCCGAAGATGATGGAATAGACTTGAGTTTTCCCTAATCTGTGTCTCCGCGGACTGGACAGTTCTTTGACTCTAGGAAACTGATGCATATCCGCTTTAGGATTCCCTCCCTCAACTCCATGGCCGCTCCTTCTTAGGCATTCATTATCTCTCTTGGGAGTTCTCGTCTCGTGGCTATTACTCTGTGTTAGACCTTTACCAATAAATTAAGTCCAGCTCAAATGCATCATCTTCCCCAGAGCTGTGTTCTTTCTTCTGTGTTCCTAGTCAGAATTAGGTTCTCCCCCTTGGTGTTATCTTTGTAGCCTTTTGTTTAAAACAGCTCCTAGAAGCAGTCTCATTCCCTAGAGTATCAGAGCTATGTCTTTATTTGTAGGTGTCTGGAAACCAAAGGCTTTCGACGCACATGTATTGAATATCAGACAAGGGGCTGTGCTAGATGCATGGGAACAAGGATATGAAAAAGAATAAAAGGTAGTAATTTGAAGATTCACAGTTCCTACCGACTTGCTCTGAAAAGAAACCTGTCAGTACCCATCACTCAGATTCTTTGCTAGTACTTGTCTCCAAACACAAGCGTAAACACATTACTATACACTCTTCTGGCCACACTCCCACCACCACCAAACAAAACTCACAACCAACCTTTGATGGAGACTTTTGTTTGCAAAATAAAACTTAAATTCCTGAGTGTCGTATGGAAATACTCAAAGAAAGGAACTCCAGCCAATCCAGGTTTCATTTTCATTCCGCATTATCACCACTATTAACCCCCACCCCATTGGATGGCACAGCGTTTTGTCCCATGCCCTGTGCCTCTCAAGTTGCATGCTTTTATTTTTTATCTTGCCCTTTACCATCACTTCCATCTGTCAGAGGAAAGGTGTTCCTGTCAAAGTCCAGCCTATCTGTCAACTACCCTACCAGATCTTCTAACTCCAATGAATGGCATTCCATTACAGAGTTTTCCTTTTATCAGTATTAATGGCATGTGTATAGTCTTCCCAATTAGATTCTAACCTCCTTAGGTGAAAGGATCAAACTCATTCATACTTGCAGACTGACGGTACCTAGTGGAGGCTGCCTTTACACATGCATTTTGAGCTCAGTAAATATTTCTAAAGTGAAATGACTTACTAGTGATGTAATTAAACTTACTGCGACCTTTCTTCAGATGGTAGCTGTAAGATAGCTCTGCAGCAAGAGGGGTAAATATAAAGTTAGGTAAGTTTGCAAATTTTAACCTTATTAGTCTTCATTTAAATTAAAAACTGAATTACTTTAGTTTCTGTCTCTGACAGAAGACTCTGGCTACCATTTCTTCTCTTGCCAAGTAGAATTACTCTCAGTCCCTGCAAAAGGCAAGTTATATGGAGTATCTTTTTTACTCCTTTTGAATTTTTCTTTCATTTTCAAAACAGAAAGCTTCCAAAAATTATTGGCCAGCAATTTAAAATAATTTTGTATTTGAACAAAATCTGAAAAAAATGTACTTGAATAGGATGCAAATATCCACAATTCATAAAATAAAGGATTAGTGTGGTCCCAATTATTGCATTTTAAAAGTACTAACGAGGCTTTTTTTAAACATCTAAGGATATTCCTTTTTTCTCAAAAATAAATCTCCAAAGGTACCTATGGATTTATTGAAATATTTATGATAAAACGGAATCCAGAAGCTTTAAGTTGATGGCATCAGAAAGAGGTTGAGTGATAGACAATGATCTGATTCTTAGGGTGAATTATTAAAAATATATTCTTCTTTACAGATCAAGAATTGAAAGATCAAGCGGAACAGTTCAAAAGTTGAAAGAGATTAGATAAAAGATGGGTTGTGCAGAAGAACCCAAGGAACAGATGAAACAACTGGTGAAGTGGTCACTGAATCTCATTGCACCACGTATGTATGAAAGAGAGCTGAGATTTTTAGAAAGAGACAATTCCTGTGTGTTATTGGTGACAACTATTATGTTAATAACTGTCCTATATAAATAGAAGAGATGATTTCTTAATACTCCCACTTCTGTTACAAAATAAACATCTAGTGCTTTTAAGCCTTTATCAAAGGCCACAGACATTATTTCATTTAATCCATATAAGAGCTCCAAGAGGATGACACTGTTATTACCCCTATTTTTTAAAAAGAAAAAAATAGAGAAAGATTTTGTGATTTGCCTAAAGTCACCAAAAACTTTTGACATGGGGTTGCAGGGTACTTCCTCCTGGTGAACCAACTTCTCCTTCACTTCCTGGGTGCTCAATCTGAAAACTGGCAAGTCTGGAAACCAGGCAATGGATGATGACTTTTTATTATGGCCATTTCCTTAGCCTCCTGATCATCCGATCTTGACTTCTTTTGATTATTTAGATTGATAATACCCTTGTTGGCTGCTCCTCTTCATTGCCCTTGCATGCACAGTGTTCTGTAAACCATCTCCATAGCTCTCTGTGAGCCAGTACTATCCCCAAACACTGCCACTGGAACCTGCTGTTCATTAAAATAACTGTCCTCATCTTCCTCTGACAGTTAAGCACTCCCCCCTGGCCTCCTTTATTATTATTTTGGATCCTCTCATCCCCATTATTACCACAAAGCCCAGTTTCACAGTAGCATCTCCTATAGTCAGTCTTGGTCTACAGAGGACAGCTACCACTGAGATTCCTGGGACATTCCTTAATAATTTGATAAATGTGTCCTCTGAGATCCCTTGTGGAACATGGTTGGCCGATATTTATTTCCAGCCTTATGTAAAACGCTTCTACCATACTAATTTCTCTGAGCCTTTTGATGACTTCTTCCATCACTTTTCATACTAATTGCTGCATTTCTACTTCACTTTGTATTGGTCCTCACTTTCTCCCAGTTTCCAAGAGCCATTCCAGCAGGTTTTTGCACTATCTCCTAGGGTTCTTACCAAGATATTAATTCTTCTATCAAGGGAAAGTGCTCCCGTATTGAAAAACTCTCTCTTATCCAACTTTATGTTCTACCACCTCCTTTCTGAATGCAGAACTCACCTGATCTAAAACCACACAAACTTCCCTGCTTCTGTAGGTATATCGTGGTTAAGTTCTGTAGCTTCTTTGGGGTATAGTTTCTTTCCTCCCTCAGTAGCTGCATCATGTTCCAGCTGAGTTGTATTTTACCTTGACCTTCTTTATTAGTCTGATGATCGGAAGGCAAGGTGAGAGTAAATCCTGAGGGGTATGCCCATTGTCTTGCAAGACAGAGAGAGGCCTTTGACTTGTCCTCAAGTAATGGTTAGCACTAGCCTTTAAGAGGAGGCCCAGATGGTTTAGCAGAATCTGAGGATTAAAAATTTTGAGTGCATTGATCCAGATGTTCTCATCTGAAAATGTCAAGTTCCACTTTTTCTTAATCAGGGCCCTGACTTTGGCAGAACAGACTTGTGGAGTTGAAATTCAACCTTCTCTGGAGCTCAGCTACCCTTATAATTAAGATCTGGGCTTAACCCTCAGCTTTTTTTCACCCCCCTCCATCTATAGGAGATGAGATTCTTTTTAAACACTACTTATGGCAATGCCTGCAGAGGGACTCAGCTGTGAGCCATCAGTAGTGAGTACTTCTGGCAACTAACAGAATGAATGTCTATGTTCAGAAGATGGCAATCTTAGTGATTAGTCACAGCATCCAGGAGAAGGGAGGGCTTCTTTTTTTAAGATAGTGGATATTTCAGCATTTTAAGTGCTGATGAGAAGGGTCAAAGTTGAAATTACAAAGAGTAAAAGGAAAATCATACAGTGCAGTTTTATGAAGGATGGGATAAATGGGATTCAAAATTTATGCAAAGTCCTTGGCCTTAGATTGGAGAAAGGACACATAATGTGTTGAATTAGAGGGAAAGAGAAAAGATGAATGTAGATGCAGAAAGATTTTTAGGCTTGTTAACAAGCAGTACAGTGACCCTTATCTGATGGAAATACAGTAAGAGTCAGAATCAGCTTTTAAAAATGAAAGAACCATGAGCCAGTGGTGATTTCAGGGGAATGGAGAAGTATTGGAAAGCCTTTATCACAGAAATTTTTTAATTGTTTCCGTACTGTGTGCTATTCTGGAAAGTAAGGAGGGACTATCCAGAGAAACATGGTAAAACTGACAGGCATTGTTGAGGGCCCAGATGACATGGTGGTCAAGAATATTTTGTAGAAACAGCCTCCCCTATTTTGTGGCTTTTTCTAGTAGTACTCAGCTGACCCAGTACATACTTGTTAATCCAGGGCTGAAATTTTGCCATATGGATTCCATGAAAGTAGAAGTGAGTGAGGTATTGACCAAAATGTTATAAACTGAATGAGGAAAAATAAAATAAAACAAGACACTAATGGAGTGACTCATAATAGACAGTCACAATTACATGTTAGAATGGCCGCAGTAGGAAAAATTGAATATGAAACCTGGAAATAGAGAAGGCCATTTTTGATAAGTGACTTGGGGGCATGAGTAGATTAAATGATAAGATCTAGGGTGACTCTTGGAGTAGATCGCCAAGGAGGAGTACAGGAGAAGTCATTTCAGTTGAGGAAGTTAGAGAACCACTTACCACATAATCAAACCAACAGGGTTTTTTTGTCTTCATCATGATTGGTCTCTCAGCAATATTAAATACTACTAATAGTTTTTTTCCTTGAATACATTCTTATCTTGGTTTCTGTGTCATCACACACAACTGGTTTCTCTTTCACCTTTTCACCTTTGTTCGTTCTTCTTCCTAAAACTAACTTTGCAATGACATTCATAAGCTCTTGTTATTCAGTCTTCTCTATAATCTCTTCCAAGATGATCTCATGCACACATGTGGATTCAAGTACATCTATACACTAATGATTCTCAAACTTCTTTCTCTTGTCCAATCCTTTTCTATGAGCTCCAAACTCATATATCTAATTAGGTCATCCACGTATACACATGGATGCCTCATCTTCTCTTCAACATCTTCAGAACTGAATTCATGATCTTCCCCATGAAACTGGTCCTCTTCCAGACTCATCTATCTAAACAGGTACCCCATTGCTACATTTATCTTCATCTCCAACATTTTCAAAACTGAATTCATGATCTTCCCCGTAAAGTTGATCTTCTTTTAATTTTCCATCTCAGCAAATGGTAGCAGCATTCACCAAGCTGCATGACCCAGGCAGCTACAGTCATTCTTGACCACACTCTTCTAGGTGGGAGATGTTCAATTCAATCACCAAGTTCTGTGGCTTATACCATTTACTCTGTCTTAGAAATATTCAATCTCTCTACATCCTCTGCCACTAACCCATTCTAATTGTTTTTATGAAAAACTGCAATAACTTCTTAAATGATACTTCCTGTTTCCTTGCTTAGGTCCAGTCTGAGCATGCAAATTTGATCATGTCTCACCTCTGTTTAAAACCTTTTAATGACTTCCCATTACTTTTAAGAACTAAACTAAGGCCCTACACATCTAACCTCTGACTGGTTATCACCTTATGCTTTTTATTCTTTTGGTAGCTGTAACCAGTCTTTTTTTTTTTTTTTTCTATACTCTCCCAGCTGGACTTAGTTATCATTTCCTATACCATCTTGGGTATATTTCATATGCTTTTGTTCTGCCTAGAGTTCATCCAGGTAATTTTAACTAAGCCTGTTAGTGCAGCTAAAATATCACTTCAAGTGAACACTCCTTGTAATAATAAAATAGGTCATATCTCCCAGTTACAAACACTGAGTTTATAACTAACTCTCTTTTTTCAAGGCACCTTTCACAATTTTAATTTGGTAATTATTTTTGTTAATTATCTTCCTGTTAGGCTCTGAGTTTCATGGCGACAGGGCCATGGGTGTCTTTTCTTGTTTCTGTACCCCCAGTGTCTTATATAATTCTTTATATCTAGTAGGTGCTCAACAAATACAAACTAAAAAATTTATAGACAAACAATCAAAAGCACAAGAGAGTGGCCTGAGTGAAAGATATAAGCTTAGTAGTTGTCAACAATTATACCAGAGTTCTCATGCTTTTTATCTACCTCAACAGAGTTGACAGATTTCGGGACATTCACATCAACTAAAATCACTGATTGTACTTGTACATCTCAAAATATGAGTGCAGCATATTAAATTACTTTCCCAATTTTTCTCCTCTCCTTGTATCCCTTCCCTGTGCCTTGTGATTTTGCAGTATCCCCCACTAGATGTGGTATACATTTCCCTACCCCTTGATTTAGGGCTCAGCATGTGACTTGCTTTGATCAACAGTATTTTAGCCAGTATGTTGGAAACAGAGGTATAAAATGTGTTGTCATGGCTGGGCTTGCTTTTTTGCATTTCTGCCATCATTACAAGAAGAAAAAACCCAGGCAGCCTGCACACTTCAGGAAGATGAGATACACATGGAGGAAACTTGTCCCAATCAACCCACAGACCTTCAGCCTAAAGGAGAGCTACCCTGCCAACTCACAGACTTGGGAGTATGAGAATAACTTCTAAGTCACTGAGTTGTAGTTTAGAGGTTTTTTGCTCAGCACTATAGCGATAGCTACTATAGCAAAACTAGCTGCTACAATGAGCATATAAGAATTTTTGGTTCTGTGAAGGTCAAGGCAGATTAATTTGCAAAGGTATCCTAGGTGCTCTGATGTACCCTAATACTTCTATTAAGTGTTATACGACCACTACTACTTCCCTGACAACTAGCCTGCTAGTACCCCAGGTTGAAAAACAGTTAAGATTTTAATTGAAGTCATGCACTGAATATGATTATTCCAAAAGGAGGAGAAAAGATGTAGAAAATGAATTTCAAGTTACACCAATATTTATATTTAGTCAGCATAAGAGAAACTTTTCTGGGAGTGTTGCGGGAGAATACTAACCAGAAAGTAGAAGGAAAATTGTGACTGTGGTTCTTCATAGAAGACAGTCAAACGTAAACCAAGTATAAAATAGTCATAATCGAGTATGAAAATTATATTCTATGACATGACCAAGATTAGCAAGAGAAAGTTTGTTTCTATTGTATCACTATGAATTATCTGGATGAGCTAAGGTGTCTTTAGAAAGATGTGATGAATCTAATATTCACTCTTGAAAATGGAACCAGGACCCTGGGAGAAGGGTAGAGTTGTTGAAAAAGTCAGAGGGAACTGAGCGGCAAAGGAGACTGCATGGGAGCCAACAGTGACCCCAGGACACCAGTCCATGGGGCACCCTGAATCAGTGAGAGGCAGCATGGCAAAAAGGGAGGGGGCTGGGCACTCAGCTTGGGCTTCTATCCTTACCAGCTCTGTAACCTTGATTCACCTTATTAATTTATGAAATGGAAATACCTACCTCATGCAATAGTTTTGAATATTATGTGAGCTAATACAAATAAACTGCTTAGAACTGAGCCTGCCCTATAATGAACGTTCAAATATGGTTAGCATGTTGTTATTACAGACCTGTTAGTTGTATGAGAGAATGGAGGTTTTTAGCCAATAATCATTTCCCTTTTTTCTTAGGCACAGAGTTAGATTTCATTTCCCAGCCCCTCTCACAGTTATGCCTGGCTATTTATACAGTTCTTGCCAAAAGAATACAAAAATGACCTGCTCAACTTAAATCAAGGCTTTTAAGAAGGTTTGCCTACTCCATACTTTCTTGGCTTATCCACCACTGGAGTGCAGATGACGATGAGACCCTAGAAGGCAGTGGAATTATTTGAGGGAAGCTTCAACCATGTGTTAAGGACATGCAAGCTGCTCAGGAACAGCCACCATCTCCTGTTATGTGAGTAAAAAATAAACTTCTATTATATTTGATCCATTATATATTTTGGACAGTGCTTATTACTATAACCTGTCTTTACCTAAGAAAATGTAGTGGGGAAAAATAAGACAAGATTTATACCATGTTCTAGATTCTGGTAACCTACATATTTCCTAGATAGTATAGGCCTAAAAGGATTGGCATAATTCTAAGCAATTCACACGCCATTTGTCACATAAAAACAAAGAGGACACTGCTCCTCAATTTGTTAAAGTACGTAGGGTGGAAAAATACTGTGTATTATGCACCAACATCAGATATTTATAATGCACTGAAACATGAAAACTTCAGTAAAGAAAACTATAGTGTTTCTCAAATTTATTTGGCTAAAGAAAATCTTGTAGCACTTCTATAAACATTCTTGAAGACGTTGTTTTGCAGACATCAATTTGGTTGCTGTAGGGGAATAGCTATTTTCAAGCACTCTGGGTAAGAGTGTAAATTGACAGTCTTTTTGAAAGGCAATTTGTTAGTTTCTATAAAAAACCTTTAAATCAGTAGCTCCACTACTTAGAATCTCTCTTAAAAATTAAAAACTCATAGAAACATGGGTATTAAGGGTGTCAGCACTATTAGCAAAAAGCTGAAAACCATTTACATGTCTTCCAATAGAGGGGTGGTGAAAGAACTTATGCTGGATTCATACTCTCTGATGTACTGTAGTCATTAGAAATGAAGAACCTACACATCCAAGAGAAGGGAAGCTTCAGTTGGGCAGGGAGTTTTGGTTCCTTAATGTATCTCCAGCAAATAGAAAAAGGCCTGACATATTATCACTTTGGGGGAAATATTTCATAAAGAAATGAATTTACTATGTATTTTTATGGAAACGTACCTACAATAAATTGTTAAGTAGAAAATAATTAAATTCCAGGACAATTCATTGGGCAAGACCTAATTTATGCTCAAAGAAACAGAGATAAAGAACCAGAATTATACCTGTGAAACGGCTACCAGAGGCTCCCTCTGAAATGTGGAATAGGTGTGCACGGTACTAAGGGGAGAGCTTCATTTATATTTCATATGCTTAGTCATTGCTTGCCTCTCTTAGAAGCATATGTTCATGCATCATTTGAAAAAAATCATTTTAAGACATTTAAAAATCATTTGAAATGATAACCTGAAGTTATATTTTATATTTATATTTTGTGAGTTTTGTTTTTAAGTTTTTATTTAATTTCAGTTAGTTAACATACAGTATAATATCAGTTTCAGGTATACAGTTTAGTGATTCAACACTTCCATACAACACCATGAGAGGTGCCCTCCTTAATCCCCATCACCTATTTAACCCATCCCCCACCCACCTCCCCTCTGGTAACCATCAGTGTGATTTCTATAGTTAAGAATTTGTTTCTTGGTTTGTCTTGCCCTCTCCTTTTTTTTCCCCCTTTGGTTGTTTGTTTTGTTTCTTAAATTCCATTTATGAGTGAATCATGGGATTTGTCTTTCTATGACTGACTTATTTCATTTAGCATAATGCTCTCTAGCTCCACTCATGTTGTTGCAAATGGCAAGATTTCATTCTTTTTATGGTTGAGTAATATTCCATTGTACATTTATACACACATCTTCTTTATCCATTCGTCAGTTGATGGATACTTGGGCTGTTTCCACAGCAACTTCTTTCTAGATATGTCTACTGAGGCAAGGGAAACAAAAACAAAAATATACTATTGGAACTTCATCAAAATAAGATGTTTCTGCACAATGAAGGAAACAGTCAACAAAACTAAAAGGCAACCTGTGCAATGGGAGAAGATGTTTGCAAAAGATATATCTGATAAAGGGTTAGTATCCAAAATATATAAAGAATTTATAAAGCTCAACACTCATAAAATGAATAATCCAATTTAAAAATGGGCAGAAGACATAAATAGACATTTTTCCAAAGAAGACATCCAGATGACCAACAGACATGTGAAAAGATACTCAACATCACTTATCATCAGGGAAATACAAATCAAAACTACAATGAGATATCACCTCACACCTGTCAGAATGGCTAAAATCAACAACACAAGAAACAAACAAGTGTTGGCAAGGATGCGGAGGTGGGAGACCCCTCTTGCACTGTTGATTGGAATGCAAACTGATGCAGCCACTCTGGAAAAAAGTATGGAGGTTCCTCAAAAAGTTAAAAATAGAACTATCCTATGACCCAGCAATTGCACTACTAGGTATTTACCCAAAGGATACAAAAATACTAATTCAAATGGATACATGTACCATGATGTTTATAGCAGTGTTATCTACAACAGCCAAATTATTCATTTATATTTTGAAGAGAAAATAGTAATATTAGCCAAAAACCTATGGACTGTTGATCATGTGCCAAACTGTTTAAATACTATACATATATTAACTCACCTCTTCTTGACTCATTTAATCCTATGAGAGGGGTATTAGTACTATTGCCATTTTGCTGATAAGGGCACTGAGGCTAAGGTGTTTGTCAAAAGCTGTATAGCTATGGAATAGTGAACTCAGGGTGCAAGCCCAGGCAGTCAAGCTTCAGAATTCACAATCTTCACTGTTCCATTAATGCTGTATTTGCATAAAATCCATACTCTGAGCCCAATGAGGACCTTATTGAAATAATGGAAACAATAGAGAGGGACAATAGATCCATGAAGGTTGATAGCAACTCTTGAAATTAAATGAAGTATTTGGGTGTTTTGTTTTGTTTTGTGTCATTCTGCAGACTAATGTAATTATGAGCTCCTATAAGGATGTTGATATTTTTTGCAAGGGAATGGAGTGTGGAGTGCCTAGAAGACAATAAATAAGGTCATGTCATCCTATCTAATGTACGAGAGGAAATGGATAGAAATAAGATATTCCAAAATCCATTATTGAAAACAAAGATGGCCACATTTGGCAGTAGATGATCATAGCATTGATGGATAGAGATATCAAAACTGACTGAATTATGTATTTGCAACAGTGTTGCTATTAATAACAATGGTGAAACTGCAAAAAAGTTGTTTCTTCAGTAAAGCTGAGGTCATCGGGTCCTCTCGCCAATCCTAATTCACATTCCAGACACAATGCGTACTTGAACACCTCCGAAGTATTGCTCATTTTCTTGGCTGGGAATTCTCTTTCCCCCACTGAACTGCCACATTCCTACTCATTTTTCAAGGTTAAATTCAAATTAAATCATTAAATCATTCCCTCCTCTGTGTTTACTCACTTCTTTAGTCACTTTTCTACTACCATACTTATTATGTTGCCTTATTAGGAGTTATTTTCATAGTTATTCACATATTCCCTGTATAAATTCTATATGTTCTTCAAAATCTAGAGTCTTATTTTATTGGGTTCTTGTTTGCCGAAGACCAGAACCACGTCAAGGAGAAGAGGCGTTTAGGAAATAGTAATTGAATGAATGCATGTATATTTATGTATTTACTTAATTATATCTTCTCCTGATTAAAAATCATTAAGATGCTTGTGTGTGTATGTCTGTGTGTGTATACATACCCAAAGTATTTCATTTCACTGGATTTCCATTCAACCTCACCATTTTATCATTGAAGAAACTAAAGCTAAGAGAAGTTAACTTAGCTAAGGTCAAACAAGTCATAACTCTCAAAGTCAAGCTTTAATTTCAGGTCTGTTTGACTCCAAAGCTAATGATTTCATTAGGTGAAAATTAAAATCCATGAGAAAGATAAGCAAAAGCAACAGAAATATAAGAAGAAAAAGTCTGGGGCGCCTGCGTGGCTCAGTCAGTTAAAGCAGCTGCCTTCGGCTCAGGTCATGATCCCAGGGTTTGGGGATCAAGCCCTGCATTGGGCTCTCTGCTCAGCAGGGAGTCTGCTTCTCCCTTACCCTCTGCCTGCCACTCCCCTTGCTTGTGCTCTTTCTCTCTCTCTCTGCCAAATAAATAAATAAAATCTTAAAAAAAAAAAAAAAGAAGAAGAAGAAAGTCTGTTGATTAGAGCAATGTGATGTCTGCCATTGGTCTACAAAACACAATGATGACTCTGGCCCATACAATGTGCTTCTTCAAATTTCCATGCCCAATTTTTCTAAATAAACCAGGAATAAACCAATGACAGTTGGTTATGGCAACACTACGTTATTCCTTGTATTTATACTACTCATTTCACTTAGTTCATAATCTTATTTCTTGTGTCATCCAGAAACTTGCCTTTATTTTGTCCAAGGTAGACATAATGCTAAAATAACTTTAAACATATTATTTCTGGATTAAAAAATAGAAACTGTAGCTGTAAAGCATCAGGAAAAATAATATTCTGTGACTATTAACCATTACCCCTGAGTCTAGAAATACCTCCTAAGAATCCGTCATTTGAAGCTGGTAAATTCCAGACAACTTTCTATGCATGTTGTTGATGATTTTGTCAGAGAAAATATTCCTAAGAAGAATTAACTGATATAAATTCCTTTTGAAGACCAGTGACAGCCAAGATCAGATTGTCTTACCTACTAATATTTCATATTTAGATAGATATTTTATCTCGATAATGAACAGGATGAAGAAAAATTCTCTAGAACTTGAAGTTTTTAATCATTCCCCCTAACATATTCTAAGTTATTCAGGGAAGTATTTAGGAATGACTATCATTAATTTGCTTAGTTGATGACTAAAGCAGCATGGATCCCGCACAATAGAGTTTTTCTTTAATTACCGCAAGGTTAGCTGGAGATGCGTCAAGTAATTTGAGGTGACTCCTCCCCAAATTGGTTGGGGGAAGGTGCATCATTCTCATGTTTATAGAAGAATTGATCATGAACAGCTGATGTTACATCTGCCTCTGGTAGAATCTGCTTAAAAAAAATAAATAACACAAACGAAACAATCTGCTTACTGGATAAGATAGTGGATGACCTGATGCAACAGTAAAAATTGATCCTGGTCATTTTGCCAAGCATTAAATATTTTGTAGGTCTTTCTGCTGAGTTACAAAAAAAGAAAAAAAAAAAGTTGGTTTTTATATTAAATTTTGCCTTTGAGCATTATTACTTTGAAAGTAATCCAAATATTTTGTTTATACTGGAAGGGTTCAGTGAGACATAGTTAACTGTGAATAGAATTCAAAACAATAACTCTAGAAAAGAACCATTCCCTTTGGTCAGAAGCTATTGTGTCAGCAGTTATGCCAAGTCAATCAAAAAGAAGAAAGAGAATGCCAACTGGAGAATGGAGCTGTCAAGCTGATTGACTAGATAGCAACACGAAATTTGAAATGTTCTGTGTCATAAGATAAATATTCAATTTTTACCTCAGTGTTGGCAAAAACTAAATACAACAACTTGAACATCTTACTGAGGTGTCACGATTGAGAAATGCGGAAAAACAATTGAAAACAACAACAGAAATTATTTATCTAATGGCACTCTACCATATTGTAGAAACCTTTCAAGAAGAATTTATTAAATTTTAGAGCGGCATAAATGCTTATAGTGACATTTTTCTTTTCCACAAATTTGCCACAGTGGCTTGTCAAATCTATAAGTTTTGTTTGAGTTACCAAAAAAAAAAAATTTGTGTTTTATGTGAATGACTTAATCTTTAGGAAAATTTTTTAAACTAGAATAGTGGAGCACTAATGAACTTGTTTCTCCCTCTGTTGCAGAATAACACTGAAAACAATAGAAAATACAATTTATTTACTTTGTATTTTATTTATGTTGCAAATTACTCTTCAGCTTCTTGTGTACTGTCTCCATTTGACTTTTCTCATGTTTCCAAGAAATAAAACATTAGGGACACCATGCTGGTAGGCATCTGATGACTCAGTCTTCAGCAATAGTGCTGTCTTGGGCAATTAGTCAACAAAAAGTTCAGTGAACTGATAGTTTTCTGTAATTTGTGTTCCTTCTTATTCTTCCCTTCAAATCTTGGCTTACCACTCATTCTCTATTTTTTATTTGGCCTATATATAGATTTTGATTAACTTCTATTTTGAAAATTTAATTAAAATGGGCCATCTCATTACATTATCCATCACCTTCTCTGCTTACTGATAGATTTTGTTGGCAAGTCAAAATGTTTTCCTTCCTATCTTGAACATTTTTTCTTTAATCTTTTAAATTAAATATAAAATAGTCCTTATTTGGCTTATTCTGTTCCTCTGGTTCATTTACAATCACCTTCATTTTGAATTCCTTATATAAACTTAATGATTTAGGTTTCAAGTTAACTCCTCTGCATGGATGATACATCTTTTTTTCCAATGTTCATTTCATCCATTTGTTTAAAATGCCCCCTGAAAACACATTTTGTTCTATTTCCTGTTTTTCATGTTCCTGTCTACATTTCAGTATGTTTATAAAAGTATTTTAAAGAGCATTTCTGTCCTCTTTATTTTCATTTTATGGCTCAGTATATTATTTACTCTTTAACTTATTCTCAAGAAACCATGCTTGATATTGATATATCATTACCCCAATTGATGTCTATGTGACTAGTGAACATGTCAATCCAGTGTTCAGTCAACCACATTAGAAAGAAGCTGAAAAAACAAGTCTCTACAATTTAGACTCACTGTTGAAAGAATTGCAGCTGAACATCTGAAAAGATCTCTTTGGCAAGGAACGAAGTTAAGAAATACTACTTTAACATTTCAAATGCATTTTTTATTCATTTGTGGAATACCTTATTTTCTCAAACTCATTACTTGTGTTTATTTTATTGAAGAACAGTGAAAGTTTTAAACTGGCAATCATTTAGTATCTTGTAGGAATTTAACCACTTACTATAACTCTGCAGTCTTTCTTGTAAGCCACTGGACACTGTACCTTGTTAAATAGACATCACTTATTATAATAATTTCATTATATATAACTATATGTAGTTATTCAATATAATATAATTTACTGCAGTGGTTAATCATTCAATAAAAACTATAATGCTATTTTCAGTACATTGTAGATTAACTTGCAAGAACTAGATTTCATATAGAAAGTCCTGCCAACTACCCTGTTCTTTGGATGCAGTGCAGTGTCTAGGAAGCCCTGGGAATAAGAAAAAACCTGTCTTCTAGTTAGCTTTGTGATCTTGAACAACATATTTGTTCTTTCTGGTCTCAGTTTCCCATGTTACAAGATGAAACAATTGGATTATATTACTTCAAAGCTCTTGACACCACTAAAATTTTGATGACCTTACAATTTTACCTCCATTTTTAGAGATTTTGGATAAAATGGCAATCTTTGGGGGGAATTTTAAAAAATATGTAAGTTAAAACATGCCCAGGACATTCATGGTAAATGGGAGTCTAGTGTATGCAAAGGATTTTGTAAAGTGTAGCATGCTTTCCTTTGCAACCATGGCACTTTAAATTAGTATTTTATATTAGATTAATAAATATGGTCATTTTAAAGATTTTAAAGTTTATTGTATGAAATTATGATTAACCAAATAACGTTACCAAATTATTCTGTCTTTGCTTCAAAAACTCATGTTGGCTGCTCTTGATTAGAAATGGAGATAAAATTAATTGCCTGATTTATTTTTTTTTAAGATTTTATTTATTTATTTGACAGAGAGAGATAGCGAGAGCAGGAACACAAGCAGGGGAGTGGGAGAGGGAGAGGGAGAAGCAGGCCTCCCGCCGAACAGGGAGCCTGATGCAGGGCTCTATCCCAGGACCCTGGGATTATGACCCGAGCTGAAGGCAGACACTTAACGACTGAGCCACCCAGGTGCCCCTTAATTGCCTGATTTTTGATAGGGATTTTCAAAAGCTTAGCAGATTTTATTAGCTAATCCAAACAACACTGGCGTGAGACAATTTGCCTCTTCTCTTCTCCTTCCATCTTTCTTTGTAATCTGGATCTGGAACAGGGGATTGACAGGTGAACACTGGACAGCCAGAGGAGCTGGTGCTTTTTCTTTCACAGAGTCCTTGTTCCTTTCAGTTTGGCTTATATTCTAATAATAAAGGAAAAGTCAGCATTTCATGTCCCAAGAGCATGAACTTCCTGCCCTGCTTTGACTCAGGCAAAGCACATCTCCGGGCCAACTGTCCTCTGGCAGATGTAAGTATCCTTACAATTTCTATCACATGGCCCGCCCTGCAGCCTCTTCTCTTCCCGGGTACCACTGCATGATTAGGAAATGCACAGATGTAAAAACAAAACCTTCCAGTGCCTTGAAGTGAAATCTCAGAACATCATAACACCTCACGCTGAAAGCAATGTAATATAAACAGGTATTCAGGTTTAAGGAAATAAGAGAAATCGAACACCACAAAGACTAGGACAAGGATCTTTAGTTCAACGCCTCAGCCGTCAGCTTTGGCATGTGAGAATGTAAAAGAGGGTGGTACACCTTTTGCTTTGAATGTTACGCCAATTGATTCCCCTGGCTGCCTTCCCAGAGTCTATGAGTATCATAGTCCCCTAATGAAGGCTTCATTGCATTCTTTTGAACTGATTCCTGCCAATATCAAAGAAGCACAGCAGAAACAAAAACACTGCTGTGATGTTAGAAATCACAATTGTTAACTCTGAAAAGAAATCTTGGTATGTAGGTTAGAACAATATCCATGTGGTTCAAGTAGTAGACTGATGAATTCACTGGAAGGCTCTTTAACAAATGGAGTGGCTGGGAAAGAATACTACTCTTTGTCTGGATACCTACTTAGAGAAAGAGAAGTGGATTTAAATATCATGATCCCATGTTAAATATTTTAAACCATTGTTTTCTTGCAGGGGACCTTATAGAGGAATGGAAATGCAAAGATATATATATGTATATATCAACTCTCTTTAAAGAAGACAATAAAATTTGCTAAGTTAGCTAATTTTATTGTCTTCTTTAAAGAGAGTTGATATATATGAAACACGTAAAGAAAAAAATGTAAAAATTCTAACAAATTCGTGCTATCTCTTGAAAAATACAATCTAATCCGAGCAATCTCATTGTGAAGATTTGCAACATCCGGTGGTCAATATTCTACTGTCATATCTCAGAAAAGTACTGACAGTAAACTTGATGTTCCTGGATTTGCAGTGACCTTGAGAAGCTATGGATAGCTCCTTATAATGTACTTTTGTTCCAGATTTCTCCCTCAGAGGCTAATTGTTGATGTTATTAATAGCTGCCTTTCCCATTTTTAAGATTTCTTTCATTCTATTTTAGAGTATATAACTAAATGATCTTGTTTTGTTTACTGGTAAACCTGCTATACTCAATACTTTTTAAATGTATTATACCTGGCAAAAATTCTCATTGTATAGATATAAGCTCTCATTTTATTTCAAAAATAAACAAAATAAAAAAAAAAAACAAATTGGGATGGAAAAGCTTTCTTAGGGATGTGTGCGGCTGTTTGGAAAAGAAAAAAACTTCGCTATTATTGCAGACTTATTAATGTTTGCAGTTGTCCTGATTATTCTAACACAAACCAAATGGCATTTAATTTGGGAGAAATTGCTCTGGACGTGCAATCTAAAGAGGTGAGAAATGGAACAGACTTTCTTTATGCGGTGTTTGGGATGCGGTTAAATTATTTTAGGATGTTCAACAGTGTAGTGCAAATTCAAATCCTGTGGGCAAAGCTAAACAAGCAATGCTAGGCAGCTTAGCCACTTAATCTTTTGGTGTTCAGTCTGTTGGGTCTGAGCTGTGAAATGGCTCCTGTGGCTTTCATGTGGAAAATGAGAATGTTCTGTAACGGCTGATGTGGGAATAAAGAAGTAAATACCAGGAAACTCTTACAAGCTCTTCATATTAACTGCACTAAGTAAGTGTAACTAACTGCATTAAGTTATTGATTTATCAGGGCTTGACCAAATACTATTTCACTTTGTCCTTTTTGGAGACAAGGACCAAAAGTACAAGGAAGTTAAATGAGCCAGTTGTTAACTGGGTTACTGGTGAATGTACTGATTATTCTTCTAGCTGTCTTAGGAGAATATCCAAGGATCCATTTACAACGGCCGGAAAACTAAGACTTATTGATCCTGATCATGTAAGTTTTGAACTATCAATAAATATATTTTTCTAAGAAATTTTGTATCATTCCCTCCACCTAATTAAAGACATACTATAAGACCAGGTGGGCCAAAACTTCCAATTTCAAGGAGGAGCCCCACTGCATTTTATTTTCTCTTTTAAAATATGACCAGGTCACTATAACCCTGGTTTATAGTGATGGAAAAGAAGCATCGCCTGTTTTACATTGGCTAAATGAAATAAACCATTAACTGGTAGATTGGTGTTTAGGGATGAATTTTAACACGATATATTTAGGACATGCAAAACCACACTTTGATTTCAGTCACATTTGGGTGGGTTCCAGACCCTATTACAACTGACAATGAAAGCAACTTTATTTACTTAGAGATGTGAGGGGTGTTCTAGGGGTCTTCTCTGTAACTGCTAGACTCAGAGGAGCTCTCTCTCGAGTTGGTAATTAGACTTTTGGACCATGTTAAAGGATGCAGAGGGGGTTTCTCTGTAAGTTTCTAAGGCGTTTAAGCACAAATCCCAGTTGTGAGCTTCAACACACTTGAATTCTGATTACCTTTTCAGTCCCTAATTACCCGGGAATCAGGTTATAGGCAAGCACTGACAGCAACAACAAAACCAGAAAATAGTGTATCTGGTTTCCTGTCTGAAGAATGAGCTGACCTTCAGTATAAGGTCATAAATTATTTAGTGTGTCAGAAACATTCAACCCCTTCCCTCCAAAAACAAAAACAAAACCAAAACACCCAAACAAAACAGGTTCAACTCCCTAGCCCAGCTCTTCTCATAAAACTTAAGACATATTTAGGCAGAAAAAATGAAATCTTTCCAACCATCTGATTCTAAAGTTAATGTGAAGATTACTCATAATGCACATTTATAAATCAGATATTTGAATTACTTTGTTTAAGGTATTCCATTCCTAGTATAATCTTTTAAAGAACACAGATAATCCTACTATATCATTGTTTTTTATGTTAACCATACTAAAAGAATTTCCCCAACCAGATTTTCTTGATGACAGAGATCATGTCTTAAAATTTTATACATTCTGCCCAGAATATAGTAGGAGGTCAATGATAATTTGCTAGCTGATCTAAAATAAATATATGTTTGAGTATTACTTATCCACAACTCTGATTATCCTCTTAAAGATCGCTACATAAAATGTTAGGTTTTGAGATCATATTTCAGAAGTTACAACCAGGAATAGAATTTTCCTTCCCAGAGGGAGGTTTATAAAAGAGCACAAGAAAGACTGCTTTTTGCTATTTTATTACTATGGAATATTTATATTTTTCTCTCAAAATATGCTTATTCACCCCCATAAAAAAACTTCTGTTTTGTCAGCCTACGTATATTTGCACTTTAATTTTTCTTGTCTGCTTCTGCTGCAGCTGTGTTGATTATATGCAGTGTTTCTCAGGCTTTACCTCACTAAATACAAAGGCTTTAAATATAGGTTGCAAAGGTCTAATGGATTTTAAGAAATCTGTTGAAAAATTTGGAAGGGATATTATATAGAAGGACTGAATAATTATCTAGTTAATAAATTTGGAGAATAATTAATATTTAAGAATTACATTCTTATGAGTAGGCAATCATCTCCAGCCACTTACCTGATAAGGTATTACTCATTTTCTCAATAACAACAATAAACAAAGGAAATTTATTCTCTTTTTCTCTCTATTGGCTTTCTCAGTAGCATAAAATACACTGTTACAGCTCACAACTTAAAAAAATGAACACAATTTTCACCCTTCTTATCTTTCAAATTACTACCCATTTATTATCTTTTTCTTTCTTTCTTTTTGCAAAATTCCTAGAAAAATGTCTATTTTGGCTCTTCCAATCCTCTCTTCCTATTCTTTCTTGATTCCATTCCAGTTAGACTTTGGCCTCCACCGCTGCAACAAGACTATTCATGTGAAGGTCAACACTGACCTCCATAATGCTCAACCCAATGGTCATTTCTAAAGCAGGTGACCTCTGTCTCCTGACACCCTTTCTTCACTTGGTTCCTAGGGCACCGTGCTATCCAGATTTCTTCCCAACTCTCTAGCTGCTACTTCTCTGTCTCTGTTAGAGATCCCCCCGGTATCCCTAAATTCTTAAAGCTTTGTCTTTGGATAGATAGCTTCTCTTTTCCATCAGCACTTAAATTTTTATTGAACTCATCAAGTGTCATGTGTTTAAATACTACCTCTATACTAAACTAAAGTATTTTATTTTAAGATGGCTAAGAGTTTTCTTATTTTGGTGAAAGTTTATTATGGCAAGAATCAACATTAGGGTTTTTTTTAGTTTCTGAAATGAATTTGTGGGTTTTTGTTTTTTGCTTTTTTATTCTTATTTGGTGCTCTGGAATAGATGGTAGGATATGAAACATAGTTATTTCCTAGAACACTGAAACTGTCTAAGCCAGGAACCTTTTGTAGATATTTCTTTGTTAATGTTTTCAGTTTTCTTTTTTAGTAGTTTGCTGTTCTTGAATAAAAATTTTTTCCTAGAAACATCCCACAACTTTTGTCAAAGTGGCTTATTCTCACTTTTTCTACATAACTTATAATTATATTTTTAATTAATTTTTTTACTCAAAGACTATTAGAAAAGTTCATAACTTCCATTTTACCTTCCGTTTTGTTTACCATATTTGTTTTAACTTATTAATGACAGTTATAAAATGTACTCTGTCCATTTCTTATAAAATTTTCCTTTTTGCCTAGTCTATGGCCAATGATTATAAATGGTCTATGGACTTTTTTTTTTAAGATTTTATTTATTTGAGGGAGAGAGAGCGCGCATGAGAGAGAGAGAGATCAGGAGCGGGGGGAAAGGTAGAGGGAGAAGCTAACTCCCTGCTGAGCAGGGAGCCAGATGCTAGGCTTGATCCTAGGTCCCTGGGATTATGACCTGAGCTGAAGGCAGACGCTTGACCGACTGAGCCACTTAGGCACCCCAAGGTCCATGGACCTTTGAAACGAAGAGGTAATCTCTACATTCCTTAAAGCTGAAAAATTGATTGATTACAGTGTTCATCAAAGCACTTTTTACCTAAAATCCTACTTTTTCTAACAATAATTATCCTAGATTAATTATTTTTGCATAATATTATCCCTATCTTGTCTGCTGTCGTATTAACCATAAATCTGCTGATTATTATTTATAAATGGGGCTGTACATGTGTTTGAGCTTGGGCTTCAGAAGAATCTATGACCAAAGAGATATGTGTTGGATATTTTCCCCATCACTTTATCAAATAACAGAGGGCATAGATATAAATAAAAAAGGGATCAAAACTAAAATTATCTGTAATTACCTTCAGCGTGTCTATAACATCTATATTCATAGTACAGAAATAGAATGTCAGGTGTCATTTAATGTGAAAGGCAACATCTTGGAGTTTTAGAAATTCCTAAGAGAACGCAACTTTGAAAGAGATTTCCTGCACAATGCCCTGCAAACAAAAGGTGAAATAGGACAGAGTATATTAATGAGATATATCTTTATGTTTTTAGTGGGTCGATTTCAGTCTCAAGGAAATGTTGGAAAGTTGACAAGCTTGACAAAGTATTTTTCTTTTTATCTTAAATCATTCCACTTACAAAATAGACCTCATTAATTAGATAGAACAATAACAACAAGAAAAAAAACAGTAAATGAAAAATAAAGCTCTTCTTTTTTTTAGGTTGTCCTGGGCAATCAGCTATTTTCAGTGATTGGTTATGTAGTTAAAGCTACTACTTAGACCAATGATGAGACAGTGAATACCCATATTTAGAACATTCACACCCTAGCTCAGTGATGAGACAGTACTAGTCCAACATAATTTCCATATCTATGTACCCAGACAGGGATTTGCTTTTTTTCATTTTTATGCTATAGAACAATGGTGACACTGTTATAAAAATCTCCTACTGCTACTTCTGAGGTAGCTGTGTTGTAGTTAAAAAAAAAAAAAAAAGAGCTTTAGAACTAAAAGGCAGGTTTGAGATTTAGTTCTGACACTACTAAGAGTTTGACATTGAGAAAGTCGTTTAACCTTTAAGTTCCTATTATGTTATTTGTAATATGAGAAACTTCTGGAAAGAGAAACTGAAATTTAACGAGAACATTTTCTTTTCTAGGCAGGATATCAGGAGTTTTTCACGCATTGATTTATGTAATCTTTACAGTAATCTGAGTGTTATATATGATTTTTCCAACTTTATAGATTTAGAAATTAATATTTTCGGAAGTTAAGAACCAACCCAAGATCTCACAGCTACTAAGAATTTAGATCCAAACTGTAATCTGATTCTGAAACCATGCTCTTTTTTTCTAAAAAGTGTAATAGGGGCACCTGGGTGGCTCAGTCAGTTAAACGTCTACCTTCAGCTCAGGTCATGATCCCAGGGTCCTGGGACTGAGCCCCGCATCAGGGTCCCGGCTCGGTGGAAAGTGTGTTTCTCCCTCTCCCTCTGCCTGTCACTCTGCCTACTTGTGCTCTCTCTCTCTCTGTCAAATAAATGAATAAAATCTTTAAAAACATAAAAAATGTAATAAATATGTCTAGTTTTATTATAATTATTTCAGCAATTAAAATATTTGTATCGGGTTAAAAATGCCCAAATCTTTCTTCAAATTCTAGTCGCTGATAAGAAAATATGTAACATAGATAGTTGAAAATCTCCAAGGAAAGACACTAAATAAATATAAAATTTGACTATTTTATTACTTTATAACATTCATGTACCATGGAAATTATAGTAATAGTAGTCAAAGGGAAAGTTTATTGACTGTAAATGGTTTAGACCTGTTAAACTTCTGGTATCTAAGATATTTCCTGGACTGTGGAGCTTCTACTGTCCATTTCTTATAAAATTTTCCTTTTTGCCTAGTCTATGGCCAATGATTATAAATGGTCTATGGACTTTTTTTTTTTAAGATTTTATTTATTTATTTGAGGGAGAGAGAGTGCTCATGAGAGAGAGAGAGATCAGGAGCAGGGGGAAGGGTAGAGGGAGAAGCTAACTCCCTTTCTATAGCATATTCCAGGCACATATACATTCACTGTAAAACATGGAGACTCGGAATTTAAATGCTATTGTGTTTGGAGGCTCCTTCGTCAATTTTCTCATACAGATTTTAGTAGACCAGAGAGTGTCAAGTGACTTGCAGTTCTTTCAAGATAATGATCATAGAACTTTCAAAATAAAATAAAAACATCTGTGAACTTCCTTTTCTAGGAACAACAGTGGAATAAGTGGTACTATATTTGCCATCCATCTGTATATAGCTGGGAAAAAAATGAACAGATATATGGAAAAAAGTGTAATAATTTATAAGTATGTTGCCAAACAAAAAAGACCATTTTTCTTCTTTTAAAAAAAGAGAGATAATTGACTTTTGAAAATGAGGATATTAATACATTGAAGTGTTTATAGCAAATCTAGAAAAAAATGTGTAACAACAACAACAAAACACAAAGCCATGTAGAAACAGAAGTATATGATGGTGAAGTTCTTATATGTATGTGAAGTGGTTTAATATAGTTTGAGAAATGACTGTAAAAGATAAAGGTACATATTGTAAACCGTAGAACAGTCCCTAAAATTTAAAAAAAAAAAGATAAGATAAAGATAAGAAAAGATCCAATAGAATACTAAAATATGCTCAATTAAGCCAAAAGAAGTCAAGAATGGAGTAATAAAATGAAAATAATAACAGGTAAGTCACATAGAAAATTAAAATGAAAGACTTAAAACCCAAGTGAATTGACAGTTTCATTGAATGTAGACAGTCTAAACACATGAATTGAAAGCCAGTGATTTTCAAATTGAGTAAAAATTAATACTGACCTGAATGCTTTTACATGAAATTACTCTAAATATGAAGATAGATAAAAGGAAGGAAGGAAAAATGATATACCATACAAACATTAATCATAAAAAGTTGGAATGACTATTCTAACATCAGGCAAAATCTATTTCAATACAAAAATATTAAAAAATGAATATGACAAAGATTCAAAAAGCTATGTTTCATAGTCATAAAGTGGTCAATTCATCAAGTAGACAAAACAATCCTAAATGTGTATACAGCTAGTAACAGAATTTCAAAATAATACAGCAAAAATTTATGGAACTGAAAGTGAAATAGACATATATATAGTAGAATATTACAATAATATCTTTCAGTAATTTATAGAATAGTAGGATGAGTGTATACTGAAGATCAGTAGGAATATAATAGCCTTGAATAACACCATCAATCATATTGACTAAATTGAAAGTTACACAGCAGTATAACCAAAAGGGCAGAATCCTCAAAATTGTTCATGTGTACAGAGTACCATCGCCAAGAAAGACCATATCTTGGGGTATAAAACAAGTCTCAAAGAATGTAAAGTCTGAAAAAAATGTAAAAAGTCTGATTCAATACGGAGTATGCTCTCTGATCAAACTGGATTATATTAAAAGTTAATAGTATTAAGATAACATATATGGAAATTAAACAATTCACTTTTAAATAACCCATAGGCAAAGGAAAAAATCTGAAAGAATATTAGAAATACTTCAAACTGAATGAAATGAAAACACAGTATGTCAAAGTTTGTGGACTGCAACTAAAGCAGTGCTTTGAGAAAAATTGAGACCTTTTAATACTTACATAAGAAAAAAAGAGAATGTTTAAAATCAGTGTTGAAGCTTCCACTTAAGAAGGTGAAAGTAAAGAGCAAATTAAATCCAAGGTTAGAAGGAAGAACATAATAGAGAGCAGAAATGAATGAAATTTAAAAATGGGCAAATAATACAGAAAATTGATGAAACAAAAACTATTCATACAAAGATCAATAAAGTGAATAAATTCTAGTAAACTAAGAGACAGAGCAAGAGAGAGAACACATATCAGAAGGAATGAGCAGCCATAATTAGAATTACTATTTTTAAAAGGGAATATCATGTCAATGGAACAGAATAGAAAACCCTGAAATGAACCCACAATTATCTGGTCGATTAACAAAGCAGGAAAGAATATCCAAATAGAAAAAATGGTGTCTCTTCAACAAGTGGTGTTGGGAAAACTGGACAGCAACATGCAAAAGAATGAAACTGGACCATTTTCTTACACTATGTACAAAAATAAATTCAAAATGGGTTAAAGACCTAAATGTGAGACCCAAAGCCACAAAAACCCTAGAACAGGCAGTAACTTGTTTCACATCAACTGCACCAACTTCTTTCTAGATATGTCTCCTGAGGCAAAGGAAACGAAAGCAAAAATAAACTATTGGGACTACATCAAAATAAAAAGCTTTTGCACAACGAAGGAAACAATCAACAAAACTGAAAGGAAACCTATGCAATGGGAGATGTTTGCAAATGACATTATCTGATAAAGGGTTTGCATTTAAAATATATAAAGAACTTATAAAACTCAATACTCAAAAAACAATAATCCAATTAAAAATGGGCAGAAGACATGAATAGACATTTTTCCAAAGAAGACATACAGATGGCCAATGGATGCATGAAAAGATGCTCAACATCACTTATCATCAGGGAAATGCAAATCAAAACTACAATGAGGGGCACCTGGGTAGCTCAGTCGGTTAAGCATCTGCCTTCAACTCAGGTTGTAATCTTGGGGTCCTGGGATCGAGCCCCACATCAGGTTCTCTGCTCAGCAGAGAATCTGCTTCTCCCTCTTCCTCTCCCTCTGTGATCTCTCTCGCTCTTGCTCTCTCTCAAATAAGTAAATAAAAGCTTAAAAAAAACTACAATGAGATACCACCTCACACCTGTCAGAATGGCTAAAATCAAGAACACAAGAAACAGCAGGTGTTGGTGAGGATATAGAAAAAGGGGAACTCTCTTGCTCTGTTGGTGGGAATGCAAACCAGAGCAGCCACTGTGGAAAACAGTATGGAGTTTCCTCAAAAAGTTAAAATTGAACTACCCTATGATCCAGCAATCACAATACTGGGTATTTACCCAAAGAATACAAAAATACTGGTTTGAAGGGATATATGCCCCCTGATGTTTCTAGCAGCATTATCTACAATAGCCAAATTACAGCCCAAATGTCCATTGATTGATGAATGGATAAAGAAGAAGTGGTGTGTGTGTGTGTGTGTGTGTGTGTGTGTGTGTGTGTATGATGGAATATTACTCAGCTGTAAAGAAGAATGAAATCTTGCCTTTTGCAATGACATGGTTTGAGCTAGAGAGTATTATGCTGAGCGAAATAAGTCAGAGAAAGATGTATACCATATGATTTCACTCACATGTGGAATTTAAGAAACAAAACAAACTAGCAACGGGGGAAAAAAAGAGACACAAACCAAAAAACAGACTCTTAACTATACAGAACAGCTTATGGTTATCAGAGGGGAAAAATACTGTATTTTAAAGATACTGTATTTGCAATAAAAAACTTTCATATGAAAAAGTCGCAGGCCCAGATGAAGTCACTGGTAAATTCCATCAACCACTTAAGGAAGAAATAATAACAACCTTTGACAAACTTTAGAAACTAGACAAGAAACACTTCATAGCTCATTTTATGAGGCTAGCATTATCCAAATATCAAACTCCAGAAAAGGCATTTTGAAAGAAGAAAAAGAAGAAGGGGAGGAGAAGGAAGAGAATAAAAGAAAAGAGAACAAATCTATATCTACCTAGAATCAAGAAGAAAAAAAATCCCTAACAAATGTTATCAAATTAAATTCAACAATATGCAAAAAAGATAATAAATTATGACCAAATGAGATTTGTCCTGGAAATGCACGACTGGTTCAACGTTCAAAAAGCAATCAGTGTAATTTGGTACAACGGACTGAATAAGAAAATCCATATGGTCCTCTCAATAGAAGCAGGAAAGCATTTGACAAAATTCAATACCCATTCCCAATAAAACTCTCAGGAATTTAGGAATAGAAGTAAACATTTTTAACTTGATAAAAGATATTTACAAATAAACTTGGATGTAACATCTTAAGGGAATATGAACATGGGGAAACTTAAGAAATACATAAGTAAAGCAGTCGTAGTGTGACCAGTTGCCCCTCCCAGGGATTGCCTCCTCAGTACCCTCAGCCTGGAACATTCCCCCACATGGAAGTTCGGTGCTGAGCTGTCACTTAGCCCCATATTGTGCTTCCTTATTAAGATAAACTTTTCCCTTGTTTTGAATATGCAATGAACTTCCTTGTACTGCTTAAGTATGTGCATTATATAGCACCTGGCCATCCCTACCAGTGTATCTTTCCCCCACAGGAAGGGAACAGGGTCTTCACCTACAGCACAAAGGGGGTATGTGCAGTCCATTCATTGCCCTGCATCTGCTATTGGGAGGAACCCACTGGTCATGGGAGAAAGGCACACACTACAGATGCTGATCTTGCTAGGTCTACTCTTCTTTCTCTGAGTAAAGCACTGTTCCTACCAGTGCTTATGTGTGGAGTCATCACTGAACCTGTAGAAGATGTAGTGGACTAAGTATGTCGGTTCCTAGTTGGTGGTTGGCATTGTTGTACTCTTTGCTATCCTCCACATGGTAGAGAATCCTCACTTGGGTTTGGTAACTGGATCTTTCTGCTCTACAAAATGCTTAATGGGGAAACAATGCTTTGTCCTTAAAAACAGGAACAAACCAAAAATGTCACCTCTCACCATTTCTATTCAACACTGTACTAGAATTCTTAGCCAGTACAATAAGGCAGGGAAAAGACATAAAAGCAACCAGACAGCAAGGAACAGGAAAGTCTGTGTTTTCACAGAGAACATGATTGTGCATGTAGAAAATCCTAAGGAAAAACTATTAGAACCAGTAGGTTAATTTTAAAAGTTTACAGCATCAAAATCAATAAACACACATCAATTACAATTCTATATATACTCTTAGCAAATAATTGCAAAATAAAATTGGAAAATATTGTTTACAATAACATCAAAACGATGAGATAATTTAGTAATAAATTTAACAATATGTGTATATGACCAGCACACTAAAAACTACAAAAGAGAAATTAAAGAAGACATAACCTCCCATGAAATAGAGCACTCAATGTTGTTAAAATGTGAATTCTCTCCGAATCGAGCTATACATTCAACTCTATCCAAAACAAAATTCCAGCAGATAACATTGTAGACTTTTGATAAGCTACTTACAGAATTTATATGGAAATGTAAAGGACTTAAAAGAAGTGAAACTGCTTTTGGAACGGAACAGTTTTTGTACTTGATACTACATATAGTCATCGTGGCAACTAGGGTTGACGTACGATCAAGGTATAGATCAATGAAACAGAAGAGATAGTTCAGAAATAGGCCAGTACTTATATGGTCAGTTCGTTTCCAGCAGAAGTTCTATGGTAATTCAGTGGGAGAGAAAACATCTTTGCAACAACGGGTTCAGGAAAACTGGAAATATATGGAAAAAGAAAATCAACTTTAATCTTTACTTCACACTAAATACAAAATTGATTCAAAATGAATCATTGGCCTTAATGTAAATGCCAAAACTACCAATCCTCTGGAAGAAAACATATGACAACATCTTTGCAAATTTGCAATTGGCAAATATTTCTTAGAGAGGACATAGAGGCACTAAGCAAAAAAAGAAAAAAAGGTAAATTGGGTTTCATAAAAATTAAAAATGTTGCTCTTCAAAAGATATGATTAAAACAAAATGAAAGGTCAAGCCACAGACTGGGAGGAAATATCCACAACATGTGTTTTATACAACTTAATAATAAGAAAAAGTCAGGCAATTAAAATTAGGCAAAAGATTTGTACAGACACATAAAAAAGCAGAAATACAAATGACCAATAAGCATGTTAAAGGTACTCACGCATCTTTAGTCATTAGAGAAATTCAAATTAGTTCCACAATGTTAAATGATTGACCCACCAGAATGGCTAAAATTAACAATGTCCTAGCAATTCCACTCCAAGGAAAGTATCCAAGAGAAATTCTGACTCATGACCATAAAATCTTTCCACAGTAGCTCTATCACCATAGCCAAAAACTAAAAACAATCTGATTATCTAGTAATAGGTGAATATGTACACATCTTAATTTAGGACAGTGAAACATGCCATTATAAATTTGTTAGAACTCACAGAATGTGCAACATAAAAAGTGAACACTAATATAGATTATGGACTTTAGTTAATTATAATTTATCAATCAATATTTGTTCATCAATTGAAACAAATGTACCACACTAATACATCCAGTTAACGATGGGGGAAGCAGGCTAGAGAGGGATGGAAGAAAGGCAGGGGTAGCAAGGAGAAAAACATTATGCTGAATGAAAGAAGCCAGGTATAAAAGAATGCATCATCTGTAATTCTATGTATAAGACATTTAAGACAGGCAAAACTAAATTACAGTGACAGAAATCAGATGATTGGCTGCCTCTGGTTAGCCGACTGGGTGTGTGTGTGTGTGTGTGTGTGTGTGTGTGTGTGTGTGTGTGTGTGTGTGGTTTATCAGTAAAAACCTGAAAACTCTTTTAGAATGATAGAAATGTTTTACATCTTGATACCGCAGTGTTTACAGATTCACCAACATGTATATTCAAAATTCACCAAAGTGTCTATTACAATAAGTACTTTTTGAGAGAGAGAGAGAGAGAGGAGTATGCACATGAGAGGAGAGGGACAGAGGGAGAGGGAGAGAGAGAATCTTAAGCACCTTCCACGCCAAGTGCAGAGCCTGACGTGGGGCTCCATCTCACGACCCTGAAATCATGACCTGAGCTGAAACTAAGAGTCAGACACTTAACCAACTGAACCACCAGGCACCACAAAATGAGTACATTTTTAAGTGTAATTATACTAATGAGATTGATTTACAGAATAAAAAAATGAAGAGACCATTCAATAAACAGAAACCAAATAGGCAAAAAGTCATTTAGGTCCATGAAAACCAGACTGAGCAACTAATCATGGGCTGTCATCTCAGGCTTATTTCATCCAAATGCTCTGTAAAATTCTAAATCAATACACTGTAAGTAAATATCACCAAAGATATAGATACTCCAAAGAAAAAAGTGCTTCACATTGGTCACAAGACATTCTTGATGTGGGTAGACACATTATTATACATTTAACCCTAGGTAAAAACAAATTAAAGAGCAAATTACATTACTGTTATGTCTGGGGTGTCAGCGCAATCATTCCATTATTTATTTAATATTTTTTAACCACTTATTCTGTGCCCAAGCACAAACATTCATATTCTTTGTCCTTAAGAATTCACAATCTAGAGGGTGAGAAATGAGTAAATAGACTGCTCTAATGCAATGCAATAGAGATAAATAATCCTTCCTCACGAATGATGAAGAGCAAGTATGGAAAACATGCGGTCATTCTCATATCTGACTTTCAAGTCTATGCCGTATATTGCTCTCAAAACAATTACCTTTCCAGAGATGCAAATATCAGATTAGCAAAATTTTGTAAATTAAGAAAGAATTGTGCTAAGTGCAATATGTATTTTTATCATTCGAAATCTCAAGCTACTTAAATTGTTTGAATAAATTGTTCACGTGATTTCTAGATACCTGTATTTGTTGCAATAGTCAGGGTTTAAAGATTTTTAAGCTTTATTGAATAATCATTGGATAAATAAAACATTTCTGTGGAGTTTGCCAAAAAACTGATGTATGAGACCTCTCGTCAGAACTTCTGCTAACTGTATTTATAACTCTATAACCATGGCTACAGTGGTTTGCATGGGTTGTGTGGGTGTCTTAACTACTTGGGAAATCTGTTACTTCCTCCTTTCTTGTTATTGATTAAGGTCTTGAAAAATGTTGAAGTTTCCACCGTCAGTAGTTTCCCTCTATTCGCTGAAGAATTCTAAGCTAGGCAGTTCCTCTCTCCCTTTAATCATTTATGTCTTCCAACGACATTTGGCATATTTGAATGATCCTAAGGAGTGTGTGTGTGTGTGTGTGTGTGTGTGTGTTGTCCCTACACATCGTCTCACTTGATATAACAAAAAGTTACTTTGGGCCATAGTGATCAAGCTGAAAGCTCCATCATGAGGGGCAAATTTAGCTCCCTAGATTAACAAAGAACTAAACCTGCATTTTAAATACTAATGCTAAGGAGGGGAAGAATGAAGGGGGGGGGGAAATCGGAGGGGGAGAAGAACCATGAGAGACGATGGACTCTGAAAAACAAACTGAGGGTTCTAGAGGGGAGGGGGGTGGGGGGATGGGTTAGCCTGGTGATGGGTATTAAAGAGGGAACGATCTGCATGGAGCACTGGGTGTTATGCACAAACAATGAATCATGGAACACTATATCTAAAACTAATGATGTAATGTATGGGGATTAACATAACAATAAAAAATTAAAAAAATAATAATAAAAAATAAATAAATACTAATGCTAATTTGCAATTGACCTCAGTTTCATCAGATTTCTCCCTCACATCATCCTCAGGAAGAGTATATATATATATATATATATATATATATATATATATATAATCAAATTATACTACAGGTTATAAAAACATGAAATTGCAAGAATTTTTCAAGCCTAGTGTTTAAACAAATCCTCAATAACATTACTTACCGGTAGGTATAACATTTCAAATTTTGTGGCTGAGAAACCAGGTGCATTTCAAAAGACTCATGACAATTTATAAGAAAGACCCTTAGGTATGGAAAAGAAACCACATCTTAGGCATTAGCTAAAATCTAAAATTAAAAAAATATATATACTGTCATTTTGAATGATGGGATCATTTATGATAACATTCCCCCTGAGGTCACTCAGAAGCCACAAATCATACAAGGTGCATAGCTTTCTAGGAAACTCCTCGTGTTAGAAGTGAAATTCAGGAGATGAAAAATGATAGCAGTTGCCAGGTGGGAATGTGGAAGGTAAACTCTTCTCAGCTTGCCTCTCCTAGCTAAAAGGCAATGGAACCTGGTTTTGTGCTATGGCTAAGGTCTCCTTTGGTCTTATAAGACTAACATGTTTTGTATCCTGGTTCCATCTGTGCGTCCTATGTGTTTATAATAGGTCTGAGTCTTTCAAATTGTTAGTTCTAAAAGTATTGGCCTTTATGAGTATTCGTTTTTATAAGACACTAGCTATCTTAACTGTTTTTATGTTGCTGTCACCACTGCTTTACCCCCAGATACCTCACTGTGTTATTTTCTGAAAAGCAAGAGCGTTATACTATAATACAATTCAATTATCAAAATCAGGAAACTAACATTATATTATAGTATATTACTGTACTATATCTAATCTAAAGTTTTTATTCAAATTTTGTGAATAGCATCAATGCTGTCCTTTATAGCAAAATGATTTTTTTCTCATTCACTATTAGATCTAGGGTCACATGTTTCATTTAATTGCCATGTCTCTTTAACCTGGACCACTTCCTCAACATTTCGTTGTGTGTCATGATTTTGGCATTTTTGAAGTATACAGATACAGATTTTTTAAAAGATTTTATTTGTTTATTTGAGAGAGAGAGGAAGAGAGAGAGAGAGAGAGCACGGGCTGGTGGCAGCGGCAGAGGGAAAAGCAGATTCCCCACTGAGCTGGAACCTGACGTGGGGCTCGATCCCAGGACCCTGGGATCATGACCTGAGCCGAAGGCAGATGCTTAACTGGCTGAGCCACCCAGGCGCCCCTAGATTTTTTTTTAAGTATGCTGTTCAATTTGGCTTTGTCTAGTGTTTCTTCATGATTAGATTCGGATATACATTTTTGTCAGAAATACAGTGGAAATGATGTGTACTTCTCTAGGCATCATATCAAAATGTATATGCAGCCAGTTATCCAATTATTAAGTGACGCTGATTTTGGTCACTTGGTCACTTGGTTAACACGGTGTCTATCAGATTATCTCTACTATTAAGTTACTACTTTTTCCTTTGTAATTAATATGGACTTGTGGAAAGATACTTTGGGATTATGTAAGTTTCTCATTATTCATCAAACTTTTGGCCACTAATTTTACCATCCATTTATAATTTTTTGCTTGAAACAGTTATTACTATGGTGTTTGCCAATTAGTAATATTTTAATTCAGCTTATTTTATTACGTAGCATTTTACTCTAAAAAAACTGTTCTTCCCTCCCTCCTCCTTAATTATTTGTATCAGTTTCGTCCTTTAGATCCCCTTTTTATTCTATGAGATATAACACATTACAACCATTATTTATTTCAATGCTTAAAATGACCCAGGTCTGGTCATTGGGAACCCCTTCAACCCCTTAATTCCTGTGATCCTTCTGACACAGCCCTATCATTCTTTAAGCAATTGGTTACTTTCTGTTACACCAAAATATTTCAAGTTTATTTTAAATATCCTAGCCCCAGACATGGAATTGAGATTTCCCCAAGGAGTTTGGCTTCCTTTCAGCAGATATTATTTGAAAACCAAGATCCAGGCTCGAGGTGTCAGCTGAACTTTAAATGATCTTTTTCCCATCCTATGTGGGCTAATAGGACAGATGATAATTCCGTAGCATCTCAGTCACAGACCAGGTCTATGCCCACTTGCAAATTCTTCCTCATGGGCCTTCCCTAAGGAGGGCTGTGTGGTAAAAGCTGAGAGCAGGAGAAAGGGAAGCTAAGAGGGATCAGTTGTGAGGCTTTGTCCAAGGATTATGCAGCCATCCTCTGAGGACTTGGTGCAGGACAGAGACATCATAAGAGTCACTATGGGCTTCTACCTATAGAAGACATGGTACCAAGTGGGAGGGCTGAGAGAAATCCATTGGAGACCATCACGCCTTCACCTAAAAATGACGGGGTAGGTGAGAGAACTGGAAAAACCCTGCTGTGATTCTCTAAATTTTCTAAGGCTGGGGCAGGGCAAGAAATTTACAGGAAATACCACCTACACATTTTGGGTCTTCACAGGATCTGACACCTGCCAAAAAAACAGAAACAGGGCAGCAGAGCAGAGATATCTGCAAACTGGCAGAAAGTCTGGGGCAGGACTGAGGATCAAAAAAATATCTCCGCTTAACCCAAAAGCTGGCAATAGGAGTGAAAAGCAGAGAAAGAAAGAATGGGACAAAAGAAATATTTGAAAAGATAATGGCCAAGAACTTATTAAACCTGATCAGAACTTCAACTCACAAACCCAGGAGATCATTGAACTAAGAAGGAAATCATTTCCTAAGAAGGAAAAGTACAAAGAAACAGCATTGTCTAGAAAATACTGAAATAATTTTTTTAAAGTGCTGATAGTAAAGTAAAACCACAGTAGCAACAACAAAACATTAAACTACAAGTCCATATCCAGTGAAGATACCCTTCAAACATTAAGGCAAAATAAAGCTAATTTCAAACAGAAAAAAAAAGAGATAAATTCTTTCTACTTGCCTGAAGTTTAAAGAATATTAAAAACCATTCTTCAGATGGAAAGAAAATGGGATTATACAACATTTTGAATTTGTAGGCAGGAATGAGGAATAGCTGAAAGAGTGAATATCTGGTAAATATTAAAGACATCTTCTAGTAGGTCTATTTTTATATAGTTACATTTGAATATTAATGGCTTCCATTCCACCATACTTGCCAGTATAAATGCCCTTATGAATAGTCTCACATTCATTCTTGGCATGGCCATATGACTTTCTTTGACCAGTTAACAAATATGACATAAGCAGAAGCTTGACAGGAGCTGGTACACAAGTGCTCTTCCTCTTGGAATGTTTGTGCATGGAGCCCAGCTCCATGTTAGAATGAAGTCTGGTTAGACTACTTAATGATTGGAGGTTATGTTGAGACATACCCTGAGGGATAAGCGGTCACCTTGGGAACTCCACCTCCAGCTAAACTGACAGTAACAATCAGCCATGTGAGTGGCCCACAGCAATATCACAATGAGTAGAAGTATTGCCCAGTTGAGCACTCTAAATTCCTGACCAACAGGATGTGGAGAATCAATTTCAATTGTTTTAAGCTGCTAACACTTTTTTTTCTGAAGCAGATATATATCTACAGAAATAGAAATATATAGTAAGATGTTTATCTTGCTCATGAAGTGATATATATTATTTTAGTTAGATTTTTCTACCATAAAGATGAACATTTTAATCATAGGTAACTATTAAAACTACAAAGAATTTTAACCAAAAAAAAAAAAAAATAGAAGAGATAAGATGGAATGCTGAACAATTCCCAATTAATTCAAAAGAAGGCAGAGAAGGACGAATAAAGAATGAATGGGACAAGAGGAAAAAAACCAACATGGTAGATTTAAATACAAAATGTCAATTATTACCATAAAAATAAAAGAATCAAACACTCAAATTGGAGGGAAAGAATGTAAGATCGGACAAAAGACCCATTTAGATCTGTTTATAAGAAATAGATGTGGATGACAATAAGAAATACATTATTTGTGTATGTTGGATAAAGCTAATGCAGTTATTTGTTGGAAATTTGTATTCTAAAATGCTTTTAAGAAAAGAAGGCTGGCTAAAAATAATGAGCTAAGCATCCAGCTTAAGAATTCCAAAAAAGGAAAAAAAAGAAGTCCAGAGAATGTAAAAGGAAGAAAATAATAAAATAGAAAACAAAAATACATTAGAGAGAATCTAGTGTGTGGTTCTTTGAACGACGAAAAAAATTTACAAATCTCTGCACAATTGATTAAAAAGAGAGAGACATAATAAATAAGCAGTATTAAGAATGAAAAGGGGACAACTCAGAAAAAAGAAACAATTTTGAAAAGGGAGAAATATTGTGAATACCTTTTGACAACTCACATGACAAATCAGATGAGAAGAAAATTTTCTAAAACATTATAAATTACTAAACTAAATCAAGAAGGTCCAGAAGACCTTAGTGGACTTGTAATCATTAAATAAATCATATCATGTATTTAAAATCTAACCTCAAAAATAAACAAATCAATTGGAGACATATAAACCTATAAGAGCAATTAAGGCAGTATGATATTGGTACAGGGATAGAGAGGGGAACCTATGAGCCAAAACCCATGAACCTAAAACTGACCCCTGAACAGCAACACCACGAGGGAGTTGACTAGACGCCTGAGATCCAGGCAGCAGGGAGACCAGCACACACAATGGAAAGACCCACATTTTGAATCAGGCAAGATGGCTGGCAGGGCTAAGCAATCTTGGGCAATTCCCAACTTGTTTCTTCCAGTTTCTTCAGTTATAAAATGGAATATATGTATTTAGTTAATTATTTATTTGAGAGAGAAAGAGAGAGAGAGAGAGAGAGAGAGAGTGCTAGTGGGGGGAGGGGCAGAGGGAGAAGGAGAGAGAGAATCTCAAGCAGACTCCACACTCAGTGCAGAGCCTGATGGTGTGTCCCACGCAGGGCTCAGTCCCAGGACCCGTGAGATCATGACTTGAGCAGAAATTGCCAGTCGGTGGCTTAACCAACTGAGCCGCTCAGGTGTCCCATAAAATGGGATATTAAATTGTACATCTCACACATATTGAGTGAAAGGGTTTGAGAAAGATAAGAATTCAACATGTTCTTAAATTAAGTGTTGTTACTGTTCTCCTTCAACTGACATAACACATTAAAAGAAGATGCCAGGTTGTAGAAGATGAGGTAGGGGGAAAAAGGGACATTTGCATTGATGACTATGTTCTTTCTTTACCTGTGCACGTTCTTTCTTCCTTCGTGTTTTTGAAGTTACACTGGTTTTAAAAAATCAAACTTGGTGAGGTAAAACCTGTATCTGCCCTATAAAAATAGCTAGTTTTCTCCCCATGTCCTTTTTTATTCCTCCCCCATTTCTTTCTTTCTTTGGAAAAGAGTGATGGCTATAATTTTCATTAAAACCATACAGCAAGTGGCAGTAAGCAAGCATGCCTTAGGCAAGGGACAGAGGGACTCCGAGAAGTCTCGCAGGCATAGAACAATCTGGGAAGCTGTTTTATTGCTGACTTTTTTGCATGTTAAAATATTCCCAGTCGATAGTTGGGATAATGACTTGCAATGACTCTTTTAATTAATTAATTTTTTGTTTGGACTTCTAAAAATTATGTCTTTTGTTTTAAAAAGCCCCAGGGCATGAGTAGATTTTAAAAAATCATTAATTAAATATTCTAAACAACTGACAGTAACATTAGTAAAAGGAAGAGGAAAAATTAAGCTCTCAGGAAAACACTCAGTAGACAAACTATCTCATGCATCAAGATCAGAAATTGTCAGCTTGCTTAAAATTCAATACTGGACACCTAAAACTGTGTCAGGGAAGTCTATGCAATAATGTTAGAATTCTCAGCTATTCAGCAATTCTTGAGGTCCTAAGAATGCCAAGTGTTCACGTGCCACTATTTTGACAGAGTTATAGAGACCTGGAATTAACCTTATAAAGATATTCCTGTTTCTTCATGACAAGGATAGAGTTGACATCTTGTGACTTACCATTGTCTGCTTTGTGAGTGTTACAGCTTTTTTTATCAAGCTGAAGCAGGGAGTTCTCCGAGTACATCCAAATTACATTCAGTAATATTTGCCTTTGTGAATAGTAGGTATGACATTTCTGCCAGGCAGTTTAATATGCCACAGTAAGATTAATGAGCAAACATTTAATAAGTTTATTATTATTATGTTCCTCTTTGGGTTAACAAAATGGAATAATGACTCACAATGTATTGTCACAATTTTTTCCACATTAATTCACCTTCTCATTTTCTTCCTACTAATTTTCTCTTGCCCCGTAACTCCCACCCAATACACAGAGAATAAAGGAAAAGAAAAAAAAAAAGGAAACTAGCACATATTCTGCTCCTTTCACCTAGGTTATCTTTTAATCCTTAAAATAACCCTATGAGATAGTCCATATATTCTTCTTGCCAATGAAAGCAATAAGAGAGGTTATAGCACTCTCCAGCTAATAATCAGTACAGGAGGATTTGAGGTCCAAATTATGAGACTGCAAAGTCCAAACAGAATACTTATTACACACTAACTTCACATCCCTTATTTATTATGAGATATCATATAGCGTCTCAAACGTTTACATCCTAGGGATCCTGCTTTCTGACTTTGAGCATTAAGAAATTGAAGTGAAGAACAGCCACTCATACTTCCTCTATGCCAGGCTGGCTGTGCTCTCTAACAGTAGGACTTTGAAAAGCTGAGGATAAAGAGGTCCAGCATAAGTAAGAAACTTATCCAAGGTTACACAGATAGCAAGTATTGAAGCCAGACTTGATGTCTTACCTATCATGTGATATACTGCCTCTACTGTATATTTAATGCAGCAGAAAGAGAGTTTAAAAAGTGGCCAATAGGGTGCCTGGGTGGCTCAGTCGTTAAGCATCTGCCTTCGGCTCAGGTCATGATCCCGGGGTCCTGGGATCGAGCCCTGCGTCGGGCTCCCTGCTCGGCGGGAAGCCTGCTTCTCCCTCTCCCACTCCCCCTGCTTGTGTTCCCTCTCTCGCTGTGTCTCTCTCTGTCAGATAAATAAATAAAATCTTAAAAAAAAAAAAAAGTGGCCAATAATTTTCATTTCCATTTCCATTCATATTATCTTAATTATCGTCTTTGTGATAAGATATATACCATCTTAGCATCTAGGTGGGGTGGCTCAGAGTTACTATAGCCTTATCCTCATGTGAAGCATCAGAATGCTCACTGTTTTCTGCTATAATCAAGCTCACCTTTGAAGCTAGAAGAGCCCCACAAATTCAGATAGGTTTAAATAAAAGCACAGAGGTACATGAAAAATAACTCTATATAAACTGACCTGATGCTGGAAACAGAGTATCATATTTTAGATTTTAAAACTGTTACCATATTATTACCCACACACATTATCAAGAAAATAAAAGTAGGTTCAATCTTTCCAATAATGAAGTGAATATTTTAAAAATATTTTAAAGTTATTTTTAATAAAGTACATACTTTGCACATTTTGAATATAAAAAGGATTATGATTTACCCAATAGCCCCAACAGCTGATGATAAATATCATTAATATTTTGGTGATTTTTTTTTTCGCTTTTTTTTCTATATGCAATTTATAGTGATGAAATTATACTGAATGTGTTGTTTTGTTTCATGCCTTTTTTTTTTCAATTACTGTTCTAACATATGGATTTTTGTCTGTGTTTAGTTATCTATTGCTACATAAGAAATTACTTCAAAACCTAGTAGCTTTACACAATATTTTTTTTTTGTCAAAATCTCTGGGGGTCGGGAATCCTTAGTTTTGCTGGATGGTTCTGGTTTGGGGTCTCTCATGAGGTTGCAATCAAGATGTCAGCCAGGGTGGCTGTCAGTTGTCAACTTCCCTGAGGCTACAGGATCTGCTTCAAAGATGGCCTTCCGACAGAGCTGTTGGCAAGAAGCCTCAGTTCCTCGCTGGCTATTGGCGGGAGGCCAGGGCTCCTCCCTATGAGAATCTTCCTGCAGGACCACTCAAGTGTCCTCACTGCATGTCAGCTGGCTTTCCCCAGAGTAATCAAAGAGTACAGAGATGGAAGCTGCCATGTCTTCTATGACCTAGCCTCAGAAGTCCCCTCCATCATCTCTGCACTCGGCTTTTGGTTATAGAAGTCAGCTCTGTTTAACATGGGAAGAGCCTACACAAGAGTATGGACACCAGGTACTAGGATACAGTGATCTCTGTGGCCCAACTTGGAGGCTAACTATGATGCTCTTATCAACAATGAAAAAAACAACAACAACTTTAATATGATGGTATAAAGAAACGTTCTTGTTTTCCAGGAAATGGCTTCTCAAACCTACAACTGAAACCAAAGGTGCATAAATACATACCATTTTGGATTCGAGGAACACCCAGATCTTGACAAGAGACTTCTGCCTTCCATAAGTCCTTTGACAACTGTTATTTCTCACAATTGAGAAATTGTTTCTCAGGACCACTGCAATATCTGCCAGAGGACTGGCCCAAGGGGACACCAAATTGGAGATGTAGTGGGACCCTTGTCCTCAAGGCCTGTTGGGCCTCAGCTTATCCCTAGCAAGCGCTTAGGGAACAACAAACAGAAAAAGGAAGACTTCATTTCTTTCTCTTCTCCCCATCCTATCCCTCTCAAAACAAGAAATAAATTCAAGATGAGGAAAGGTATGTGTGTACGTGTCAAAGTAAACCAACATCTGTATGTGGGTGTCCTTTGGAAGTGCTTAGTGAAATTACAAATGATATCTAAATATTATGTATCAACATGCATTTATTTTGGGAAAGAGGCACACATCCATCATTCTGTTGTTTTAAAATCCTCAATTAGAACAAGTCAGACAGTGAGGATATAGAACAAGAAACAAAGAATTTACAAACATGGTAATAAGAAAATATTTTCCCCTTAAATCAATTCTCCAATGCTTTCTTTACAGCAAATCACTTGGCAACCCTCTGAACGTTGAGCAAGAAACAGACATCATGTTATCTGTTGCAGATAGATATATTAGCTTTAATCTGTTTCATAACCCTGCATTGATCAAAAAAACCACAGAAATTTAGATTTACTTTAGCAGAGAGAACTAAAGAGACATTGGGGTAAAGGTCACTTACGAAGGAGCATGTATTGTTGATTTTAACTATTTCCGGTCAAAACTGTAGACTACTAGGGGCAGTGTAGGGATAGAGTCCTGAATCTTAGGGTCAGGGCCTCTAGAGTAAAACTTTTGAGTTCCCGAAACACGATGTCTAAGGATTTGGTTATTTCACATTTCAAAACCGGACTCTTCTCCATTATCAGAATGTTAATGCACGCATGTCAGCAAACACAGTAGGGCTCCAGAAATGGCTTTTACTCCAAATATCCAGGAGAGGTCTATTGACAAGTTGACACAAGGCAATTGGGAATTGAAAGGCAAATCATGAAATTTTTTTTCTTTATTTTATTAAATTTTCTACCCCTGGTTTTAATTTTTGCATTTTTACCACATTAAATGTGTAAAATGGTATTTTCCTGAGACAGAAAAAAGCAGTAATAGTAATTGCCCTCACTAATGCAACACCAGCTGAATGCGAGGCGCTGTTCTAATTACTTTACATGTATTATCTCATTTAATTTTCCCAAAGCCCCGTGATTTTTAACCTTATATTTTATAGATGAAGAAAGGCATGGAGGAGGCATGGAGGGATGAAATAGGCTGCCCAAGGCCATGCAGCTGCTAAGGAATGGAACTAGGATTCAAAAGATGGGTGAGTCAGGGTCCAGAGTCCAGGTTCTTAAGCACCCCTTAATGCTGTCTCCTCATTACAGAAAAAGTGAGACATATCAAACATGTAACATTCTCGGAACCTGATTCATGTGATGATGAGCAACATGTTCATGGTGGCCAAATAATGCCTTATTCTGCCATATTTAAAATATTTAAAAGCACTTGGGACAAAAATTACGTATTTTGAGCAAATAGTGATGCATAGCTACATAGTGTCTTTCTCTTAGGGACCAACATCTGTAATGGGGGTGCTCCGCTGCCCTCCCGACTACCCCTCCCCTCTACGCATAACAGCAGCAGAGGATTTCCTCCAGAGAGAAAGAATTCTTGAACCAAAAATAGTGCATTTTTTTTCTGTTGTATCCTTTTGCACGAAGTCACTAATTTGAGGATGAATGCCTTTTTGTTTTTGTCAGAGCAGCCTAAGGAAATTTCAGTACTAGACAGTACTTGGATTTGTCTTCCCTCAGACTCTGAACTTGCAAATGAGGGCAAATATACAAATCATTACATTTAAGAGAAGACAGATCTCTTATCAGTGTCAGAAAAAATGGAAACTAAAAGCTCATAAAAATGCTAATGATCATATCTTTCCCAAATGCTCTGGTTTAGTGCAAAGTTTCTTTTTGATAACACCATATAATGCTCTCCTCCCTCTTGCCTGTTAATCTCCATTTCTCAGTGTGAATTTAGAGCAAATAACATAAATCTATAAAAAGATACTCTGAATTCTCTTCCAAATATAATACTTGGATAATAATGCAATTGTTGGGCAAAGTAGCATGCTTTGCTCATTAGCAATGAACGCAGATGTGAATGCTCCTCTGTCCCAGCGTTTTCCTCATTCCCGTTACTGTCCTCCAGGCGCGGTCCTGTGAGCCTGCTGAGCCCGTCTGGCGGAGGAGAGGCCATCTCTGTGCATCTGCACCAGTCTCTGTCCTTTGCCTGCAGTAGAGTTTCTTACAGTCCTTCCTGAAGTTAAGAGTCAGGGAGAATTGGTTTTTTCAATTGTGCAGCTGTTGTCAACCCTTTAGTTTATAAGCCTGAGTTTGCTTAAGTGAATAAATACGGCCTTGTGCACTGAGGCTACCAGATCCACTGAGAAGAAATCTATGGCCTTGTCATTTACATATAGACTAGTTCTACCTGTTTGAGTAACATCCATTGACCAAAGTTGAAAAACATAACGCAAAGTAATCAAAGGCACATAATTAACTCTGAAGCAAGGGAAAGCCGCGAGATAATTTTTATTGATTGTTAGCAATAAGTCTTTTCCCTAGATAACAGGTATTGTCTTGTTCCAGGAGAGAGAGAAACTTACTAATCCACAGTTAGCCTATTTTTTAGCATAACCTCCCATAGGTGACATCAAAAAACCAGAATGACTATCTGTTTCTAAGTCAGAAGATAAAATAAAGTACCTGCTTACAGAATAATGAAAAGCTCCTGCTTGAGGATGTTTGACCTGCTTTTATCGAGGAGTTAAATCTGTCAACTACACTTTTAAAGGCTCTGACGGTGTAATGATGGAATAATAATTATTAGCAGATTATGCAATATTTCACTGCAAAATTGAGTTCTTATATTGAACTTCATATTTTTGCTTTTGTTAATTTTTTTGTTTAAAAAAGGACTTACTGCAAAACAACATAGCAATTAAAAAATACTATATATGGTTTTGTTAGGGTTCCAAAAGATCATTTACAACCTTAATCAAAAAGCATTTTTACATAAATGTATGATTCTCATTTTGTGGAATTTTTTTTCTTTGTCGTGTTTCTAAATCAGAAAAACTCTCTAGATCAGAGAAGAGCTATTGACTTGTCCTGGTTAATCCTGCCCTAAATGAAATTTAGTTGGAGATTTAAATTTTCAAGTATTAAGAAAATACAAGCTCCTAAAATGAAGCCTACCAGAAACATGGTTTCTATAACTAGAATTTGTTAGTTGGAATATTAAAGATGTTTTATATAGTCAACACTTGGCAATCTGTACACTGTCAGATTCCTTCTGTCCTTTGACAGGCTCTGTGACTTTCTTGTTCTGTTTTTGCTGCTGGGTCATATTTTCCCCATTTCTCTGTTCTTCCCTAATTTCCTAAAGACTTTCTTTACTTCCTGTCTGAGGCAACACAAAGCGAGCTTGTTTGCTTGCTTCAGGATTGACTCAATCTTATATATTGGGTAGGCATCTGTGGACATTAAAAATAGAAGTCGTAAAGACTTTTTAATCTGAACACTATTGTTGTGATCTATTGATGGGTTTGTAATGAACTCAGGTGATCTCAGTTGAGAAACTTCCCTGGATATAGGAGTGACCAATAGAACAAAACAAATCAGCAAGCTACAGCTTGCTTTTAGCAGGCATGGTATGTTTTTTGAAGTGAGAGGATTCTTAGCAAGAAATACCATACAGAGTCTCTAACTTGTGGTCAGGCATGAGATGGCATCAGCTGGCTGGTGTTCAGTCCATTCAGTGGAAGACCAGCTTCATAAAAGCTCCAATGATCTCTGATCCCTGGTGTTCGCACTTTGTGTAGTTCCCTCCCACACTGGCCCAGAGGTGATGTATGCCCAATGCAATATGGCAGAAGTGATGGTATGTCACATCTGAGATTAGGTTATGAAAAATGCTATCTCTCTCAAATCACTTCCTTTGGGGAAAGCAAGCTTCCATGTGATGAGAAACCTTAGGGTGAGGCCCACATGGTGAAAAACTGAATGAGGCCACTGGCCAATAGCTACATGAGTGGGTTTGGAAGTAGATCTTCCAGAACAATCAAACCTTTAGATGGCCATATTTCCAGCTGCCATCTTGACTGCAACTTCGTGAGAGACCCTGAGTCAGATACATACTATTTGTACATTTCTAGACTCCTGCCCCAAAGAAATTGTGTGACATAATGCATGTTTGTTATTTTAAGCTGCTGGAATTTTGGATAATTCATTACACAGCAATAGATAGCTAATGCAAGGTCTACTGTTAGGTACATGGGAAAGGTAAAGTTCTTTGGCTTTAAGAGTTGGCAAGTCAGTGTTATATGCCACCAGCTAAGGGAGCTGGGCCCAGGGCAACACTCTGTGCAGAAGAAAAACAGACTCACAGGTCTAGCTTCATATCCCAGGGTGGAACCGATGTATGCCAGTTGCTAAATTAGTCTCTGTGAACATACTCACTCATTTGGGTTAATTCAGAGCTGTTTAATGAGGGAGGTTTATTTCCTCATTTTTACACATGAAGAAAGCAAGTCTCAGCTTGTCAGTAATTTTGAGAACACAGAGAAATCAAGTGGCAAAGCTATCAATTCAAGCTTAGTTCTGTTTAACTTTAAAGATCACACCCTTAAACTGGCATAGTTTGTAGCCTCTGATAATTGCCAGCATTTACAGAGCACCGTATGTGCCTACTACCATGGCACCTCTCTCTCTAGCAATAAAAGAATCTCCTCTAAAATTCCCTGCAAGGTACGTATTACTTCTGTAAATAAATAAATAAATAAATAAATAAAAAGGGCCTTATTAGAGTGTGCGTATTAACATGGGAAAAGGAATGATTTTAAGAATTCACCTCGTTTCTCAGACTCTCCCCTAAGAATACCTCCCAGCTACCTCCTTATTTTGTGATTTCTCCAAATTAAAGACTCTCATGCTGCTACTAACAGGTTTATCAGAAGGATTATTTCCTTTTCTAAATCATCCATTATTCTCTTTTCTGTTAGCTTGGATAATGAAACATTACCCTCTGTGCCCTCTTTGTAAACACACACTGGAGAAAAGAAGAGACCAAAACTTCTGGAGGTGTCTGAGAATATTTAGATTGGAAACTCTAAAAAAGCCATGCCCTAGCATCGAAGTATCAGGGAGATGTTCTCGAAACCAGGAAATTGATTAACAGCACTGGAATAGACAATGAAAATAAGAGAAGAGCACATGGATTCAATTGATGACTGCTACTGACATTTTATTTTATAATGTACTTGCTGTTCAGGTGTGCTTGTTAGTGCTGGAACTTAGGGAAGACACAGGTCATGGTATAAGGAAGGTCATCTCAAGGGACAGGATTAAGTATGTCATTTATCCCATCAAGTCTTTTTTTTTTTCCCTGAAAATTTCACCTCTATTGAAAACAGATATTTGGCAGAGACCTACAAACGTTTAAGTTAAAAGAGATGTGTGGTGAAAAAGATCACCCTGTACTAACTTTATAAGGGGCTGTTTCAGATTCCTCTCAGTGTGGAGATGTCACTTTGCCATGCAACAGACACACACACACACACACACACACACACACTTCTTATTTCTCTCCCTTTCTTCTCTTTTAACTTTAGAAGTAGTTGGCTTTATTCCCCCAAAGTGCACAATGAAGAGACTCTCACGAATTCTCAACACCTGGAACGCATTTTCTCTTGGCTATGGGCAAATAAGTATCTTTATTCTGAATGGGGAAAGAGAGCAGACCTCCGTCATGCCTGACTTGAACATTTACTTGGTATTAACCTAGTTTCCTTAATTTCAGTGTCTAAGAATTAGATACTTGAATATCAAGATTGTTTTCCCTTGTAAAACAAAAGTGAACTTTTGCTTTCAAAATTTTCTCCTTGCTGCAGTAGATAATGGATCCATGCAAACTTAAACCTTAATAACTTCAAAAGCATGTGTGATAGAAGCAAAAGTAAATGGTTTGAGGAAGCATGACAGTAATATTCCTACATCCAGGCTTTGATAGGATCCATGTTAACTCCGATTTATGTTTTGGCTTAATTTCCCAAGTTGTTAAAACATTCTTGGTTGCTGTCGAATGAGTCTAACCACCCTACACTTAATTCTCATCCCAAACTCACCCAAAGAATGTGTTTTTGATGAGTCAATACTTACTTATAGTTTGCTGAACCACTGGTACCAGTGAAGTTATCAAAATGTTAAGTTGGTTGAGAACTTAATAAACATCCTGGATATCTCAGGGTAACATGCTTTGCACCATTTTAGGAAAATAAAACTTGCCCCACTTGAGGAAATGGAAAATTAGTCCAAGAAGTGACAGGACTAGGAAGGAGCATATCAAAAGGAACGTCTTCTAATGACACTTCAAGAAACAAATGGAAGTAATGATTACAGTGGCCATGGATGTTCATGGTAAGGCTGTCATAAAGTTCTTATCAATGATTCAGGTAAAAGTTGATTTCTAACCTGTCTTGCAAAATTTTCATTACACTGTATACTCTTCTACATCCCCGAAATGAGCATTGCTCACATTCCAAACTAGCCCTGCCAAAATGCTGTGATAAAACTCAAGAACCCAGAAGTGCTAATCCGACAACTTTCAAAACTTTTCAACAGTCCTATATCTGGCTTGCTCTCCCATCGTACGCACTGGATAGACACTCTCAAATTAACCGAACTACTCCGATAAGATTTAAAATTAGCATTATCTATTTTGAAACCTAACTCCATTTTGAAATCTACAATTTGTCTAATCCTGTCTTCCGTTGACACTTCTTCACACTCTTCTACTCCTTGTTCATGTCATAATATTATTTCTGTGCACGTCTGAGTCAACTCTAATAGATTATAAGCTCCTCAGTATGTTAGTCATCTTTCTATCCTCCACTGTAACCAATAGAACATTTTATGGTGAAAATATGATGGAATCCTAAACATGATAGCAGATGTAATCTGCTTTATAATTGTAAAGCAGGAGTCATAATTCTATTTGTACTGCAGCCATGTAAACATCACATGCTTTCCATCAAAATAGAAAGCAAAAATTAAAAAAAAAATCTAGAAGTCCTAGGGAGTTTTCTTATAGACTCGACATATTGTGCCCAGGTCTTAGTTACATTAAGTATATTATTTATTAATGATGATGATGAAGATAGATGATAGATAGATAGATAGATAGATGATAGGTACTTATATAGTACTTACTGTATTCCAGATATTGCTATAAGTGCTTTATAAATATTAATTTTCATGACAATTCTATGATGATGGTATTATGATTATATCCATTTAATAAATGAATACATGGAGTCACAGAGCAGTTGGATCACTTGCCAAGGTCACACAGGTAACAAATGGAGAACACTGGATTTGATCCCATAAATTCTGACTCCAGAGTTCCATGTAATAGCACAGAATTTAGGAAATCTTCGATATAGTATATATACCATACTGGCTGAAAATAAAATAAGGCATACGGGTATCATCTCTCCTGCTCACCAGCTTTTTAGTTGTTAAGTATCGGGTGGTCATTATTTCACATTTGCAGGAAGAAAGCAGAATAGAGATCAAATAAGAGAAATATCACTTACCATTGAATTGATTCTCCTACATAAACATAAATACGGATATCTAAGATTTCCTTAATTCTGTGCTGTTCCAGGGAATAATTCTGGAGTTGGGTTGAGGCCAGGGACATTGGGGAAAATCATCTCTCTTACCCACAAGACTGAGCAAAAGGCTTTACCTCTCTGTGCAAATTTCTTTTTCTCTACAGGCATTTCCCAACTTACACTTTAAATATATCACCGTTTATTCTTTTAACATTAAAATCTAGTGTCTGAAATACACAGATAAGGTAAGTAGCATCATTTTACCGAATGGATCCTGAGCAGAATGAATGCCCATCTGGGTGAGCCAACACTTCCCTCGGTTTCTGTATTTCTTCCTGTGAAAAACAGACTCTTAACAAACAAGCAGATCTTCAGGTATTTAACTAGGTCTAATCAAGACTAACCCTTGGTAGATACAGAGAATCTGGCTGTAGATACACACTAAACAGATTCGATTGATTGTACTTTTGGTTTCCTCATTGTTTGGAAGGTGAGCAAAAGTTAATTAAGCATTTAGACCTATTTGCTTGGCTATATGTGTGTTTATTATGGTCCAGCTGGGTAGCACATTGTTTAGTGAGTACTTTCTTTGCATCCCTAAATCAATTCGTCTGTTAGACAAAACCCAATGATTTACCTGCTGTCATTAATGCACTGAGAGGTCACAGAAGCATTGCGTGAAGTATGCTCCCGGAGAAAGCTGATCCTTTCTGCAGGATGTCATATTAGGAGAGGAGCTTGTAAGAGCATACCTCTATTTCATACAGCATCTGGCATTCACCCCAAGTGGCCACAGGACGCCATCCTTACGGGAAGGATGCTGTTGTATTAGCAAGTGATTTATGAATTCCATCTAGGATTTAGGCAGGAAATATCCTCTGATATAGACAGGAAAAACAAAGGCAATCCTTTAAAATTGATTTTAAAACAATCAAATCAGATCAAAATCCACAACTTAGACTCACCACTTTAAAAATAAAATTAATAACTTCTTATTCACCCTTTTAACACTGTTTCAGGCACTGGGAATAGAATGATGAATTGTCAATTAAACATAAATTCTGACCTCAGAATGTTTCAAAATGAACCCAGATCTCAGACTATCAGAGTATCTAATTTTTTTTCTCTTTTTCTAAATATTTAATATTTGAAATGCATTTTAATAGTGCAAATATTGCACAAACATTGTGTCGGGTCTGCTACAGACATTATTTTATTGTTACACATAACCATTTGATATGTCATTATCTTAATTTTACAGATAAAAGAACGGGTGCTCAGTAAGGTTAAATGACCTCTCTGTAAAATTGTTGGGACTTGAATACCATGTTTATTTTCATTACATTTACACAGGGCAGTTATATTTATGCCTAAATGTTCCTTTGTAGAGAGGCCAAAGTAAAACTCATTTTCTTTGTTTGTAGTTTATCAGAAGTGTTTTTCTAAATAAACTTTCTTCTCAACATTGCCAATCAGGTATGCCTTAAAAATGTACACTAGAATTTCTAGACCTTTCTTGGCATCTATAATTTTAATTTCATTTTCATAGAGAGATTTCCCTTCTTATGTAGAACTCCAAAGCACTAGAGAATAGATTCTGGGTTATAGTGAATAGGACTTTTGTTCATCTTTATGCTGTTATTTAAAAGTCAGAGCTTGTATCTTTTTTTTTAATACTGTAAATTTAAATTGCACCATTTCCTGTCATGAGGAAGAGAACTGAATTGATTCCTTTGAATTCAACCCATATTTTTAGGTTTTCCTGGTCCACAGCATAGCCTAATAAGTCAGACATTAACTTTGAGATCAATCTCCTTTCTAAGGTCTAAAAGGTAGTCATCAAATTCTATTGATTTTTTTTCTCTCATATCATTTTTCCAAAGTTGTATTTTCAATAAAACTTTTTTGGACTCACAAAGGTGCCAGAATTCTCTTTCTTTTCTATTAGACCTTATTTTTCCACAAATGATGTTCGGGAGAATGATAATAATAATGGCCTCAGTTTCTGAGGACTTGCCAACATTTTTTAGGAGGAATGTGATAGTCTAGGCCTACAATCATTTCCACATGTCCTAACTCTGAAACTGAAAGGAAGAAGTACCAATCCCAGTTGCCTTATCTTAATATTCAGTGAGCCCTGGAGGTTGCAGACAAATTTGCTTTCGATGCAGGCACTATCATACATCACGGCAATTTCTCATCCCCTTCATCACACTCGTTCAGAATTGTACTCCGATAGCCAGAACAGCTGTTTTATGCTATATACTGGGCTGACTCAAAGAAAGATCTGTCTTTGACATGAAGGCAATCAAAGCCCAATTTGGGGTTTCTTCGGCCTTCAGTTCGGTAGGAGATAAAATTTTAGCTATGACCGTATCATTAATTCTTACAAAGTTTAATTTGCATGAATCTGTTCTAATCTTTAGGGAAACAAAATGATCAATGGTATCTGTTTGCTTAATCTACAGCTGCACCCCCAAATGCCCCCTTGGCCCAGCTTCTACAATCATAGTATTTTTGTTTACTTTGCATATTCTGACAGTAGAGAATATAGTCATCATTCAATTTTGCCTTTTGAGGATGCACATAGGAAAGAGTAAACAACATTGAATAAAATGACATACTTTACAAGGCAAATTTTGTACAGTGAATAATAAATTTTGTTGAGGTCACATTTTGCACATCTATTAATAATAATAAGGTTTATGATTCTAACAGAGTGCTCATAAACTTAGTCTTTCATCTCAGTTCTTAAAAAATCTCAGTGTGTCAAAGTTGGCAAACTCCAGCTTTGTTAAAATGCACCATCTTATATTCTTTTGCTGTTCCCTTTCATGGTGATATTACATGCAGTGCCAGAACTTACTGCATTGCAAAATGCCCATCTTTCTATGCAGAAGGCTATAAAAAGGAATTTATCTTGCAGAATATGTCATAAACTCATTTGGTAGTTTATATCAGATTTAAATTAGTACCTTTACATAATTATTAGAACCTAAGATGCATAATCCCTTCCTCACCATATGGAACAAATATATGCCTTTAATGTTGTAGACTTGATCAAGGTGCTGTAACTTGAAATAAATACCCTTGAAAGCTATTCTTAAGGAAATGAACATTACTGAAGACAAACCGAGTATTTCGAGTTCATCTCAACCTGAACTGCATGTTTTTCTGGCTCAAAGGGAAAAAAGAAACTCATTTGTCCTAAATCGAGATATGCCTAAAGTATGGTTCTCTGCCTTGGGGACAAGAGGTAACCTAATTGGACTCTATGCAGTGAGTATGATTTGGGCTTTTTTTAGGAGGGGACGGGGGTCTTGCTGCCAGGACGGATCACTACTACTGAATACTTACTCCACTCATTTACCCTGGGTCAGGGTTCTTTGAAAAGCTCTTGATCTGGAAAGATGCAAGTGATGATATTATCTATATTTTGAAAGTTCTGTGTGGCAGCAGAAGAAAAATTAAAGATACTGAGAGGCAGAAGGATTACTTAGGGGGTTTAGTGTTGCCAGGGTTAGAAGTGTGGCAGTGAATCACAGACCTGTACCCCTGAAACAAATAATATATTATATGTTAATTAAAAAAAAAGAAAGAACTGTGGCAGTGACAGTGGAATGGAAAGGGTATAGAGGTGTAGATGAGAGGTAGGATCTGTAGATACTGGGAAAGTAGACAAGCTTAAAAATCTTAGCAATCAAAGGGATGTGTGTTTGCCAATCTCTGAGGAGTTTCCATAGGATACATTTATTTGGTATTAACTCTGGTCTAGCCTTATGACTTTAAAGTTCAGGAACCTCACATTATCAAGTTCACAAGACCACTGCATTAATATGGGAGGATGATTTAATAATTTTCCTTGGGAATTCTATTACAGGAAGCAAATTACTCAATCATAATGATCTGTACATTTTTTTCATGGGACTTCTCTGGCAAAATATAAAAATAAGCCAAATTAAGAGCCCCTTCCTTCCATCTTTCCTCCCTCCCTCCCTCCCTCCCTTCTTTCTTCCCTCCTTCCTCTCTCCTTCTCTCCTTCCCTCCCTCCCTTCCCTCTTTCCCTCTCTCCTTCTCTCTCATTTTCCCCCTTGTGGAGAAATAGTCATTATTGGAATTGGACTGGAAATTTATTTCCCCAAGACTTTTCTCTCAGTAGCAAATCAAGCTAAATAACAATCAGAATATTATCTCATGAATATGGACTCAAAAAAAAGAGAACTCTAGCAATAGAATTCTTATTGACATCAGCCATTAAATGGAATATTATGCAGCCATCAAAAGGAATGAGATCTTGCCATTTGCAACGACGTGGATGGAACTGGGGGGTGTTATGCTGAGCGATATAAGTCAGTCAGAGAAAGACATGTATCATCTGACCTCACTGATATGAGGAATTCTTAATCTCAGGAAACAAACTGAGGGTTGCTGGAGTGGTGGGGGTGGGGTGGGAGGGATGGGGTGGTTGGGTGATAGACATTGGGGAGGGTATGTGCTAGGGTGAGCGCTGTGAATTGTGTAAGACTGTTGAATCACAGATCTGTACCTCTGAAACAAATAATACAATATATGTTTAAAAAAAAAAAGAAGAAGATAGCAGGAGGGGAAGAATGAAGGGGGGGAAATCGGAGGGGGAGACAAACCATGAGAGACGATGGACTCTGAAAAACAAACTGAGGGTTCTAGAGGGGAGGGGGTGGGAGGATGGGTTAGCCTGGTGATGGGTATTAAAGAGGGCACGTTCTGCATGGAGCACTAGGTGTTATACACAAACAATGAATCATGGAACACTACATCAAAAACTAATGATGTAATGTATGGTGATTAACATAACAATAAAAATTTTTTTAAAAATTGATTAATACACTATTCTCACAGTAAGATAATATTGCCAAAGGAACTAAATTACTAAATACCTTTTGGGCAGCCCTAAGAAGGCATTGACAATATTTGTCTTGGTGATTCATTTTTTTCTAGCTTTCATTGGATGCCATCCAAATGGCACAAAAATGATGGGAGTTTACTAGTAAGTCTTCCAGATTTGGGAGCTGTTCTGTTTCTTTAGGATAACTGTGCCTATCTCTGATTTGATCCAACATGTGTCTCAGAAGCCAATCTCATTTAGCCAATTTTTAAGTTCTTGAGGAAGGCCTCAATGTGGTTCAAAGGACAGGTGACTATTAGTAAAGGAACAGCAGGATTTAAAGTTGACCGGGGAGTTCTTATCCTGTGCAAATCACTACTGAGGTAGGACACATTAGAAGAAAAACTACTTATCCAGGAAAGATAATGTATTCAAGATTTTAATATGTAGAGTTTTAGTGCTTCTAGGATATCAATGGTATAGATTTAATTTGATAGTTGGAAATGGCTCTGAAAGTACAGTGTCTTTAGGATAAAAGAGAATATTATTCGTAGTTTCTCCCTGTTTGTAGTTCATTGGCTCCTCTATAATGTGAGAAAGATCTTAGCTAGTGATATTTATCTTCAAATTACCTATTAAAGATAATTGCTTAATTTCGGTTAGGGACAGAGAGCTAGGGAAGAATGCTGACTCACAGTGATCTATCACAAGCCCTGGTGATGCAAGAACAAATTTTGTTTTATTCGCATAGTGTTTAAAAACTTTGCATTGGGATTTCTTTTAGAAATCCCAGTCAGGTCACCATAGTCCTCCCTGCATTGTTTTTCTATACGAAGTGATTTCACTCATTTTTGTTTGCTGCCTTATTCCTGAAATTATTAAAGATTACATCATGAGAACAAGAAGACAAGGAAAAAATAATTCCTTGAACAACACTTCACATTTTAGCAGGAAAAAACAGCATCCGAAGAAAGTGATTGTGAGTCCTAAGAGGAACACCAGATGGATATTTCCTATCAGATCCAAAGGAAGAGAGAAAGATGATGAAAAGCCTGTAATTCGGCAGAAAAGTGAGTAAAATGAAGACCAAATGCAGTACATTGAGAAAGTTGTTAGAAAGTTACTGTTGAAACTGGAGAGAGAAATTTCACAAGATATTGAGTAAAGGAGGCAGATTTTGGAGACATGAAGAGTGAATACAAAGGTGTGAATAGTAAGGGAAAGTAGAGATAGACAACTTCAGGAATACCCAAGCACACTCCACAGTCTTTCACTCACGCTGACATTGACATCTGTATATTCACTGTCTACTCAGCTTGGATGTCTAATTAACAACCCCAAGAAAATATATCCTAAGTTAAATTCTTGATTTTTTTCATGCAGTGTGTTCACTCAAAAGATAGCCCATTTTCGTTACTTGAATCTCCATCTTTCCAATTACACAGGTCAAACAATAAGCTAAAGAAGCCATTGAGAGAAATGAGGACACCTACCTCACTTGCAAGACCTGAATTAATGCTTTGTGGGATTTAAACAAACAACAACAACAGAAAGAACACATCCAAAGTGGCCTGTGTGGAAAGCATTGTCCTCTGGCCAAATACTGATTTAAAAAAAAAAAAGCAAACAGAACATTTAGGGGGAAACTTGAGAATATACTGGAGTTTAATGATGATACATCTCAACTAGCAGAAAGTGGAAGAGTGGATTCAAATGATGATATACTCTGTGAAGTACGTGGGTATGCTCTGTACAATGACCACACAGTAGCTATGGTATTGGGCAATGTACATAACCTACTGGTGCCTTAAAATCCTCATAAAATTGGGATAAAGAGAGATGCCTCATAACGTTTTTGTTTATTTGTTTTGTTTTGTTTTGTTTTTGGCCTCCTATATGTGAAGCTCTACAAGTCACATTAGGAAGATGAAAAGTGGTGGGCTCTCAGTAAATGTTAGCTGTTATTTTCTTTATGTAAATAGTTCTCATACTTAACTATCATTCATACATGATCTCATCTTCCCCTCGATTTTTCCAGTGTTGATTATGTATTACATACATTTGTGCATTGTGACATTTGTATAGATTATATTTATACCAATATGTTGTAAGCTCTTACCAGACTGGAAGTTCTACTTCTTTGTGCCCTTTATGACCTAATCCTCCTCAACGCTTCTGATCAACTGTTTTACTAATAACCTGCTTTCACTACCCCAGGGGAAAAGGGGGAATGTTCTCTTTTAAATCCTTAATTTCTCCTCTTTAATAATGTCTATTTTTCAGAGTTTCTGTCCAATAACTTAAAATGCCCCACACAGTATCAGTCACGTGTTGAGTATTACATGAGTGTCTGTTCTCTTTTATATAACATTCAATAAATAATTGTTGACAGTGGTAATGAGAATTATTTTCTAAGGTCTTATTAGGATCAGGAAGAGCATAGATAATGCATAAAGTGGAGATGGATGTCCCTGGAGGAGCCTAAAGGAAGAAACTGTTATAATGTGGTCCCATGTTATTACATAAGAAGGAGTAAATGAAAAGAAGACAGTTATTTTGGGTGTGGTGAGACACCTTTGATTATTCACAAAACTATTGTATTTTCTATGTCCCTGTGATATATTCTGTAATAGAAAAACAGTTTCAGATATAGAAGTATCTTTTGGAAGATACTGCTCTATTTTAGAAGAGCCTTCCAAAGTTTTGTCTCAGTAATAGCTTCCTCTTCACCTGTCCCAAATCATGAAATCTATGACAGGTCACTTTAATCCACAAGCTTTCTGTCTCTTCTTTGAACCAAGTGGTAAGAGCAATGCTGTTGCTTCAGCTGGAGAAGGTGAGCATCGCCTGCTGGCGAGGCGGTTTAGCAGCTCTGGTGCTCTAAAGTTCTCTCCAGACGGCAGCTAAGACTGACTAAAGTGAGAAATCCATTATAATAACATGCTTTCTGAGGAAAGGGGATTGCAGGTAATTTTCTTTTATTCCCTAGTAACAAGGTTTTAATACAGTGCTGAGACAGTAGTTGAAAATCAAATACCTCATTGAATTAAGGTGAAAAACAGACGAATTGTCTCATTTCTTTTTCAAGGCTTTGGAAATGTGGAAGTTAGAGGGTTTTTTAGTGAGTCATTTTTTGATCATCAGATATGCTTCAATATCTAGAAAGCACATTTTCCCCCCAGGCATGATGCAACATGAACAATTGTAAATTCCATGAAATTCATGTTAATAGGGTTTTCAAAACACAGCACTTGAAAATGACCACATACTCTAGGAAATACACATTTCAATGAGCATATACTTGCACTTGCAATCACAAATTTATCATGTCTATCAGTTAATTTTTTTGTTCTGAGGCAAGTCTAAAGACATTGAGTGAAATTGTAACAGATGTGGTTTTGTTCTCATTTACCACTTTTCTTTGATGGTTTGCCTGCTGATTGGTGACTTTGGCTGCTATCAGCAAAGTCTCTTCCCTCCTTATTGTCCTGTACTCATTATATGAAATGATTGTTTGTAAAATGGTAATTAGACAGCCTCTGCTGTTAATTTCCACAGATGAACAGCCTAAGTTTCCTGAAGTTCTCTCCGTATTCATAGATGTGAATCCCTGGATAATCATTCGGTATAGACCGCATGGTGTGGTAGAGAGATTGTTGGACCAGGAGCCATCTCCAATTTGACCACATCCAAGGAAAGTCACACATCATTTTTTGGGCCTTAATATTTTAATTTAGAAAATTGGGGAAATCTAGTTTCGATAACATTTATGGTCCAAACCATCTCTAATATTCCATGTTACACACACACACACGTGTACACACACACACACGTACACACGCATACACACACTCACTCACTCACTTCACCTTCACAGCCAGACAGTGGCTCCCTCATAGTATGATTTGTAAGTTCCTGGCACATGAAAAATGATCAATAAATATTTGTTGAGTAATTAAAAGGAATCTGTACATATGAATTTTGTTAAATAGCAGAGCTTCCTAAGATACCAAAAATAACTCATTTCCTTCCAAATCTTATTTGTAGGTTTCAATGCTGCGTGCATAATTTTAGATCTTCTACAAGGTGAAATGTTTATATATTAAACCCTGAAAATTGGTTTCTATTGGAAAAACCAACTGACCATTAAGTAGAGTGGTATTATCAGTATCTCCTCCCACGGCACATTTATGAATAGCTGATTGGCACCATGCTGTGATTACAGATCAGTGAGTAACTTTCTACTCTAGCCCCTTCTGAGGGCTTGGACTCTATGCTAAATTGTTTTGGAGCCCAGCTTTGTATCATTCCAGATTTTGCTGAGTGAGTAGAAACCTGAAATTATATGGTTTTCATAGGAATTTACTCAGCTCATCTTTCATATCACTGTCAATACAAAGTGTTTTACAGTTGGAATCCCAAAAGTAAATATAGAATGGTATCAAATTTTTAAAACAAAGTACCATAAACTCAAGGTTGGAAAAAAAAAAAAGGTTTTCATAGCTAACTAACATTAAACAAGGCAAACAATATCATCTACTTGCAGAGGACAGTTAACATTTGACACAGTACAAACGAAAATCCTGATCACACTGTAGAACCACAGGGGAGAAAATATTGACATCACGGTTTGGCGAAAGAGCACGTGGGATTTTGCAGGAGTGGTGGCACATCTTTGTGCTGGTGAAGCTTAAATTAACTGGACCAAGGCTTCGGAGTACAAAATTTCTCTATACAAGTTTCAAAGGGACAAAAATGAGGAGAAAGAGGGTTATCTCAAATGTATTGGCAAACTTCCTTAATTTCTGCTTGTGAATTCCAGCATAAATCAAAAAGCCAATAGAAACTGATTGAAGTGGAACTGAAGCCAGATGGTGACACAGAGGAGGGAAGGGTCCTCAGCTGGCACTCACTACTACCCAACCATGCCATGATGACAACGCAGGGAGTTGTTGGAGGGAGGAATACTGTTTTTCTCCCCGTCAAATGCAATTTCAATCATGGCTGACTTAAGGCATATTACAGTTTAGTGGAATTTCCAATGTGTTACTTATACGGATTTGTAAATTGCATTCATTTCCTTATAATGCACAAAAGCATGTATTAAATTTCACTAAACTTGTCTCTCACATGAGATAATACGTATTATTACTAATATTTATCCTCATCATTTTCCTTAATCACCAGGGACAGAACAACAGCTGGGGATTGCCTTTAATCTATCAGATATTATACCAGATACAAATGGACAATCTTCTGAATCATTTCATCAGTTTCCAAAGCAAAAATATAAACATGAGTTATCATCTGTCACAATAGCTTTAAGTGATCAAGCCCTTGCAATTGATCAAAATTAAGCCATTAAGCAAAATTATAATAAAGGAAAGTATATGATAAAAAGATCCCTGTGTATCATGAATATTCTGCAACCATAATAGAATTTCCCTTAGGGTAAGACTGTATTTTATCATGTTCCCAGGGCTCTCTAATACTAGATATCTATGTCCCTGGGGCTAGAAATTAGGCCTGAACCCAACAGAGTTGTTAAAGCTTCAGTGGCAGAAATTCATAAGCCACACAGATATGAAATCTATTGATACATTTTTCTTAGAAATAGTTTATGGTGCCCCAAGTAGGTGGTCTTTAATCAGGGGTAGTTTCTTTATGCAAAAAAGAAACACATATATATTGTCCTATGGTCATTATATATGTGTGTGTATATATATATATATATATACACATATATATATATATACAAATACACACAATATATATGTGTATGTATATATATATATACACATATATATATGGAGGCACAGAGCTAAGTAAGAGAAGTCCAAAAATGTGCATCATTTTTCCCTTTACCATCCCTTTGTTACTATTACTGTAAAATGTGTGCCTACTGAAGTTAGTTGAGTAATAGCATAAGCACAAAATATCCTCATGTCTAGCGATTGAGGTACTTGAAACCAGAATACAAGGTTGAGGATTCCAGTCTCTTCTTGACTGCAAGGAACAAAGACCAAAGGCTAAATTCCTCTCCAATAAATTGCAAGTATACTTGGGGAGGTGACCATGTCATGAATCACCTCCACTACCATGCCTTACAGTGAATCAGCTAGGTTTCATGGTGGCTGAAATATATGTCTGGAACTGGAAGAAGCATTCAGAATATTATGCAAGACTCAAAGAAGTTACTTTGTGGGTAACTCCTCTGCTACTGCCAGTTGTTATTCCTTAAACTGTCTCCATTATTTCAAGAATACTTTTCTATGATCTTGATACAACTGCCTTCTATTGATATTCAATCATTCACTCATTTGCTAAATATTTGAGTACCCATTCCTATGCTAGATACTAGGGATTTATGAAAGCAAGACAGACACTATCCCTACTATCATGAAGCTCAGAGTCCAGTGGGGAAGAAAAGTATCTAAATACAATTCCACAATTAAGAAAAAGCTAATAAAATAAAGTATAATTTTCTATGAGAGCAAGTAACAGGTGCTTTTTACCTTGTGTTTTCTACCTATTTGTGCTCCCTACTATCTCATGGCTCCTGCTAAGTGGGTCTTATTTTAGATTCTACCTGTTAACCATCACTCATTATTCTGTCAGAGGGAAATTGATTTGGTCGCTATCAACTTAGAGAATCTGTTTCGGGAAGAACAAATATTGCCAGGGTATTTCAAAATCCACTGAACATTTCTAAGTTTGCTGGGTCTGCAAAAGTCATTCATTTGTGTTCCAGGTGAAAGGGACATAGAGTAAAAACATGAAGACCTATTTATAAGAATTCCTTGGAAGGGCTATAAGTGTAGCAGGGACTCCAACTCTACCATTTGAAACAGATAGGTCCCCTGTGTGACCTAGCCAATATCGGAATACACGCATCTTGTTTTTGTAATGGCTGCCTGCCTCCAGAAAATTCTCTCACAGACTGTTCAAGTTTAAGGTCCATTCAGCAAGCAAAAATAGCACCTATAATTTATACAGGGAAAACTTATTATGAGGAAGCATTAAATTAGTAAAAGAGGAGTAAGTACGAAAAGGGATAAAGAGAACACCAAAGAAAAAAGGAGTAACAGAGGTAGGAAGCCTCACCACCCCTCCAGAGCTGAGGTAGAGAACACAAGGGAAAAACAAACTTGGAAATGGATGCCTCCTAACCTCTAGCACAAAGCTGATCCTCAGAGTGTCTGAGAGAGGTGGTGGAGGCCTCCTTGGATGACCAAGAAGTTCACTGAGGTGCTGCAGGAGGCCACAGCTGGGATGCCGGTAAAACTCAGTAGGAATTCATCTTGCAGAGTGGCCAAGAGAGTCCCCAAGAGCTGCTTGCTAGAAGTAAGAGAACTAACTGGCAAGCTGTCTACCCTTGTGCTGGTGAGACTAGCTGGCAAGCTATCCCTAGGCTAATGGTGAACCTCACCGGGAAGCTGAGGTGGATGTCCCTCCAGCACTCTTACCGTCACTGGGCAGCTGGCAAGAAGAGAGGTGGACAAGGTCCAGCTCCAGCATCATAAAGCATGGAAGGAAGGCTTGATTTGAAGTTGAGAAGCAATAAACAGACAGCTAGCATACACTCAGAATTAGAACTGAAGACTTTGCTTTCCTTATTACCATGGTTTTCCATTATGTTGATGACTTTTGTGATCCTCTAACGAAAATCAGTCCTTATTTTAACTTACACTCTGAAAAGTGATTTATTCTAAAATTATTTATTCAATATCATAGTCTGAATGCAACTCTATGTACATCACACAATGATGAATTCATTGACTATTTTGTAATATTATGCATCCTTACATATGGATTTATTAGATGTTTACATCATCAGAAAATCTGATAATTCAATTTAATGCAACAATTGTTCACTACTTACTATATGCAAAACTTATAAAGATGCAAAGATTTAAAGGTGACCCTGTTCTCCTGATAGTATAACTAAGACAAATTCAGACAAAAGTAGCTAACACAACACAGATTTTTGTGTGTTATTGTATTCAGTCATTTGATACATGTTGTTGGGCTGCCTACCACGAACCGTGTGACTTATTATAATTACAAAATACGAAGGCATTAGGGAGTTCCCTGGAAGATCCCAGAGATTCTTGGTAAAAATTGAGACTTGAACTGTGCTTTGAGCTATGGAATTAGTCTTCAGTAGCTGAATTTGGGGATGGAAAATGAGCAGTCAAGACATAGAGAGCAATCTGAGCAAAGAACTGGAGGAGAGTGTAAGAAGAGTATAAGAATATTTCCATTGATTACATTCAGATCATAGTCAGCCTTTAGTATAAATAGATTCTCTAGCCCTTTCTCCCTGGTTTAGTTTTCCTACACACTACAGCTACATGAATCTTTGCACAACGGAACTTAGATTATATTGTTATTGCTCAAAACCTCAACACGTTCAAACCACCTCATGCCGAATACAGAAAAAATGCCTCCTCCTATTTTTCAAGACCCTCCATGGTAAAGCCTTTATCTCACACTTCAACTTGCTCTCCCAACTCCCCAGTGGTCAACTCAACTAATTGCCTCGATTACCATTGTTCATACACACCCCTTCACTGGGAATACTTCTCAGAATTCTATCAAAGAAATGCTAGCATGTTTTTTTCCAAGCCCATTTGAAATGTTAACTTTTCCACAAAGACAATTTTCAATCTCCCAATAAATGAAGTTCCTTTTCTGAACCCTGGTAGGAATAGGGGTAGAGGAAGGGTTGGTAAGATCAATGATAGGGCCTGACTTGTTTTTACACCTCAAAGAAGGGGATGAGGATTATGGTAAAGCTATGGGGCTGAAGAATGTAAGATGTCTGGTCAAAGTAGCTGTGACTAGAAAGGATCAAATGTTATGTCAGGAGCATTTCATTACCTCTTCAGGGAGAAGATGGGTCCCAAACCTCAAAATCAAACAGATCAAAAATAAATAAGACATTTTCTCCTGGATCAGAGAAATAGCCTGTGCATTCCAGTATTCTTCTCAGACTTTTCTAGAAGTAAATGGCTATCCCCTTCATGTCAACTTCAAAGGTCAGGGACATGCTCCCACAATATCCTGGATTCCTTTATGAAATATCAGTAGACAGAGAGAAAGCCAGGAGCAGATTTATTGTCTATCTAGAGTTGTCTGATTATTTATACCGCTTCATTCTTCCAGGCCTTCAATGAATAGTAAATTTGCAGTTGGCATCTATGCTTGCACTTCAGGTGCTATAAATCAAGACTGAAGGGTTCCACATTTTAGCTTGTTAATGATCAAATGTTGGCAGCCATGGGGTCTTCTTAAAGAAGGCTGTTTTTATTATCCAAGTGAAAAGCTTATTATAAATATTGAAATACAAGTTAGATTCCAGAGGTATGTGCAGACAAGATTGGAATAGGAGAATAAAACGGTATGGAAGACCATGATCCCATTCTAATTTCACTCTTAATTCCTCAGAGTTACCTGTCTGTCTTGACACAGTACTGAAATGTAGCATCTAAGGATGCAAGATTCCTTGTGCTAGAAACCACTCCTTTTGAAATGTGGCAGAGCAGGACTATATGGCTCTGTGGTCTCTGATGACTTGTTGTGGATGAGGCATACTATATACCTCTCACTTCCTTTTCTTTCTAGAGAGTTGAGCTTATTGAAGTGTAACTGATTTTTCTTTATAATATGTCAAACTGGCATTTTATTGATGTAGGGAGTGGTGTAATACCATAATACTTTTGATGCAATTTTACACTACAGGGGGACTTGGGGGGAGGGTTGCTAGCCGAATTTTGTTTTTTTAATGTACAACTTAATATAGATTTGCTTCCTTTGGAACTTAATAGAACAACATATTTAGGTCACCAATAAAATACCCCTTCTGAACTTTTTGCTGATTAGGCTCTCTACCTTTTGAACCTGACTTGAAGAAACTCTAACCAGTCATTTAAAACAAAATATAACAACCCCTCAAAATAATTATTCTCACTCTTAGCCTTACTTATCAGGACTTATTAAGAAGTAGGACCATTATAGTATGTAAATTATACATTAATGTCAATTATAGTAAATAACCCTTTCCCTGATTATTGGAAATATCTCTTTTCTTCAGTCTTCTAAAAGCTTAAATGCTTCCACGTTAAAAAGCAGTAATTAAATTATTCAAGCTCAACTAAAGGCAGCTATAGGTTTACAGTTGCATGGAAAGTTTCGACACAAGCTCACCACTAGCCAAAAAATGGAACATTTCAAAGTATTAACAGTTAACTGCTTAACAATCAACTTAAAAGATCTAACTTTAAAAGTACATGCACAGACATTTATTGTCTCCAAGACTGGCATCACACAAGTGAGACCGGCTTTTTATTCTTTTGCTTTTCACTCAGGGCACCTTTGACTATGAAGACCATTCATCACGGTCACCATTGTCTGGCACTTTAGAGATCTCACTACCAATAGGAGCAGCAGGAGACTCTGGTTTAGAAGAAGAAACGTTTCCAAAATCATTTTTAAAGAATGTGAGCCATTTAAAATTCTTTGTATTTTGACTTGTTCTATATTAGTAACAATGTCAGTCTCACTATTGTCGATGTGCTCTGAATACATACTTATTAAGGGGCAGCTAAGACATTAGAAGCTATAACTCTGAAGGTTGGCTTCCTTTTTATTCTTTTGCCAAAGGCTTGTGAGTAAAAGGCAAGGGGCTGGTGTTAGTTGTGCTGGTCTCCATAGCATCTAAAATTGATGGGCTAGCTGAGTCCAAGGAACAAGCTGGGATGAAGTCTGGTACTAGTAAAGATCCCTGGTCCCTCCATAATTTTGCAATTATCAAATTTTGAGTTCCAGCAGGAAATTTTAACTGCTGACAACTTATTGAAAACATTTGAAATTACACACTTTATTGCTAAAGATGAGCCAATATAGCTGTCAGGACAAAACTTCTCTCGGGCCAGAGTACCTGCATGACTTTTGTAGGCTTCTGATAGTTGTTTTCTGGTATTCTTTCCTTCTTCTGGTAGATTAGGCTGAGAATAGAGTATGTGGTTATTTTATGATGTTTTACTATCTGAGGTCAAAGGAAGAATGATTTTTCTTTTAACTCAAAAAACAGAGCAATGAGCATAGTGCAGGCATTTGTTCAGAATTTTTGCATCACGAAATTAATCCTAAAATGAATCATTTCCTGTTTTCTCCGACCTGTTGGAAAAGCTGAGATGGCTGGGTTTCTTGACCAGCAGGATCAAGCTTGGAGGTTTTGAAATCTGTATCAGTTATATAATCGCTCATCCCTTTGCTTTGCTTTGGATCGGCATAAATCTGATCTAACCAGGGATAAATGAGATTGGTAATAAATTCCATCTTCCTTCTAGCAAACACACCACTGGGGGCAACTGCCCATGATGTGCAACTCTATAGAGGAAGTTATCTTAGGATAGCTGCACCCCTGTTATACAGGTACACCTACCAGATATTGTGGGCTCACTTCCAGAATGCCTCACTAAAGGGAGTATCAAAATAAGGCTAGTCAAATGGATTATTTGGCTTCTCAATGCATATAAAACTTCTGTTTACATTATGCAGTAGTCTATTAAGTGTGCAATAACATTATGTCAAAAAAACAATGTCCATCCCTTAACTAAACAATACTTTATTGCTAAAAACTATTAGCCATCATTTGAGCTTTCAGTGAGTTGTAATCACTGATGACACTGATCACCACAACAAATATAAAAATTATGAAAAAATTGGGAATATTGTGAGAATTACCAAAACGGGACACAGGGACATGGACTGAGCAAGTGCTGGTGGAAAAATGGTGCCGATGCACTTGTTCAATTCATGATTGCCACAAACCTTCACTGTATAAAAAATACATGCCTGTGAAGCACAGCAAAACAAGATATGCCTCCATAATCTTGTTGGAAACTGTGCTTTTCATTTAAAGCACTTCCCACAACTGTACCTTAAATTTTAAAAATGTGCAATTATCGATTTAGTGTCTGTCTTTTCCACTGGGCACTGCATTCTAAGATACAAGGAATTCTATCAGTCTTACTCTTCATTGTGCCTAGTATGGTGCCTAATATGTAATATGAGGACTTAATAAGTATTTGTTCTATGACTAAATGGGAAACTGAAACTAGAAAATGTCATAGCCCCAGTGGCCCTAGCTTTGGGATCCAGAAAAAGGAGGAACCTATAAATGGGGAAGAGGAAGAGACTGTTGGACATTCTTTCCTTCTAATTCACCAATGAACAGATAAAATTATTACTGAAGTCATTTCATAAACTTTTGCTTGTGGTAGATCAAAATACTCAGATATTTTTATAATGATACTAACATATTTTAACATAGCCAATCTAACTCTCAAATATATAGTTTATAGATTGGTCCTTATACCAACAACAAGAAGGAGAAGCATGGCTAAAGAATGAATACTATAAATAATAACTATAATGAAACACAAGATAATTTTTAGAAATCTGGACACTGGAGTCAGAGAGATATGGATTCAAGGCGTAAGTTATTTTAGGCAAGTTACTTAATTTTTACATGCAATAGGTAATGGAACTGATCAATAGGATGCTATAAGGATGAATTTAGATAATATATGCAAAGCACCTATCATGGTGCCTGATGGCATAGTAAGCACCCCAGAACATTAATGTCTAAAATGATCATATTTATAATTGTACTCTTTATTATTATTTGAGTATTCCAAATCCACAAAAATGAGTTCTATGATATGCCCTCTAGAGCTCATTTTCTGTGAGCAACCAAGTTCACAGTCTCAACGTCATGTGTGAAGTTTCCCTTCACCTTCCATCTGTGACTGAAGCTTGGCTGTCTCTGAAGCCGCTGCCCTGCTCTCTCAAGTGGAGGCACCTTTGTTCCCACACCCTCATGTATTATGTGCCTGGAGGTGCCCTCCTTGATTTTCAGCTCTCAAGTCGATTTCCCAATCATGGCAGTGTTAAAGAAGGGTATGCCATAATACTATGTCACGCACTGTGATTCCTTGTGCAGTCATCTATAACCTCACCAGTATGCTCTTCATTCACGGAATGTTTTGGCAACTGGCTCTCTGTCTTCCCCTACAGAGGAATCCTGGCATCATTCTTTGCAATTTCAAAAGCCGCAAAGGTGATTCATCTGATGCTGGTTTCAGTTCTTTGACCATACCACCAATCATCTTTTCCTCTACCCCCCCTTCAGATATCTAATCCTATGCTCATACATAACATATCAATAGTAATGGCCTCACTTCCAAATGCCCAAATTCAAGTATCCTACATTCTCACTATCCTCTCATAATTTGCCCAGTTCATTTTCTCTATGAGCTCCACTTCAACCACACAGGAGCTCCAATCTATGGTCTCTACCACATATTTACTCTCTATTGTCTTTGTCTGCATCTTTATCTCTTTTACTTATTACTTAGACTCCCTAGCCCATCATTAAAATCATGAAATATCTCTTTTGCAGATATTTTTATAACTCTAAAACCCCTTTCTGCTCCTTGCTCAGATCTGGTCATCAAAATAATTTTAAAAATCTCATTTTAATGAGAAAATAAAAGTGTAAAGAAAATAATCTCATATTTCTATTACTAAATCTGTTACCCACCTATAGCCTTATACTTTACATTCTGTTTTTCTCTCAAATATAAACCATTTCTGCTTCCAGAGAGAATTAACCTCTTAACCTAAGCTCCAGCCCTGTCTCTCTTACTCAAAGACTTTACTCCTAAAATTATTCCTTCTCTCCCCTTTGCTACTAATTTTCCCTTCTTTGTTGGATCATTTTCCAAAACCCCTCTACCTCCAGCTGCCATCTCATTTCTCAGTAACCTTTTGAAACAAAGCTCCTCGAATGATTGCTTTATGTTCCTTGACTATTTGTTCACTTCTAAATCCCTTATTAATATATGATTATCAGGATTTGGTCACCATCACACTACTAAAGTTGCTCTTGTTAAGGTCATTAACAGATCCATGTTGTGTAAAAATCCAATGATCAATTTTATTTCCTCATTGAGTTCAAATGCTCAATAGCAAAAGACACAAATATTTACTCTTTTGTTCTTGACTGGTGAATTCCCATTCACTTGACTTCTAAGACACCAATACCTTTTGTTTTTTTCTCCCACTTAATTGACTATATTAAATCATTCTTTCCTTTTCCTCTTCTTTTTCCCACTTGAAATACTGTCATGCCCAAGGTCCTGTCATCCTCTTTGTTTATCAGTACATCCCAAAGCAACTCCACTTACTTCTATCTGAATACAGCAGAATTTTATGCCAACTCTTAAACCTTTATTACCATCTCTGAACTATAGAGCTGAAAAATCTTTCTGATCACTGATTTTCTGATTTCTATCCATTTTCTGATAACTACTCATTTTCATGCCCAAATCTGATCCTCCTAGCTTGCCCCTATCTTAATAAAAGACACTACCACACATTCAGTTGTTCAGACAAAAACCTTAGGAGTCTTCTTTGATTTCTCACTTTCCTCAATTTGCCTTATCCAGGCAATCAGCAATTCAACTCCCAAAGCAGTTAAAGACATGTTAAAAAGGAAAAAGAAAGAAAATATGATGATATCCTTCTTCAAGATTCTACATCTTCCACTCATCATCAAACCAATTCCCTCATAGGCTTCCTATCACATTATAGATAACATAGGAAGACTTCTGCATTGATAGTGTAAGCCTACAGGTTACAATTCCTAATTCTCTTTCACTCACTCAGTCACCCAGTCCAACAACATGGATATTGTTGATGCTTCTTAGATGGGCCACACTTTTCTCCATCTCAGGGCCTTTATACTGACCCACATGGAGTCTTCTTTGCTAGATCCTCACGTGATTTCCTACTGCCTATCATCTGAGTCACAGCTCAAATGTCACCTCCTTAGAAAAGAATTTCTTGACTGCTTTATTTAAGGTACCTCCTCCATCCCTAATCATATATGGTCCTTTTATTGTCTGCTTTTTTTTAATAGTATTGAACTCGTCAGACTATGCACGCACACACATACACACACTACATATATATTTACATAAATTATATATATAAATGTAAATATTTCTGCTTCCAGATATATATTAGTATTTATATATACATAGCTATATAAATATTTATATATAAGTATATTTTTAAAATATATATATATATGTTTATTGCTTTCTCCTAATAAAATTTAAGATTAAAAATTAGTTTTCTTCAATGCTGTAACTTCATGGCCTAGAATAGTGTCTGCTTCATTTTGGATACTCAATAAATAATTGTTGAATCAGATTGGAATCTATGATAAAAATGAATTACATATAAATGACTTTTGGATTTTGTCTACATATATAGTTGATTAAAACAAAAATGTGGGGGCAGAGTAAAAATTGTCATTAAATGATATTACTGCACAGAGAATGTTTTATTATCTTTCATTGAACGTTTTTGTCTTGTTTAGCTTTTTGTTTGTTTGTTTGTTTGTTTAGCAGGAGCGTAAGGAATATAATCTCCTCCAATCAGCATGCTGTGCTGCCTGCTGACAGCCCTAGAAATACCTGCTTAGAGATGATCTTAAGGGTTTCAGACTTGCTGATTTTTTATGTACCCAGCAAAATTAAGAATATGTTACATGAGAAAGGCAGTAATAAGAAAAAGGATAATTGGGTTCAATAATTCCAGTTTTGTGTTCAATTCGAATGCGTCTGTTTTAGTCCCCTCTGATTGGTGAAAAGGCAGTCCTTAGGAATTGAATCACAGCCCAATTTTACTGAGAAGAAGCTTCTTGGTCAATTTATAAATCAGGAAACATTAAGCACCTACAATATGTCAAGTATTCATCAAGGCATTGAAAAATCACAGTGAACAAGATAGACTCCAATATTTCCAACCTTCATTAAGTTAACTATTTATTGAGGAAGACTTTTTTAAAATTTTATTATGTTATGTTAGTCACCATACATTACATCATTAGTTTTTGATGTAGTTCATTGTTTGCGTATAACATCCAGCGCTCCATGAAATACGTGCCCTCAATACCCAACATTGGGCTAACCCACCCCCCCATCCCCCTCCCCTCAAAAACCCTCAATTTGTTTCTTGGAGTCCATAGTCTCTCATGGTTCGTCTCCCCCTCCAATTTCCCCCCCTGACTAAGACATTTTTTATCAAGAAATGGTGGGTGTGATGGGCCTTACAAAGGGAAATCACAGGGTGCCATGTTGTGATGATCCTTTCCGGAATAGTCGCTCCTCAGTTCTTGATGGTCCAGATGCCTTTGGCTTTTCTTGCTGCCAGCCTATTTTCTCATACTTAGCAACTCAGGATCATGGTCTGCTCCTCTGGCATCTTAAGAATTCTGGGTTCCTTGTCCTGAGGAAGCCCTTTACACCCTGGGCCAGTTGTACTCCAAGACCCCAACTTTTTAAGATCTGAAAAGTCAGACAAAAGTTATGTTATGATTTCAGTTTCCTGGGAACTTTTCCACTAAACCTTTACCTAACTCCACCTTGGAACCAGAGATACTTTTATTTATCACTCATTGAATCCTCACCACCTAATTGTGCCTAGAAAATATCATCATCCCATCTGCCTAATTGGCACTGTCAGTAACTCTGGACACAATAACTTTCCTAAATCAACTCCCTCCAACTCCAGTCACTGGATCAGAATGGATCACTATTATTAGAACGTATATGTGTCAACTTCATATCTTTCACAGATTATGAAATAGTGATTTCCCATAAATTTTACAAGGCTACAAAAAAAAATAGACGGTGGCAAATTATTTCATTATTTTTATCTTGCTTAATTGGAGAAAAAGTGTTTAAGACTAATATTGAAATGGATTTGATCTGTTGTGAACATGCAGCTATATAACAGAATAGCAAGTTATAGCACGTATGCTGATTTTTTTCATTTGAACATTTAAAAGTACTGTTGTTTTAATATTTGATAGATACAGACATCAGAGCTTGAAATGAAAAAAAAGAAAATTATAGTTGCTTCTCATCTTTTGGACATTTTTAAAGGCCTTTATGACTTGTTATTTTTCAAGGTTAATATATTCAAACTAAAATTCTCACCAAGTATTTGATTTATTGAGTCAAGAGTTTCAGTGGAATTGCTGAACCTCTTCTGGTGTACATTTCCAAAGTAAGTGTGGTGAAGCAAAGCAAAAATTGTGTCTCTTTTGTGAATGGGAACGCCAGCTCTCCTGGCAGAACACTTAGTTTCCAAGATGGATATGCAATTGACACTGGATGGAGCACATTGAAGCTTTTTACCTCCTGCAAAATAACTGAACAGCACTGTGATTTTAACTTAACTTCTCCAGCTACTTGAACTCAACACATTGTAATCCATTGGCTACAAGATTATTTCAGAATTTCATGTGTCAGAACGGGATCGAAAATAATTGCTTTGTTATGAATGAATTAAACAATTATGGGCACTAAATGATACAAACCCGGCTTAAAAAGTCATATATTATTAAAGAACTTGGTTTAACTGGATCTGCTTATGACACACCTTTTTAAATGAGTAATTTTATTAATTACTGAGAAAAAGGTTTTAAAAAATATGTGACGCTAAGGGTGCCTGGGTGGTTGGCTCTGTCATTAAGCATCTGCCTTCGGCTCAGGTCATGATCCCGGGGTCCTGGGATCCAGCCCGGCATCAGGCTCCCTGCTCCACAGAGAGCCTGCTTCTCTCTCCCACTCCCCCTGCTTGTGTTCCCTCTCTTCGCTGTGTCTCTCTCTGTCAAAATAACATAAATAAAATCTTTAAAAAAATATGTGACGCTAAAAGAGGACATTGGTCTATAGAAATTTAAAAAAATTATCAAGCCCCATTCCAAATCATGCTGCATTTTCTTCTTTGTTTATTTTATTTATTTATTATTATTATTTTATTTATTTGACACAGCAAGAGAGGGAACACAAGCAGGGGGAGTGGGAGAGGGAGAAGCAGGCTCTCCGCTGAGCTGGGAGCCCGATGCAGGGCTTGATCCCAGGACCCTGGGATCACCACCCCAGCCAAAGGCAGATGCTTAATGACTGAGCCACCCAAGTGCCCCTCTTTATTTGTTTTTTAGAATTATATCTTACCTCCTAGTATCAGTGCTTTAAAAGCATTTTGTTGTACTTCCTTATGCATTATTATTCTAAATGCTCATTATTTTTCAGAGTGAAGAAACTTTGTAGAGACCTTCACCCTTAAGTAATGAGATCTTTGAGATACTTTTTATTAATTATATCTAAAATAGTCTTTCCAATTGTCTGAGATTCTCAAGTACAAATAATATGCTTATTCTACTTATATTAAGAGACATATCATAAGCACTATCAGAAATATGAAATTTTAGAGAAGAAAGTCCCATCTTTTGTAACATTAAAATTCCAGGTGTTAGACAAGTTTCTCACTTTGGTATATTTGCATACTTTGATTTCTAATGTATAGCTATTTTCAATTATACTTTTTGGAGGTGGGGGAGGGTCAGAGGGAAAGAGAGAGAATCCTAAACAGGCCCCATATCCAGCACCAGAGCCCAATGGGGGCTTGATCTCACGACTGACCTTGAGATCATGACCTGAGCCAAAATCAAGAGTCAGATGCTTAACTGACTGAGCCACCCAGGCACCCCTTCAATTATACTTTTAACATGTTTGAAAGTTATCTCTTCTGAAAAAGCTCTGCTACATAACACTAACTTATTTGTGTTCTTGGAAGCATTTGTATTATTCTAGAGTTTGTGGAAAACCTCAAGTCCACTACTCTCCTGACATAAAATCCAGAGCTTAAAATCCCTAAAAATAAAGCTGAAGGCTCCTAATCTCATTTACTCTTACTAATGCTTACCCTTACTCTTCTTTAATGCACTAAGACCAACAAATTGGATCTATTCAACTACATGGAAAAAGCAGATATATCTACTGGAATTTTCCTGAGAGAAATCTATTTTTAATATCTTATTACCTGAATTGTTTTTATCCATTTGATTTTTTTGGCTGCATTGCTCCCCAATTAGTCTCCCTCTATCCAACCGTATCTGTTCAGGTTTTTCATAACCTGACCTTGTGTACTATTCCTCCAGCTTTTATTACATGTGCTCTACCAGGCAGGATTTTATCCATCTCATATTATATAGTTTATATTATGAGAATAATAATTATTTCTCATATTTCTAATATAAAATTGTATAGTATTAAATGTGTTTTGTACAAAACTTCTGTATCTATCATTGCTCCTAATCCCTTTTGTTTTCAAGAGAACAAAATGTTTCTGTAATGAGCACCGGGTGTTATATGTAAGTGATGAATCACTAAATTCTATTCCTGAAACCAATATTACACTATATGTTAACTAACTACAATGTAAATAAAAAATTGATACAAAAAAAAGAGAGAGCAAAATGTTTATCTCTTTCTAGACTAAGAACTGACTTTAAATACCTCTGCTTATGATAATCAGTCATTAAAAAAGACCCCACCTCACCATTTTTTTCTCTTTCCTCTCCCTCAAAGCATTTTTCCTTAGACATAAATCTGTATTAAAAATTTCTACACATTTATAAGTAATCACCAGGTTTATGTAGAACGTATTTATGGCAGACTCACCACTCACTTAGAAGTTCCTTAGAAAACTGTTGTTTTTTTTTTTTTTTTGTCTTATAAAATATTCATTAATTTTTAGGAGAAGGCTTTGCACATAAACGATGCCAATACAGTTAAACTGAGTGGTTATATTTGAAACCATCTACTGGAATTTTCTAGATAATCCTATCTCAGTAGTTCTGCTTTATGGAGTGACCATTCCACCTCCACATCATAAAGAAATAACAATTCTTCAAAGCTGATTGAAAGGAGCGGGAGAGAGGTGTCTGGGTGGCTCAGTTGGTTAAGCGACTGCCTTTGGCTCAGGTCATGATCCCAGGGTCCTAGGATCGAGCCCTGCATCGGGCTCCTTGCTCGGCAGGGAGCCTGCTTCTCCCTCTCCCTCTGCCTGCCGCTCCCCCTGCTTGTGCTCTCTCTCTCTCTCTGTCAAATAAATAAATGAAATCTTAAAAAAAAAAAAAAAAAGGATCAGGAGAAAATCACTCAGAAAAAATGTCCTAGCCACCCTTCTGGAATCTGCTGAGTTTTCTTGTATTCATTTAGCTTAAGATAGCCCTTGACCATCACAATGGTACAGAATGTAGTGCCCATCGTGGGTACTTCATTAATGCAATAGTGTTTAGACCTGTGTAGCAACAATGAGATTCCCAGACAATTCCAAGACACTCTTCCCATTGAACTCAACTCCATATACACCACTGTGAAAACTTCCCTGGTTTCCTCAGATGGTCATCTGATGCTGATTCTTATGGAATTTTGTTTGAATTAATTTAATTGAATTAATAGCTTTTACCATCCTGATGGATTAGATAGAGTGAGTCATCTGTTTTTCAGTCTCTCCATTGATCTTCCCCCCTTGAGTTCACTTCGTTTACAAGGTAAATATGCAATCAGGAATAACACCTACTCTTTTGTACTAGTTTTCTAGTATTACTGTAACAACCTGCCACAGGTTTAGTGACTATAAACAACACGAATGTATTATCTCACACTTTTGTAAATCAGAAGTCCAGGTGGACTCGGCTGGTTCTCTGCCTGCAACCTCACAAGACCAAAATCGAGGTGTCAGTTCACACTTACTTGGAGGTTCTCAAGGAGAATTCAAATTCACTTCCAAGTTCACTTAAATTGTCAGAATTCAGGGCGCCTGGGTGGCTCAGATGGTTAAGTGTCTGCCTTCGGCTCAGGTCATGATCCCAGGGTCCTGGGATCGAGTCCCACATCGGGCTCCCTGCTCAGTGCAGAGCCTGCTTCTCCCTCTCCCTCTGCCATTCCCTCTGCTTGTGCTCTTCTGTCTATCTCTCTGTCAAATAAATAAATAAAATCTTTAAAAAAAATTGTCAGAATTCAGTTCTTTGTAGTTGTAGGCCAAAGGTCCCCATTTTCATGCAGGCTGTTGGCCTGGAACTTCTCTCAGCCCCCTAAGAGCATCTGCACCTGCGTCCTTGGTCATGTTTGTTACTCCCTCTGTCTTCAAACCAGTAAGCATGAATCTTTCTCATGCTTCCAAGTCCTCTGATTTCTTTTCTTTTCTTTCTTTTTTTTTTTTTTTTTTGATGCATGTCTTCTGCCTCCGGCTGAAGAAAGTTCTCTGCTTTTGAGGATTTATGTGATTAGATTGGGCCCAGCTAATCCAAAATAATCTTTCTATTGTAATTACACCCGCAAAGTCCCTTTTGACATGAAATATAAGATGTTCACAGGTCTCAGGGATTAGGCCATGGACATGTTTGGAGGAAATGGGTACATTCTGCCTATTAGGCTTTTGTGCACTTACTAGCACTCCACTTTTTTCCTATCCATTTTATATTTACCACTCTACTCAGAAGGAATCTTGCCCTCATGTATCACTTGGTTTTAGAGTTGATTAGGCAAATGCTGAATCAAAAGGTCAGTGAGATGCTATAACTTTAGAGAGATTCTGTATTTGTTTGGGAACTCAATACCCTGCCTCTTTTCCCTCCCAAAGACACACTGACACTTTGGAATTAGTTTTCTTTTTTCTTATCCTTGTTCCTTATGAGCCGTATCACACCATGATCCAGAACACCTTGACTTCATGTTTAATTAACTCTGAGCTCTTAACTTCTTCTCTTCCCCTTAGAAATTGCGGAGAATATTTTTTTTCTCTATTTGTATAAATACTTTTTCCTACTAAATTACAAGAATGAGCATGAGCAATTTAAAATGTGTGATTCCCCATGGATTTAAGCTACAATTTGTTTCCTTAAATGCAGAAAAATAGATGGAATATTAGGGGCTGTGTTCATAGCATATACGAAAAGAAAACAATGTACATTTAAATTACAAGTTCAGGATTTGTTTCACTTTTATAAAAGAGGCAGCTCTGTCTTAAAATACAATAGTGTTTTGTGCTAAAAGTTAAGGTGCTTAAAACACATCCATTTAAAATAAAGTCATAATAGTCTCAAGAGCTGCATCTGATCTCACTCACTTCTCACCAAAGAACAGTGTTGTGTACAGATGATGCAATGATGTAATGCAATGTATGTCGAGAGTATTTGTTAGGATACCATTGGGGGCCGATGCTTTATAGCAGCTGCTGTCCTTCCTTGGTGAGCTTGGTTTTAAAAATGATTTCTCATCCATTCAGACAGGTTCTTTTGCTGAAAGTCTCCAAAGAGTATTTCATTATCCTACCTTTTCAATGACTTTCCATAAAGGAATACAAGATGTGAATCTGGTTTTAATATGTACCATTTAAAGTAGTTATCAATGATACATTAGTCATTCCATCCACTGCCCCTGTGAGGTGAGTGAGTGAATAATTACAGGTGACCTTCAGACAAGTGAGGATCTAATGCAGTCTTGAAGGCTTCTAAGTATGGGGTGTTTTGTCTGATGGGTGAATAAGCACTGAGTCATTAGCATGATATTTGAGAGATCATTAGGGATTTGTAACTAAAATAAACCTATTTTTCTTAGTCATGATAATGGGATATTCTTCTTACATGTAATGCTGGATTTTCGATTTTTCTTTCCTTATTTCAAGATTTATCACTTTATGGTATATTTTCCTTCAGGAAAGGACACCAAATATAACTATCAAAGGAACATGTTTGATAAAAAAAAAAGTCAGAAGCTGGGACATTTTTTAAAGTTGAGAAAAATATGGATTCTTATTTCCTAATCCATGGCTAATTTGAAAAAAAAAATGATCATTTCTAAGTCGTTCTAAATATTTTACCCTGGTGGTTTATAAAACTGACCAGCTCAATTGCCTTGAATGAATAATTTATCCTGTTGGATACCACATTAAATCTGTCAAAATATTAGTTCATAAGCAGTGTATGGAAAGATACTTGTCATCCATCTTTGTTTCCCTAATGCCCTGTGTAGAGTGGGTGCTTAACACAGATTCACTGAATAATGATGTCAATTTTTTTTGTATTCTCTTTTATGCATAATCTCTTTCTCTCTTTTCCTTCAAAGTGGTGGGAAAGAGACCTCATATGGAGGGAGATAAAGGGGTTTCGCTGCCTTAGATACTCTTTCAAGGTTGAGACACATTCAAGAAAGCAAAACAATTCAGGCAATAAGGGGTTGAGTGCTTATAATGAAGAGCTTTGCCAAAATATTTCTTTCTGTTTATGCAATACATAAAAAGAAGGATAAGAAATCAAAAAAGAAGGATAAGAAATAAATTCTTACTAATTTATTCAATGTCTTTTTCCAGTTTTCTTTATCATTTTTACACTTACTCTAGCCTGTTACTCCCCCATTACTCTCTTCTGGGGCATTTTCCCCACTTGTCGCCTAATTAACAGGAGACCCCATGATAACCACTTCCATCTTTACTACACTAATTGTTCTTTTTTTCCTTAAACACGCAAAACTAGATAGACATAAAAAATATACATCAATTGCAATGTGAAGGTTAAAAATTACTCATTTTTTACTTTTCATCTTCTTGTTTTCCTCATGCTTCTTTTTCCCTATTTATGCTTTCAATGCCTTTCTTTGATTTTATTTGGTTTTCTGTTCTTTAGAGATAATTAGAAGCTTGTCTTTTTTTTTCTTTTGCTCCGTCCACAAGGTCAAAATCGACTTTATAATTAGTGTGAATAGTTATGCCAAGCTAAACAGACCTTGGGCATCACCATAGTTAGGTGCTGGGAGTAAGTGGCTAAGGACTTTATTCAGTATACGGCAGAATCAATATGGTGTTGATCTAAATTTCTTTATTGCAGCAACACCTGAAAGCAAGTTTTGATATTTTTGGTAGAGCTGACTCTGTTTAAAAATGTTTTTTAGGAAGTCGTAAATGAATGATGTGTAAATGTACTAATGAATGCCAACATTCTTAAGGAAACCTATATACATTTCTGAAGAAAGACTCCCCCTTTCTCTGTAAGCTTTGAATTGGTAATATAACTCAGAAGAATAAATAAATTAATAAACATCAAATTATTTATTTATTTTTTTAAAAAGGCTTTATTTATTCATTTGACAGAGAGAGACACAGCGAGAGAGGGAACACAAGCAGGCTTCTCCCGGAGCAGGAGCCCGATGTGCGGCTGGATGTGGGGCTCGATCCCAGGACCCTGGGATCATGACCTGAGCCGAAGGCAGACACTTAACGACTCAGCCACCCAGGAGCCCCAAACATCAAATAGTTTAATGCTACTATCCCCTCTGCTTCTATCTCTGCTCTGCAGTAAATTTTAAAGCCAGGTGCCTAATGATATTATTCTTTATCTGTCTAATATGAAAACAATTGCCGTATGATTCTATTAATATTATTCATGACTGAAATAAGAAATAATCTTCAGAATACCAGTAAGCTTGCTTAGACTTATTTAAACTTGAATTTTAATATATATTTAAGCCTTTGTGACTAATTGCATACCTATTTGAGTAATCAAATGTATTTTAAATCTAACAAGACACATTCTAGTGAGATATTTCAAAGCAAATCATACTGTGTCCATGTAAATAAAGATACCATTACATAGTGGGTTTTGGTGGGGTTAATTTGAAATTCTGATACTTAACATTTCAAAGCCTATAACTTCAATTTAAAATACCTTATATTTGGGGGCGCCTGGGTGGCTCAGTCATTAAGCGTCTGCCTTCGGCTCAGGTCATGATCTCAGGGTCCTGGGATCGAGCCCCGCGTCGGGCTCCCTGCTCAGCGGGAAGCTTGCTTCTCCCTCTCCCACTCCCCCTGCTTGTGTTCCCTCTCTTGCTGTGTCTCTCTCTCTCTCAAATAAATAAATAAAATCTTTAAAAATAAAAAAATAAAAAAATAAAATACCTTATATTTGTAATGCGCTCTTGCACTTCACAATTTATAAAGTAGTTTACATGAATGATCTTTTTGTTCCTTAAGAAAATCATTTATAGGTGGTAAGGCATGAATCCTTACTTTCATTTTCAAGATGAGTCATCTAATGTTGGAAATGTGGTGTGCCGTGCAAAAACCCACAGTTAGAAGTGGTATAGCCAGGAACCAGGACCCAGGCTTAGAGATTCCAAAACTCATCTTTGTTGCATTAGGGGACACTCATTGTCCTGAAGTAAGCAAAATAACTGTTTATCAAATGAAGACCGAAAGGACATTTTTCTTGACTTGCTTTGTTATTTAAGACTGTAATTTTTTTTTTCTCTAGAAATCCTTCAGATTCATTCTTCCCTTTATTTTATTGTCTGAACTCTTCCCATGATATACCAAAGAAAAACAAATAAACTAGAAGAATTGTTGGTTCTAGAAAGATGTTTGGCAGGTTTAATTCAGTCAGTTCACTCTCTTACAATCAAGTATGGTTGTGTAGAAACCTAGCATATGAGTTCACTAGAATCCTGGCGAATTGCTTAACAGGTTATCCGTGAAACTGGCCGACTTTTTTTTTTAACTTTTCGGCTTTGAAGCTTTCCTAAGTATAATATGGGGATTATAATGATACTTCAGACAACTTTGTATGAGAGTTAAATAAATCAATATTTATAAAACTATTATTAATGGCATCTAGTAAGCATTATCGGCATTCGCCATCATTAACTGTTATTAATAAATATGTTACAATGATAACATGTATTAACTCGTATCTTTTTTAGTAAAAGACTTTTAAATCACATACATTTAAATAAACTTACATTTTTTTCTCTTTCAAAGATCTTCACAATATCATTTTAAAGGCTGAGATTCTCAAACAGCAGAGATAATTTTTATTAAGATTAAATAACCTCCAGGGTTAGAGTTCAGAAAAGAGGGTGAGTGCTACAAATCTTGAGTGTGTTTTGAACTTACAGATAGTCAGACTTTCTGACCCGGAAGCATCCTGGAGGTTTCAGACTAAGCATAGGGTGCTCTCTTTCTTCAATAATTGGCACTTAGAGATAATAATTACATCAATCATGCTGTCAAGATACATACAGTATTTAGACTTAATGGGGAAAAAACCACAACTTATTAAGAAAGAAAATCCTATTAATAATATTAATTTTCTTTTTAAGTCCCTGAGCATGTATCAACTCAAATGGGTAATCATATTTGAGGGACTAAAACTTCTCCACAATCCATGGCTTTTCTCTGCATGCCCTTAACAGAGACATCAGTCTTTGGGGGAATTGACAATTTATTATTGGCTATCCATTTTGACATATTACCTCTTTTTTAAATGATAGTCAGTTTAGGTAGAAAATAGATCCATGGTTAATTTTAAAGGGAGGAAGGAAGGAAATTGAAGAAGGGAGGGAGGGAGAAAAAATTTAGATCTCTTTTATTTTTTTTTTTATTTTATTTATTTATTTGAGAGAGAGAGAGCATGTGTGGGAGCATGAGCAGGGGACAGAGGGAGGGGAAGAGGGGGAGGGAGACACAGACATCCCACTGAGCATGGACCCTGTTTTGAGCCTGACCGAGGATTAGAGATTTTAGCTAAGCTTCTAGGGGCTGCAGAAAGGACTAGCCAGCAGTCAACAGGCTGTAGAGTGGGATATCACTCATGGAGGGTGGATGTCTAGTTTTAATTCCCAAGGGGGAAAAAAAAAATCTAAAACCACCAGCACTTGGGTAAGGAAATAATTGCAGTTCTGCCAGCTCTGAGAAGCATGATTAAATGTGCAGTGTCCTGGGACATAAAAGGCATTAATAGCAGAAAGTTAACACTTTGGAAATAGCACTCAGTCAGTAAAAAGAAATGAGATGAGGCTTCAGTTCAGCCAGGAGAAACCAGAGAAAGAATCATCTGTAAAAGAATTTCATTTGATTTCTTACACTGGTCAAATGGGCATCTAATACCTAAATTGTCACCTATTAAAAAAAAAAAAAACCCTGAAGATTTACTGAAAGGAAGAATAAAGAATATCATTTCTCTCCATTATTGATTTATTAACATTAAAGAACGAAAATTTTTAAACAGAAATCACTGCTAATCTTACTAAATTAGTGATTTTAAAAGTGACAGAATAATGTAAACTTGGAAGTAAATAATTTCTAAATTAAATACATGACAGGGTAAAAATATAAAATATAATAAAGAAATTGCCATGGATCAGTTTGAAATGGTCTTTTGCTCATAGTGAATGCTAACAAATTTGTTTAAATGAATTATGTCTTAGATTATGGTAAGTTATCTTACTTTCTTCGGTGGTTTAAGATGGAACATTCTAATATATGGCATTCATCAGCTTTTAAAAAGAAGGCAGCAAAAAATACGACACTGCTCAAATCATTTTTTTTATTTGAATGGCGATATTTCCATCTATGCATGCAATGTAGTTCAACACCACATATTATTATGCTTAAAGAGAAATAGGAACTATTAAATTGCATACTACTTGGCATATTTATTTAAATTAATTGCACTGAATTGTATAATGAGAAATTGTACATAGTAGGTTGTTTTTGATTCAAATATCCCCCAACATGAGATTATTTTGCATATTTGTCAATATTTCTGCATTCTGAATGTAGATTGTCTACTCAATTTCATCAGCATCAGACCCATGAAGCCTGTGTTCCTCTGTATAGTATTTCTGTGGTTTTCTATAAGCAAAATTCTATAAAATAACCACAATTCTTATTGCATTAGAGACAAGGTTGTCACAATCATTCTAGCTCATAACCAGTTGATATTAAAAACAAGGTTTTTCACAAGGTAAGCAACAGGGAAATTACATTTCCTAGTTTCAAGTCCCCTGCACAATTTCCAAGTGATATAGCATCAACATCAGGCAAGGAGTTTAATTTTATGACAATGTGTTTACAAATATATTAAGGGTGGAATTTCCAGCACCCTGAATGGGATTTGAGATGCATTTCTTGCTTATCATAACAGTGGATGCTTGTCTATAACTGGGTCTCTTGACAATATGATGAAAATGATTCCAATGTTTATTTTTGTTGCTCTTTGGTTTAAACTACCACATCTCCCACACGCAAAAACCTAGTTAAGTGGTATTTTAAGTGCCAAAAGGACACATTAATTAAATGTCAGAAAATAGAAGCTCCAGAAAGGATGTCATTCATACAAAAAGCTTCAATAAGGAGTCAATTCTGAATACTGAGAAGTCCCAAATGAAATACAATATAAATTACAGTGGCTCATCAAAATCCACACACATCTAACAAACCATATGACAATTCTCCATTTCATCATCTGAAATTAAAATCCATATTTTTTTGGCTAAGGTCTAGTCCCATTTGTCATATATTTTTGATGGGTAAACCTTAGTGGGTTATTACTTTATGTAACATACTATTCCTAGGTCTTATAGAATTCTGTTTTATGATAAACTTTTTGCTTCTGGCAATGTACAATTTATAGTGATTAGTTTAAGGATTGCGGTTTTTTAAAAAGGTAAAAATTAAGGTCAAGTACATAGTAGTCTTTAATAAAAAAGTCCCTTGCAATATTTTTGGTTCAAAAAAATAGAGGCGAGTTTAAGAACATATGTTGATAATGATGGTGACTCTAGAGCCTGTAGCTTTAGTGTAGACAGTTTCCCTGTGCTAATGCATATTTTAGAGAGATTAGTAACCTCTTGTCTTGCTTTGAGTTTATCCTAGGTTATCTGGTACTTTCTGTGCCCTTCTCCTTCAGGCAGCCCATTTCCTTTACATTGTGGTGGGTCTACATCAGAAATGAGAAAAAGAAAATCAAAGTAAAATGTTTTTCCACCTTAAAAGTAACTAACAGCTTTTTCTTCCACTTCATTTAATTTTGCTAAACTTCCTGAAAGAAATTTGAAAACTACCAGAAAATGTGTCAGCAAAAGGCAGGACCAGTCCAATACAGAATTAAAACTTTGATTTACAGCTCTGGGGGGTTCATCTTCTGAAATTATCGTATGTGTGGTATCAACTTGTAGGGCTGAATGGGAGAAAGAAGAGAGCTAAAGAATTTGGGAAGTATTGCAAGACTTTTGAAGTGAGTGGAGGTAGGGATTAATCCATAAACAGAAAAGAAAAAGGCTAAAGAGGAAAAAGAAGAGTAAGAAAGATGTCCCATGTGTTGAGGGAGAATGCCTTTGGGGGTACTTTTTATTCTACTTGGTATCCATAGCCCTGAATTAGGGCTTTTCTCCTTCTATATCAGGGGGCAAAATAATTAACATTGCTTTTTGTTGCTGCTGTTGCTATTTTTCTGTCGAACCAGGGAGACTTGGGTTTAGATTTAGTACTTTGCACTCACTGTATAACCTTGGGCAAGTGAACAAATCTCCTTAATGCTCACATTTCTCATTGTAAGGAGAAGCTAAGAATACTCACCTTGCAGAGATATTGGAAGGAAGAGAAGTAAGATGTATGACGCCGGGCACATCTAAATGTCTAATAAAAGGGAACTATGTGGTTGGTGCAGCTGCTATAAAGGATGGAGACCAGATGGAGAACTGATACCAGCCTGAGGGGGAAATCCTCATCACAGCTTCCAGCAGATTCAGGCGCATCAGAGTTAATCATTGCTGAGATCCAGGTCCTAAATGAGAAAATAGGCTGGCAGAGGGCACTGACCTGGGGTCAAGGATTATATCCAATGGTGTCACCAACCTGTGCCTGGAGAGTCAATGATGAGACATCTCAGAGGCTCAGGGAGCATGAGTTAGAGCCGAGGGCATAAGCAGCCAAGGAGGAAGTCCAGCCTTTAGAGCAGACTGAGTGCACATCACCCAGGAGCTCAAAGGTTGATGGCGTACATAAACTGATGAAGGTCAACAAAGACAGTGCACTGCAGAGTTAGAGCCAAACCTTTCCCTACTAGGAAACACCAGCTTTTGTAAAGAAATAAAGCATACTTAGCGTGGCCTGAAAGGACTTTTATCATCCTGGTTGGGACTTCTTTGACAATTCTCATCTGGAGCCATTGCTGTCATTCTCTCTCTGAGCCCCAATCGCATGGGCTTTGAGAACCTTCAAGCATCATGTACCTTGTACAGAAGGCTTTTTGTTTATGCAGCACTTACAAAACGTGCACACCTTTGGATCTCAATTTAATGCTACTCTCTCAGGGAATTCTTACCTGCCCAAATCTCTAATCCTTGCCAGAATAATATTTTGTCACTCTGTCCTTTTTCTCCTTGTCAGTAATCGTAATTTTGTGAAATGACTAAGTGTTTAATTAGTGATTTAAACTTTCTTAACTTACCTTTTTTTGACGAGAGAGACTTTGTCTATCATATTCAGCCAGTGTTCATTTCATCAGTGCTTAGCATGGCAGCTTGCATAAGATGAGAAATTAATAAGTATTTGTTAAATGATTGAATGAATAATAATCAGACAGACGGACGTAAGAGCCGAAGATTAGAAGCCTTAGCAGCAACAATAGATGAGGATCGGGAAAATCCATTACCTGGGACAAAAGAGAAAGGGGAAGAAAGAGCCTAAATGGAGAATTAAATAGAAACTTCCACCAGTCTACCTATTGCGAGAAGTTTGTCAATCTATTAGGGAAATACTCTGAGGCTGGTAATAAATAGATGAAGAGAATCTGTACATAGTTCGTCCTTCTGTTGTCTTGCTTTCTTCCCCAAATACATCCTGGTGATTGCTAAACTCTGATTCAGATAAACTTTAGTCACAATCTAAGCAGGCATCTGAACCGTGTAGAGAGCCTTGTTAGTGATACCTTTGAAAAGAGTTATGCTTAACATTAATGTCAGGTATTGAGCAATTTCATTTATTTTCTCACTTCCTCCCATTAACCCTCTGAGATAAGCACTATTTGAATTTTGCAGATGAGCACCTTGAAGTTCGAAGAGGTTAAGTCATTTGTTTGAAGTTAGACAGCTGTTGAGGAGCAGCGCTGAAATTTGAACCCAGTTGTCGGTTCTTGCCCCGCTCCCATTCTCGACCTGGGGCTCTACCAGACACAGTAGAACCGGTGCGGGGCTGTATTTTTGGCTTTATCAGTTTAGTCTAGAGCTTATAAAATGGTATCCCAGGACCCTGGGATCGTGACCCGAGCCGAAGGCAGTTTTTCTTTGTATCAGAAATCTTGAATGTTACATATCACTTCAAGAGTCTGCACAGCAGGTCAATGTTTTATCTATGTAACTCTTCTTTTCTTTATTTCTATTACTTTTTTAAGTAAATAAAATGAGAGAAGTATACAATTTGAACTAGCTGAAATAGTCTGACAGGCAATAGACTTTGTATCGGTAGATTTGGAGCCAAATTGAAGAATTTCCAAAGATGTTAACAAATTGCCCTAACATTTGGTACACTGGAGAGAGTAAATCTAAAACGAACAAATGAACAAAACAAACAAACACACAAATCTAAGGTAAATCTAAGGCATGTTAGTTATATTTCAATTTATTTCTTTTTTATGTCTTCTTGTCTGTCTTTATAGTCTGGTTTCTTTCATGTTCATTATTTCTCATCTGCTTCTATTCTTTCTCCTTAATTTAATACAAATAATTTTCAGATTGATATCTTCCTGTGTCTCTTTCTAGAATAATAGTTTTTTTCAGGTCAAGCTTGCATGTTTACAGACTTCTCTCCAACTTCTTGCTCATACATTGCTGTGAATTTACATAGTCTGCCCCTCCCTGCCAAATACTGAATCTAGATTATACTAACAGTCATTCTTGCTTGAAATTATGCAACTTTCAAGGAGACTACATTTTGCATTTGTTTCTTGTTCACAATCAACTACCAAATAAATAATATTCTTCCTTCTGCAGTAGTTAGATAAAACTGAAGGAGTGGATTTCTGACTCTTTTATACCCATCATTTTTTTAAAATTCTTTTACTAGAAAAGTTTGCATAAAGTAAATGCACAAATCCTTAAGAGGACTTTAAGAAGAGGTTTTTTTTTTTTTTTTTAAGTTTTTATTTTTAAGTAATCTCTACATCCAATGTGGGGCTTGAACTCACAACCCTGAGAACAAGAGTCGCATGCTGCATTGATTGAGCCAACCAGGCGCCTCTAAGAAGAGTTTTGATAAACGCATATACTCATATAATCCACACCCCTATTGAGGTATATCTGTCATCCCAGAACATACCCTCATGTTCTTTTTCCATCAATCCTTCCTAAACTCCAAAAGAAAAACTTGGCCATTTTTTCACTTTAGTTTTCTTTTTCTTTTTTTTTAAAGATTTTATTTATTAATTTGAGAGAGAGAGAGCGAGCGAGAGAGAGAGAGCATGAGCAGGGGGAGGGAGAAGGAGAAGCAGACTCCCCACTGAGCAGGGAGCCTGTGCAGGACTCCATCCCAGGACCCTGGGATCACAACTTGAGCTGAAGGCAGACGCTTAACGAACTGAGCCACCCAGGAGCCCCTAGTTTGCTTTTTCTATAAATTAAATAAATGCAATCCTGCAGTAAGTACTCTTCAGTATCTGATTGGTTTCATGCAGCAGACTATCTGTAAAATTGATTCACAGTGTTGCTTATAGCAGTAGTCCATTATTTTTTATTGCTGAATAACATTCTCTTGTATATATATCATGAGTTGTTTTCCATTCTCCTGGTGTTAGGATTTAGATTTTCTTCCAGTTTGGGGCTAAGAATAAAGCTTATATTAACATCCAGGACTTTTAAAGATGGTAGTTGCCATTTCTCTTGGGAAAATATTTAGATGTTGAATTGTTGGGTCATGGGGTAGGTATTCATGCATCTTTATAAGAAATTACAAAAATATTTTAGATTCCTAGTAGCAGTGTGTAAGTGTTCTGGTTGTTACACATTCTTATCAGCACTTGGTGTTGTCAGTCTTTTATTTTTAGCCATTCTAGTAGGTGTTTGGTGGTATTTCATTGTGATTTTAATTCTGATTTGTCTGGTGCCTGATAACTTTGAGGCCTTTTTGTGTGCTTATTGACCAGTTGTATATCATCCTTCCAAAATGTGTATTTTAGTCTTTTGTCCTTTTTTCCCTAATTATGTTGTCTTATTATTATGGCAAGAATTCTTTACATATTCTGGGTATAAATCCTTTTTCAGATGTATGTTTCGCAAATATTTCCTCCCAGCCTGTGGCTTACTTATTCATTTCCTTAGTACATTATGAGGAGTAGGAATTTTTCATTCTAATAAAGTTTATTTTTAGGAGTATTGCTTTCTGTGTACTGTTTACAAAATCTTTGCTTAATCACAGATTGCAAAGATACTCTCCCTGAGTTTTAGTCTAAAACCTTTATAATTTTAGCTTTTCTTCATTTTTTGTTGTGAATACAACATTACACTTTGCAATGGGTTGTGGGTACCCAATGGATGTTATTTTCATGTCAGTTATTATTAATATATCATAATAACCCTAACTCATTTGCAAGTACTTGACTCCCTTTTTTCCCTCTCACCTTCCTACCCTAGAGGGAAAGATTTAGATAAATACTGTATATGAGTTAGAGTCTATTCAGAAAGGAGAAACCATCTTTAGTATTTCAGACAGAGGGAATTTAATTCAGAATTGGTTATGAGGATGTTGTGGGGGCTGGAAGAACAAAAGTAGGGAAAGTAAGGTTAGTGACTGAATATTAGTGACTATGGAAACCAGAGCTGGAGGAGCAAAACAGAAGCAGAACTTTCCCACCACCTGAGATTTCTAGGAAGCTCTTGTCCTTAGAGACAAAGAACTGGAAGCTACCCACCAAGGCCTTTACTATTGAATCTGCAGTCATTCCTCCTGATCCTGCTCCACCGTTGCTGCTGATGCCCCTGGAAACAGGAGAGATGAAGGAAGTCACTCCTCTCTTCCACTATCCTCTTCCAATATCCCACCCATGCCTCTCATTGGCAGAACCTAAACAAAAACTGTTAATGGTGTCTGGGGAAAAAAATCTGCGGGTTTCTAGTTATGAAAATATAGAGCAGAACACATAAAGATAGGAATTTAGATAAAATCACGGAAAGAATTAACCAACATATAAGGCATCCAGTCTGATATCATTAAATTGTTTTAGGGGCTGCAGGACTTCAAGTCCACACTCACTGTGTTAATGCAGATGACTAGTGGGCAGTATATATTTGTTTGAGGTGTTTGCCATGACTCTCTAAGATTCTACACAGTCTGTTTAGGTCATAAACCTAACTAAAACCTCAGTAAAATACTATTTTTACCCTTACTTCTCCCACAAAATATAAAACAGGACATAAGTGAGAGCCATCTGCTGAGGAAGTCCTGAGCAAGCAGATTCCCAAGGTCCACTTTCATCTATATTCACAGCTCCAGGGTTTCTCTTGGGTTTGGGGTCATTGGACTGCTGACTGGAGCAATCTCACAGCCTGATGTAGCCAGAAAATATGTGTGGAAGACAAAAATTATACCACCAAGAGCCCTTTCCATATATCACTACTGATAATACAAACAACAAGGGTGAACCAATTGAAAACATCCTGGAGAGGAAAAGCACTCCAGAATGGTAACATGAGGAGCTCTGCAAACCCTCTACCCAGAAAAACAACTATAACAGATAAAACTTGAAAACAAACAAACAAACAAGAAAAAATCAAATCTCTGGAAATTGTCTTAAGCAATTGAGACATATTTATTCTAGAAAATCTACTAAATCTTGGTAAGAATAGTGAGAGTCTATGGAAGCCAAGCCACGGCCAGCTCCCTTCCCCCATCCAACTCAGTGTGATAAAAATCATACTCCAGGCGGGCACAGCCAAGAACATGGGGGTACCATTAGGGGTAGGACTTTATTTGGAAGAAAGCATGAGAAGTTCAGCCTAAAGGCACTTCCAAACAATGGAGATTTCAGCTAAGAAGAACCATCCTGGGGTCTAAGCAAGCCTCAAAGACTGGAGTTTAATACTACTCCTACAAAGGGCCAGATGTTAGTTTGATCAGACTGTAGAACAATTTATGCTCTAGGTTGTTAAAAATCAGAGCACAATCAGCTAGCAGTTAGTGAGGGCTAATACCTGGGTGTGATACCAATATATAGAGAGAGCCAGAAACTTACAAGGAGATAAGGGAGCTAAGGGAAGACACAATTGAAGAGCTCAGCTAAAACCACTGTTATCCTTGGGGTTGGGGTAAGGGGACATCGTGACTGCATGCCCAAGACTGCACCCGCTGAAGAGCAACATTATAGACTGTACACTATAGGAGAAATAAGCTTCAATGGACAGAGCCCTAAAATACATAAGGCAGTAACTGACACAATTGAAGGGAGAAGCAGACAATTCAAATATAATAGCTGAAGACTTCAATATCCCACTTTCAATAATGGATAGAAAAAGTAGAAAGAAGATAAATAGAGATATATAAGACTTGAGCAGCACTATAAACCAACTAGACTTAATAGACATCTCCAGAGCACTCTATCCAACAGCAATAGAATATACATTTGTCTCAAACACATATGAAAGATTCTCTAGGGTAGATCATATGCTAGGCCATTAAACAGACTTAAGTAAATTTAGAAGTATTGAAATCATACAAAGTATGTTCTCTGACAACAAGAGAATGAAATTAGAAAAAAAATACAAGAGGAAACAAGAAATTTACAAATATGTAAAGTTAAGCAACACACTTCTAAATAACCAATGGATCAAAGAATAAATTACAAGAGACATTAGAAAATATTTTGAGATGAGGGAAAATGAAGAAAGAACATATAAAATTCATGAGATACAGCTTAATCAGGGCCCAACATTGCAATTTATAGCTATAAACACTTTTATTAAAAAAGAAGAAAGATGGGCAGGGGGATGGGTTAGATAAATAGGTGATGGTGATTAAGGAGGGCACTTGTGTGATGAGCACTGGGTGTGTATGGAAGTGATGAGTCACTAAATTCTACACCTGAAACTAATAATACACCATATGTTAACTAACTGGAATTTAAATAAAAACTTAAAAAAAAAGAATTTTGCATTCAATTTCCATGCCTAAATGGATGTCATAAATAAATTGATTCATGTAATACTTTAAAAAGAGATCTATTAATAACCTAATCATCCATCTTAAGAAATCAGAAAAAGAAGAACAAACTAAACCTAAAGTAAGTGAGATGAAGGAACTAATAAAGGTCAAATCAGGAATTAATGAAACAAAGAACAGATATACAAAAAAAATTAAAGAAACCAAAACTTATTGGTTATAAAAATCAACAAAATTGACAAAACTTTAAGAAGAATAGCTAAAAGAAAAATACAGAAGATGTAAATCAAAATTACAATGTGATACAACTTCACACTCACTAGGATGACTAGAAACCACAGGAAAAAACAAATGTTGGCTAGGATTTGGAGAAATCAGAACACTCATATATTGCTAGTGAGATTGTAAAATTGTACAACCACTTTAAAAAACATTCTAGCAGTTCCCCAGAATATTAAACAGAATTACCATATGGTCCCCAGGAATCCCACTCATGTGTATATACACGAGAAAAATGAAAATATATATCCATTCAAAATCTTGCACATGAATATTCTTAGCAGCATTATACCTAAGTGCCAAAAAAGTAAAAGCATCTCAAATGTCCATCAACTGATGAATGGATAAATTGTGATATATCCGTACAATGGAATATTATTCATCAATAAGAAGAAATGAAGTACTGATACATGCTCTAACATGGATAAAACTTGAAAGTATTATTTTAAGAAAGAAGCCAGTCACAAAGGACAACACATTGTATGACCTTGACTTGAAATGTCCAGCACAGCTAAATCCATAGAGACAGAAAATAAATTAAGGTATGGAGGGATTTTTTTGGGGGTGGGAGTGAAGAAATATTCTACAATTAAGTAGTGGTGACAATTGCAAAAATCTATGGATATGTTAGAAACATTGACTTGCATGCTTGAACAGATGAGTTTTAAGGTACCTTAATTATATCTCAATAAAGCTTTAATAACAAACAAAAAATAAACACCTGGGGAAATTCCATTTTATTCCCAGACATTGCAATGCTTTTCTTGATTATTCTCATTTACATAAAAACCTGTAAGAGCCATCACGATCAGCACTTTACATATATATTTTCATTTAATCTCACTTAATAACTTTAGCAATTCCATGGAGTGAGTGTATTTTATCTCTGCTTTTTAGATAATATAACAAAAACTGAGAAAAAAGGAAAGTCACTTGTTAAATTCACATCATTGTTAAGTTTCATAACCAAATTCTTGTTCTTAACCATAATGCTGTACTATTTCCCTTCCCCTCAAATATGGCACCTAACTGCTTCTGACTATAAAGGGCCGATACTATTGAATATTGTACACAGTTTCTATCCTCTTTGGGGAAATATCCAAATTCCAGACTAATATTGTAATGCTCATATCATGAAGGGGATTTTAGCTGGAAAATAATAAATTTGTAATATTAAACAACACACAGATTGCTTGTTAGCTCTAACTTTTTGGCATGAAGGGAGGTGTGATAAGCACATAGTTAGGATAATTCACACTGCTCTCTGATTTGTCGTTCTTTTCAAGTATGACAACACATCAAATTAGACTCATTTCTAAAGTGTCTTCATGGATTCTCTTTTGTTATTTGCACAGTGTGTGCATGGTGTAGGTTGTAAACATACAGATCATAATATTGAACTCAAGTAAAAGAAGACATTATCAATACCAGCTAATGACAGTCAACAAAATAAGGAGTCATGAAAAGTGAATCAACGGATGACATCATGTACTCTTCCAAACTGGTAAGCAATTTGGTTTAGGTTTACCTTTAAGTGGGATCACTCATTTATAACCCCCTGAAGTCTTATGTATAAGGATTCAAGGAGAGGCCCAAACAGACAGACTTAAGTAAATCTTTACAGATGAAAAAAGTAATGGTTCAAAAACTCATGCTTTGTCCAAAGTCACAGACCTAAGCAGAGACAGATCCAGAACTAGAATCCAAGTGTCCTGGGTCTCAGCCTGGTTACAATGCTGCCATCTCCCATCTAATCCCACTGGACATAGAACATTCATTTAATGTGGGTACACAGCCTTTATTTATACTTGACAAAGTAAGAAAAATATTGTTATCAAACACTGAAGTAAAAGGAATGTTAGTTAATCACATTTAATAAAGATTTATTAATTTTGTCCCAGTTGGGTCTTATATTTATTTAATCATTGCTTTCCTCCCTATTTCTCCAGAGAACAATCTGTCCCTGGCTCCTTGTCTGTAGCCCCACATATAAAAGTTTATTTTAGTAATAGTATATAATTAAAGATGACAGTTAAAGATTAGGGGAAAGCATGTTGTAAGAGATCACTGGGGCAGTCAAGAAAACAAGATGATAAAAACCTAAAAAATAATATTCTCACAGATATAAAGTAAAAGCCTCACTTAAAAATAAACTTTGAAATTTAAATGCAACTCTGCTTTTTCCAGTAATAACAACAAAATTTTAAAAATCCCATTATCAAATACAACAGGGCAACAATTACTTCTGTGATATGACAACATTATGTTCTTTAAGTTCTTGGATCAGAAAAAATATTTTCATGAGAAGCTGTTTATGTTACATGTTAGGCTCTTTCAGCATTAATTCTGGTTGGTTTTGGCATCAGTTCCTAACAGAATCAACTAGGACAAGACATTGGAAGCTCTATTTTTTAGGATTTCTAAATGCATAACATTCTTTTGATTGCTACTTTCTACTTGTTGATATATTATTTTACATTTTAATAGCTTTGTCTCTCTAACTAGATTGTTTCTTTTTCTTCTTAATCTGAATATGGTTAACTGATGATCACAGATTAGTGGAATGTGCCTCTGATATAACCTGTAATCATTTATTTAGTTAGTGGCAACAGACTCTAATCTTAGAATCTGATGGTAAATCTATTGTCTTGCATCCAATCCAATGAGAACAGTTAAATGAAGAAACAACTTCAGTAAAAAAAAAAAAAAAAAAAAGGACATTTTGACAAGCTACCACCACTCTATATTTGAGGTTCCCATTTACTTTTCAAAAGGAAGAATCATAAGACATCTTTCATTCATTTACAGCTTTGTCAATCTTATTGTCCCTTATAAAAACCATACAAACCATTAAGGTTCACATGGTCTCGTATTTCTTGACCTACTTTTCACCTCACCTTCATTAATGCTGAAATCAAGTAGAATATGAGCTTAAATATGTATGACGAATGTTTCCTTGGACTTCCAAGACAGACTTAAACTATATAACTATATAACTACATATTTTTTTTCATTTTTATGTAATATAATTACATTTTTTTCACAAAATTACCAGATGTTCATTATACAAAATTCTGGAAATCATAGAAAATTATTTTAAATCATCTATACTTTAATCACTTAGAATTAACCAATGTTAATACTTTTGTTTTTCTAGCCTAAATAAATAAATATCTCAAGTAAAGATTATATGTTTACTCTCTATGTTTATCATAACCAACTGGAATTGTCCTACTTGCCATAGAGTCAGAATAATATAAAGATCATTTTCTAGCAGAGCAGCCAATTAATATGATGAGAAGTCTAAGAGTAGCATAAAGCTTGATTTTTATGAATTTGAAGTGGCATGTTCAGTTTAGACAGATTAATTAAAACAACCAGGTACATGTTGTTATCATATTCGATTCACATCTTCCAGTATTAAGGTTGTATTAGGTTTATAAAATGAAGAATTAATCCAGAGAGGTGCTAATTAAATGTAAATAAAGGCCATTATGAACTTCTCAATGGAACTCAACTGGTATTATAATATTAAATAAAAGTGGTGTCAATCTGATTCCCAGGTGCTTGGCTTCTCTTAATTTTCAGCTTTACGTTTTTCAAAGAACGATTATTAACTATATAAACTTAATTAAATATTCACAAAAAGGTTTGCTGACCATTTACCTGGATAGTGTGGAATATTCTGCAAAATAACTATTTATTCCCTCAAAACAAAGATTTGTTTCATCAACAAAATAACTTTATCATTCATATCAAGCTGTTAAGTTCACCCAGAAAATTCCTGGAGTATAATTTCAATTGTGGATCTTTTCCAGGAAAGTGATCTAAGCATATTTCACAGTTTGCAAATGCATACTATGAAATATGTTCATAATTCCCTTTCTCATTCAATTTGTTTTGAACATATCTCAGTGTCTACAGGTATTAAACATAAATCTTTAATATTGATTTAGTAAATGTATGATAACAAATTTCATGAAAAGAAAAAATATATAAATGGTAGAATTCTAGTTTTGAAAGTAAGTGCTTCTGAAAAATATTTTTGAAATATTGTAATTAATAATTGTTAGCTTAAACTGAACAGTATCATATTTATTTGCCATTCTTCAGCAAGGTAGAAAATTGCAGTTACATTTGTTGTGCTCTTACTTTAACTGTGCATCCCCTACACTAAGCATATAGTTAATTACAATATTGGGTGAATTTGAGAAGTTCAGGTTGCCCACCCACATGTCTAGGACCCAAACTTGCAAATGTTTTGTGACTTCTCAACAAAACTGTGATCATACTTAGTTATTGGTGTCAGTCAGGTTAGAGTATTTTATGTAATTAATTGAGTAGCTTTCCCATTTCATTACATTAAAGATTTGACTCCTAAGTAATATTGTTTTAAACATGTGCATCCAAATAATACTTCTAGCTAGTCATATTGTAAGTTTTCAGCAAATGTTCATTATTTTGAATAGAACTTAGAAGAAACAGATTAAACTGCCTACCACCAAGAAACTTAAATTTCTGATAATGAGACTTTTTAAAAAAAGCAAACACAAATAAACAAGGAACAATCCTGTTACAAATAAAATCTGAGACATTATTAGAAAAATGAAGGCATTGCATAACCATACATACTAGGAAGAAATCTTATCTTTGTAGTATGTTTCTTTCCTCTGAAAATAAAATCAATTTTCTATATGCATTTTATCCATCAGTGTTTAGGACTGAAATAATAATAACATGTCTTGTTATTAGCAAGCAAATACTAAGCTAATTATCTGTAGAATAATACTTTCAAGGTGGAATTTACATTAAATTAAATTAACCTATTGTTTGAAAAGTTTTGCACTATGACATTTTTGCCTTTAATATTATTTGACTAGTGTGTGTTTACCATGTTAACTATGCCAACAAAGAAATTCTGGCATATTCTTTCTGTTAAATACTTTGAAGGATTTTTCTCAGTGAGATAAACTCACAGGTCTAATTTCTTCCAAGGATGTAGGACATTTATCAATTAGATTTCAAGCCAAATAAAACTATCAATAGCATGTTTTTAAACCCAGGGCTGGAGATTTTGGCCCATTCTTTAGACAAGACAGAGAAGATCAGGTATGTTGTTTTCCCAAGCCTTTTACCTTTCTTAAACCCATTAATGAGAGTTTCACCAGATGAGGAGATTCCTCACACAATGACAATTCTAAAATCAGAATTTTCAAATGTGATGGCAACATTTTATCAAAGATTGTAGGCATGTTTATGGGTGAAAGCAAATCATTTTTGGATCAATTAAGTCTAGGTAGAAACCTTATGCCTGCTACTTACTAGATGGGTGACTTCAAGTAAATCGCTTAACCTCTTCTAAAATATAAGGATAATAGAAACCACTATATAAGATTATTGTGAGAATAACATGCAACTGCCTAAGATGGTGCCCAGCATACAAAGGATGATCAATAAATAGTATCCATATTCTTATTTGATCAATGTATGACAGGTATTTAATGTTCTGAGAAAGAAGTAGGTCATAGTTACATGAATACATTATTTCAAAAGAAACTCTACAAAATATACTACACAAGAGTCAATTTATCAAGAAGATCTAATATTAGTTAGTATTTATGCACTCAATATAGAACATCTAAATATATAAGGCAAAAATTACAGATCTGAAGGGAGAAATAGCAATACAATAATAGTAGGAGTCTTCAATATCCCATTTTCAACAATGGATACATTGCCCAGACAGAAAATCAATATGGCCATATTGGAATTAAACTACACAGGAATCTAACAGATATTTAGAGAACATTCCATTCAATGGCAGCAGAATATACATTCTTCTCAGGCACACATGAAATATTCTCTAAGACAGATCATATGTTAGGCCACAAATAAGTCTTAATAAACTTAAAATTGGGGTCAAATCAAGCATCTTTTCCAACCACAATAATATGAAACTAGAAATCAACAACAAAAAGAGAACTAGAAAATTTACAAATATGTGGAGACTAACCAACATGTTCCTGACCAGCCAATGGGTCAAAGAAGAAATCAAAAGAGAAGTCAAAAAATATCTTGAGAAGGAACACCTCGGTGGCTCAGTTGGTTGAGCGTCCGACCCTTGGTTTTGGCTCAAGTCAGGATCTCAGGGTCCTGGGATTGAGCCCCTTGTTGGACTTTGGGCTCATTGGAGACTCTGCTTCTCCCTCTCCCTCTGCGCTTCCCCCTACTCGTGCTCTCTCTCTTACTCAAATAAATAAATGAAATCTTTTAAAAAAATATATCTTGATAAAAATGAAAATGGAAACACAACATACCAAAATCTATGGTATGCAGCAACAGCAGTTCGAAAGGGAAGTTTATAGAAATAAATGCCTACATTAAGGAAAAGAAAGATCTCAAATTAACCTAACTTTATACTGTAAGGAACTAGAAAAGGAAGAACAAAATAAGCCCAAAGTCAGTAGAAGGAAAGATATAATAAAGATCAGAGCAGAAATAAATGAAACAGAGACTAAAAGGACAATAGAAAAGATTAATGAAATGAAGATCTGGGTTTTTTTTGAAAAGATAAAAGCATAAACTTTTACCTATCCTAACCAAGAAAAGAGTGGACAAGATCAATACAATTAGAAACGAAAGAGGAGACACCTCAACTGGTATCACAGAAATACAAAGGATCATAATAGAATAGTATGAATAATTATATGCCAATAAATTGGACAACCTAGAAGAAATGGATAAATTTCTAGAAACATACAACCTACCAAGACTGAATCATGAAGAAATAGAAAATCTGAACAGACCATTACAAGTAAGGATATTGAATCAGTAATCAAAACCTCCCCAAATGAAAAGTCCAGAAACAGTTGGCTTTCTTGGTTAATTCTATCAACCATTTAAAAATTAATGTCAATCCTTCTCAAACTCTTCTTTTTTTTTTTTTTAAAGATTTTATTTATTTATTTGAGAGAGAGAATGAGATAGAGAGAGAGAGCATGAGAGGGGGGTGGGTCAGAGAGGGAAGCAGACTCCCTGCTGAGCAGGGAGCCCGACGTGGGACTCGATCCCGGGACTCCAGGATCATGACCTGAGCCGAAGGCAGTTGCTTAACCAACTGAGCCACCCAGGCACCCCCTTCTCAAACTCTTCTAAAAAATCGAAGAGGAGAGAACACTCCCAAACTCATTTTATAATTATTCTGATACCAGCTCCGGGGAAGGACACTCAAAAGAGAAAACTATAGGCCAATATTCCTGGTGAATATAAACGCAAAAATTTTCAACAAGATGTTAGTAAACTGAACTTTCAACCATGATCAAATGGAATTTATCCCTGAGATGCAAAGATAGTTCAACAAACACAAATCAATAAAACACAAACAATAAATCTGTTGTACTACATTAATAGAATAAAAGATAAAAATCATATGATCATGTAATTAAGGTGCAGAAAAGCATTTGACAAAATTCAACAACTTTTTATGATAAAAACTAAATAAATTGGGTCTAGAGAAAACATATCTTGGGGTGCCTGGGTGGCTCAGTTGGTTAAGCCTCAGACTTTTGATTTTGGCTCAGGTCATGATCTCAGGGTCATGAGATGGAGCCCTACATCGGGCTCCCTACTCAGCAGGGAGTATGCTTGAGATTATCTCTCTCCCTCTCCCTCTGCCCTTCCCCTTGCTCGCACTTTTTCTCTCTATCTCAAATAAATAAAAAAAATCTTCAAAAATAATAAAAGAAAGAAAAAACACACCTCAATATAATAAAGGCCATATACGACAAGCCCACACTCAATGGTAAAAGCTAAAAGCTTTTCTTGTAAGATCAGGAATAAGACAAGGATGCCCACTCTCACCACTTTTATTCAATGCAGTATTATAAATCCTAGCCAGAGAAATTATGCGAAAAAATAAATAAAATGCATTCAAATTGAAAAAGAAGAAGTAAAATTGTCTCTAGTTGCAGATGTCATGATATTATATATAGAAACTCTAAAGGTTCAACCAAAAACTGTTAGAACTAATAAACAAATTCAGTAAAGTTGCAAGATACAAAATCAATGTATAGAAATCATTTCTATATACTAATGGCCTACCAGAAAGAAAAAATAAGCAAACAATCCCACTTACTATAGCAACAGAAATAATAAAATATTTGAGAAAAAATTTAAGCAATGGGATAAAAGATCTATATACGGAAAACTATGAGACACTGATGAAAGAAATTGAAGATGACACAAATAAATGGAAGGACATTCTGTACTCAAGGATTAGAAGAATTAATATTATTAAAATGTCTACTCTACAGAAAGCTATCTTCAGATTCAACGCAATCCCTATCAAAATTCCAAAGGCATTTTTCACAGAAATAGGACAAATAATCCTAAAATTTGTATGGAACAACAAAAGACCCCAAATAGCCAAAACAATCTTGAGAAAGAAGAACAAAGCTGGAGGCATTGCAATTCCTGATTTCCAACTGTATAACTAGGCTATTATAATCAAAACATAAAAGCCAAAACATAGGTGAATAGATCAGAATAGAGAACCTGAAAATAAACCTACTCATATATGGTCTTAATTTTTGACAAAGGAGCTAAGAATATATAATGGGGAAAGGATAGTTTTTAACAAATGATTTTGGGAAATTGGATAGCCACATGCAAAAGAATGAAAATGGACCCCCATCTTATACCGTATACAAAAATCTACTCAAAATGGATTAAAGATCTGAATATAAGACCTGAAACTCTAAAACAGCAAGAAAGAAAATATAGGCAATAAGCTCCTTGACATTGGTCTTGGCAATGATTTTTTGGATTTGATAACAAAAGCACAAGCAAAAAAGCAAAAAATAATCAAGTGGGATTACATCAAATTTAAAAAGCTTCTGCACAGAAGATGTGAATAGACATTTTTTCCAAAGAAGACATCCAGATGGCCAAGACACATGAAAAGATGCCCAACATCACACTGATCATCAGGAAAATACAAATCAAACTACAACGAGACATCACCTCACACCTGTCAGAATGGCTAAAATCAATAACACAAGAAACAACAGCTGTTGGAGAGGATGTGGAGAAAAGGAAATTCTTTTGCACTGTTGGTGGGAATGCAAACTGGGTGCAGCCACTCGGGAAAACAGTATGGAGGTTCCTTAAAAGGTAAAAATAGAACTACCCTATGATCCAGCAATTTACCCAAAGAATACAAAAATACTAATTCAAAGGGATACATGCACCCTGATGTTTATAACAGCATTATCTATGATAGCTAAATTATGGAAACAGCCCAAGTGTCCATCACTTGATAAACAGATAAAGAAGTTATGATATGGGGCGCCTGGGTGGCTCAGGCATTAAGTGTCTGCCTTCGGCTCAGGTCATGATCCCAGGGTCCTGGGATCGAGCCCCGCATCGGGCTCCCTGCTCGGCGGGAAGCCTGCTTCTCCCTCTCCCACTCCCCCTGCTTGTGTTCCCTCTCTCGCTGTGTGTCTCTCTGTCAAATAAATAAATAAAATCTTAAAAAAAAAAGAACTTGGGATATGTATATATATACACATATATATATCTCATGATAGATGTGAAATATATATAATATATATATAATAAATGGATAAAGAAGATGTGACACACACACACATATATGAATAGTACTCAGCCATCAGCCATAAAAAGAATGAACTTTTGCTATTTGCAATGACATGGATGGAGCTAGAGAATATTATATGAAGTGAAATAAGTCCGTTACAGAAAGATAAATACCATATGATTTCACTCATATGTGGAATTTAAGAAACAAAACAAATGAGCAAAGGGAACAAAAAAGAGAGAGGGAGGTAAACCAAGAAAGAGACTCCTAACTATAGAGAACAAACTGATGGTTACCAGAGGGGAGGTGGGTTGGGGGATGGGTGAAACAGGTGATGGGGATTAAGGAGTGCACTTGCTGTGATGAGCACTGGGTGTTGTATGGAAGTTTTGAATCACTATATTGTACACTTGAAATTAATATTACACTGTAAGTTAACTAACGAATTTATTTTTTTAAAGATTTTATTTATTTATTTGAAAGATAGAGTGAGCAAGAGAGAGAGAGCACATGAGCAGGGGCAGAGGGAGAGGGAGAAGCAGGCTCCCTTGCCTAAGGCAGATGCTTAACCAACTGAGCCACTCAGGTGCCCCAACTAACTGGAATTTAAATAAAAACAAAATAAATAAATAAATAGCTTCTGCACAGCAAAGGAAACCATCAATAAAATGAAAAGGCAACCTACTGAGTGAAAGAAAGTATTTGCAAATCATAAATCTATAAAGGGGTTAATATCCAAAGTACCTAAAGGACTCATACAGCCCAATAGCAAAAAGGAAAAAAACAAAACAAAACAGAGAAAATGAGTAAAATTCCAACTATGCTTTGAGGAGGCTGAGGTCTACAATGTATAAATATCTCAAAATTATCTCACTATGTGATACTATTTTTTCTTATTTTTTTATTGAGGTATAATTAACATTCAATGTTATATTAGTTTCAGGTGTGCAATAGAATGATTCAACCATTCTGTACATTATTCAGTGCTCATCATGATAAATGTACTCTTGATCCCCTTTATCTATTTCACCCATCCCCAGCTTCTCGGGCAATTTTACAATCTTCCTTAAGGACTAAGGTATTTTTGTTGGAATATTTACATTCCCTTATTTTTTTCATTTATTTATTTCTTCTTTCATTTTTTTCATTTCATTACATTATTAAGATATAATCTTAGTATTCCAAGAAATGATGTGAGTACTCACATTCTTTTGAGCAGTATCAGTTGGGACAGATATAGGAATTGCCCTTACCTCATGGCCTTTCAAATGAATGTTGAAGCAACAAGTGATCCCACAAGAAAGCTGTGAGATCCTTGATGAGACAGAAAGAAAAATGTATCTGCATGGTGATAACAGGTTGCAACACGTGACTGATTGTAAATGATGTTTGTAGTATGGGATGGTATTTATATTGTTTATCATTTGAAAAAAAAACTTATTTAATTTTTCAAATGTTGTTCAATGAACATGGTGAAGACAATGACCAATCAGAACAGATATCTGAAACATTAAGTCAAACACTCAACTGATCAGAACTGATTCTGTCTTTACCAAAGCATATTGGGCAGATACCAACCCTGTACTTAGAAGGGGAGCTTCCAAGCTCATTTCATCTATTCCATGTTGCTGGAGGCATCTTGAGACCAATGAGATTAAGCCGGCTTGACTCATCTCCACCTCTACTGCATTAACTCTGTAATTCCAAGGTAAACCAGGACTTATGTATCTTTCATATGATTTATATCATTAAGAACCTTATGAAAATTATTAACTCATTCTTCAGAAAAGTACACACTGTGTTGTTACCTACATTATTAAGGAGCTCAAAATTTTAGAGTCAGACAGTCCTGGGTTCATATCTCAATGAACCCAGGCTGTAGCCTAGAGCAAGTCAGTAAGCAAATCCAATTACTGTTTTCAATCTGTTAAAAAAAAAAAAAAAAAAAGTATTACCTAACCTTTAGAGCTACTCACAAAATAACACGAGGTAGTCCCTAACTTCCTTACTATGTTCAAACTCTCACAGATAAATGAGAAAATGTCTGTATTTAAAAAGTCATTTATTTTTATTTGTCAAAAGCAAAATTTGTAATACTTTTTCTTAATATAATGTTCTTTATATGATATTCCCTTGTAATTTCTTTTCCTTTTAAGTCATTTTCTTTTATAGCATCCATATCTCTATACAAAATAATAGAATTGGATTGCTATTTTGACAGGAGTGGAAGGAAATGTGAGGATCATATGTATTGCAGCTTGTGATTGGCTAAAAGTAGGAAAGATCATTAATTATGCAAGTTACAATGTAGCTTTTCATGAATACAGCTCTCATTTACCTTTTCCTTTAGAATCTAAGAAATGCACCTGTCTGGTTGAATATCTACTATAAGAGTAGGCAATTAATGAGTCAAGGTCAGGAGGCCACTCAATATTGACCTTGAAAATAATGAACCAAATAACTGAGGAAATTTACCAACACACTGTAGTAGTATTTCTTATAATTTTGTTATTTTCTGAAAGCAAGTTAACATTTCCATAATTCTTGTAACTCATAGCTCTCAGCTCATAGAGAGGACAAATGTCTTATCTCTGCCTAGAATCTCACCTTGAATTTTGGTTGCCTGCTGGGTTACAACTGCTATGTATTCATCATCTACTTGACATACTCTTTCGTTGCAGCAAGAAACCCACACAAAGCCCTTGTTTGCAGACTTTGGTTTCACATATTTTATGTATCATATACAACAAAGTCAGCATTGTAACTAAAATTATGTGTTTATTATTGTTTACTTGAAAATGTCTGTGTTGACATCAGAAGTTTACTGTATAGGAGGTCTGTTATCCTTGCAATATGCAAATTTCTTTTTCCTTTTGGTCAGCAGTGGCAAAAATAGGCTTACTTCATTTTAAAATTATGTTAACTTATGACTCTTTTAATTTCTCATTTTTGATTCAAATATGTAAATAGCAATGATTTCAATTTCATATGCTTCAGTGGTTTCTTAGTAGCCAGTAAAAGGAGCTGGTAAGTTTCATCAGGCTATGTTGGATATTATTATGGAACATTAAAGTCTTCATAAACCCCATTAGTTGTGGCAGAACTTCCTATTCAGGGCTTGTGTACCTGGGAATAATATCGGGGTGAAGCTTCGCCTGAAAAGAAAGGTGATTGGCCCTGAGGGTACAGAAAATTCAAAGATTTGGCTTCTGTTTTCCAAAGGATTCTACGTCATTCAAAAGTTTCTTTTTGCCAAAAAGATGAAGTCCACCCTTCTTAACACACAATACTAGATTCTTCATAAAATGACACCCATGCACATTTCCCTCCTCTGATTCTGCTTTCAGTACTTCAATTTGTGAAAATACTTGGGAATATAGCATAGAACAAAACAGACAAAATCCATGCCATCACGGAGCTTATTTTCTTGTGGGAGGAAGTGGATAGTGTACAAATAAGTAAATATGTGGAATGACCCATGGTGATAAGTGCTGTGAAGAAAATGAAACCAGGACTAAAGGGAGACAAATGGCTGTCTGTGTAGGAAGAACGTTCCAGGCAGAGGAAGCCACAAATGCATGGGTCCTGAAGTGGAAGGCTGCTTGGAGTGTTTGAAAAACAGCAAGGCAGTGAATATCTCTAGAGTTGTCCAAAGAAATATGGTCAGGATGTTAGTAAAGAGAGGGATTGGAGATTTTGGAGGGTCCGGGAGGCCATTTTCTGGACTTTGGTTTTATTCTGTGATATCATTTTTAATTTAATTATTAAATATTTGATTTTATTTTGGAATATTATTCTGGCATATTTATTCTTTGATTTTATTATAGGAGTCATTGGAAGAGTTTAAGCACATTAGTGACATGATCTGACTTAGATTTTATAAGGATCTCTTTGTCTACCTTGTTTGGAATAGACTTTAGGAGACAAGGACAAAAGCTGGGAGATAATTAATCTACTGGAAAGATCTGGGGGAGAGTTGACAGTGGACCAATAGCCTAGATTGGTAGAGGACTAGGTATTTTTTGTGTGTGCATTCTTGGCTGAAGTGTTGTTTTTAAGCTGTGGATATCTCCTTTCCCTAAATCCTTGGCAAAGGTATGTTCATTTTTATGTGATATTTTGCTGATATTCTAGCTTGGTGCTACAAGTTCTGCTATGTTTGCTTAGTCCTTTATGCATGCTCTATGTACGGTATTTACAACAGTGTCTTCCTTTACTTATTTGTTAATGTGTTTGTCTCCCTAGTTAGATTATCAGCTCCACAAAAGTATTGTGTTTTTAAAGTAATTTAAATCCCTTATACCTGTCACAAATTATATATAAAATATATATATTATATATGTTTATAATATATAATATATATTTATTATACATATATACATTATTATACATACACACACATATACTGAGCACTCCATATGTGTTTATAAAATGAGTGAATACCTCCAATTGTAAAATAAAAAAAATATTCATAATGGCTTTCTAATCCATGAATAGAAAAGCCTCTTAGGGAAGGGATATCCAACATCATTCTCAGAAATTTAGAACATACCAAAGCCGGAGTACGATATCTCACTTGACCAGATTATGAACCATGCTCCAGTGTCCTTCCTCATAGGTCACAATAAAAATATAATTTTGAAGGCAAAGGATGTGTCATTTTGTGAAAAATTCACAGGGAATCTCTCTTTGAGTTCACCAATGGTGGTACAGAATAAAGGGAATGCCTTCACTTTTCTTCCCTTGAGGCCAGACGAGAGGGATGAGTGGAATGGTAAGTGGGATTCCCTGAACCATCTCATAAGGCATTTCTCCAGGTTTCTAGATGGAGGCTTTATGATATAAGTACTGCCAGCTTATGGATTTGTGTGTGTGTATTTTGTTTATTTTAATAATATGGTTACTATTAGCAAATTAGAGAAATGCTATGACCTTCGGGATTTGACTAGTGTTTCACGGCATCTTTGATTGTAACTGAGCTGAGTGTTAAAATATTCAGAGAATTTATAATTGGTCAGTGATCATATCCAAAAAGTATTATTTAAAAGACTTGCATTAACTACTAATTCCATCACTTTTAACACTACAGATATTTCAAGGTCATCATTGATAGTAAACTTCTCACAACATGTGGATGGTAAAAAGCTGGGAGGGTTAGCTAACAAGAATCTGAACAAATGTCAGGATGGAGCAATGAGCTGAATTTGCAGGTGGGAAATTATTAGGGATAAATGCACAGCCCTGTTTTTAAGTTCTAACACCCAGCTGAAAAAGTGCAAGATGGGAAGAAATAAGAGCAACTTGTAAGAAAGATATTTAGGAGCATCTTGACTATAAGCTTATCAAGTAGTTAAGATTATGATTCAGCTGCCAAGAAAGCTAATTTGATCTTAGGCTACATAATGAAAATTTAATGTCCAAGAAAAGATAGTAATATTTCCCCTTTACTATATACTAAGAAGAATTATCTATGGAGTATTTTATTCCATTAGGAATCTCACTTTAGGAGAAAAAAATTAGTCAAAGCAGAACACACTCATAGGAGGGCAGTTAAAATAAAGACGAAACTCAAAACAAGGTTATCTGAGAATTAGTAAAAGAAACTAGAAATTTTTAGCCGGAAGGAAAAAGAAAAAACCTGATGGGGTGCAAGGTAGACCATGGGGCATGATATAGAAGAGGAATTAGAAGATTCTAAAACAATCAGTGGAGCAGAAGCTAAAATGATGGGTTAAAAAAATACAGGTGTCCTCACTTTTCCAAAATTCACATTATTCCATTTCACTTTTACGAGAGACCTGCATTAGTACCTGTTTTTGTTAAATGAAAGAAATCCAAGGAGGATTTTTGCTTTTACAAAAAAAAAAAAACCAAAAAACAAACGTGAACAGTTCGGCCTGTTTTGCAGTGACGATTATGGAGGCAGCGCTCACCCCAGCAATGCAGGTTGGCCCTGCCAAGCTCCTTTCCCAGGATCTACACGCAACATCGAGCTGTCACAGTTTTGAACTGTGACTGTGAGCATTGTGCTTTCCTTGATTTATTTTGTGCATCTATTAGAAGACATGTCCTGAGGTATCAGAAAAGTCTAAGAGAGGTTACTTTTGGGGTCTAGGAATGCTCAAACTTTTTTCTTTTTTAAATATATAGGGCGCCTGGGTGACTCAGTTGGTCAAGCATCTGCCTTCGGCTCAGGTCATGACGGCAGGGTCTTGGGACCGAGCCCCACATCGAGCTTCATGCTCAGCGGGGAGCCTGCTTCTCCCTCTCCCTCTGCTGTTTCTGCTACTTGTGCTCTCTCTCCCTCTCAAATAAATGAATAAATACATCTTTAAAAAAAAAGAAAAAGAAAAAGAAAGATTTTCTCAAGACGCTCTAATTTTGGATAGCAGGGGAAACCTTTAGTGAGTAATTGCAGGTAAATGTAAACAAAAACTTGCAAATATTTAAAAATATTTTTATTGACATGAGCTATATCATAAAGGAGTGATTATATCATCGTTGGAGATGTTCAAAGGTAGTTTGTTGTTGTTGGGGGGTGTTGTTTTAGTTCTTGGGGTTTTTTTGTTTGTTTGTTTGTTGTTTTAGCCAAGAGCAGAGAAGTGAAAAGGGGAAGCATTTCTTGGGTTATGGGTTGGGATGTATTTTCTCTAGGTTTCCTTCTGACTCTAATGTTCTATGATTTTGTTGCTGCTGTTTTATTATAATGAAATTCATTCCTCACCAATAATTGGGGTGCATTTTTTAGGTTATGCAGAAAACATTAACAAAAACAATCATTAGTAGGTTTCAGAAGCTGTACTTTATTTACATTGGTTAAGTCTCATAGCAACCTTATGAAATAAGCCAGATGAAATACCCAGATCCAGCCCTTATTATGTAACCTATTTCTTTACCCATGGGCTATGTAGGTTTGTTTTTGCCTCTTACGGGTCTGTGGAATCAAACAAACAAAAAATGATCCTTAAGCAATAACAAGAATAGCTAACACATACATGGTACTTACAATGTGTGAGATACTATTCCAAATCCTTTGCACCTAGGGTCACACAACAAAATTGCATTTTAAAGATGAAGAAACTGAGGCACAGAGAGTAACTTGATCATGATCATACAATTAGAAACTGGGAGAACAAAAATTCAACTCCTGGTGGTCTTATTCTACTGCTTACATGCTTAATCTCCTCACTATACGACTTCTATAACCAAAAGAAGACTTCTTATTCATAATGAAAAATATATTATTATGGTGACAATATACAATGCAGACAAGATGGGTCAAGGTGTCTAGAGAACTTCTCAATCTATTAGTGATTCATATCTCCCTCTTCTGGCTATTTGACCATCAACCACAGTCTACCGTCTGCCCCCTAGACTGAGTGTTGGGCAGTAAACTTAGAACATAGTACTATGAGAATGAATTGACTTTTATAATGCCTGACCCTTGTGATTTCAACTGTCCCTGCATTTGAGTTAGTTTTATAGCTTCGACAGAAATGTTAGGTTGCCACTCCACATGGTAGCTGGCCATTTATGCACTGGTAAGCTCATGCAAGAGATCAGTGGTAAGCAAGAAAGAGAAAGGATTGCAGTTGGCAACTGGCAAAAATTCAATCGGGCTAAGTCTAGGCTTAACCATTTCCATTGCCACAGTTTTAAAATGTTGAGGTTAATCTGAGGATAAGCATCATTCATGCAAACTTCTTTAGGGACTAAATACCTGGACCGGCTCCAAGCATCACGCAAGCGGTGTCCAGGCAGCTCTGGCAGTGAATCATGTTGTTGACCTGCAATCCTTTGCCATTAGCAATGGTGGTCTTCACAAGCAAATGTTGCCAAGCTAATTGCACTGTGCCAAAATGTAATAATTGCACAAATATTCACCAGGCTCCACACTGAACATTGTTTGTGATTTAGTAACGCAAGAATCTTTGAAAACTTCTATTGGCAAACCAGCTTTCTGTCTTTCTTCCTCATAAAAACTGAAACCCAAAGAGGCTCTTCAAAATTTCAGTCTAAGATATTTGAAGAAGCGTGTCAGTGTGCTCGGAGGTGCTTGCTTCCGCTGACTACTGAGCTCAGCCACATCTCAGGAGCATCCTAGAGATATTTCTCCTGCCCATGAACTTGATTTGGAAATGATTAACAGAGCAAGGCGGGAGACCACAGTGGCTCTAGTGGAGTTAAAAAGTTCAGTTCTGGGACGCCTGGGTGGCTCAGTTGGTTAAGCGGCTGCCTTCGGCCCAGGTCATGATCCCAGGGTCCTGGGATCGAGTCCCACATCGGGCTCCTTGCTCAGCGGGGAGCCTGCTTCTCCCTCTCTCTCCCTCTGCTTGTGCTCTCTCTGTCAAATAAATAAAAGCTTTAAAAAAAAAAAAAAAAGTTTAAAAAAAAAAAAAAAGTTCAGTTCTTAGAATAAAGATTTCATTAAGACCATAGAGTTTGGATATAGACCTGTCACTTTAAAATATGCTTGCTTGACTGCTTCCACTCGGATGGGTCTTCGAAAGGCTTCTGTTCCAGAGCAGAAGAGAAGCAGAGCCGCCACACGCATATTTTAAAGTGACAAGTCTGAATATTTAGTGTGAATGGAATCACAGTATCCTAAACCCCAAAGTAAGTGTGGGAGCAGAGATGAGATGCTCTGTCAGTCTAAGCTTTCAAATAAAACTGTCACCGGGAATTGCCCAAAATAGCCAGACTTAATTGCTGAAAAGGACTATAGCAAGATGAGGGAAGTATGTAGTAAGCCATTTAGAGTCCATGAACCATTGGTCAACCTTGTCTATTTATGAAATACTGAAGGTGCAACATTCAATTGCTCATGATTAGTTTATCATGGAAAGGGTATCCTATTTATTTTGTTTAATTCCTATATATATTAGGCTTCATTGCTTTAATGAACTTTGCAAAAATTGATAAATAGAAAAAAGATAAAATCTCTATATAGGTTATATGCAGGTCCCATGGAAGAGATAACTTATCCCCATGACCGAAAGAAGAATCTACGGCATGATTGGGGTCACTTAAAATTTCCTCTGAAGTGTGTGTTTGCATGGAGGAGGGGTCCTAGGGGCCTATCTTAGGTAGTCATGCTCCAAGATCTACTTCCTTAGCATTCCCATGCATAAATGGGCCTACATTTGGTTGACATCTATGCAATCTTTGCTGAACCTGTAATAGAGAGGGAATGGGAATGTGGAAAGGCAGAAGTTTGGAAATTGTTGCTGGATAACAAAAAATCATTTCTGACACAAACACAAAAGGAAACGGACATTTTTTGGACTAGTGAGGAAGTGTTGAAGGGTGGGAGAAATGGAAACAACTTTCATATCCATCTGTGAGGGATTTGCTCTTTCTTCAATTGCTGAGAACAGAAAAATTCTTGACTAAGAAGCCCTGTCAAATTGGGGCAGGCTCCAGCTTCTGACATGTGTTCTCTTTGCATCTTCTTCTCACTGTGGACAATCCCATCTGAATCCACCGTTTCAACTCCAGTTATTTGAAAACACCCCAAATGCATATCTCTAGCCTTGGACTTTGCCGAACTGCAGATACAATATATCTACACTGCTTACCGTACTACTTTAGTTAAAAGTCATTAAAGCAGCCTGCAGCTTAGCATGCTCACAACTAAACTCAGCTCTTTTTGTTTTTCTTTAAATTTTTATTTAAATGAACTCTACTCTTTTAACCCAAACATCTCCTTCTCTATCCCATGTTTGATCCATCTAATTAGAAACCTGGACTCCTGAACTACTCTGTATTCCTCTTCTTCCACAACATATTATTTCCCAAGTGTGCATATTCTACCTTCTGAATATTTCTTGAATGGACACACTTTTCTCCAACTCAGTTTCTATTTCCTCATTTCAGAAGACAATGTTCATTTCTTGCTCCAAAGGCTGTAAAACTTTCTAATCGTTCATCCTACCACAAATCTAATTTCTGATATTCATCTTCCATTGCAAGGGTTAATCTTATGTGTCCCGATGTCATTATTTCTGGGCGTGTGTGTGAGGGTGTTTCTGGAAGAGATTAGCATTTGTATCAGGAGACTAAGTAAAGAAGATCCACCTTCACCAATGTGGGCAGGCAACATCTGGTTCTTGGAGGGCACAGATAAAAACAAAAGGCAGGGGCAGGGCGAATGCTCTCTTCTTGAGCTGAGATGTTCATCTTCTTCTGCCCTTGGACATCAAAGCTCCTGGTTCTTGGATCTCCAGGGCATACACCAGCAGCCTCCCTCACTTCAGTTCTCAGGCTTTAGACTTGGCCTGAATCATACCACTTGGCGATCCCAGCTCTCCAGCTTGCCCACAGCAGACTGTGGGACTTCATAGCTTCCACACCCACAGGGCCCTTTCCTATGATAAATCTTCTCGTATATAAAGATATCTTTACATATCTCATTGGTTCTGTTTCTCTGGAGAATCCTGACTAAGACAGCACACAGACTGTGATATTCTAAACACACAAAGTCATGTTGGGAAGGAGCATGAGAGAAGGAGTATAAAGGGCAAGAAGAAACTTTTGGGGCTGACTGATAAGATTATTAGCTTGATTGTGGTGTTGGTTGTATGGGTGCATACTATGTCAAAACATATCAAATTGTACATTTTAAATATAGCAGTTTATTTTATATATATTTTACATCAGTAAAGCTGTTTTCAGTTAAAAAGTGCAGATCCATGGTCACCAAAATAAATTAATAAAGTCTCTTTTTTTTTAAAGATTTTATTTATTTGACAGAGAGACACAGCGAGAGAGGGAACACAAGCAGGGGGAGTGGGAGAGGGAGAAGCAGGCTTCCCGCTGAGCAGGGAGCCCGACGTGGGGCTTGATCCCAGGACCCCGGGATCAGGACCTGAGTCGAAGGCAGACGCTTAATGACTGAGCCACCCAGGCGCCCCAAATAAATAAATAAAATCTTAAAAAAAAATCTATGACAAAGGAGGCAAGAATATACAGTGGGGAAAAAATCAATCTCTTCAACAAATGGTGCTGGGAAAACTGGATAGCTACATGCAAAAGAATGAAACTGGACCACTTTCTAGCATCATACACAAAAATAAACTCAAAATGGATGAAGAATAAATTTTTAGTAAGTGTAGGCTCTACCTACATTTCTAGTCTCATTTTCATCATCTTCCTTCACATGTGTATGCTACTTCAAACATGTAGATCAGCTAGTTCATGTTTCTAAACTTTTACACATGATGTTAAAATATTGTGTGCCCATTAAACAACTGATTACCCTTTTAAAACAGTCCAAATCAACCTTATCAAATATGGCTTACTCAAAATCCCCAGTCTAATTAAGATAAATCACTCTGTCCTCACCAGACATTGTTCAAAGTTCTATCACAGCTCCTTCAACACCACACTATAATCATATTATCATTAATTTGCTTGTCTGTCTCCCCAGTAGACTAACATTGCTTTTCATTTTAAAATACAGATTTTTCCATTTGGTCAACTTACTCAAATAATTAATCAACTCTGCCAAAAAGTAATTAATGAATTATTTCCTAGATAATGTAAATTATAAACTATATTATTAGGAACTGAAATAATTAAGGAGTTGTATCTCCTCTCTTTCCTCCTTACTTTCTTGAACCTGCAAAAGAATAAGCAAGCCTTAGTCCTTGAATGTCTTCTCTTTTCTGTTACACTATATCATTTGGCAACTTCATCCATTTTCATGGCTTTAAATATGATCTGTACACTAATGACTCTCACCACCCCTTAAAAAACCTCCTTGACTTCTCTCTTTGTCTCACCTGTCTCATCTAGATCATCAGGAAATCTTATTGAGTCCATCTTCAAAATATGTTAAAAAATTCAAATACTTCACAATACTTCATTAATATCATCCTGGTCCAAATTTCTCTTGTCCTCACCCAGATTGATTCACTTGTCTCTTCAGTCAGTATTCTGCTTCAATACTTGGTCCCTTGAAGTCTATTATTCCAATAGCTGAAGTAATCCTTTAAATATGAAGTTTATCTTGCTCCTCTTCAATAGTTTCTTGTCTCAAAATAAACCTCACAAGAACTTATAAATCATTGTGCAATCTGGTGCCTTTGACTTTGTCTCCTACTACTCTCCTCTCTCACTCTACTTAAGCCACAGTAACCTCTTCATTCTTCCTCCAAGAATACTGCCAGGTCTCTGACTCAGAACTTTTGCACTTAACCACTATTCCTTCTGACCAGATATCCTCCTGATAGCCACATGGTTGACTCCCTACCACCTTCAGGTCAAACATGACCTCAAACATGACTTTCTCAGTGACATCAGCCCTAGAGACCTAGTGGTTAAAATTTGAGCCATCTCATCCTCAACATTTTCTATTCCTTTTTCCCCACTAAAATCTAAGCTCCTTGAGATAAGACCTTTAGTCTATTTTGTTCATTGTGGACTTCCAAGTGCCAAGAGAGTGCCTGGAACATAGTAGACTTTAAATAAAAATATGTAAAATAAAAAGATATTTAGTAGAAAGAAGTTTACTGACTACAAACTGACTACAAACTGGGCAACACAGAATTCCCTCAAATAATAGTTAATAATTGACTGATATTCTTGTACTTATTTCAAAGAAATGGAACATTTTTTTTTTCTTCAGTGTAGCCTAGTCTCCATGGTGGAACTGTAAGATGGAGTTCTTTGCTTTGCAAATGTATTTTTATGAAGAGTAAAGAGAGATGGCCAACAATAACCCTTTAACTAGATTATACAATGCGCATTACAGTGAAGTTCTGAGTCTTGACAAGAAACTTTTAAATCTATGTTCTAAGGAGATCATATTTGTTATTTTTAGGTATCTTTAACAGAGTCAATGATTCTTAGACCCTCTTAGCTCCAAACTGCATCTTGCCTGAAGATTTTGCTTTGCCTCTTTCTGGTTCTGGATCATAAAAAAAAATTTTGTTATTTTTTTAAAATTCACCTAGAAGGTTCTATTTTTGTTCCTATGCATCTTAAAATCAATATTCATACTATTTGAATGTTTCTTCTGAATTTGGAGACATTTTATTACAATAAGCATTTGGTGCTTGATTTTGGATTTAGATACATAGTTATACTTTCTTTATAACAATATATTAGTCTTAAAGTATTAGACATTTTAAAATCATGGAACTTGAAAATCTGTCTTTAGAAGGTAAGAACATATCTCTACCTTACTTTGTATATCTACCTCAGGAAAACTCTACAGTATTAAGGTGTTAAACACCTTCTCTGCAAATATTTTATTAATTATTATCTTAGACTTCAGGTATAAGTTATGATGACAGTGGTTTCCACGGGGCAAAATAACACTCACAGACCACATGTTATAGGTAAATAAATGAAAGAAGCCTAGTGTGCATTTTGAAATTTAGGGTAAAGCTTCCCACAGTTTCAGCAATAATAAGCATTGATAGATGGTTTTTAAACTATTTAGTAAAACAGCTTTTCTTTTCACGGAAAGGAGGGTAGGGAAAAGGTGACATTTGAATAAAGTTTTACATTTTGAACAAGTAATAAAAATAAAATTAAATGTTACATTTCTAGAGTCATGATTGATAACAATTGCTCAGTTTAACTGCATTTTATAGGTTAGGTAAGCAGTTTAAATTAAAAAGTGACCTATACAAATACACAATCTTGAAAAGAAATGAAAGTTAATAGCTTTTCTTTGCAACTCTACGAAATCTGTTGGGACTTTGAATTTCTAGAGATTTGAGAAATTAGAAGGATATATTTTGTAGTGCCTTCATATGAAATATGTTTGAAGATTCGTTTTTCTTGGAATAATGTTTCTGTTATGACTACTAAAGCATTCCCTTGGATTTTGCAACATGTTTGAAATATAGTTTATTACAATCAATTATATTGTAAGACACTGTAGATGTTCTCTAAGGATGAGTTTGTAAAATACACTCTCCTGTCTATAGATCCTCCACAATTAACAATTCCTCCAGGGAATCACCTGGTTACCTCAATTAGGAGAGCTAGTGATGGTTCTGTAACTCCAAGACAACAAAATGCAGTGCTTTATTCTGTAGCATAAATTTTCAGTTGTCTGCTATGGAGTTGTAGATAATTCAAAATCTAGTGTGCTATTTCCATTATGTTTTGCTTTGCCAAGTATTAAACTGAACTTACATTCCTAATCAAACATCCTGCAGTTTTGGGCACCTGGGTGGCTCAGTTGGTTAAGCAACTGCTTTGGGCTCAGGTCATGATCCTGGAGTCCCGGGATCGAGTCCTGCATCCGGCTCCCTGCTCAGCGGGGAGCCTGCTTCTCCCTCTGACCCTACCCCCTCTCATGTGCTCTCTCTGTTTCTCATTCTATCTCTCTCAAATAAATAAATAAAATCTTAAAAAAAAAAAAATCCTGCAGTTTTAAGAGGCGTTAACCAGAAGTGAGCTAAATGATAGTGTCTTTATATAAATTATATATTTAAAATATGTGAGAGAGGTTATTTGTTTAGCTTTTCAAAGAGTCTTTCCAAATATCATTTGGCCTCTGAAAGTTTTACTTGCTCCTCAATACTGATATGGATTTCATCCCCCAACTACCAATACCCATTTTTCAAATCATTGTTTTATTTCCACTGTAGCTTAATTTATAAGGTCGATGAACACATTCAGACATTTTGGTAGCATTGACTTTCTTTAAGGGAATATGTCTCTCTCCAAAGCTCCTTCACCACCAAATGAGTAAAACAATTGAGAATGCCTCAGAAATCTTAAAATAAAATGATTTTTGCTTATAAAATGAGAAATTTTCCAAATGAATCATCTAAAAAAATGTAGTGTCTTCTTCAATATATGTATGATAATGGGGTCTACTTAGACTTTCTCTTTTAATCACACATTTTAGGAAACACACACACACGCATTAAACAGAAAGGAAAGGCAAACTGTATTAAATGTACAGTATATTATTAAAAACACAGTGTACCTCAAATTTCCACATGTGTTTAAAACAGTAGTGCACATACATATATATTATATTAATGTAGAGTTGACTAATTTGTGGGGAACAAATTAACCTCCTTAAATATCACAGTCATTTATTCATATATTTAACATCAGTAAATGTGTAAACCAAGGTTTGGCATAATATATTTTATTTTAAATATACTGTAGCAATTTAATATTTAAAGTCATCTTATGGCAAACATATTTGTAGGATACTATATCGTCTTGTGTCTTGAATAAGTCATATTAAAAATTATCTCTTCTGTACCTTTGACATTTTTTCTAGTATTCTTAAAGTGAAACATTTCTGTGTTAAAAAAAATGGTTAAAGTAATTTCACTTAGTAGAAGTTCTCCTTGATTCTGAAAATATTCAAATTCTTTCCAAGAATTTTTCCAAAAGAAATTTAATTTACCAAGCTTCCTGACAAGCTGACATATGGGGAAAAAAGAGATGAAGTAGAACTTTAGAAAAATTATTTTCCTTTGTATTTCATATGGCAAAGAAGTTGGAACTTTTAGTTTTGTTCAAAATATGAAATCTTAAAATTTTTAAAGAATGAGGAAGTGAATATCTCTGGAAGTATGCAGGTTTTAGTTAATGATTTTATGTCAAACTACTTTTGAGAAACTACCCCACTCCCCCAAACCAGGAGCAATCCCTAAATACCATAGTTTTCCCTGCCCTGTTCACCTACTTTTCTTGTGAAATAATCTCCTCTAATTGACTCCATATATAGCATAGGTCGTTACCTGGAAAATTAGAAATTCATCTAAATTGGTCTAATTGTCTAATCAATTTACATAGTTTAAGGGTTTATTCTTACCTAGTGTGAACAATTAATCTGCATAATTCTCACCAGTACCTCTAAAATACCCATTCTTCTTAACATATGCTTTCTACAGCTGGACATTCCATGATAAGTGTGAATGGCTCCATTATGTCAAGTAAACAATTTGTAGAAGTCCCAAATAAGTATTTCTGTAGGATTATATTTTATACATTCTCAAATTTACAATTATGTGATAATGGTAATTTTTATAAGCCCCAGACAGAATATTCAAATATTAAACTGAAATGATTGTGAAAAGAGCATAAGCAATATTTATAGTAAATCAATATTCTAATGTAGTGTGGACTTTAGATAATTGTTTCTAATATTTAAAAACTATTAAAAATGCCTTAGAGAAATGAATACATTTTAACATACTATAAATTTTACACATGAAAAATAGACTGAAGGTAAAATTCTTGAATAAATTATTCCTTTTAGCATATTACAAATGCTCTCCTGGCACATTTTTTTTTCATATGCTATTCTATACTGGAAATAATTTCATATCAATACATAAACAATGTCTTCTTTCTTTTTCATGGCTGCATAATACTTCATTGCATGTATTTTATTAATTTCTTACTGATGGACATTTGGGCTGTGTATAATCTTTGCTAATGCAAAAACTGATACTAAATATCCTTGTACATATGCATTTTGCATGAGTACTTTACATAATTTAAATAAAATCCTCTCAACAATTTGGTAAATAGGTGCATATTATCTTTCTCTCTATATAAGGAAATTGGAACTCAAGTGAAGTAGCTTTTTCACATATACATATTTAATGAAAAGAAATATAGTATTCAAAAAAGGAAAGCTCTCTTTTTCTTACCTGAAAACAAAACAAAACAGAGGGGAAGGTAAGAGTTACCTGGCTACTAAAGAGCTGTACAATATTATATTCATATTTGTATGATATCTGGATAGTTTCGACAACCTCTCAGGTGCTCCAACATGGCTATATTATACATATGATTGATAGAAGCCTAGCTTAGTGTGGGTCCTTAATAAATATTAAATAATGAAGGAAGATGTTCATGTGTACATAAGATCAGAAATTAAAAAAGTAACTATCACTTTTCAGGGCATTATTATTTATTTTAGAAATATTCAAGTTGGAGAAATAATTATCAGAAACTCCATTATTAAGGAGTACTCTAATCTCATTTAATGCTCATGTATTTTCTCCTGGGAGATGCTTCTCAATTACATATCTAGGATTTAAATTTTCAAATAGTTTTTTTAATATATTTCTGAATACTATAGCTGTTACTGTTTAAGTGATCTAATCTACATGAATAATTTAACTGTAGTAATTTAGTCCTCTGAAATACAGAAAAATAATTTGATTAATTTGTTCGTCATTAAATAGAAGCTCTCGTTTCACTGGAAAAACATCAGTTATATTTAGAAACATATATGGCTTTTTGCTTTGACAACTGCCAGAGCTACCATATTCAAAGGCTTGATGATCTATTACCAAATTTGAAAGGGAAAACCACAAAAAATTTACAAGCACACTACAGAAAGATGTCAAAATTTCCCAGAAGAGGTAGATGTGACTGAATAGTTTAAATGCACTGTCATGAAATTCTAGACACATCGAACTTAATGCAAACGAGTAAACTCATGAATTGGAATGAAGTAACACTTCTTTAAGGATGCAAATTAAAAAGGAAACATCAAAATAATGAAATCTGCCGTATTTTTCTCCACTGAGAAAATTCTTTACTAGATCTCAAAAACAGACTGGGCTCTTTGGAAAACAATGATAGAGAAAAGGTATTTGATGTAGAAATGGGTATTGAGAATTCTCCCAAGACACTCCAGTTAGTATTTTAATAACCTTATAGGAAAACTACGGTAATTAGTTGTATTCGTTACACATAGTTAAATATTCATTAAATCAGAGCATATTGTAGAAGGAAAATGAACTTATTTTCAAAAACATTGTAGAAATCAATGTCACTGTTTGATTATCTCCGTAGATTGGAATAATTCCTTTGTCTGAATATATGAGTGTCAGTGAAACTTTCTATCAAGTATGTTGCTATGATGTTTCAGGACTGTACACGATACATTCCAAAACTCAGAAAAACTTGTCAAATAAATTTTAACAAAATTTTAAAGAACTATTTTCAATACAAAGATCATATGTGTGTATTATTGAGAATTTGGAAATCACTGGAAGTTACAAAGGAAATAAAAATTTCCATAATGCCATCACTAATGAGTAACCATCCTTAATAAGTTGATGTATGTGTTTCCAGTATTTTTACTACATATGAAATATAGTGCTAAATTGAATTAGAATACTATATAGGATGATTATGATATAAAATAAGTGTAATTTATCATGTAACAATCATGATAAAATTTTCATGTAAACATTTCTTCCATGAATCAGTTTTTATTTCCCTAAGGTAGATATCTAGAAGCAATTTTAGAAGAAAAAGGTTGAAAGTACATGCATGGGGAACAGGGTAAAGGTGTGTAGTGCAGTCTTGTGGTACCTGCATAGTCCTTATCAGCTTTGTTCTTTGTTACCCTGAAGCAATGATTCTGTCTTCTGTTTCTTTTATTTACCTAGCTGCAATGTAGACTGCACCCACATTTTCAAAGGCATGGTCCATCTGACCACCTGCACTATCATCTCCTTGAGGACCTCTTCAAATGCAGATTTGAAGGCTCATCCAACATTCACTACCAGAGGGGATAGGTTTATTTTTACACATTTTAAACTAGCTCCCGGGATTCTGTTATGTGACTTAAAATTTGAGAACCACTGCTGTTGTATCTGTGACTATTCTTAGTTAATGTGAGGAATCTGGAGCTCGAGTCTTTTTTTTTTTTTTTTTTTTTTTCCTCTCTCTCTTTTTGACTCAGAAAACATGAAAGAACTCATTCAGATTTACTTTGAATCCCAGATCTACCACTAGCTATGTGACTTTGGGCAAGCTTGTGTCTGAATTCTCATCTGTCCAAATGAAAATGATAATACTGCCAATATCTACTCAACTGATTTTTTTAAAGAATTAAATATGATATGTATTTGAAATTTCATGCTACAAAACCTGATACACAGTAGGCACTCAACAAGGTGAGTCTCCTTACTTCATTAGAAGTAAGAGGATTTGAAAGACCAGCCGGGCTTACCCTTAATTTGGTACATAGAGGAACTAAAGCTCAGAGAAAACTTGGTTTCTGAAAACATCAGCAGAAGAGACTGGCATTCACACATTACACGAGGTATGTTATGCGGAGTCAAAATAAAGTAAAAACGTGTGTTTGGAAGGAGGGTTTCTCACACACACACACACACACACACACAAATGTATTATGTTTATAGGTCTATGCACAGTGACAGGTATCATGCACGTATGTTAGGCGGTGGCAGGTACAAAGAAAATGTTTGTAAACCACCTGCGCGGTAACCTGAATTCATTTGTTTTACTGCGTCAGTGCTCCTCTAAGAACCACCTGTGACATACACGAGACCACACCTTGCAGACGGGCCCCCGAGGCTGCACACAGCCATCTATTGCCACATTTGCTCTGAGGCTAGGCTTCCTTCAGGCTGCTCACAGTCAGCGAATGCTCCACGCACGGTGGGGCATGTTAACACAGTCACTGACTGTGAGCAGCCTGAAGGAAGCATGGGCCCCCTTCTGGGCGACAGGAGGTGCCTTTGTCCTCTGACTTTGGCTTGAGGAGCCCCCTACTGTCCTCACCAAACCTTCCTGATACCATATAGCAATGTAGGATACTTCCCCTCGCCCCCAGCCTTCCTTTCCTTGCTCTTTTATTTGGAATTAAACCTACATCCCAGGCTGACAATTCTCCCAGCTTTTTATGGTTCCTTCCCCATTTTCTCTCATAAACATTTGCCCAATAAAATCCTAACACAATTTATCTCATTTTGACATTTGTTTACGAAGGGTCTGAATTAACATATGTCCCTAAGTTCCTATCTCATCTCATCCCAACTAGAACATACTTTTCTTGATGCCAAGAATCTTAACTAATAAAATCTGATATTTTCTATATTTAGGATAAAACATATTGGCGATTCATCCATCCATCTATTCACTCATTCAATATTTACTGAATACCACTATGACATGTGGCTGATCACTATCAGACAGAGAAATATAAACTATATAAATTTACTGCCATCATGAAGTCCATATTTAATGTTTTTTTTAATAATTATTAGAACAAATGGAGCATATGTGTAAATAGAGTATGTAGGTACAAACTGGTGGAAAAAATATAATACAGTTATCAACAAACTGTGGACCCAATAATATGAACATGGATGGGTTTAGGTGAGAGAAGAGCAAGGAGTAAGTAGCAAGGAGTGTGTAGATATGAGGAGATGAAGCCAGGTGATGATTGTTTGGAGTTTTTCACGGAGCCAATAAATCCTCATGTGCTCTAGGCATGCTTACTGACTAAATACACAATTACATACCTATACAAAGAGCTTTTTTCTTTATGTATAATGATGTTGTAACTAAGGATGATAATAACTAATACTATAGGTTTTTTGTCAATATTCATTGCCTAAATTAATGAATTCTTAAAACCACTATGATCATATGGGGGAAAAAAACAACCGTTTTTTCATTAAAAGAGATCTTCCAAAAGTTGAAACACATTGGGAAACACTACATTAGAAATATAAAATAAGGAGAAATCATGTGTATATGAGGTTGACCTTCAGGAAAAAAATGGGATTTGGGTGGGGCCCCTAGAAATGACTACCATTTGTCTGGGAACAGAAAAAAATAAATGGGCATTATAAAAGGAATTAACATTTACAAATTTTGAGCTCCTAAGTGCTTTGTGATATTCTAGGTATTTTACGTGGTGACTCATGCATTTATTAGAACACATTATGAGTTTGGTAGTAATATCCTTACAGTAACTCAGAGAGATGAATTAACATGTTCAAGGTAATACACCTACTAAACAATGGGATGGGATGTACTTAGACCAGCAACAGCACACCTGTCTCCCCTCTACCCAAGGCATTCCCAGGTATTTGGGGCTATATAATTTATTACAGGTTTGGTTTGTTGGAGGGCATTTGTTTCCCCAGGATCCAGTTTACTTTATTATCCTCATTGTTGTCATCCCTCAAAAAAAAAAAAAAAAAAATCATGGCTCTCTCTACAGAGATAAAGCATATGTATCCTGTCATTGTGGGTGGTTTACAATATCCCTTTATTCAAGACACAAGCACCCAGCCATGGTGGCCTGTTTACCATGTAGAAAAGGTATGAGTAAGAATGCAAAATACAGAGCAATAAGTTCAGTAGAGATATAATATATGTGTATATATTACATCCTCTGAGATCGGGAAGGAAAACTGACTTCTGATGAGGAAGAAGGAGGAAAGATTATGGAGAAAGTGGCAGTAGGTTTAAAACCCAGTGATAATCCAGAAGTAAGACTTACCAGCAGTACTTCCAAGTAAATGGGGCAGAATTTCCTTCTCGCTAAGCTCACAGAAACTTTCTTTGGGGAGCAAGGCAAACTTTTAAGAACAGAATATGATAATAAGGATGTGTTGATATAATAAATCAAAACAAACAAAAAACTCAGTTTGGATTTGAAGAATTTCTCACATTGAAATTATAAAATTTTCCATGGTAACACTCCTTGTATACCTTTTATTTAGAAGATCTACCTTTTATCACATTGTTTCAGCAGTTTGTAAGCAAGATCTTGTCCGATTGTCCACATTGGACCAGTGGTTTCTCCAAACAGGACAATCTTTTAATCAGTCAGTCAATAATGTTTTCTAAGGGACCCGCATGTGGAGAGTAAGAACCAAAATAATATTATGAAAGGAACAAGAAGCCCAGTGCTGCTTTTGTGGAGATTATGGCCCCATGAAGGTACAAAGTAGACCTATAAAATTATAAACTCGAGTGACAGAAACATCTGCCAGATGGAAGCCTACGGCTGTAAAGAGACATTTAGTAAGTGTTCAGTATTCAGGGAAGTGGACAGGAAGAAGTTTAGGTGACTGAAACTAAAAGAAGCCAAGTGGGGTTAGTTTAGAGATGCTTCATGAAGGAATGGATTTTTTGGCTGGGTTACGAGAAACATGATCTGGCTGCATAAAACTCTTGTATTTCTTTGTGGTATTCCCCAGATGAACTCTATTAAATTGGTGTGATTATGGTTGCCTTTAGTTTCCTTCTTCCCCCATTTCCTTTAGAGAATAGCCCAACTGAATACCCCATCCCAATAAGAGACCTGGATCACAGAGCTGTCCTCCATTTGAACACTAGAATTCCTAAAGCTTTAATATTCTCCCTCTGTTTATCTTATACCTGAGTCTACTCTCATGCCAAAAACAGGGCACGTGGCCAAATCTCTCATCTTCTTACTTACGTTCAGTTCCTAGCAATGAGGGTTATTCAATTGTCTTTCTACCCTGAAAGACCTCCAGGAAGATTTTTTTTTCAGTAACAACGATCGGTGCCATAGATATGTATTGTGTCAGTTTATCTACGCTGGAACTATATTTCTCAGAATTTGCCTCCCTGCGTACCTGTGAGTGTGTACGGGCTTCGAAGGGGACATGTGAAGCAGCAGCCATATTCATTTCATATTTGGAAGACTGGAGCAGGGCATGAAACTGTATTGAAGTGCAAAGCCAATTCCCACAAGTCTGCTGGTTTACCTTGTCGATGTGCGGCAAGAGCTGTGCCTGAAGATTCCCCAGCCCTCACCTGATCACCCTTCAATTTCTATGAATCTTGGGTCAGGTGTGTGCTTAGCACTGTAAGAAAGTGAGCCCACTTTTTCAAGGTCACCAGTATTCATCAAAGGTGGAAGCTTGGAAAAGGTGAGGAGAACAAAGGTTCCAGTCTGAAAGCATGGGCTCTAGCTCACTTTTGTGGGTTGCACTTTGCCTTTGCTGCTACTTCATGTCTATCTTTCCTTCCATCTACCTGCTTCGCACCAGACAATAGCTTCTCCTAGACTATTTAACCAGCTACTAAAATGCCATAAGAATGAATTTTCTTAATAAATCCATTCAATATGTGCATATGAGGATATATATGACACATGATATACATTTTTATATATCATATATTCATACATGTGCCTGTGTATTTGTATGTGTATGTGTATATATGTATATTTGCTTTGACTGTACAAGTTCTTTCAGCTTGTTTTCTACTAGCCAATACATTCCCTTTTTAGCTTGTTCTAAAGAAATGAAAAGTTCTGAACTCTCTGTGCCTGGCTAACTCCTTTCTCTTCCTTCAGCCTGAGCTCATTGGTCTTTTTCCTGAGAAATCTTCCCCTACTTCCTTACAATTCTTTCAAATGATACTCTATTCTACTTCACAGAAGTTTTCACAATTTACATTGTGCATAAATAAAAAATTGAATTTGTTTAATGTTAGTTTTCTTCAATAGCTGGTAAGTCACTAGAGGACAGGAATCACATCTGTTTGGTTTGTTGCCTTTCCCTAGAGCCTAACTGGATGCCTGGAGTATTTTAAGTGTCCAATGTATGTTTATTAGATGAAAGAATATCTATTCCATATCCTCGCCTTTTTTCATTACCCTCTTTCCACCCATTACCGTTGGTTCCAAAAATGCACTCATTAATGGGCATAGAGATATTTGTTAGGTATGTTCATTCTATACCAATAATTGCCCCTACTAAGCATAACACCTGGAACCCATTAACTTCCAGAGCAGCTCTTCCTCCACCCTCATATAAAACCTTCTTCCTTTGATGTCTTGTTATCCAGCTATAACCCCTTTATCTCTCTTCATCCTATTCATCTCCTGACCATCTGTCTGTTGCCCCAGTATCACTTTCCAGAACCAGACTTTCATATATTTCCATATATTCATTTACACCTGTGTTTATTCAGTAGATATTTGTTGGGTGCTTATGACGTGCCAGATCCCATGACTGAATAATGAAGGACTGGATTTATCTATTCTCTTGGATTTGGGAGCAAATCTTGAGCTGTTTCCATTTAATCCACACAGAGGCAAGTGCTGGGGGCATTCCCTTCCATACACTTATGCCCTCTCTGGCCATCTAAAGTCCCCCTCACTAATTCTTGATGCTTACAGGGATCAAGAGTTTTGGAATCTGGTGACAGTGGAAGTATTTAGATGATCTGAGAACATCTGGAAGCACAGATGCCTTGAAACCATTGAGAGGTGCTATGCAGTTAGCTGTTGACATGGGCCTTCTCCAGAAAGCCACAGCCGACTGTAGTCCTCAGCACAAGCCAGAGCTATTCTCACATTGTGCTTTCTTGTGATTCACACTGGAGCCCAATTCTTCATCTATTTTCTGCCTAATCTGCTAATTACCTTTGATAATATGACAGGCCATTACTGAATTATGCTTTTTCATTTGCAAAATGGTTTTTGTGGTTGTCTTCTTACTAAAACCCTTACTTTTACAAATCGTAAGTCTTCATTTTCACAGCTGTATTTTTTTCAGAAATGAGTTTCAAGAGCCCAATTTTAAGGTAAAAGGCTAAATATTGATTCTCTTTTTTCTCCTTGCAAAACACTTATCACAGCTCTCCTGGGTGACTCTGGCTCATTAGAGAGAAAGTCATGGCAAAGGAACTCTAAGAAAGAGCATTAATATATTTCAACATAGTGTTACCACACTATGGTTGGCGATTTGTGCCATGAATCCAGCTAAAGTTAAAGAACATGAATTTGTTCTAACAAAAATCTTCACAGTCGTGTGAAGTCTTCTTGCACCCAGGTTCCTACATGAGATGGCAGAGTTCTGGATGAATTGCAATTCAGTTTTTTGCTAGGTAATTAGGCTTAAGGAGAGTTCTCATGGTTATCAAAAGTGCTATGAGGGAGTGATTTAGATTGTAATCCATGCAGTCCAAGATGGACAGAGAAGTAGAAAAGGCCAAGATCAAACAGAGCAATTGGGAGGAAATGAAGCAATTAGTACACTAACTGTTTCCACGGATCTAAGAATTTGTTATTGGGCATGATAGAGTGAGGAAGGTGGATGAATGTCAAAGAATTGGAAAATAATGGATAAAAATATCTGACAAAAGCAATTTCAGAATCCTAGCGGGTATGGTAATGAATCTGAGTGGATAGAGTAGAAGAAATGGTCACTGTAGTTGAGGGGATAAAGCAACTGTGAAATTGACATGCATGATTATAACTGCTTATTTGATTTTGTCCCTATTAAACTCTAACTTCTATGAAGACAGCTATCATACCTGACTTACTCATTGTTATATCTGTAGTTCCTAGCACAGTGCTTAATGCATGATTGATAATCAATAAAAAATTTGTTGGAAACATAATAAATGAAGGAATCAAATTTGTTGGAAACATAATAAATGAAGGAATCATTAACATAGGCATCAAAGACATGTGATATTTGAGCAATAGCTGGGTCTGACCATGTTAAAACATACTTTCTCTTGCCAACAGGACTCTGCAGGCCTTTTGTTTTCTGATTGGAGAAAAAAAGTGTTCAAACCTCATCTTGCTAGATTATATTAATTATTTGCGTCTCAGCTTAGTCATCAATTGTTATATTAAGTCTTTTCTGTTCCGTTATGTGTTAGTTACATATCTTTTCTTTGTATTTTCATAGTACCCTGAATCTATTCTTGGACTCACCCTACTTGCTTTGTTGTAATGTTTATGCCATTTTTAATAGCATGTGTATATTAATTATAAAGGCAAAAATATTTTCTAATGAAATAAGATTCAAGAAATTATTTAGTGGTTACCCTTTGAGGTAAGAGACTAAGGGTGTGCAAGCAGATATCATTGGTTTTTTTGTTTATTTTTAATGATGGGTGAGTTGTGCCAAGAGTTAATTTTTACTTTATACTATGACTCCCCACTGTTTGATTTTTTTTAATTTTATTTTATTATGTTATGTTAGTCGCCATACATTACATCATTAGTTTTTTTTAAATTTAATTTTATTATGTTATGTTAATCACCATACATTACATCATTAGTTTTTGATGTAGTGTTCCACGATTCATTGTTTGCGTATAACACCCAGTGCTCCATTCAATACGTGCCCTCTTTAATACGCATCACCTGGCTAACCCATCCCCCCAACCCCCTCCCCTCTAGAACCCTCAGTTTGTTTCTCAGAGTCCACAGTCTCTCATGGTTCCTCTCCCCCTCTGATTCCCCCCTTCATTTTTCCCTTCCTACTATCTTCTTTTTTTTTTAAAACATATAATGTATTATTTGTTTCAAGGTACACATCATTAGTTTTTGATGTAGTGTTCCATGATTCATTGTTTGCGTATAACACCCAGTGCTCCATTCAATACATGCCCTCCTTAATACCCATCACCAGGCTAACCCATCCCCCAATCCCCCTCCCCTCCAGAACCCTCAGTTTGTTTCTCAGAGTCCATAGTCTCTCATGGTTCGTCTCCCCCTCTGGTATACCCCCCTTCATTTTTTTTTAACCTTGCAGTAGTTTGTTCATTTTAATTACCTCAGATTTCACAACAGATTTATCTACCTCAGCACTTGTTTTCCCCAATTCTTCTTTGGCCTTTAAAGCTTTCCCTCAATGTAGCAAACATGTCTGGTCTTCACCTCTCTCTTCAAGGTCGATCCCTAACCCTTACCAAATGTTGCTTCTGTCTCCTAGTTTATCAAGAAAATAAAAGTAATCAGTGTCCAAATGGATTTACCACCTCATACAGGTATTTATAAGAGTACCCATCTTTTTCTCCATTTTTGGAGAAAAAGAGCCTTTCCCCTGCTCAAGGCCAATGCTTTGGATTTGATCTCCTTCACAAATTACTTCCTTTTTCTCTCTCTCTCCCCATTGGATCTTTGCCCTTACACTATAAGCATGCTCTAGTCTCTTTCCTTCTTTACACACACACACACACACACACACACACACACACACACACACGATTAACAAATAATCCTCTTCTGACCTTGAGTCAGTACCTCTTTCTCAGCCAAATATAGATACATGTCAACTCTATTTTCCTGATTAATAATTATTTCTCAATTCACTGACATATGGTTTTAGTTATCAAAACTCCACTGAAACTTTTCTCTAAAAATCACTAAAGCATACATTTCAAAATGGAGTGGGATGAATTCAATCCTTATCCGTTTCTCTTCCTACCACACAGAACACATTCCCACCTGAAAAATCTCAGCTTCTGTTATTCTTGGACTTCTGACCATTCTTTCTCAACCTTTTTATAGTTCCTCTCTCTTTGACCAGCTCTTCAAATATCAAGTGCAACATGGTATTCATTGTTAAATTTCTTTAGGTCCACACAGTGTTTAAAAAGGATTTGAAATCATTACCAATATTTAAAAATTGTTAAATTTTACATAAAAATTTGGAATTTACCATTTCTTCTGAGAAACCAGAATAAATGGTAGTGACACTGTGTCCACATATCCCATGTCAAAAATTGGCAGAACTGTATAAACACTGCCTCTTTACACAAGTCATGTAGTATCCATTTTTCATTAATTTTGACTTGCAATCAGTCTACTCCACACTTTATATTACTTGCCCTAATTCTGTAAACTGGGTAACCTTAAACATTTCAATTATGCAACGCTATGGTAAAAATGTTTCAGCATTCCCCCATGTGTATATATTTTTACATATAAATTATATTCTAATACTATATTTTTAATTTCTAGAAGTTCTCTTTTATTGTTTGACATATCTTCATTTTTTATTGTGTCATGTATTTCACTTGTTTTTATTTCCTTCTTTTTATAAATTTTGGGCCTTATGATTTTGTTTCTTAATGATTTTAATGATTTCTTATAGATACTCCAATTGTTCTATTATCTGAAGTTCTTGGGTGGTCTAAACTACTTATCATGTATGCTGACTTTCTGTCATGATTGAATATTTTTCATGTGTTGTATGATTTTGATATTTTTGCACATGTCCAATGATACTTTTTCTGTAGGATCCTATAAAACTTAAGTGAAGGAAAAAAAAAAACAAAAACAAAACTTAAGTGAAGGGCATGTCTCTTCAAAGCATGTCTTTTGCTTCTGCCAGAGTTCCAAGTACATAACTGGACTGAGACAACTTTTTATGCCAATTTCTTGTCTTGGGACATTCCAGGATTACTAGGTAATAAAAATTCAGTACAAAGTTAGATTACAGATCTGTGTATTGAGTAAGGCTGTGGTTAGAAACTTTCAAGGACAACATTTCTTTTTCATCCTATACATAGTTTGTAGGTTGAGAGGCACAAGCTTCCTTCTGGTCTTTCTGGGATGCTCGTCGTATCTTTCCTAGTTTACCCATCAAAGAGTCTGACTTTTATAGATGGTGGCATCAACTCCTGTTACTACAGGCATTAAATCACAAGATCCAGTCTTACAAAGAGCTGGCACAGCACCCCCTTACCTGCTCTCCACCATGCGCTTAAGCTCTCTCCTCATTTTTTTTTTTAACTTCAAGTACTGTCCGTACTTTCTGGAGCATAGCGTTATACATTTAAAGGATATTTGTTATACGACATCTACCTCTTCTAGGCATCCTATAGAAAAAGACCCTTCAGGTGATTTGGTCCACCGTATTTGCAGAAACAGAAATCCATGTTTAAAAAGTGTATGCAGGCACTACTGGGCTAATATGCTGCATACCTTGTAATCCACAAACAAAATGAGAAATTAGGAAAGGATGCAATAACTTGTTTTATCATTCATGCCAAAATATTTTTTCTTTCCCTAAAATAATTTTTATTTTTAGCGATATCATTGAATATGGTTAATTATTTTTTTAAATTTTGTTTTGGGGTACCTGGGTGGCTCAGTCGGTTAAGCTCCAACTCTTGATTTCAGCTCAGGTCTTGATCTCAGTGTTGTTAGATCAAACCCCACGTCCAACTCCATGTTGGGCGTGGAGCCTACCTGAGATTCTCTCTCTCCCTCTCCCCCACCCCCCGATCCTTGCTCTCACACACTCTCTTTCTCTGAAAAAAATTTTAAAAAACTAAATTACATTAAAAAAGATAAAATTTTGTTTTAAATCTCTTTGATATAGTGATTTAAAGGCTTAGATAAATCTAATTTGTTTCAAAACTAGTTTATATGGCTATCATAGCTGAAAAGAATACTTCTAAAGAACTGTAGATCCAGGGGAAAAATATATTTTCAGTAAATTCTTTTTTTTCCCCCCTCAAAAATTATTTTAAAATTTATTTTTAAAATTTTATTTTAATGTCTATCTTTGATATAAACCAGTTCTTCTTGCAAAGGATTTAATAATACCCGATAAAACCTGTCATTGGAATATTTTCTAAAAATAGCTTAAAAATTTTGTTTCCATCTTTTTAAAGCATTAAGATACAAGAATTTTAATGAGACAAACACCATTTTCATTTATGAAGTCATATAACAATGAAAACATTTCCAAACATTCTCAATGCTGTTTTCATAACATGTTGGGTTTTGTTTTTGTTTTTTTAATAAATGGTTTCTGACTTTTTAAAATATCATCTTTACCTTGAAGGAAATAATCAGGTATATTTATTGTATTGAAAAATAATTGCTTGGATACATGCTCTTGACAACTACTTATAATAAAAGTCATCAATTTTAAACTTTTATTTTTTTAAAAAAGATTTTATTTATTTATTTGACAGAGAGAGACACAGCGAGAGTGGGAACACAAGCAGGGGAAGTGGGAGAGAGAGAAGCAGACTTCCCACCACGCAGGGAGCCCAATGCGGGGCTCGATCCCAGGACCCTGGGATCATGACCTGAGCAAAAGGCAGATGCTTAATGACTGAGCCACCCAGGCGCCCTGAACTCTTATTTTTTGAAAAAAAAAAACATTCAATGACTAAAATTTTTATTTGTGGAAAATGTTAAACGTTCACAAAAGTAGAGAAAATAGTATACAGAATTCTATTGTATTAATCACCCAACTTCAACAATTTTTGTTTTGTCTATAACTGCTCTTATTTTGATTTTAGTATTTTAAAGTGGATCCCAGATAGCATGTTATTTATCTACAAATACTTAAGAATGTAGATCTAATAGATAAATATTTTTTAAGATAATATCCATAATATCCATCATACCTAACAAAATTAACAATTTCTTTTTTAAAGATTATCTTCATTGAAGTTTAATTTACATATAATTAAATTCACCAATTTTAAGTATACAGTTTGATGAGGTTTTTAAAAAGAAGTTATTTGGAATTAATTTTAGATTTACAGAAGAATTTCAAGACGGTACGAAGAATTCTCTTATATTCTTCATCCAGTTTCTTCTGATATTAACATTTCATACACCATGGTACATTTATCAAAATTAAGAGTTTAACATTGGTATAATGTTATTAATTAAGCTATATTTTGTATTCAGATTTCAAAAGTTCTTCCACTAACCTCCTTATTCTGTTCCAGGATTTAATCCAAATCTTACAATGCATTTAATGGCCATGTCTCCTACTCTCCTAATCTATGGCATTTTCTCAGTTTTTCCTTGTCTTTCATGACCTTGATACTTTTGAAGAGAATGAGTCACTTATTTTGTAGAATGTAGCCCAATTTGGATTTTTCTGATATTTTCTCATAATTAGATTGAGATTATAGTTTTGAGTGAAGAAGAGCACAGAAGTGTGCTTCTCAGTGCATCATATTAGGAGGTACATGATGTTGGTATGTTCTATTACTGGTGATAGTAATCTTGATCAGTTGTCTAAGGTGATATCTGCCAAGTTTTTCCACTGTACTATGATCAATTCTGTTAAATGTGGTTTTGGCATCTTTAGAGATGATAATACTTCTTTTCTTTGCTCTATTAAATGATTAATTATATTAATGGATTTCCTAATGTTGGACTACCTTTGCACCCCTGGAAGAAACTTCAATGGATCATGAGTCAATAGCTCTTTTTAAGTATTTTGCCAATGAGGTAACCAGAAAATCTTTTTTTAGTACAACAAATTTTCAAGGTCAATCCCATCTCATTAGAAAATATTATAATTCTATTATTTAAGATAATAGAATTTGGAAATCCACTCAACAAAACACTACTTTAGAATATGCAATAAGCAAGTGAATAAGGCTCAGTTCCACTGTCAACCCCTCCTCACTGTGGAGTTCCCACTTCTGCTTCACAGTACTGAGGTGGAGTCCCTGACATCTGATCCCGGGACCAGGCAAGGCTGATAGGGACAATCTTTCTTTACCTATTAATGAGGTTTAACCTAATCACATGACTCCCTGCTGAAAACTCCTCTGTAGCTTACAACCCTTACTGAATTTAGCTGTTCATATGCCCTGGGAGGCTATCTAAAATTGGCCCTTAAGACCATGTCAATCTTCCCCATTATTACCAGGTTTAGCTTCTCGTAGTCCCTCAAGAGTATCATGCCGGTCAACAATATATTTTTCTTAGGTTACTGCCTCTTTCTAGAATGCCCTCCCTTCTTGCTTCACCTCATTCTGCAACACTCCATCCAGTCATTGTTGGCTCTGGCAAATCCAGAGATAACGAAGTTACGCAAACATTTTTGCTGTTGTCTGGCTCCCACACCAGACTGTAAGATCGTAGAGGCCAGGCTTTGTTTTGTTCATGGTTTGAAATCCAAATCTTAGCATAATCCTGGTGCATAAATAGTAGTTATTTAATAAATGTTCGTTGAATGGCATTGAATCAAACTTGACACTTAGAAAAGGTTTGTGGATTTGATTTTGTTTGATATGACACAGCTTTTGTGAAACCAGTTGTCTGGGAAGAAAATGCCTCTTAAAGAAGGAATATTTCTCACATTCTTTTTCACTAACATTTGCCTTTAATTGACTAATTTAAAGCCTTCTTTTGGTTGGATATTTGCTCCAGAAAAGGCAGGTCTCTTCACAGCCACATTCCTTTTAATTTCATTTTCTGAGTGTGGGGGGAAAAAAAAAGAAAGCCCTTTATTTATGAACCTTACAAAACATTCTTATAACATCTGATGCACAAATATTGATCCAGGAAGGTGTTACCTCCTGTGGTTACCCTGTGGGTTTCCGCTTTGAATTGCCAGGGAACTCACACTGAAATAGGAAAGTAATGTCATGTTATACGTCCTTTTTCTAATACTTAGCCCTGAAAGTCATATATTTTTCAAGTTCACAATAACATCTGCAGACATCTAATGTCAGAAAAATAAAACAGTATAGTTTAAGAAAACTCTTGACTTTTTAAAAAATAACTTTTTTAGTCAGCACAGAAAAGGTTAGCTAATTAATCTGTGAATAATTAATGACTGAAATTTAAATTGAAAAATGGTTGTATTTGTTAATAAAGAATTATTTTAACGGTTGAATGACCCATCATTTACTCGCTACAAAATAACACTTTGTTCTTACAATCTGTGCGTTTAGTTGAGAAAAGAAGGATAATATTTATGTCCAGAGGCAAGAACAGAAATAGCAAGAGATTTTATTTTTCATCTATTGCCAATATCCATTGGACAACTACTTGGCTTTTGGCCAGTCACAATCAAACCCCCCATCAAGAGTGTCAAACTACTTTAAATTTATTTCCTGATAAAAATTGTTTCATTTTTTTAGTGACATTGAGATAAAATTTAAGAAATGTTCCAGTCATGATTACTGTAAATTTAGATACAGTAGCTTCAAGTTAGAATAAGTCTAGCCAATGAAGTAATTTTAGACAAAAAAAGGAGAATTCCACACGTTTACAAAACTCCAGTGGCATAAATAGATGAACGGAGTGAAGGAAAGTGTCCCGACAATTAACAGCAGCCAACGATATAAAAGAACTGCCCAAAAAACAGTTTCACTCGATTAAATGTTATGAATTAATGCAGTAAACTCTCCCTTGCCCCAAGTGATACAGCTTGGATCAGTGGTTGAAAAGTATAAGGAAGAGGTTTTGATTCAGTATAAGAAAATACTGATTACTATGCTTAAAAAAGGAGAGGCCTGCTTTGAGAAGGGACGAGGTCCATTCATTAGAAGAGAAGAGTTTGGAGTATGGTACTCAGAATTCATCAGATGGGCAAGAAATTTCACCAGAACCCTGGTTCCTAAATGTGTTCATCTTAGGACCATTAAATCACTCTTAAATATTACTAATGACCTCAGAGAATTTTTGTCTATCTATATGGGTTATAGCTACTGATATTTACTGTATTACAAAATCGAGCAGAAAATTTTAAACTATAATATTTATCCATTTAAGCATAATAATAATAACATAAATTATATTTTTGAAACAAGTCTATATTTTTTTAAAAATTAGTCAGAGGGCGCCTGGGTGGCTCAGTTGGTTGAGCGACTGCCTTCGGCTCAGGTCATGATCCTGGAGTCCCGGGATCGAGTCCCACATCGGGCTCCCTGCTCAGCAGGGAGTCTGCTTCTCCCTCTGACCCTCCCCCTCTCATGTGCTCTCTCTCTCTCTCTCTCAAATAAATAAATAAAATCTTTAAAAAAAAAATTAGAAAGTAGCATTGCTTCACATTTTTGCAAATCTCTTTAATATCTTGCTTAACAGAAGATAGCTGGATTCTCATACCAGTTTCTCTTTTTTTTAAAGATTTATTTATTTATTTTACAGAGAAAGAGCACACACGTGAGCTGGGGAAGGGGTGGGTGGGAGGGAGAAAGAGAATCTCAAGCAGACTCCCTGCTGAGCATGGAGCCTGATGTGGGGCTCAGTCTCACGCCCCTGAGATCATGACCTGAGCTGAAATTGAGAGTTAGATGCTCAACCGGCTGAGCTACCCAGGCGCCGCCATACTTGTTTCTGCATTCAGTCAGTTGCACTATCATATGTATATAGCCCCTGGAAAACTCCACCACACACTTGTAAGGAAATGAGAAGTAAAAAGCCAAATAATACCCTGGTATTATTATAAAAATAGTTTTAACTTTATAGATTTCCTGAAATGGTCAATGCAACTCCAAGGATTCTAAGAAACAGCACTTAGAGATCTCCAAGTTCTTTCCAGGCATCTTATTCTACTGATTCTATTCCTAGCAAGTTATCCTTCTACTTTTGAGCTCCTGAACCAAAGTAATATATGATTATCTTATTATTTTTTAAAAAGGAGAATTAAATATAAAGATGAGTGACCTTTTTTTCCCTTTTAGTTTTTATAATCTGTGATTTTAGCAGTGAAAAGAAATATGCATGCAGTCAATAAAGTAGATGATGGCTCAAAGAAAAAACCCTGAGTTACATTTCTGTCTCCAAAATTGATGAGGGAAATGACCATAGAAAAGTCAGTTAATCTCAATGACTACACAGCTCACATAGTTGTTGGTAGGATAAAAAAATACTAATAATGAAAGATAATTTCAATGATTCTTATTATTTCTGTGTCTCTTCTAAATGCAATAATCATTTTGTAATTTATTTAGCTAGATCTTCTCTTTGCATTAGTGTCTTGTTACTTCTGTTGTGTTCTCCAACTAGCCAGTGAATATTTACGCAGAGAGTGACAGAGCCCCTGTGTGTTTGGCACAGGGATATATTTATACAGTTGACTCTGGAATGACAGGGGTTAGGGGCCCTAACCCCCACCACCGGCAGCCAAAAATCTGTGTATAACATTGACTTCCCAAAAACTTAATAGCCTACAGAAGCCTTAACAATAACATAGTCAAATAATGCATATTTTGCATGTTATATGTATTATATATTGTATTACAATAAACTAGAGAAAAGAAAATGATAAGGTAGAGAAAATACACTTACACTACTCTATCAAAAAACTATGCATAAGTGGACATGTGCGTTCAAACCTTTGTTGTTTAAGCATATTATATATATATGCACATATATATATATATATCTTTTCTTCTGATAAGAACTATCAAAAAATGCAAAGAACATTTTCTGTCATAACTGTGAGCCCCTTGAGGACAGGGACTTTGTCTGTTTTGTATACTATTGTATTCCCAGGAATAAACTAAGGCCTGGAACAAAATAGGTGCTTAACTATATAGTTGTTGAATGAATGAGTAAATAAATGGTGAATTAGTTAAAAAATTTATTTTTCAAATCTCTATACCTAGTAACTTCTCTAATTTTGCCCTGAAATTTTCTAAATATAAATATTGTGTCAACTTCAAAATAGTACATCCTAATAGCATATTAATGTAAAAAGAGACTTTAAGGATACCCATTTTCTCAATTCAGAAATTCTCAATAATAACCCTGACAAATGGTCATCTGTTTTCCTGTTGGAAACTAAATAATGGGAAACTCACCCCTCATAAAGCAGCTTGTCCCATTTGACAAAATGATCTTTCTTATGGTGAAAATCTGTTTCCTTCTGTTTTCTGATACTAAATTCTAAGTCTGTGTATTTTCAGCTGTCTGAAATTCCTGAGCAGATAAAGCATTATGAACGTAACTGCCACATACAAATTGACTATCCTGAATCCATAAAAATAATTTCTGCCTGGTTATTTCTGATGTGTGTATATTGCTTTTCAGAGACCACAGCAGAGGCATAGTGAGCTATTTGTGTAGTGGAGGTGAGACGGCTTCCTGCCCTGCCCTGTAGCCACCACTGCAGACCTGACATGTTTTCTCTACTTTTCTATTCATTTCCACTAATATCCAGTTGGAAAAATGGTATGCATGTGAATTTGAAAAAAGTGAAGAACTTGATATCAACCTAGACAGCATTTTTTAGTTCTACCTCTATCTGAGATCTGAAAAGTCATGATTTTTGCTTCTAGTTTCCATTTAGTGGAGGAGAAAGTCACACACAAAATATAACCATGTATAAGTCAAGGCAGACTTTGAGAAATATTGCAACAGGAAAAACGAAATGAGTACAAAAGATAAGGGCTTAATTCTGAATGGAAGGATGACAAAGAAAAAGGTTTATGGATTGTAGGAAGTGTTGGAATTAAGTATTAATGTCAAGAGAGTAGTAACATTGATTAAAATGAGTATTTTTTGAACATCTAGTTAATAAATCCAATGAATTCCTATCGATTTTCATTCCACTGAAACTTCTTGCATAATTTGACACGTTGGTTTCCCTTCCCTTCCTTCCTTGAAATATTACTTTCATTTCCACTCTCAGGTCACTTCGTTCTTCTAATCCTCCTCCTCTCTTTTGTCATAGCAATGGTTGCCAACTCTCTCAATCCCTTGGGCGAAGGAAGTGTCCTCCCTAAGCGGTCTCAATAACCAGATCACAATTCATTCACAGTCTACTGTATTTTAGCAATATCGGTAGTGTCTCTCACTAGAGTATCTTTCTTTTCTTGAGTTTTCAGCCAAGAAATTGCAGCACACAAATTGAATGACATGAGTTACACCATGGACAACAAATAAATTGTTACTAATGAGTTTAAATACCAATGTTTCTAAATAATTTATCTTTTTAACAAATTGTGAGAAGCACTTAACCTTACAATGCTCTCACTATCTCATAGTCTAAGATGTTTTCATGAGTGGGACACAGTTGATATGCTGGAGATTACATAGAACCCTTCAGCCTGCCTCGTCTTGTTCTGCACAATTTGCTTTATTTTCCTGAAGATGTTTTTGGGGAAAAGTCGTCAACATGTTTGGGGATGTTGTACACATGCGTTTGGCACTTTTTATGGGCACACAACATGGCGGCATCAAAATGTATCATCTCTTGGAATAGGTCTAAGTTGGAAGCTCCAATACTTTCCACAGCTTGCTCATAAGAGTTTTAGTCAATCATATATGATAAGGATGATGTAAATGATGTAAGACTAAGTTAATTTTGTTTTAAGGAGCAGGTGAGACTATGACACAGCCTAAGCCCATGATTTATCTTTAGCCATCTCATCTTTCTGGCATTCTTTGTACTAAATATATTTCGTAATCCTTCCTAATTCAATTAAATGAGTTAACTGCCACACAATTAGTCAACGAGAGTAAAAAAGTCACAAATAGTCAGTTTGGGGTCTTTGGCCCAGTAATAGGATTCACATTTACCCAACTGATTAACAGAGATATGGCTATCACAGATACTTTAAGATAAAAAGTCACACTACAAATGAAAGGAAACAATCTGAAAAAATATATATTGTTCAAGGGTAGAATTAACTAATTGGAGTCAAGTTCATCATTATCAAAATGTCAAATTACTTGCGAATATCCATGATGAGTTGTGTACATGTGACTATGTAGCAACACCAGTTAGACAAACTGGTGATACAACTTCAGCAAGATGACTCACATTTTTTCCCACATCCTTCCTTTGCTTTATAAGCAAAATGATTGACTCTCCTAAGGCATTGCATAACTTAATATTTATTAACGAAAATACAAAATTATGTGAACCTTGCAATATTTTTAAAACAATAATAATTTAGTATACATTTTTTAAAGTAAAATTCCTGTCTCTAATGTTCTCAGATTTGAAATCCTCACTTTCTCTTCCGAGCAAATGGGTGATAAAGATATCAATGTTTGTTTTTTAACCATTGACAATTTCCCATAAGCAAAACATCTTTCTACATAGATACCTTGGAGCTGTTTTAGGTTGACTGTTTCATAATGAACTCATCAATGAATTGGGTGTAATAAAGAATATAATTTTCAGTATCAAAAAACTGTTGTAGTATCTTTTAGAGGTTTTCTTAAACCGTGAAAAAGAGCATAACTCCAATATAAGACGGAATTTAATTCGTCAGAGAGTTGTTGAAGCTGAATGTATTGTTTCTGGAAACTGATTATTACTCCAGAGCCAAATATAGTGGGGATTTGTACATGTCTACCCAGTATACCTGAACTGGAAATTTAGCCAATATATGGTCTATTTGCTCAAGCTAGACAACTAATCTAGAAAATGCAGGTTCTTTAGTGTCCCATTTAGCTTGACTGTCTCCTCGCTGATTCCATTATGGGAGAACTGCCAAATCTCTACTTCATTTGGGGCTGTGGAGACAGACCTAAGAAAAATGTATGAGAGTTATTTTGTTGTGAGTTTTTAATCTTTTAAGTTCTCCACGGAAACTTGTTTCATTAAAATGGGAGAAACCTGTCAGAGAGCTGCCTCTGTAGTTTGTATTATTTCTTTAGATTTGGTGATCTGCTTTATGTATAGAATTCACCCCATGACAGTTTATTGTACTTTCTAAGCCATAGCTTTTCTGGCCATGTTTTGAATTTGCAATGATGTTGTTTTGATTTAATTTGACATCTAATGTATGTTTTAGATTAGTTTAATTCTCACTTAAGGTAATATTTAATAATAGCCTGAGAATTTGAAAGATTTTTCTACCAGTCATATAGAGAATAGTTACTAGAGGTGTCAATTTATGCCACACACACACACACACAAATGTTATTTATTCCTTCAGTATCTGCTAATTTGTTCTTTTAAAAATGAATATTTTGACTGGAGGCAGAATATGTCCTTTTCCTTAGTGAAAAATTATTTTCAAATTTTACCTTTGATCAAATTCACAAATACTTTAAAAAATAGATCATTTTTGTATGGTAATATTATTCTCAGGAATATAAATGTGATGCTTCATTTTGTGACATTTTCTTTGGGAGTAGAACATTATGGCATGGCAAATAGAACTTTCTGGGCTTTTTAGCTTGTTTATATTCATTTACTTTCTATTGTTCAAGATTTGAGCTAAATCTAAGTTTATCTTTTTTGGTTCTTTTTTTCCCCTATGCACAAATTCTGGGACTTTTAGATGCTAGGAGCACACAAATAATGTACAGGTTGTGGTCAAAAGCATTATTTAGGTATAAAAAAGTTTTTAAAATAATAATAATTTAGATTATCTTCAGCTTTGCACTCCTTAACTCTTCAGGGGAAAGTAAACTAGAATATAGAGACTGATATCAGATAATTAATTCAAGGACACACAGGAAAGCAAGAATGGGAATTGTGTGTTCTTAATAGTCTACTAATCTTAATGGGCCTTCTCAATAACTATGATTGATGGATTATACTTATTAAATACTTAATATATATAGTAAATTATTCCAGAACTTTAAATTTAGAATGAAATGCAGTGGACTTTAGACATGGTCTTTTTTTTTCAATAAAATTATAAGCCAATGGGTAAAGGAAGAAGCACACAAATGTTATTCCATTTAAGAATCATAAAGGTCTTCATTCATTCACAGGAGTCTAGACGCTGTGCTGAAGACTGAGGTTGCAAAGATGGGTGACTTTATATCTTCTACCTTTTTATTAATTGTATTCTCAGAGAGAAAAGTCTAATCAAAGAGATAGCCATCTAACAAACAGTTACATTGGAAGAACAAGATGAGTGAAATGAGAAGGTAATTTAAAAGTATGTTGAAAAGTGATAGATTGTCTGTGTAAATAGTATTTTGTCTATATTTCAGCAAAATTCTGTTTTATCTAGATGGTAAACTTACTGCAGCTGGGGCCTACACATCATACTGTTTTTGCAGCCTCCACACGACCTATGTAAGGACCACACTATAGGCAGCCATCCCCGTCATCTGTAATGGATGACTCCAAACAACTTCAGCAATGCCAAATTTGGAAAAATTCTCCAGAAAATGTTTACTACCAGAAGCAAGTGACACACATTTTCTAGCTAGTGACTCACTCCGACATGTTGATCACCCAGATTAAAATAACCCACAACTCAGAAAAGTTCCAAGAGTATACAATAAAGATCTTTTTGCTCATTTACAAATAACCAAAACTTGAATGTTGTATTATCAAATATCCAGATAGCAGAGAGTTAGGGAACTTTTGATAATTAAACTAATGCACTCTCCTAAAGGCCATTTGTTCAGCGATTATTTCTACGATAAATTATGAGAAGAGTATAATTAAAAGTATGAAGCATAGAGGGACATATTTTACTGAATTAGCATCTGTGACTGGTTTGAAACATTTTTATTCTTCTCCAACTTATTTCACCTTCAAATTTCTTGAAATTCTAGGATCTTATTGTCAAAAAGTACTATTAACACTTTCTGTCTCCCCGCTCACAGTACTGGAAAACTTGCTGTTCTTGGGCCTGGTGGTAAAAGATTCAGCTCTAGTGACTTCCCTGAATTCAAGCTCGGCTTTGTCATTAATTGTATAATGTTAAATATGTAAAACTTAATCTCACTGAACTTCACCCCCTTATCTGTAAGATGTAGACAGTAACACCAACCTAAGTTTACCTTATAGTGTAAAGATTAAATGAGATACATAAGAAAAGCAAACAACAGAGTGCCTGCCTATAATGGGTGATCATTTTCTTCTGGTGCTGAAGGAGAAATATGAACATACTCGAATTAAGAGGTTGGGGTATGGCATCCAATTTAAGCAAAATTTCACAATGTTCAAAAAAAAGTGTTGTTGGGGCGCCTGGGTGGCTCAGTCGTTAAGCGTCTGCCTTCGGCTCAGGTCATGATCTCAGGGTCCTGGGATCGAGCCCCGCATCGGGCTCCCTGCTCGGCCAGGAGCCTGCTTCTCCCTCTCCCACTCCCCCTGCTTGTGTGTTCCCTTTCTAGCTGTCTCTCTCTCTCTCTGTCAAATAAATAAAATAAAATCTTTAAAAAAAAAAAAAGTGTTGTTATTCCCTTTTGTTTTACATAAAATAGGTACTCAATAAATGTTTTGAATGAATAAATGAAGAAATGGGTGTGGACAACTAAGGAACAATCTTCAACAAAGTGACAGTGTATGCTCTATATTTACCAGCAAGTTAATTTCGCTCAAACTACAAAAAGAAATAATACTGTATAGAGCGTTATAAAATTTGCAAATAAATTGGATGTGTTGGCTTACTCTCTAGAGACGCAAAGACCAAATTCTGAAATTTAGGTGATTTTTGCATCCAATCAAAATATAGACTGGTGAAGAGCAATAGTCTTCCCCAAAAAAGCTAAGGCCAGTTAATATGGCACCCAATTATCCACTTAATCTCCATAACCATAGAAGGCTAGTAAGAGAAAAGAAATTAAGATTTTTCTTTCTATATATTTACCAGAGGCCAACATGGTGCCATGTTATAAGATTATCTTGTTAGAATACACAGTCTAGGGGTGCCTGGGTGGCTCAGTCAGTTAAGCCTCCAGCTTCTGGTTTCAGCTCAGGTCATGATATCAGAGTCTTGAGATCAGGCCCCATGTCGGACTCCACACTGGGCACAGAGTCTGCTTAAGTTTCTTCTCTCCCTCTCCTTCTGCCCCTACCTGCTCCTGTGCTCCCTCATGCACATGTGTGCTCGCTCGCTCTCTCAAATAAATAAATAAATCTTAAAAAAAAAAAAAGAATACACGGTCTAAACATCAATCCAACAAATCTTAGGTATGGGAGTCACAATCCCAAACTGACAGAGTGAAGAAGATATTCAGAGATGTCAATCAAAGCTACTTTAAGAGGAAGAACTGAAAATCAAATCCAAGTTTGCCTAATTATTGCCCATATACTTTCTGCCATACTCCACTGTATTTTGTAATCAAGACAAACAAGCTGGTGAATTTCTTGCTTCCAGGAAACTTTGCTTTTGAAGACAACCCCTCTTTGTTACAATACTTAATGTGGCAGTTCATTATAACTGCATAAGGTTTTTGCTACCAACTTTACAACTTAGTGCTCTTAGAGTGATAATGACTGTATTCCCCATGATGTGGTGTTTGTTTAACTAGTTTTGTGAAACCCAAGGGCCAAGGGTGATAATATAGTGCCATCTATTTCTGAGACAACTGTGAGAAGAAAATGAAACTCTGTTTCTAATACAAACCCAAATCAATTAAGAGAGGCTACCTACAAATATATTTACCACTCCATCTTGGATGAGATCATTCCCAGAAAAATTGTTGAAAAAGAAACAGTTGAACACCTAACTTAACATAATCAGCTCATTCTTTTTCCTGTTTTTAGAGCATACTTAGAAAAGAGGGAAAACATAAATCTTCAAGCAACAAAGTAGGGGTTAATGTTTTCCATCATTAGTAGCTTCTGGAAAAATACAAAATCATTATGTGGCACAACTGATGTTGTGCAAATTTCGGCATCATATTTAAAATGCACTAAACTAGAATATAAAAGCTTCCATGCTTCCAGACTAAGTAGTCATGTGTCTTATCTCAAAACCCAGTTATATGTAGCTTTCCGCTGGACTGATTGGAGAGAACAACAAAGCTGAAGGAATTTCCTGAATAAGAAAGAACAAATGGCAACCATGTTACCAAGAGTGAAAAATAATTAATAAGAGCTTTGATTCTGTGGAAGATGAAAAAGTATCAGGCTTGCTTTGAGCATGTTGGTGAAACTTTATTTGAATTAGTAATTTCCTGGAACTCTGTATTTGCATGTAACATTTTAAATGTCAATACAGTGCTTCACACAATGCCTTCAACATGGAGAGCCTTCAATAAATGAAAGAATAGAAAATAATGAATTCAGGAAATCTTTCTTATTTTCTATTTAAAAATACATTTCAGACTATAGTGTGCATTTCTGACGAGTTCTTTTTCCATGGGACATGTTTTAAATGTTTTTCTCTCTTTTGTGGCAGAAGAGGCCCGTTTTGTTTTGTGTTTTGTTTTGTTTTGTTTTTGAAGTTTGCACATGTTGAACATCTGGATGTTGTAGCATCAAAGTTGACACAGCAAGCCAATAGACATGATTTTTGCTCAGAACCAAATGAGATGCATGATTGCCTTTTATCAAGCTTCTTCTTAACTCAGTGAGTAGAATCAGTCTCTGATCAATAAATAACAAATCATCTGTTTCACAAATCAGACCTGTCAAAGCAAAGCAGAGTTCGTGCTGGGTACCCTCTCCTGTGTTTGCTCAGGCCTGGTAGCATCTGGTTAATAAAAGGGGCCTCTTATATGTTTGACAGTTGTTTGGATATTCTATTTCAGCACTGTTCAAGTTTACCAGCTATTTAGGCTTACTATTTTCCCTCCTCCTTTCTTCCCTCCTCTGTACTTCTGAGCTGAGATTCTCATCTCATGTGAAGGCAAAAGAATTGGAGGGAAGAGAAAGAGAAGCACATACATTGGCTTTCAGTTGCGGGTTTGATTTTTTTTTTTTTTTTTTTTTTAGGTTAATCTTTGCTAGAATTGCTATATTTCTTTGAACTACATACAGTTTCCTACCACTGAAATGACCAATCATGAATCAAGAGGTAATACCTTGTGATTTCAACTCGTAATTTTCTTTCTTTTATATTTATTCCTCTGTTAATAATAACATTAACTGTTAGCATTTATTAATACCCTTCTTGCCATCAGTGTTCTTGGCTCAAAGTATTAAGCTGACCTCTTAATTCTTATTAAAAATCTTTTGTAACAAATGCTGTTATTATCTTTATTTGAAAGATGAGAAGCAGAAGTTATGTGCTCAAAGTCAAGTAGGTAGTGTTAGAACCCAGAAAGCCAATTTCACAGCCCACACTCCAAACCACTGTTTCTTCATAGTCACTCTTCTTATCTTGCCTCCTTTCCAACTCAAATGCGATACTTCCTGCAAGGCCCAGATAAGTTCTTTTAAAGAAAGCACCCCATTCATTCTATGAGGGTCCAGTTCCTGCTGCCTTGATAGAGACAGTATACAGAAGACTACTTCTTACTCACTCTTGAATTGCTCCCTAGTTTATTCATGCATGAATTCTGACATACTATGCTATATGCTCTTATTGAGCAAGAACTACATGCATTAACTTTCTTCATAACCTTGCAGCATCTAGTTGAGAGTAATCCATTGACTGTGTGATTAAGGGTTTATGTGACATTTGTATTTCCTATTATATCTATGAAAGATCCTGAATATTATGAATAGTTTGGTTTGTTTAGAGTATGTGATTTCTGGAACAATTAGAGTTTTTTTATTCCATATGCCAGGCCTTTCAAACATTTCTGGATTAGAGTTATATTAATGAATTATTAAATAAAATTATTTTAACAACAGTAATTCAGTGGTTAAGAATGGAATCCAATGATTCCACATCACTAAATTTCCATTATTATGAGTGGCATAATAATAGTATTCATCAGAAAAGAAAATGAGCTAAGCTTTTCTTCTTTTTCCCCTTCTTTGAAATCATTGCATTCAGTTTTCAATCTTATATCTAAACATTTTAAGGATGACAGCTGGGTATCTTGCTTCCCTGCCTTATTATTCTGGACTACAAATAAAGCTCTTGCAAAAATTCCAGAGGGGAGGGAGACTCATTTCTTTTTTTCTTTAAGATATTCATCTTTTTTTATCTCTCTAAAAATCTTTGCCCATTTCCTGTTTCATCTTTCATTTCATTTCTGTGCAAAACCCTTCCTTATAGAACTTCCTTCCCAGCATTTAAGTAGTGAGCTTCAAATTTAGAATATAGATTAGATATATAGATATAGGAGCAGTTAAGATCATGGACTTGCATCAGACTGCCTGGTCAGCTGTGTGACCTTGGGCAAGCTACTTAATCTTATTTTGCCTCAGTTTCCCTTCTTTAAATGGAGGATTATAATACCCAGGCAATAGGGTTAAAATAAGAATTAAGCAAGCTAATAGTTTTAAAGTATTTACATCGGAACTCGGTACATTGTAAGTGCTGTAAAAATGTTTGCTACATGAATAAATAATGTTAACTCTGTGTTGAGAATTTATTCAAAGCCTTCTATGCACTTATAAACTAAGCTCCATAATGCCACTACAAAGTGATTATATAGCTTTATATTTATTTCACAGTAGGTGACAAAGCATAAAAAGGGACTTGGAAAAGATGTCTGGTTTTCTCACTATCATCCTTTCACTCCAGTACTTTTCCTGTACAATTAAAGGTTATTTTCTGGAGATAGGAGACAAATCATCTTTCACGGACAGTTTTATCCAGGCTTTTACATCAAAACAAGCAGTTAAGGTTGAAAACCCTTTGTTTCTGTGCTTCAGGGTGTTTGTTGCCTATGAATCTCTATTCCCCCAATGTCCTTTTGAGAACAGGGCTCAGGAGGGCTTTGGGATTAAACACTGTGTATCCTATGAACTCTGACAGACAGCTAATTGTACCTGGCACATGCCTCTTGTCTTGTTAGCTTTCTGATTTTGGCATCATTGGTATTGCCTGTCTGTTTCCTCCTGAATTTAATCCATCTTTGGAGACAATACAGCCCAACTTTTTCCTACTATTCATTGTATTCTTTGAACTTAATTTACTTCTTATTAAATTTGGCTTCTGCTTCATTCACCCCATTCATTGACTCCCCAAGTAATAAGTCACTTTAAGCAACATCATATGCATTATACTTAGATAATCAGAATTGATAGTTTCCCCTTCTAAGTCATAGAAGGTTTCAACTACATATATATTTTTTAATTTGGAAAACTTCAGAGTTAAAGCTGATCCCAAATGGCACTCGCAGAGCAGTCTTGCACAAATGACTCATGGCAGGTGCATAAATATGCACTCTCTCCATCCAGTTCAATGTGCCAGAGCCCATTTTTCTTATCACTTATGGTGATGCTTTTCTACTGAGCCAATTTGTTCAGTATATCTTCATTCAGTCAGAGACTGAAATATTCCCCCCAGTTGTCTGGGTCAATGTTTTTCAAAGGAGAATACTTTTTATTCACCTCAAGTATATTGTATATTTTTATCTACATTTGAACATTTAAACATCCCATTAATCCCTAAAAGCTATAAAGGGCTGTGTTATTACCACGCTCCAGTTGTTGGAGGCATGGCATATTGGATGTTTATGAAACAAGATTTTGCATATTTAAAAATATAAGTGTGCAGAAGTCTAGAGTCCAGTAAGGATGCTAGAGTTTAAAACAAGTTCTGAAAGAAGAATATAATAAAACTGAGAAATTTGGGTGAGAGTTAGGGATAAAAGCAGGACTGACTATAAGAATTCTTAAATTTATCATTTCTTTAAGCTATTTTGCCTTTTTTTTTTTTTTTTTTTTTGAGGTGGAGGGTGGTGGTGTTCCATCTTATACCTTGCAACAGTCTTCTTGGTATTTTGAAATCCCTTATATTCTTTATTGCTTAAATCCTTATTGCTGATTTTCTCCTCTCTTCAAAGTCTCAAGTCCACCTGATTTCTTTTCTACTTTTATTATAGAAAGCTTCAAAATACCAAAAAGTTTAAAGAATAATTTAATAAATGCTGATATCCCAATACCAAGCTTTGTAAAATTTTAATATTTGCCATATTTTCCCCAGATATTCTTCTAAAACAATCCAGATATATTTGCAAATTCTGTATGTGTGTCTTTGCAATCCCATTTTGCCCTTCATCTTTCCTCCAACATACCCATCACCCTGGATTTGGTGTACACCCTTCCAATGTGTTTCTGCCTCTAACATATACTTGTATAGCCATAATGATATGTGTTATTGATTTGCATGCTCTTAAATTTAGATAAATGGTATCACACTAAATGCATTATTTTTTTATTTTTATTCAACTTTGTGAGGTGTATCCATGTGGATATGTGCAACTCTAATTCATCCAGCTTAATAGCTTTATGATATTCAATCACATGCATTTACCATAGATGCTTATTCAGTTTCCTATTGAGGGATAGTTATTCCCAATCTTGGCCTTTGTGTATGATGTTGTTAATGAATGGTCTTGTTTGTGTTTCCTTGTAGAAATGCTGCACTGAAGGTTTTCTAGGACTGGGATTATTGGGTTGAAGTATATATTCTTGTTTTCCTGTAGATTGCTAAATTCCTTACTAATGCTGCTCTGTCCGTTCACATGTCTACTCTCTGGGTATAGAAATATGTGTTTATTTTTATCCTCTTTGTTCTTTTCCAAACTGATGAATATAATATTATACTTTTAAATTTGCATTTCTCTAATTATAAAAAAGTTGACCATATCTGTGAAATGGACTTCAATTCCTTTACCCATTTTTTTGATCAGGTCATTTGTCTTTTCCTATAGACCTGTGGAAGTGCTTTACATATTCTGGATATTACTCTTTTGTTGATTTTCTGATTTGTAAATATTTTCTCAGGCTACACCTTTGTTTATGGTGCATTGACACCCCATTTATTTTTGTTACTGTTGTTATTTTTTTAATGTAGTTAAATGTATCAATCGTTTTCCTTTATGGATGTGTTTTTTTAGTTCTATTTCAAAATCCTTCTCTATTACCAATTTAAAAAGATATCCCTCTAGATTATTCTAAAAGTTTAAAATTTTGCTTTTCACTTTTACAAACAAAAACCTATTTTTCCCGTATGGGATGTGGTACAGATAACCAGTTGATCCAGAACCATTTATTGAAAGCTGGTGCTTTTTCCTTTGCCATCTTTATCATATCTCTAGATTTCATATGTGCATAATTCTAGGCTCTTTTTAAAGTTCTACTGATCTGTTAACTTATCCCAGAATAAAAGGCACACTGTCTTAATTTACGAGGCCTTAAACTTTCTTTAGCTACTTCTAAAAAATTTCCTTCCACTTATTATTATTGAAAATCTTTCTTGTTATTCTTTATTTTTGTTCTTTGCTACTTGAACTTTAGTATTGGCTTATAAAATTTCATCTAACAGCTACAGGGCTATTAACTGGGATTGTATTAAATTTATGGAATAACTTGAACAAATTTGATATCTTATAAAATTTCACCTTTTCATCCATTGACTTGACATATTTCTTCATGTATTTGGATTTTATTTCACTTATTTCTATAATTTTTATTATGTATTTTTACAATGATTCCTAGATATCTTATAAGTTTTGTTTTTATTGTAAATGTTATTTTTTCTCTAACATTTTCTATATTTTTATTATTGACAGTATAGGGATGCTATTGATTTGTGTTTGCAAATTTTGCCAAATTCACTTGTTAGATTTACCTATTGATTCTCTTAGATTTTATTGGTAAATGATTAAATGGTCATATCAACTGTAAAAAAAGTTTTTTTCCCTCCATTTTCAATTATCACTCTCTTTTTCTTCTCATTTATTATTTCATGGGCTAGGACCTTGATACAAGTTCATCAGCTGGGGTGATATGAATATATCTCGGTCAGAATTTTAATAGTGTTATATTTACATTTCATGCTTAAAAAGGAATCTTGGAGATCCTGGCCTTTAGAAGAAGCTGGATAATCATTTCTGATCACAGACTCCTTCTTGGAATTGCTCTGAAGCAGCTTGTATTTTGACATCTTTGGTGTAGGGTGATTGGACATGTGATCTTACCAAGGGCAGTTAGAAGTCTGTATGATGATTTGAAATTATACTAAAAGCAAGGAATTGTGTTAAGCTTTTAAGCCTCTAAAAAAAATAGAGTAGTTGATATTATAAAATTTTACATGTATAAGAATGGATACTTAGAAGGTTAAGTGATAATAGCTATGAACATATAAATATTATGTGATTAACTTAGAACTCAAACCTTGTAACAACCTAGGCAAAACCATACTTTGCAGCACAAATATGTCTACTACATAAATGATTTTTCCTTTGCTGTATAATGCTAGGTAATTAAAGGGTGATCTTTGTGTCCCAAAACTGGGCAATCACTTTTTTCTCATGTTCTTTCCTCCAGTTTCTTCTTCAGGTCGGAAGAAGATAAGTCTTACTCTCTTGAAAGACCAACAGATGGCACTGATTGATGATGTTAAAAAGACCCACATTTTATCAGTACTTTCCCTTTTCCCCATCTTCTTATTCTAAAGGATTTAGAGATTAAAAGAAAATGAGTGCTTTGCATCTAGATTATTCTTGTAATTTAGTGAACTAAAAACATGTTCCTTTCTCTAAGAGTCTAGTTTCTCCACTTTATGATTTTCAACATATTTTTCCATATTTAATTCTATAATTAGTACCTTTATCATAATCAACATATCTGCCAAATTAGACTACTTACTTTCTATTTAACAAAATATCCCTATAGTTAGCTATCTCCAAAATCTTGCCATGCTAATTGCCCCACTCTCATGAAATATTTTTACCATCTTTCTCTGAATATCAAAATTTATCAATCTTATAAGAATCTTACAAGATCCAGTGAAATATTACTCCCTTAATGAAAATGTCTGATTCTCACAGGACCTGCCTCATAATGCATCCTTCCCACGAATTATCACCTTATTTATATTTCACTTGAGGTTTCCATTCAATTTTATCTGATGTTACTCATTAAGTGTGTTTATCCCAATTTGCTACTAGGTAAAAGAATCTAGCTTAAATGGGAGAATTCACATAGCATAAAATTCACCCATTTAAAGTGTCCAATTCAATAACTTATTAAAAAAAGCATATTCCCTAGAGTTGTGCAATCATTATGACAATATAATTTTATTACATTTTATTACCCAAAAAAGAAATTTCATACCTATTAGCAATCAGTCCCCATCTCCACATTGCCAAACCCCAGGCAACCACTGACTGATTTTCTGTCTATATAAATTTGCCCATTCTGGACATTTCATACAAATAAAATCATAATATGTGACTGGCTACTTTCACTTAGCATAATGTCTTCAAGGTTAATCCATATAATAGTACATATTAGTATTTTTTTTCTTTTTATTGTCAAATAATATTCCATTATATGGACATACCACAATTTGTTTAACTATTCACCATTGATAAAAAATTGGGGTGGTTTCCACCTTTTGACTATTGTGAATTGCCACCAAGGACATTTGTTTACAAGTTTTTGTGTAGACATATGTTTTCATCTCTCTTGAGTATACCTAGAAGTAGAATTGTCAGGTCATGTGGTGACTCCATTTAAGATTCTGAGGAACTGTTAGACTTCTTTCCAAAGTGGTTGCACATTTTAAAATCTCACTAGCGATATATTAGGGATCTAATTTTTCCACATCATCACCAACACTTATTGTTGTCTGTTGTTATTTTTGTAGACTTCCTAATGGGTGTGAAATGGCATCTCACTGCTCCGATTTGCATTTCTTTTCTTTTTTTTAAAGATTTATTTATTTATTTTAGAGAGAGAGAGAGAGAGAGAGAGAGCAGGGGGAGGGGCAGAGAGAGGGAGAGAGAGAGAATCCCAGGCAAACTCCCTGCTGAATCTGACATGGGGCTCAATCCCATGACCCTGAGATCATGACTTGAGCTGAAATCAAAAGTCAGACACTCAACCAACTGAGCCACCCAGGCACCCCTGATTTGCATTTCTATGATAAAAAAATGTTGATTTTTTTAAATGTAATCATTGGCAATTCATGTATCTTCTTTGAAGAAATGTCTATTCATATATTTGCCTTTTATTAATTAGGTTATTTGTCTTTTTATTAATTGAGGTTTTATTATTGAATTTTTACTGCTGAGTATGTGTTCTTTATATATTCTGAATATGTGTCCCTTATTAGTAGATAATTTGCAAATGTTTTCTCTTATTCTGTGCATCATCTTTTAACTTTTTTGATTGTAACCTTTAAATCACAAAACTATTTAATTCTGGTGAAGTCTAATTATTCTTATTTGTTTGTTTGTTTTTGGTCGCTTGTGCTTTTGGCGTCCTAAGAAACCACTTGTTGACCCAAAGTTACAAAGATTTATTCCTATATTTTCTCCAAGATTTTTGATAGTTTTAGTTCCTACATATATATATATATGATTTGAGTTCATTTTTATGTATGATGTAAGGTAGGAGTCTAATTTCATATTTTGCATAAAGATATTCAAATGTTCCAGCACCATTTCTTGAAAAGACTCTTCTTTTAACATTGAGATGTCTTGGCATCACTGTCAAAAATCAATTCACCATAAATAAAGAGTTTATTTCTGGACACTAAATTCTATTCCACCGATCTCTATATTCATCCTTAGGCCAGCACCACTCTGTTTAATTACTGCAGCTTTGTAGTAAGTTGTGAAGTTAGAAAGTGTGAGTCCAACAATTTTGTTTTTGTTCAAGAATGTTTTGGCAATAATGGGTTCTTTGCATTTTCAAGTGAATTTTAAGATCAGCTTTTTGGTTTGTAACATTCTCAGGAGCTTCCCTGGTATAATATGAAACTGGCCCTTGTACTCAGAGGGCAGGGAGAGACTAAAGAAAAGGGCAAGCCACTCTGGGTTGGAGGTGACAGTTTTAATAAGTAAAGGGAATTTACATATGAAGCTTGTCTTGGGTGGCAGCAAGATGAATGGATTCCTGCACCTGCCCACTAAATCTTAAAAGCTTATAAAGAGGCCCTAAGTTAAGTCAGATATACCATGCAGGTGTTCTCAATACCACATCACTATCTCAAGGCTATGTTTTTGGAGCTGTCTCTGGGATTAGGAAAGGCAAGCAGAATCCACATTCCCAAAGGAAAGAAGTTAGTGAGGAGCCTAAGTGCCCAGGTCCAACTCACAGGTCAATTGGCGGTCATGTCTTTTTGATGACATTCCCCAACACTCCACCCCTTGTGACTGGCTCTTACAATCTCACATGCCCCCCTCTTCCACAATGAGCCCTGAGTGGTCAGCAAGGGGTTTCATTAACATGGAGGTGGCTCTTTTGGTGGCTATCTGCTGCATTGGAGGCAGACGCCATAGCAATGATACAGGCACAGATGAAGACAATAATTCTCTAAACCAGTGACAATTTTTTCTACCAAGAGCCCTAGGATCCAAATAATTGATTTAGTAAGTCTCCTAGGCTAGGAGTTGGATCACTCAGGGCATTCATTTGTGTTCTCGTGTGATTTAATAAAGATGATACATTAGCAGACTCACCAGGTATGAGCACACAACATTCTGTTTGGATAATGGCACAGGTGTTTCCTTGTGACATAGTAATAATGTCCAAGACCATCTTATTCTGGAGGATAGTTTTTTTCTCATTAGACTTATTTCAGGGTCCAAAAAGGATAGGCTGTATTAACTATCATTCAGGGCTTGCTGAGTGAATTTAGTAAGGAGACACCCTTACTAAATATATGCTATAACATCCTCCAGGCCTAAGATGGTGGCCTAATGGTCGTACCACCTGGCTTTGAAGATTAGCAGCTGTTGTTACTGCAGGGCAGACTCTTCTATGTGCCTTGGGAAAGCCCAGGGTACAACAGCCCAACCATTCGGATGGAAGCCATGGCCAAAGATTTGTGCCACACCGAACATTGTGTTTCATTTGGTGCTACCCAATAAATACCTGGGTCTTGCAACCAATCAGTGCCAGAACAGTCACTCTCCCTTAATATGACAGAATGACTATACAATTCCAGTGATATTCATCCCATGTTTCTAGTATAATTACGTTGATTCTGTTCAGAGTGACAAGCCACATAAACCCATCCCAAATCTGAGCATAGCCACCCATGGCTCTGATGATCATATTTCCATCAGGTGCCTATCCCATGACTGGACACCTCAGGAGCAGCAGACGTCTAAGGCCAAAAAAGACAGACATTTAGTAGGAACTTGTATGGGAAAATATTCTCCTTCTACAAGAATTACATTTGTGGCATGAACTGTAGATGTTAATGTGACTGCAGCTTTAGAAATTTGACCTAGCTGTGTATACCATTGGCTGGGGGAGGTAACACTGTCAGGAGTGAGGAGATGGATTGGGGATGGGATCTGCCAGACCAAGACCCCCACCTACTCCCTTCTTTCAATGGTGCATTATTCAATTCCAGATCTAGTGTGTTTCAACAGGGCCCAGCTTGCAGTAGGACAATGGGATCCCATTGGAGATTGAGTAGTTCCCCCTCGCCCAGAGGTGTGAAGTAACTCATCCATCCTGGTGGTATATCCCATTGCAAATTTACTATAACTACTGAAGGGTCAGTAGATAAAGCTTGTACCCAAGCTAGGGCATCAGCTTCCTGAATGTCAGGGGGTGTCAGCGCCTTATGAACTGGGACATGAGAAACAATGAGCATTGTCTTAGGCTCTTGTAGATGAACCCAAATTTTTTCCACATATCCTGGCCCCATAAGGGCTTATTTTTTTTTTTTTAAAGATTTTATTTATTTATTTGACAGAGAGAGAGAGATAGCGAGAGCAGGAACACAAGCAGGGGGAGTGGGAGAGGGAGAAGCAGGCTTCCCGCGGAGCAGGGAGCCTGATGCGGAATTCAATCCCAGGACCCTGGGATCATGACCTGAGCCGAAGGCAGACGCTTAACGACTGAGCCACCCAGGCGCCCCATAAGGGCTTATTTATAATCATTCATCCCTCAGCTTCCCATTGTCCAAGCCATAAGGTTAATCCCTTTAGAAGAACCCAACTGTCAGTGCAAAGAGTTAATGAGTAATCACCAGCCAGACTTGCCAGAGCTCACCCATTGGCTGCTGTATTTGTTGCTGTGTAAGAATCTTCACCAGGACACGTGCTGTGTGCACTGCTCTATGAAGGTATATCAGGGTTTTGCCCCCTTCCAGAACTGGGACTGAAATCCCAAAGGCATTCCTTCTTTTTATTGTTTCTGCCACAGTGCCCAACCCATACCTTCTAGAGTCAAACAGCTCAAATGGTAGCCCTGCTTAGGAGACATCCAGAGCTTTAATCTATTTGCTGCATCTCCTCTATAGACTTTCAGGGTTACACATGCCCAGGAATGTTCCCCTCATTGGGCCAAGCCTCCCTGCAGAATAGAATGATCCAATCTTTAAGGGAATGAGTACCTTGAACCTTCCTCCTCTCCCCCTACCCACCCCCAACCTGGGCACCATGCAGGTGCTGCCAGAGGGCAAGGTGTATAGTGATGTTGCTCATTTTCTCTCTCATGCGAATAAGCTCAGTGGGAATATATTCTCTGACCATGAACATTTCCTGAACTGGGCCCTGTCCTGCAGGTTGAAATTGCTGTTGCTGTGCTTTTGTTTTCCATCGTATTAGGGGTCCAAGGGCATGGGTGTTCCATCTGCTTCACTATCAATCACCATAATCTCCTCCTCCTCACTTTCATCACTCCTCCAGGGATTCCATGTCTTGGTGCCCCCAACCAGGTTTAGTCACAAGAGCCCTGGCCATGGTCTGTGGCTGCTTGCATCCTCCTAGCTTTGGCACACTGAGCTCTCTAATTTATCATCCTGCTCTCCCACCTTGTCTACCCTGTCCTTCTCTGATCTTAGCTCATCCTCTAACTTTCTGACATGAGCTTCAGCCTTCAGTTGGGCAACAGTGGTCAGCCCTCTGTGTCTACCATGTGTGTCTCTTTTTGACCACAGTGAACAATGTATAGTTCCTCCAACAAGCACATTAGTCTGGGTGGCATTTTCAGGACATCCCCATACTCATGCAGTAGACCACAGGTATCTAACATATGGGCTACCCCTCTCCACACAGCGGTTAATGGCCAACTCAAGATTTTCTCTGCTGATGTCTCTTTCCCAAGGCCCATCTCTTTAGGCTCTTGGCTGACTCACCAACTGTAGGTTCACAACCCCCTTAGGGTGTGCTCTGAAACTGGCCCCCACACCCAGAAGGCAAGGGGAGACTGAAGAAAGAGACAGGTCACTCCATGTCAGCAGGTGGCAGTTTTAATAACAGCAAAAGGAACTTACATACGAGGCTCTTCTTGGGCAGCAGCAAGATGAATGGATCCCTGCAGCAGCCCTCCAAATCTTGAAAGCTTACAACAATTTTTGTAGTTTTCAGCATACAAGCTTTACACTTCGTTTATTGAACTGATTGCTAGGTATTTTATTCTTTTCGATGCTATTGTTAATCTTATTTTTGGATTGTTCTTGCTAGTGTATAGAAATACAATTGATTTTTGTATAACGATATCATACCCTGAGAGTTTACTGAACTTGTTTGTCAGTTCTAACAGTTTTTAGTGGATTTCTTAGGATTGTCTATATACAATATCATGTCATCTGGACATAAATATAGCCTTACTACTTTTTTTACAATGTGGATGACTTTTATCTCTTTTTCTTGTCTAATTCCCCTGGTGAGAACCTCCAGTATAATGCTGAATGGAAGTGATGAGAGTGGACTTCTTTGTCTTGTTCCTGAACTTAGGGAGAAAGCATTCAGTTTTTCACCATGACGTCTGATGTTAGTTGTAGGTTTTTCATGATGCTTTTTATCAAGTTGAAGAAGTTCCCTTTTCTTCCTTGATTTCTGACTGTTTTTATCATAAAAGGGTGTTCAATATTGTCAAATAGTTTTTCTGTGTCTATTGAAACGATCATGTGGTTTTTATTCTTTATTAATATAGTGTATGATTTTCCTAGGATTGCTGCAACATGTTACCATAAATTATTTGGTGTGGTTATTGTCTCACAGTTCTAGAAGCCACAAGTCAGAATTAAAGTGTCAGCATTGCCACACTGCCTCTGAATGCTTTAGCAAGAAATCCTTCCTTGTCTTGCAGCTGCATCACTCCAGACTCTGACTCCATTACCTTCTCCTCTTCTATCTTCCCTCCCCTTCTGTTTGTCTGAAAGCTTCCTTTCTTTTTATCTCATAAGGATACTTGTCATTGGATTTAGGGCCCTCAGGGATAACCCAAGATCTTTAACTTATTTACATTTGCAAAGACTCTTTTTCAAAATAAGATCACATTCACATGTTCTGGAATATGGACATATTGGGGGGAGCACTACTGAGCCCACTACATCTAGCATAATATATTGGTTGACTCTTTGGATGTTAAAACAAACTTGAATTAGAACTCTGGAAATATGTCAGAGCTTTTCAAAGCCCCATAGACATCTTGCTTCCCAGATTTTCCTTTTAAGTTTTTAGCTAGGGGTGCCTCGGTGGCTCAGTCAGTTAAGCGTCTGCCTTGGCTCAGGACATGATCCCAGGGTCCTGGGATTGAGCACCCCCCTCCTTAGGTTCCCTGCTCAGTGGGAAGTCTGCTTCTCCCTTTGCCACTCCCCACCTGCCTCCCGCTCATGATTGATCTCACTCACAAGCTCTTTCTCTCTTTCTCTCTCGTTCTCTCAATAAATAAATAAATAAATAAATAAATCTTAAAAAAAATTTTTTTTAAACCAGGCTCTTGTTTACCTGAACTGGTATTGCAGCCTTAAGCAGCTGCCATGTTAAATGATTTTTGCTGAGTAAGTTTACCACAAACACTCTGGGGATAGGTCCCGACCAGGTCAAATAATAACACACCAGGAATGGGGCTTTTCCTGGGAGGTGTCAGGTCAAATAGTGACAATGCCATAGGGATAGACCTTTTTGAGGACCAGATTAGGTCCTCTTGCAATAGCTGCATAGCTTCTGGTTTCACAGCTCCTACGATTGCAAGGTCACTGGTTTTCCAGAGTTCTGCAGCACTGGGGAGAAAGGAATGGGAAAAGGTAAAGTTACAACACTCAAACCCTGTTCTTACCAAAGCTCAGCAGTTTTTCTTGAATAAATGCTCCTCATATTTTTTCGAGTCCTTGGCTAATTTCCAGAGTTTGAAAAACATTGATAGTGACAATTTTTGCCAATGTCTTTGTTGCCTTTATAGAGGAGTGGATTTATGGAAGACATTACTCCACCGTCCCCCAAAGTTCTATCTCCAACTCTAGGATTAATAGCACTAAAGATTTCGTTTAACTAAACTGTCCATATTGGGAACAGACTATGAAAAAGCACTTGTTCAGAGACTAACATGCAGGTAGATGTAAGAGCATAGCCACAGCCTTGAGCAAACGTACCTTTAATTGGCACAAATGTAACCTAAATATAAAGAGTGAAATATTAATGAAAGGCAATATATGCCAATTAAAACAAACACAGAAACAAAACACTACCAGTCTTGTTTGCTGGACCAATACGTCTACTGAAGTGTTGGTTACCCCAGTGTTCTTTAGGGGGAAAGCCAATCAAGGTTCCAGATAGATTTGGAAGGAAATAAGTGTCATGAAACACCTGAGGGAAATTATTACCTTGCTCTTAGCACTAGGATATCCTAACCCTACAAAGTTTTAAGAGTAGAGGTGGCTCTGTGTGGAACATATAATTATAAGCATTCTGAATAAATATTCCTGAATTTATATACTAAGTCATATAGTATCACTTCACATAATTCATTGTTTCTGGTTTGTAACATAATTGCCACTAGGCAGCTTAGAGAACATCAGGAGGTAAAGACATTCTCAATGGAATCCACAAAGGAATTTTGTTTCAGGATACAAAATGAGGCTTTTCCAAGTAGGCTAGAATTCTGGTCTAATGTTATTATTCTTAGCTAGAACACTGGAATATTTTGCCAGAAGAAATAGTCAAGACACAGGTTTAGTTATAGCAAAATGATTTTAAATATTTCAGCTAATATTAATCTTGCTACAGCCTAATATGTTTATAACAAACTTCCTTTCCATCTACAACCAGTTTTTTTTTCCCCAAGAAATTATTTCTTAAATAAAATACCTTCTTTTAGTTTTTTTTTGGCCAATCAACAGGTAAAAATTTGTCTGAATATAATTTTTAAAGAGTTGAATGCTGGATATAAATCCAGAATTTTGTTCAAAATGGTTATTTAATTGCAATTTATCAAACTTGATAGTAACCAAATAACTGGTTTGTATCCTATATTGATAATGTGTACACTCATTTTATGAAAATTAACTTTATCTTAACTCTTTGATTCTGGATTTCATTTCTTTAATTATTTCGGAATTCATCAGTAATGATCTTCAGGACATTTTGCAGTAGCTTTTAATTCCTACAGATTTTGAGAACTAATTATGTTCATGAAGTGAAAATTACAGAATTGTGTAATTCAAGAGTTTTTAGAGATCACATAATCCAATTTACTCATTTCATGTATGAGGTTCTGCTGCCTGAAGAGCTTGAGAGACATGGTCAACAAAGATCACACAGTGCATGGCATTTCCAGGCTAAAACTCAGTTCTTCTCTTCCTGTAATGATCAAATACATTCTGAAAATACGCTTGTTTTCCAAAGTAATAACGTTAATCATTTGTTTGTTATTATTGAATTTTAAAAATCCTAAAGCTGGAGTATTTAAATAATAGTGATTCTCTTTCCTTCAAGAGGCCTAGGATTAGCTTAGAAATGTTGGAAAGCTCTTTATATAATTGTGGTCAAGGAAGTTTTCATGTGGCTAAAAACAAAAGTAGGCTGCATGATCATTAAATTGCATGAAACTGTTGATGATTTAAAAGATTAAAATCATGTCCACATAACCCGTAACTATTATCATGTGGTTGGAAAACTAATGATCCCCAGTGCATCGGTTCCTGGAACCTGTGAATATGTGACTTTACATAGTGGAAGAGACTTGGCAGATGTGATTAAAGTTAAGAAGCTTGAGAAGGGAAGGTTATTGTGTATTACCAAAGGGGGCCCAATCTAAACTCATGATTCTTTAAAAACAAAAACCCTTCCTAACTGCAAAGAATGAGAAATATGGCAGCATGAGAAGAACTTGACCTGAGGTTGCTGGCTTTGAAGATGGAGGAAGGAGCCACAAGCCGAGGAATGCAGGTGGCCTCTAGAAGCAAAGGAAGGAAAGAGATTTTCTCCTATAGTCTCCAGAAAGGAATGCAGCTCTGCTGATACCTCTATTTTAGCTCAGTAAGCTGTATCTGACCTAAAGAACTGTAAGACAATAAATTTATGTCGTGTTAAGCCATATCATCATGGTGATTTGTCATAGTAGCAATAAAAAACTAATATATACTACAAACCCCCATCTCATCAACATGACAGGCACACTGATTCATTACATTTATTCCAGATTTAATTTTTCTTATCAAATTAGAAACATTCATTTGAAACCTAATTTCAAAAGGATATAGAAATAAAAAAAATAGTGTGATTACTGTTGCTACACGTGTCAATTACAAATCTGTTAACATAGGAACCAAAAGAATGTACATTCATGCAGTTTCAAGTCAGGATAGAGCTAATACTAAAATCAAGAAGGCTTAGATAGCATGAAAAATTATGAGCTTTTACCTTCCCACTACATTCCATATTTGTACAGAAAGTTCTGGTAAGCTGGTACCAAAAGCAGTAAAGCTTGCCAAAGCAACCCTGGGTCTGCAGTGGAGACCTCAGCATGCCATTGACTTCATTCTTTATAGGTCACTAAAGTCAGGATAGGTGCAAATGATTTGTTCTGAACTCTTGACTCAGAGTACATTCTACATGTCAGGAATCAGGACCACATTCTTAGTCTTTAAGAGGTAACATTTCCAAAATTTTAAGTATGAGGAATATTTTGTTTAAAGGGCTAATCTGTACATTTGATACTAAAATGTTCATATTTTTATGTTCTCATTATTTTTTTAAGGATTTATTTATTTATCTGAGAGAGAGAACAGGGGGTGGAGGGACAGACTGAGAGGGAGAGAGAGTCTTAAGCAGACTCCACCCTGAGCACAGAGCCTGACATGGGGCTCCATCTCATGACCCTGAGGTCACGACCTGAGCAGAAGCCAAGAGTTGGATGCTTAACCAACTGTGCCACTCAGGTGCCCCTAAAATGTTCATATTTTAATGAAAATTCATATTTCTTCCTATAAAGAGGTACAAAAAGTTATAAAAGAATGAATGTCCTGAAATCTCCTAACTTGAAGTTTTTCTCTCTCTTCTTGTTTAATGAGAAGTGTGAACACTGCACAACTATATTAACCCCTGCCCTAAGTGGAGAGCTGTATGGCCCTTGATGCCAAGCTATTGGCCTCTTCAGTCTCTTTTGACCTATTTTCCCACCTTTCCTGTAACCTTTACGAACAGTGGATGATGTGTGGAAATTGAGTTCAGCCCAAAATCAATGTCATTGAGTATGCTATGTGATCTCTCAAATATTATATTAGAAGAGGAAGTCTATGTGCATCATTACCACCAAAGTTGTATGTATTCTATTTAAGAGTATTTAGATCGGATTTCATTTTTATTGCAAATTTGAAGGAAGCTAAAAAGTTTTGATTTAGCCTATCAACCCATCAATTACTACAGAAATGGGACATGTGCATTGCTTTTTTCCAATATCTACAGTAAGTCTTCACACACCTATGTCATCTTTCACCAAGGGGTCTCAGAGCTCTTTATAAATATTTGTTTCCATCTCCCACTCCTTGTCCAGTGACTTAACATTTGTAAACAGATGGTGAAATTAAGGCATTATTTTAAAAGTAAGATTCAATAGTGAGTTGGTAACTGGGCTACAACATGAAATAACTCAGTACTTAAATCGGAAGCAATCCATACATTCACTATTAAATTATAAGGATACTTTATCACAGAAATAAGTTTTAAAGTATGGCTGCTTATATTTAGATTTTGTTTTCCTTTTTATCCTTCTGAAGAGTAGAGAGACCAAGTGGGCATTGGAATATTTATTTACCTAACCAAGACAGCTGGACAAGAGAGCATGGCTGACATTCTAACTGGAATGGGTGATGGGTAATGAAGGGGTAGAAGATTTGAGAGAGACATGCTTTGCATTTTAAAAGATTAACACTATCCTTTGCCTTCCTCCATCTCTAGCATTCTTCACACTTTCTATGCTCCACGGTCTGAAGCATGTTACAAGATGACTCAGTCACAACATGCATTCCCAAAGACAGTGGTTATATTCTCTGGACTTAATATTCCCCATTTAGAGAGATTGGAGGTGTGGGTCCATTCAAACACCAAAAAAAAAAAAAAGCCCAATTAGATATATATCTGTTTCAACCTGCTATTAAATTGTATTCATCAAATGAAACAATTTGCAATCGAGGGCTTTCATAGACAGGAAGTTTGAAATGACCATGAGATATTGACTAGGTTTTCCTGGAAACTTGTTTACCACCCAGTTTCAGATTCACATATTTTGGTGCATTTTTTCCTTTGTTTTTGTTTTGTTTTGTTTGCTTTGGCTTACTCAGGAGAGGGGCCCTATCTGTCTCTGCAGCAAAAGATGTTGAGTAGAAGTAGAAAACCACTATGGTTTTTCCTAACAATTCTGGGTTTGTTTTTAATTATTTGTTTTGGTTTGGTTTGGTTATAAATAAATTCTTCTCTTTATTTCACTGTTTCCAGTTTAGTTTGGTAGGTAATATTGCCATGATTAGCAGACTAAATGTAGTTTTAAATTGAAATCTTTCAAGTCTCATATTTGGTAGTTTTTCATCTTGTTGAAGGATAATTCTGTTTTCCCTTATCCAAATTTGGTATCTAAGAGAAACTGTACTTTAGAAAGTTGGTTTAGAATGCATTGATTTTCTGTTTATATACTTTTATGGAGAGTCTTTTATTTTCTAGGCACTGAGGATGAATAGAACACTGTTTTTGTTCTCTGGCTGCTTATAGTAATTACCTTTTGATTACTAAAAAGATAAATAAGATAAGGGAGTGAAGTAAGCAGAGTTTTCCCCAAATTTATTTTTTAAAATAAATTGATGAAGCAGAACTGTTTCTTTTTCTTACATGTGTAAGGAATTTCTCTCTAAAAGAATACGAAGAAGGTATAGTAAGAACAAAGAATATTTCACACTTATTGTTAAAAATGGTCAAGTCTGAAATTCTTACATGTCACAGAATATTATGGAAGAGGTGCTAGGACATTTTTTAATGGTTTAGTCACCAAACATATGGTGTTTTATTGGTCTCCTTACTGCACACAACACAAGTTAATATTTTATGAGGTTCAAGCAAACTAATAGGCAGGATTTCAAGGAATGGTGCAAGCGTGAGTACCCAGATACTTTCATTACCAAAATTGGAAAAGTTACTGAGAGCGAAGGGTTATACAGCTATGGAGTCAAAGTAATCTAAATCCCATTAGAAATTAATCTAAGGATAATTCTAATTAATAAAATGAACAATCAAATTACTCTTTATGCCTATTACCTTGTCTTAAATTGTAAACTCACACCTCAGGAAAACAGAACTACCATATTTACCAGAATTTTGATCATCATTTATTATGATGATTTCAACATAAATATATTTTCACTTAGATCAGGTTAAATGTCACTGGGCAAAGGTGTGTAGCAAAACTGTTAGCTTTTTGCTTTGTCACAAGATGCCTTTGGAAATGCAGCATGAAATCCAGAATTCTTTCTGTAATCCCTTTTAAATTATGCAAGTCAATAAATGAATCCACAGAAGAGATTTTTCAAGATGCTCTTGGTAATTACTAAAAGTGCAAATGATCCCTACATTTTAAGAAGGTGGGTATAAAAAAAAAAAAAAAAAGCAGGTGGATATCATTCACATAATTCCAATGCAATAAATCTCAGTGATAAGGAAATCTCAGATATAGGAAGATATTTTTAGTCTAAATTGTCTATGCAATTACCTTAATTCTCAATTTCACTTGAGGGCATAAACCTGACTTTTGCAACTGAAAATATTGTTATTAAAATAGAAAATGGGAACACAGGGCAGTGTTAAGATTACTGTGGTGGTTTTCATTGCAGGCTTCTAGGAGTGGATAGCTAAGTTAAATATTTTACTTATAAAGACTTCAGGCTAAAATTTCAAAAATGATCTTTTACTTTTTCATTGTATATTCAAGTCTGCTCCAGCAATATTATATATATTTATACATATTCTCAGAATTTCCTCCACTTTTACAAATGTGCTAATAAGATTTCTTTAATATTACTGTATTTGGATATCTGTCAGTGAATTTAAATGTGTCCTTATATGTTTAGGATGGCCTATTTCTTTTTCTTTTCTTTTTTTTAACTTTGCATGTTTTATTTTTTTTTATTATTATGTTACGTTAATCACCACACATTACATCATTAGTTTTTGATGTAGTGTTCCATGATTCACTGTTTGTGCATAACACCCAGCGCTCCATGCAGAACGTGCCCTCTTTAATACCCATCACCAGGCTAACCCATCCCCCCACCCCCCTCCCCTCTAGAACCCTCAGTTTGTTTCTCAGAGTCCATAGTCTCTCATGGTTGGTCTCCCCCTCCGATTCCCCCCTCTTCATTCTTCCCCTCCTGCTATCTTCTTCTTCTTTTTTTTTAACATATAATGTATTATTTGTTTCAGAGGTATAAGTCTGTGATTCAATAGTCTTACACAATTCACAGTGCTCACCATAGCATATACCCTCCCCAATGTCTATCACCCAGCCACCCCACCCCTCCCACCCCCCACCACTCCAGCAACCCTCAGTTTGTTTCCTGAGATTAAGAATTCCTCATATCTGTGAGGTCATATGATATATGTCTTTCTTTGATTGACTGTTTCACTCAGCATAATACCCTCCAGTTCCATAGGATGGCCTATTTCTAATACCAAAAATAAATCTTGACTTTGTCCATAACGAACATTGCAATATACTTGTTTCATTGCTCTCCAGGCTAGTCTTCTTCCAAGGTAGGAAGACTGCCATGTTTTCTACCCTGATTTGTTATGGAAAACTTGTGTTGGAGAAGAAAGTGTAGTTTGTCAGATTTTCCCCAATGTCTGATCATGCTCCTACTATTGTCATATATCTCCAAAAGTGGATTATACTATAATATTTTTGTCCTTAAAGTCCTGGAAGAAGTTGAATCATTCTCAAAGCCACCACCCAATCCTTTAAATCTGACCTTTAAAGCTGTAGCAGTCTTATCAAAGCTTACAGGAACACATCTTCTGGACAGCATTACACCTATACCATCATCCATATCACCAGTCATCTGTTTTCCATTTTATTTTAACCTTTCAATTTGGCCCCAAAGTCTCAACTTTTGGTCTAAGTGTCTTTTCCTTTTGTGATTGAGAAACCGTCTTTAAGTTTTCTTCTGCGTTTGCTAACAAATTAACTACACCCTTGTATGATGATTTCCATTTCTTTGAAACTTTGAATGTATTTAAAATCAATTTTTACCCTTGTGGGGGAAAAATGCGTTAGCAGGAGTGTCGACATGGATGCATTTCTTCACATGAGCATTTCTCATAACCTACAAAGTACAGAGCTGAGCTCAGGGCACACTGAGATAAATGCCAGTCCCAATAAGCTAATCACTTTTTACCCTTTCAAACTTAAATATTAAATATTTGCTCACTACTAATTTAGAACAGTGGTTGGACTCTGTGTGGGGATAAGTAGCGAGGGAGAACTAGTGATGGAATCTGCTCCCTTGTCCTGCATAATTTAACCGAGGTCCCACATTTGCACACCCCATCCTTGAAAGCACTGCAAATGGTTTATCAAGTATTTTTTTCAAAAACAAACAGGGCAGTTCTTGACAGCAGCTCTGTGAAATAGAATTTTCTTCATCTCAGTATGTTCCCCATGTTATCTTAGCGCCAAATTAATATTTTAAACCCCTTATAAATTGGTCCATAGAGGCAGTTGGCCAAGTCTCTTTTCTCTTAATTAGCCTGCGGCAGTATAAAAAGAGCAAGGTGGAGAAACAAGAATTACTGAGGAAAAAAAAAATCCAGGCTTTAAAATGATAGTTGGATTACAAACCAAACCATGGAACATTTAGTCTTCGTGTTAATGTGATTTTGAAAGTCCTACTTTCTCAAGCTGAAAAATGGGGGATAATATAGTCAATGATGAAGAAAGAGGGGAACATAGCATAACTGGATGTGTAAAACAAGTTTTTGATTAAGTTTATAGGGAAACAGATTGCTGATGAAATAAAGTCTGGATTAGCACTGGCCAAAGACTGTGTACGAAGCAATTGCATTTACTGTCACCTAGATGGGTAGGACATATGTATGATCATTTTCCCTAAGTAGCTACACAAATGGTTCCTAAGACCAGATCTGAATTAGTCACACAGTCAGGATAACTGATATTTTCAACAATTTGGTCAAAATGAATCCTGTTACTTTTTTCCAAAGTCCCAAAATGTTGTAGTGTCCATATCTAAGGGAAAAGAATTTGATTTTGGATACATGGAACCCACAGTGTCGCTGAATATGAGTCTGGAACTCAGCACAAGCTCCTGGTACTCTTGGTCTTGGAGCGCGGTGGCCAGGCACGTAGTGAATTGGCAAGGTGTAAGACAATGCACAACTGCCAGGTCTCTGGAAATGTTTCCCCTTGCAGCCGGTTTTTGACTAATGCTAAATGAAGCCATGGATCATCTGGCAGAGGACTGCCAAGGGTCAGTATTTTTTTAGAGTATGGGCTGAGGAAGAGGTCATAAATGAAATGAAAAAGAAATTGGAGAGAGATATTTTAATATTTTAGGAAAACACTCAACGTGATGAATAGCATTAAACATGATTAAACAAAATTGTAGAAGTTTTAAAGATTCAAATATGAAATATTCTAATGCCATCACATAGAGTTAAGCTACTATTGATATGTTGGGCACCCATAAGTTTTTTCTTCAGCAAACAAGGACTGGGGATACTACAGTGAACTAAACTGGCATGGTCAAGTTGTTGGACGATAACCAACCAAGGAAACTTCTGCAAATACTTTGCAGGAAATTTTTTTTAACTTATTTATTTGAGAGTGAGAGTGTGAGTGAGTGAGAGAGAGAGAACATGAGCCAGGGGGTAGGGAGTGGGGGAAGGAGTGGAGGGAAAAACAAAATCCCCGCTGAGCAAGGAGCCCCATGTGGGGATCCATTCTGGGACTCTGGGATCATGACCTGAGCCAAAGGCAGATGCTTAACTGACTGAGCCACCCAGGCGCTCCATAAAGGAAATTAAAAAGGATAATAGAGACAGCCTACCTGGACTATTGATTCAAAGCATAAGGAGTTCTCCATTAAGCCTATATATGAATATGAGAAAGCCAGTCATACAAAAGGGTGAGAGATTCAGGCAAGAGAGTAGGGGCAGTTAATGTAGATGCCATAAAGATTTTTTTAAAGATTTTATTTATTTATTTGACACAGAGAGAGAGCACAAGCACGGGGAGCAGCAGGGAGAGCGAGAAGCAGTTTTCCGCTGAGCAGAGACCCCGATGTGGGCTCGATCCCAGGACCCTGAGATCATGACCTGAGTCAAAGGCAGACGCTTAACCAACTGAGCCACCCAGGCACCCTGCCATAAAGCTTTTTGAAACCTAACAATGAAAAAAAGCTTATGTGGCAGAAGTGTGTATGTATATATGTATTTACCTAATCCATAATAGATTACATAAATTATTCTCAGTTATCTTGGTATTATCAAACATAATGGGGAAAGCTGTAGGGCCTTGGACATGTACATTAATTTAACACATTTAGAGAATATAAAACACACTTTCATGTAAGTATTCAAAGAGATAGAATATGTAAAATGCATTGATAAGCACTTAGCATTTAATAAATCTTTGCTATTATGACACTAATATTTCCTCTACATAGTATAAATCCAGAAAACCACTTTTCAAGTTGGGATAATATTGTAGTACATTAGTAACTTTGCTCTTAATGTTTACATTTCCTTACTATTGCTCAAAAGACAAATGTGCCCACACATACATACATATTTAGGCATGAATAACCTATTTGAAACCATAACCTGCACCTGTGATCCTGATCCTCAGTCCCCCTTTTCCTGCTATAAATTAGTCCTGTAGTACTTATCACTGTCTAACACGTTCTATACATGTCATTATCTTAACATCATAAAAAGCAATAATTCAATTATAAAATGGGCAAAAGACATGGACAAACATTCCCCTGAAGAGAATATACAGACGGCAAATAAGCATATGAAAAGATTTCTGAGAAAATTAGGTGCACAATGAAATGTCACTATATACCTATCACAATAGGCTAAAATTTTTAAACATAAATAAATAAGAACACTAATTCTTGCTAAAAAGAATGTGGAGAAACTGGATTATTCATCCATTGCTGATGGGAATTTTAAGTGTTAAAGCCACTCTGGAAAACATTTTAGCAATATCTAAAAACACTAAATAAGCAACTGCAATATGACCCAACAATTGTACTGCTGGGCATTCACCCCAAAGAAAAGAAAAGTTACGTTCACACAAAAATCTGTATACAAATGTTTAAAGAAGCTTAACTCATAATAGCTAGATATTGGAAGTAGCCCAGATATTTTTCAGTGAACAGTGACTGGTTAAATATGAAATATCCATATTATGGAATACTACTCAGCAATAAGAATTAATAACACCAAGACACGTCATCATCAAATTGCTGAAATCCACCAAGAAAGGAAACATTCGTGGAGCATAGAAAAGAAGGACAGTTAGTGGCAGAGAATGAACATCTGTCTGCTTAAGTAGGTTTCATGACCTTTCTGAGAATTGTTATCCTTGGAAAATGTTGGTTACGATTGTTTCTTGCCAAAAATTATGAAATAATAAATTTAGAAATACTTTTAAAAAAAGAATTAATAAACTATTGATATACACCAACAATCTGGATGAGTATCCAGAGAATTATATTGAGTAAAAAATGTAAATCCCAAAATGTCACAGACAGTATGATTTCATTTACATAACATTCTTAAAAGACTGAATTATAGGAATGGAGGACAGAATGGTGGTAGTCAGGGATTATGGTGGAAAAAAGCAGCAGTGTAGTTAGAAAAGGACAACATGAGGGATCCTTGTAGTGATGGAAATATTCTGTACCTTTGATAGTATAGATGTTCATATCCTGATTGTGATATTATACCATAGTTGTGGAAGATGTTACCATTGGGAGAAACTGGGTAAATGATGCAGATTGCTCCATGTTATTTCTTTCTACTGCATGTGAATCTATATATCCCAAAACAAAAAGTTTAATTTAAAAAATGGACATGGAATGGATAATTTTTAAGGTAGTATTTATATAGCACCTCCCACGAGACATGCAACATTCTAAGTGTTTACATCAATTAACTCATTTAGTCCTCAAAAAAATCCTATGAAGCAGGTATCTCTTATTCTCTCTTGTATAAATGATGAACTGAGTATTAAGTAACTTGTGTAAGGTCACAGAAACTTAAATGATGAAACAAAATTTGTTTTGTTTCACTTTAGTTTCAAAAAAATTTTAAAAGTAGAGAGAATAATAATATGAACTCATCATCTGGTTTCAATAATTATCAATTTATGACCAGTCTTATTTTATCCAAATCCCTACACTCTTACCACTCTCTGGCTTATTTTGAAGCAAATTCCCATATCACATATTTTAACTGTAAATATTTTAGAATCTAGCTCTAAGAGATAAGGACCCTTTTAAAAAACATAACCCCAATACCTTCACTGCACCTATAAAAATAAACTATAATTCCTTAATATTATCTAACATCATGAACAGATGTTTTAACCCAGGCCATAGGACTCTCAAATATTTTAATGAATGGGTCTTCTCCGATGGAAGTACAGATTTAATACCTTAAAGCCACCAACAGCTAGAAAGAAAAATGAATGTTTGCTCTTAGAATATTATGGCAAAGCATTGCCATACACAAAAACAAGGATACTTTATGTCCTTTATTGATAAAATAGGGTATGATGATGAATTTAAATCCAATTCTGCTCTGATCTTTGATTTCTCCTGCTTTTCCATCTTATGGAATTTTATTTTCCTCATTAGATTCAGATAGTTTCATTTAATAATTATTTCTCTTTCTAAGTGATCTCTTACAGATCTCTTTGTTGTCTACCTTTTCAGGTTTCATGCTGCTCCCTAGTTATTGATCTTGAAGTTTGTCACTCCAGCATTTCATTTTTCTCTCAGATTTAGACCACTGCTAGACCTCCTTATCTTTACATGCTCAACAAAACAGGCAAGTTTCTGGTGTACTTGTGCATGATAGCAGACTGGAATTTTGAAATTCATGTCCTCAAATTTTGGTTTATATACAAATTTACACATTCAGATATAGCATCCGATTCTCAAGACCAACAATGAAAAATAGGAAACCCTCATTAGAGAAGTCAAAACAATAAGTGTTTTTAGCCACATTTCACAGAAACTGAGACTCAGAGAGTATCAAAAACACTAACATCCTACGAGATAGAATTCAAGAGTTGAAAGACTGGGTGTAGTGTTTTAAAGCATATCGTTAAAAGACAAATCAAACAAACAAACAAACAAAAAATGGTGTCAGTGATAGGAAACAATAAAATACAATTCAAAGAAAAGCAGAAATTGGTAGTTAAGATTTAGATATCATTTGATTGAGCTGTACTCAGAAGTCCAGAATACTTTCCAGAGTTCAATAATATTAAATATCTAAGTTCTATTAAAGCCAACCAGTGAGCTGCATTTAGAGTGCCCTTTCTAGTTAGTATTTCTATAAAATTAAGTTTTCTATAAAATTAAAGTCCTTGTCCAAAGGTGTGACTTGTGTAACATGTATATAGTTGAAAATCAATTTGTACCCTTTATAATGTTTAAAATTAGATAAAGGGGAGTTTGAGTACTATTTGTATCTATGAACTGAACACATCAGTTGGTTATTGGATTTGGTCCAGCTAGGCAAATGAATACCAACTTCGGTATTCAACAATTGCAACTGAGATTCCCTTTTCTAGGGAGCTCATGAGACATAATCCATTGCTAATTGCTTTGATTATGGCTTATCTAACCTCTAATTCCCAATGACCTTTTTCAAGTCCACTTTCAGTTTAATGAGCCAAACTAATAGAGTCCACACTGTCCTCTTGATAAGGTTTCCTTTTAGAAAAATGTCCTTATAAATTAAGATATTTTTTGTTCAAACTATGCTCTGTCATACTAAATGAGGTTGAAGAGTTGACACCTTTATCTTAAACTTTGCCATCTATTTGCATAATTATGCCTTGAAAAATGTTTATGTCTCTGGGCATTTAAGTCTTTCAATGCTAAGGTTTTTTTGTTCTCTCGTTATTAATTTTCTATTGCATTTCACTGCTAACACTATGAAAACTTAGTGCTCAACAAATACTATTTCAAATAATGACCATGAGCTACAGCAATGAAATTTATTCCCATGCCTGAAACAACTAAAAAAAAAAAAATCAGGAAAAATGTTTAAAATAACAAGACTCAAGTCATCAGCATCAAAAACAAAGGACCATAATTGCTGAGAAATTTTGAACAAGGTGAGTCCTATGATTGCCCAGCTTGTTGACTAGAGAGTTTCCAGACTGTGGTGCAAGGAGGAGAAGCCCTATGGTCTTCCTGCAACAAGGAATCAGAGCTGCGAGTCCACAAAAGATGAAGAAGTGAAGTCCTAGGACAGAGGACCAGAGACAAGAGAGCTACACGGAGAGAGAAATCTGCAGATCTGCAAAGGGTCTTTCAGGAGAATTCGGCTGAGAACTGAAGCACAATTGTGTGAAGAAACTCTCGTAGGATGGGAAAGAACCACTCAACAGGATTAAGAGAGCAGGGTCCACAGTTCACACAGGGCCAGGAATAGTGTCTGTTTCCAACAAGTGTAGAAAACCTCATAATTCAAGAGGTATTGGTGAGAACACTGAGAAAAGTCTTGCCTTCTTAGAATGGATGCTGGATATTGACCCCAGATTAAACGCAGCTCTGGTTTCACCTGAAAACAAGACCTCAAAGGATCACAACTCAACCACATCCTGAAAAAAGCTCAAGAATATCTATATGAACACAAACAAGATGAAATTCATAATGGCTGGTATTCAATCAAAGATTTTGAGGAATGCAAAGAAGCAGAAAAGCACTATCCATAATAAGGAGAATAGTCAATCAAAACCAACCAAAAGAGACACTGATGTTAGAATTAGCAGACAATGACATTAAAACAGATATTATAATTATATTCCATAAGTTCCAAAGGTTAAATAAAGACATGAAAAATATTAGCCAGAACAACAAAAATAAATCAAACTTCTAGAGATGAAAACTTTAAGGTCTGACATGAAAAATACACTGTATGGGATTAATGGCAGATTGCAGAAGAAAAGATTAGCAACTGGAAGACATAACAATAGAAATGATCCAAAATGGAACACAGAAAAGGACTGAAAGAAATTGACAGAGCATCAATGAGCTGTGGGCTAACTATAAGCTGTCAGTTCTATGTATTGGAGTCTCCAAAGGAAATGGGAGACAAAATATATCTGAACAAATAATGGCTAAACAAATACCAAATTGGAGGAAAATTATAAACTCACAGATCCAAGAAGCTCAACAAACTCAAGCACAAAAATATGCAGGAAAAAAAAACCTCTATCAAGACACATCATAAACAAATGGTCTAAAATCTGTGGTAAAAAAAAAAAAATCCTAAAAGAATATAGAGAAAGAAAGACATTATTTGTAGAGAAACAAAGACAAGGATGGCAGCAGATTTCTTGTCAGAAAAAAATACAAGCTAAAAGACAGTAGAACAACATATTTAAAGTATTGAAGTTAAGAAACTGTCAACTTAGAATTGTTTATTTAGTAAAAGTAGCTTTCAAAAAGTGAAGATCAGTGACATTTTCTATACAAAAGTAGGAAAAATTCATCAGCAGATCTACTATATTACATATATATATAATATATATATAACATATATATATGACTATATAATGAATAACTTTAGTTAACCTTGATGATATAAAAGTAAAAGTACCATGTCAGAATTTTAGGGTTGGTGGTTAAGAGATGTCAGAAGAACAGATAGGGCCCTAAGGTCATATTTTTCAAGTACGGAATCAGAAAAATATTAGGTATAGCTTAGGAAAGAGGAAATAAAAGTGGAGCTATGTTACTTATAGATGTAAAGATAATTAATATAATTAATTTACCTGAACTAAAATGGTGACATACCATACTGAGACAAGGAAGAAGAGGCAAAGTGAACATAAGTAAAAGTCCCTTCTATTATAGCAGGCAATCAAACAATTTAAAGTTGGTAATTTCAGAAAGAGCTAGCCATAGAAATATTATTTTACTTGTTGTTCCCCCAGTGGAGAATATTAGGGATTAAGACATTGGTTGAGGCATAGGGATTGTACGCTTTTTTTTTTTTTTGGAACAGGCAATTTTTGCTTTGCACAATAATGAAGGATTCTGAAAATGAATATGCAAGCTGAAATTGTTCAAGGCTATTTTAATAATAGATGGGAAACATTACAATTGTTCCATGACCTTTAAAAATTTTGTCAAACATTAAAAACTCTCTTACTGGGGCGCCTGGGTGGCTCAGTTGGTTGGGCGACTGCCTTCGGCTCAGGTCATGATCCTGGAGTCCCTGGATCGAGTCCCGCATCGGGCTCCCTGCTCGGCAGGGAGTCTGCTTCGTCCTCTGACCCTATCCCCTCTCATGTGTTCTCTCTCTCTCATTCTCTCTCTCTCAAATAAATAAATAAAATCTTAAAAAAAAAAAAAAACTCTCTTACTGTCAGTAATCAATGGATAGGGAAATAAAAATACAGTAAAAATAATGTATACTTACTATACTGTAATTAATAGATCAGAAACATTGACAAGTGTTTTATTCCTTTGTAAAATAGCTATCAAAGTTGTTGCACAGTGTTTGCCTTCTTCTCATCATGTAACTTACAAAGCAAGCACCTTTTTTATTTTTTATGTCTTGGCAAATTGTCACGCTCCTTTCTGAGTTTGGATTAGTTCCCAACATTTTATCCTATGTGCTTTCAATGTCATGAAACATCTTTGAGAATTCTTTAATGGGAAGTTTTTTGCTCATGTCACTTACTCTGTGACATCTTTGTCCTTTATGTCAAAATCATTTTTCTCATTTATGTCAATAAATTCACCTTCACTAAGTTCCTCTGGCTGCTTACCTAGAGTCTTGCAATGGCAGCATTGCCAACACGATCAGCTATTTCTTCTCTAAGTCCATTTACCTTCAATTCTAATTTCACTGTCAGCATCATCCCTTTTTGGTTCTTTGCTGCATACTCATGTTTGTTGCCCAATTCCCTGTTTCAATTATCCATATTTGTGTAATGTCATGTGGGTTTACCACTGGGAGACAAAGAAGCAACATAGGTAAAGGCTTTACTGTATGTAAGTGAACTGAATAACAGATGAGCAGTGATCAATCACAGACTTTGGAAAATACGATGTGAATGGTCAGTGATCATAATGCGCATCTGTTTTTTGTGTAGTAGTTTGTGGGCTAAAGAGCCAGCAGCCCATTTTGTACTTTGTGCAATTACTTATGGTTAATAGACTAGACTATGGTAACTGAAATTTGAACCATTTGTTGAGGGGTTGGCTTTATTTAAGTAAATGCAGTAACTGAAATTTGCATATTCTGGAACTGTGCAGAGTGAGGGCTGCCTATGATTATATGTGCATTAGTTTTCTTTCTTTAATTGTATGATTATTCATTTGTTTTCACCTGTTAACATTGTCTTTTTATTCTTCCAGTTTTATTGAAATGCAGTTGATATATAGCACTGTACAAATTTAAGGTGTACAGCGTAATGATTTGACTTACACCTACATTGTGAAATGGTTACCACAGTAAGCTTAATTAACATCCATCATGTTTATTGCCTTTAAGTTCTGCGAGGGCAAGGATGATAGCTGTTTTATTCACTAATGTTTACCTATCACCTAGCACATCGGAAATATATTGTAGGAGCTCAGTAAATAGCTATAAATTAATAGAAAAAAATACATTCTGTGGGTTCAGGAGTAGAGCTACCTGTTGGCCTGTGTGGATCCTACTGGGGGCATTACAATGCAGTGGTTAAGAGTGTAACCTCTAAAGATAAATTAGTAAAATAAAAATGAAATTCTGGATGAAAATCCCAGCTCTGGCATTTATTAGCTATATAACCCTGGGCAAATCTCTTAACCACCTTGTGCCTCAGTTTTCTCATCGATGAAAAGGGAATAATGATGGTACCTATTTCACAGGATGTTATAATTATTAAATGAGTTAATGTAAACAAAATGATTTGACAGTGTTAAAATAGCAACCACTGTACAAATGATAGTGACTATATTGGAGGAGATTAGATTTTTGGAGCAACATTATGATATATTAATACCAATGGATAGAGTCACTTTATATTTCCGCATGAGAAAAGGCTACCAGAAAATGATAAGGATACTAAGGAAAATCAAGTTGGTATTTTTGTTTTTTGGTTTTTTTTTTTTTTTTTTTGGTACAAGGAAAACTGGAGATATTCTTTAAATACAGTTGCATTTTAAATGCCTTCCTAGAAACTGTAAGCTGACATTAAACTTTATAATGAACATGCTCATATCTTTTTTTATAAATATTTTCATGGGAGGTGTGATCTATTTCTTTCTTTAGTATTAGAAAATTATTTCCAGAGCTTCCTGTTGAATGACTGAATTGGAAAGTAGCACTGAATGTGTTTTCTTTTTCTTAATTTCTCTTTTTCCTTTTTTCCTAAAGAGAAAGAAACAAATGTCAGGCTTCAGTTTTAATTAAGCAATTAACTAAAATGTTATATAGACCAGACAAGAAAAAAGTTCTATTGTGTAATTTAATTTTAATTGAATGAAATAAGTTAGTGAAGACTAGCTGCTGTTTCATGGGTCTTTACATAGGGCAGAGAATGGATTTTAACAGCAGAGACAGGGGGTAACATTGAGTCTAATTCCATTTAATTAGCAATGTCCAACCTTTCTCAACAGAAAAGCAATACTCTTATTAAATAATACCAAAAGTGCAATGGATTTTGGCCCAAAGTAATGAAGATGTGACCTCTACAAATAAACATTTCCCGAGAGTGGATTCTGCATGCATCCAAAAAGGTATGTTCAAAATAAAAAAAGTAATGACATCACTTCCAGTTACTGCAGGACCTACAGCAGCAGAGATTTCCCCCACTACCTGGGCCACAAATAAGATACACATTTTTTTAAACAAGATTAAACAGATTTTGACATTTAGCCATACTATGGCCATAACTGGCCAACTGTAGATGTTAATTATTTGTATTTTTAAGTAAACTTTTTATTGAAATATAACTTACAGATTGTAAGTGTACCAGATGACTGAATTCTCACAAAGTTAGCACACTGAAGTAGTCAGTGCCAAGAACAAGAAATAGAAGCACATTGCCCTGCCCAGTCACTATTGCTCTCTTCACAGATCATGTCACCCCTTTTCTTAAGACTGCACAATAGCTCCTTGTTTCACTTAGAGCAAAGCCAAAGCTCTTGCCTGTTTAACTTCATTTCCTACTCTTTTTGTTCACTCCATGCCTGGAAGAATTTGATTGTAAAATGAAGAGGAAGGCATTGATAAGGTGCAATATTATAATCAGAAAAGTACATGATATTCATAAATAAAAACTCATGCAATCCTGCTTTTTAAAAAAAATACTATTAGTTAACATTTATGGTGAGATAGTTCATTGAATAGGCAAACATTTTGCATAATAGTTTGCTTCCCCCCCAATTTGGCTAGATGCATCATAATACCTTTGATAATTTGGGGGTCAATTTCAGCCTCCAAAGAATTAAGAAAAAACTAAAATTTGAACACTGTAGAGTATAACAAGTCTAAATAATGTAGGTTTCTAGTCATAGCATATTTGAAATATCATAAGGACAAACTATGGATACGATAGGATGAAAAAACGCTAAAGACAAAGGACCCATGCTGGTTTTTTCCTTTTTCTCTGCTAATGTTCCCTCCTCTTCCTCCTAGCCCTAGTGAACTGCAATAGTTAGGGGCTTTGGAAACTCTACTAATGATATAATTATATAAGCCTCTTCCTCCAAGTCAAGTTTAGCTGGTTTTTAAAAAATATTTTATTTATTTGTTTGACAGAGAGAGAGGGAGGGAGAACAAGTGGAGGGAGCAGCAGAGGGAGAGGGAGAAGCAGGCTCTCCTCTGAGCTGGGAGCCTGATGCAGGGCTCGATCCCAGAACCCTGGGATCATGACCCGAGCCAAGGGCAGACGCTTAACCAACTGAGCCACCCAGGCACCCCATTCAATTTTGTCTTTCAGTATTGTTTTCCTTAATTTTATTCTTGTTTCTTTTTTTTTTTAGGAAAACTAGTTTTCATAGATTGAAGTCATTTAGTCAATTCTTCTTATCAAACTATAACCTTTTCTCCTATTATTCTCATATTTTTTGTTCTCTCTCTTATACATAGAAAGGTTTAAAATAACTTAATTTTGGTAGGAGCACTTCCACATAACTCAAATGTGAGTTGAATTTTTTTTAAATTTCTGGATCCATTTATTGGATTTCTTATTGTGGTTGTTGTTGTCAGCCTAATTCAGTATAACTTAAAATAGTTTTTTCTTTCCTGAAGCCTAAAGAGACCATTTCTTTCATTGAATTTGAAAAAGTCAGGACACAGAAGCTATTTTATTGTTTCTTGTTAGCCAAAACACAGAGAAGCGTGAACATTTCTTTACTTTTAAAAAACGTTTGATTCCTATGCCAAAAGAAATATTTTTTGGTTAATTTTTTGTCTATTTCTATTGGAAGAAGATGAGATCTAAGTAAGTCCAGCATGTTTCTATAGAATATCTGATACTTGTATTAGCACCAATCCTCTTTTGCCCTTCTCTCTCTATTTCCTCTTCGTCCCCTTCACTCTCGTCCTAAAGAGCTGCTCAGTCAGACCTAAAATCAAATTCCAACTTAGTCACTTAAGAGTTTTAGTTTCCCTGTTTCCTCATCTATACAATGAAGATACTACTTCCTATCTTTAGTATTAATGTGACAATGGCCATAGAGTGGAAGGGCTAGAACATTGCCTGAGACATACCCTACCGTCAATATGAAAAAAAAAAAAATTAAATCATACAGGAATAGTAATTAATAATATTAAGAATTATTATTAAAATTAAATTATATAAGAATCTTAATGTTATTATTACTAAAATATATCTGTACTATACTATGCTTGTTAATCCTCAAACAGATGCATAAAGAAAATGGATGATTTGATAAAAAACAAAATAGCCAACCCTGGTTAGTTCAGAAATCATTTTTATCCATTGGAATTTGGAGTGGACAGTCTGTCTCTGTTCAGTGATACTCATATCTCAATCAACAAGATTAAGTCAAGTCTTATTCCTGCCCCCTTAGTGATAGACCTTATTGCTTTACATAATCCAGAATATTAATTATTGCTGTTGTATTCACATCAATGTCACAACTAGTGAATATTTATACCATATTTTGACATTTGGTCTCTTCTCACTGGTTTCCAGCATTTTTTTTTTTGTCCTTATATATGACTCTATGCGTTTTTACTATGCAGATTTTTGTGTATTACTAATTTACTGTCACATTAACAAGAACGTTCTATTTTGAATTTTAACCATGCTTCCCTCCAAAAAAATACAGTTGTCTTTGTAATATAGGCAAAATTTAAATATGTGGAAAACTATGACCTTCATCTAGTTAGTTAATATGTGTCAACATATCGGTTGCTTAACTTCCATAAATACTATATTTAATATAGAGTACTCATTTCATATTCAACACTTTGCACATCTTATATATTTGGAAATATTTCTCTATTGTTTTAACTATAAACAGCTAATATACAGCAACATATTCAACTTTAAAGGGAAAAATGCCTTTGGAATTTATTTTTCATAACATCCACAATAAGCAATACCACCTTACTTGATAGCATACTCACTTATATTGTAGTTTATAGACTGAGCTTTTCTAGTAAGGAAAAAATGCCGCACTTTTCCATAGTGTTATCATTTAAGATGGCTTTTGCATACTTCAATAAAAGTTTTTTTGTTGAGTTTTATTACTTGCAGTTAAAATCTTGTGCATTTGTCATCACTGCAATTTTCATTTCATTAAATTAAATATCCACATTAAAATAATTTATATTATGACTAAATATCTCAAGAAGAAAAGGACAATGGGATATGATAAAAGAGGTCTTCTCTCTTTGCCTCTTCCTCTTACTAAATCACGATAGTAATTATTCAAAGGGAATTTAAGATAAATTATTGTAAGACTATTCATTAATTTTTTTTTAGATAATTAGCAGAAATTCTGTCATCTTTATGAGAGGTTTGCTTGGCCATTGTGAATCCAAGATGATAATGACATCCGAATGAAATACTTATTTTTGTAGGATTTAAAAGATTAAAGGTGGTAGAGCCATGTTTAATTGACTGGCTCTTGTCATAAAATATTAGGTAAAGGATGGTGTTATTTCTGAAATAGTATTTTATATAAGAAGAGTTGATAAGACTAATGTGTGCACTAGGAGAAAACCACAAGCACTTCAAGAATTAGATTCTATTTCTACTTCCAATATGAAGAGTAACCATTGATTAAGTAAAATGTAATACTTAGGTTAGAGGCTTCTGAATTGTCATCTCTACCAATGAGAATAAAAAATCCACAGAAATAAACCCATTATTAAAATTAAAAACCCTTTCATCATAAATGTGAATCAGAAATAACAATATGAATTTATGATTAATTTAAAAAATAACCAACAAAGTTTTTCTTGGTTTTGTCCACTGAAAGTCTAATCATATGGCAACGAATACCCCTAGCACCTGTAATGTGGTCTCTGAACACCACTTTCACTAAAAGGAACCAGGGATGCTTGAAGAGACAGGTCACTCCAGACTTGAAGCAAGAATTCTACACGATGAATCTGAAAAATCCTATTCTACCAAGAATAAAGGGAGCTACGATCTCTGGGTCTTTTTGAAATGTCCTGGAAACCAACTTTAAAAACAGAACAATTTGACCATCAAAAGAGCAAGGACTGCAATTGATTTAAATACATCAAATATGTTAAAATTCCTGAGTTTATAATGATACTGAAAGAAACCAATCCAAACCAAACATATCTTCAGTTTCCTGTCTTAGGAATCAACTCATTCTGCAAACATAAATATAGGCTATGAATCGAGCATCTCACCTATCTTTCCTGAACAAACTTATTTTCATATAAACAAACAAACTGATAAGGAAAGTTGTTCTTTACAAAAGAACTCTAAACAGCAGAAGTAATGAAAAAAGCAAAACATTACTATTTTTAACAACTAATGAATTAATGGATTCCAGGCAATAATCATCAGTGACTGCTAAAACCATGCAGCAAAGGCAAATGAACAACTACAATGAATGGATCAAGATGAAAACATCTGAATCCATTACTCAGTATTAATTAATGGCTAAAAAACAATGTCTCCTGGGGTGATCCAGGGGTCCTGAGATTGAGCCCCATGACCCGCTCCACACTCAGCAGGGAGTCTGCTTGAGATTCTTTCCCCCTTCTCCTTCCGCCTCTGCGACTCCCCCAACTAATGCTCTAAAATAAATAAATAAGTAAATAAATAAAATCTTTTAAAAAAAAAGACAATATGCCTCCCAATATAATGCAACAGAAAGTATACAATACCACTTATAAATTAGATTTGAGAAAAGAGAGAAGGGAACACACATTCTTATTCTTTTGTTCACTTTTGTACCCCCACACCTAGAATAATACCTGACACATAGTAAGTCCTGAATAAGTGTGTGTTGAATGAATGGATAGGTGGATGGACGGATGATTGGTTGATTGAATGCAGACAGAGGGCATCATTAAAACTTTAAACACAGTCATTTAGTTTCTGTCACTGATTATGCAAGTCAGAATTTCCATCAAATGAAATATTTTAGAATAAATATATGAATAGAAGCCTTAAATAGGGTTTTTCTCATTGGTAAACTGTCATGAACTTTTATTTGGTCTTTAGATGTAGTCTTAATTCTCTTAATGAAATGGATAAATATTAAGTTTTTTACTTATAATTTTCTTATCATTGATACCATTTAACATATTGCATTATCACACATGTATTATCTATCTCTTCCTTCTCCCTATCAGGGTTTCATTTTGATGTCCTTGGAGAAACTTAATTGCCCCCAGAGTATTCCCCTTTTCAGTGTTTTGTTGAATTTGAATTAAGATTCCCTATAGTAAATTGCAAAGTTGTTCAAAATTGACTCCAGGCATCCTAAGAACCCTAAAGCTTCCAAGGGACCTGGTAAAATCTAAAAACTCAACATCTCCTCAAGGAAAACTACATCAGACATACTATTCTGTGCCTTTTTTGGTGGGGTTTGTTCTAATTCAATTTGAAATCAAAAGAATGTACTATGTCCCAAACAGTTACTGTATTATATCTCTAATATTCATTGTAGGAACAATGTAAACAAAATTAGACTGACTAATATAATTAAAATAGTATAAAATTCCAAACGTTTTATTTACAATACACATTGTATATTATGTGGTTCTAGGTCAGATTTGCATACAGCAGTAATCTTTTATCTGTTGCTTGAACACTGACACAGCCAAAATAATTTTAGAATCAGAGTGATTAAGTTTCATTATACTATGTCATAGACTTATTCTTCATTTTCATGATTCATATTTCCTATCATATTGTTTTGATAATGTTTATATTTGCAAAGATCAAATTCAACATTTCAATTGTTTATGAGCAACAAGTTGGTTTTAGTCTTTCTTTTTCTGCCCTAAAATTTAAGTAACAGCAACAACAACAACAACAACAAATTATACCAAATTGAAATATATAAGTGAAAGAATAAAAAATTATATATTTTAGTTCTATCCTTACCCAAATATGTCTTACAGGTCATAGTATTATATATTGCATTATAGACAAGGAGGATGTAAAGCTAAAAGAGGATAAATACGTTTCCTTTGATTGTAAATTACTAAACACAAGAAACAGGAATGGAACTGAAGCATTTCTGCCTTTCCAGTCCTTAAACTATATCTTACATTGCCCATTTCACTGACAACTAATAATTCGAACTGATCTTTTAGTCCATCAAGCGTGCTAGCCACTATCCTGCTTTGCTCATGATGTTCTCTGGGTCGGAAATATTCATCCCTGCTCTCACAGTCTGTAGCTCATCCTCTCATCCTAGAGAGGACTTCCCTGGCCACGCAACCAAACCTTGGTCCTCCTGCCCCAGTACTACCTATCACAGTACTCTTGTTTTGTTCACAGCACTTTTTGCAGTTCGTAGTTTTATAATTCATTTACTCTCTGTCTCCCTCCCCAACGCCCAACCCCTTGGACTAAAAACTCCACCACGGAAAGTTCATATAGGTTTCATCATCGCTGTCATTTAGTACACCCAGAGTTTCTGAAAGAATCAATAAAAGACCAACATTTCTTCTGTATTTTACATATCCTTTTTAACCTAAGGACCATTGAAATTATGTAAATGATTCTATTCCCTTCTAAGTATTAAATATTAGAAGGCTTAGAGTCTTTTTTTTTATGGCCAGGTTCATACTTGGCATGTAGATTCTCATAAGTGCTTATAGAATGATTTAATAAATTACTATAAATAAATTGAGAAATAGCTGAAAGAAAGGCTGACTAGGGCATAGGAACAAGACATAAATCCAGGAACTCAGGATAAATCTCAAATTAGAGTTGTGGCATATTTACTAAAAAATAGTACTGTGATGTACGCCAGCCTTGATGGTTTTCAAATTCCTTGTGCTTAAACAATTCAATAAGGCAGATAAATGGAGCATTGGCTCTACTTTCTGCGCCCGTAGCGCTTCCTTTTTCTACTGCTTTGCACTTAGTCAGATAAATACACCTCAAGCATGTCTCCAAGTAGGTCCACGTAGAGCACACAGTACCACTTCCATGGAGAGACAAACCAAAATGAAGTCTATGGCATTTCTCATTAGGCCCGTTGCCTGATTTTCATTAGGCCTGTTGCCTCTGTCTCATTAGGCCCACTGCCTGGTTTTCATGAGTCTCCATGCGTAAGATTCATTAGGCCCGTTGCCTGACTTTTATTAGGTACATTACCTGATATTTATTAGGCCTAACGCCTGATTTCTTTTGGATCCTCAGTATATGCGGCCAACACTTATTGTCATGACTGGTCCATTGGTTGGTGACCGTCTTTCCTCAAATCAGTGATAACCAGAACTCAGAGGTTTCTTATGCCTGATGAGAGGCACAGGTAAAGAGAGATTTTCACAACAAAAGCATTTTTGAAACCCAGGCTTTCCCCCTCCCTTCTCCACCCCCCCCCATTCATCCATTAGAATTCATTAGCTTCTTTGGATTGAAGTTGATATAACATTACCTTTCTCAAATCAGTACATGCCACATAAAACACCCTTGCAGCAGAGTGAATAAATAAAAAAAGATGTCATTAATTTGAATTCGTTTGAATTGGAACAAAAATAATTTAAATGATGTTATTAGGTTAATTATTTTATTTTCTATTACATTTATTTATTATACATTGTGAAACCAGTGGCCTTTGTCACAATGTCTCTTTTGTAATTACAAAAGGAAATATAGTTTAGTGCCATTAATTTATTCACATGCGAACTGGATTGATACAGTTAAACGATTTTAAACCAAGCCCAATGTATGTATAAATAGAAAATAGTATATTAAACACATAAAGTATTATGATTTTCTTGAAATGTCCTTCTACATAATTTACATACACAGCAGCCAGTAATAAAATAATTTTACATTTCACATAAGGCAGCTCTTTATATATTCTTAGATTAACTGTTTTAAGTACAATTTAGCAGATTTAAACATTAAAAAATTTCTATTCTCTTTGATATAGCATTCTCTTTGCACATATAGAATGTGCAATTGGCATGCTCCACATATTAACCAATAAATTTGACACACTTTTTGTCATAGAAATACATATATATTTCATAAACAAATAGATTTAGGTTATTAACTTCTAGGTGTTACTAATGTCATAACATATAAACAATATTGAAACACTTAGGAAAGGCTTTGACTTCAAAGTCACATTTTCAAATTATTGACTACTTAATAAAGTTTAATAAAATGCAAAATTTGAAAGTTGTTCATTTGAGCATTTGGAGAAAATATCATTCATTCTGATCAAGGAAACATTAACGTTTTCTGAGATTTTACTATTTATGAAATTTTACAAACTCAGAGAATAAAATGCTTTTATTTACTTAAAAAGTGTTGGGTAGCAATATATAGAACAAATTGTACATATTTTGTGTTTATAAGTTAAAAATAAGACATTGCCATAATTTCTGATTCAGCATCAGCAATTAGCCCTGAATTCCTAGTTAATGCACATTGGAACAATCTTCTATTTTAGTCCAGGCAACACAGTGAAAAACCATTTTCTAATTTCCAAATGCTATCCTCAAATATTTTAGACAGTGGGCTGACAAAATGGAGGGAGCATATTAAATACTGTGTAGGATGTTCACATGATCAGATCCGGAGGCGCAATCTCTGTTCAAAAACCCGTATCTCATACACTCACTGCTAAATATGTCCTAGACCTTGAAAGCTTTGATCTTGAATTTGTCACTTTATTAATCACTTGCATGTGGGCAGCTGACAGCCAATAACATTCTCTCTTGACAGTAGTGTTTAGATGAACTGTTCATTAAACATTTGGCCCAAGAATTATGACAGACAGATTGGTTTGAAAGACATATCTTGACGAAATGTTTTATTGGGGTGATTCATATACACCCGTGTCCACATGCATTGATTTATTTCTTGTCAAAACATTAGTTTGCCAACACATAGTCACGGGCTTCTCTGGATTAAGTCATATTTAAGCACTCTAGAAAAATAAGCACTTTCCTTAAAATTCTTGTGGGAAGGAAATGCTAAAAATGGGGTAATCACCTACTGATGTTGACTTTGACACCCACATTAAAATACTTATTGTACACGTCATTGTCTTGTTGATTTAAAGAGGACAGTCTGGAATAATTAGACCCCTTTATTTATTTATAGAGAGCTTAAAGAGACCAAACCACATTCCTTACAAACATCTTCACCCTAAATAAGCAAGTATGGTTAAGTTTCATTTGCCTTTAGAAAAATCTGCCTCCTTGAGAATGTTGGTGTTTCTATCTTATTTTTGTCTATTTCTATAATACTAGAACAGATCAAATTTTATTTGGGGGCAATTTAGCCCTTAATGCCAAAATAATTTGAGATATGGAAAAAAAACTGAAAATCAATATTAAGAGAAAAAGTACCAGTCTCTGTACAGTTTAATTCCAATAGTAAAGTACTTGTTAACATCAAGCTCCCATGGTTTTTAGGGAGACTTCTCTTTTATTTAATTTATTCATTAGTTTTTAAATATTGGTCATAGTACCATACTCAGGAAAGTTGGTGGATACGCCAGGAAATTCTTTGTGCCAGACAGCCATCAAAATCAAGGTCAAATCAATTGATTGAAATGCCAACTAACAGATTAGATAATGTGGATACAAGGTGGCCCCCATCAACTCCACGTGCACCTTGTTAGATCTAATTGCATTGAAAGGCACGTTATTCATAGTTAATCTAAAGCAGCTGAGTGCATGGATCATCCCACAAAAGGCTTTTCACCTGTTTCTGACTCTTAGGGAATTATTTCAGGATGTAGACATAAAGATATACAACATTTAAAAAAAAAGAAGAAGAAGAGAAAAAGAAAAGAGACCTCAAGACTATCTGCTTAGACTTCCAGAGATTGGACATAGACTTCAGCTCCAAAAAAAGCATTCCTCTTTCACTCCATTCAACACATGGCTGGGGAACTTAAGCCTCAAAATAAGATCATGCCCAGATGGCTTTGAAATGGGATGGTTTCATAGTTTTTGCTGCTGGGAAACTTTGAAGCATTGATTGAAGCAAGTAATTCTATTATGATTCTTATAAGTGTCAAAATGTATTGAATAAAATGTATAGAACTCCATCCCCAAACTCTCTTCCCGAAGTCTGAATTTCCATTTCTTGGAATATATCCCAGGGTTTGTTTTTGTTTGTTTGTTTGTTTTTTCATATGTCTAAGTCTACTTATCTGCCCCTTTCTACCATGTGCCGGTGACTCCACCTCTCATTAAATCGTGTATGGAGCCTTTTTCCCCTTCTGCATCTTGGCCGTTGTTTTCTCAAACTTTGCCATCAACCAGGATTTCCTATTTACATCATTCAACTCTACTTGTATCCTTCAACACATTACTGACATCTCTGTCCACTGCCAGTTTATAATGGAAAACACACCCAAATCCTTTCCGTCAAAAATTTGAAAGACCAAAGAAATGTTCTGGGTAAAAAAAGGTGAGAAAAATCACAACTCATCTCTTTTGTTAGTTGCCTTAATGCAATCCTTTTTTTCTTCTTCTTATAGGTTTAAATAAGCTTGCCATCAGTATATTCCAGTTACTAAAAACCTTTATTCCTCCCCTGAATACTTCTTTTCCACTTTGTAACATCTCTTGCTATCTTCTAGGAGAGGGAGCTCCTTCTTGGTTTAACATAATTATAAGTTAAAAATCTGATTTCAACAGTTCATGTTCTCATGATTATCTGTTTACACTTAATGCCCATCACTTATAATTTCTCAAGAATATATTAGTGATTTTACATCAGTTTGTGGAGAGCAGTCAGTGTCTGATTCACACTGGCTTTTTCTAACTTTCTGAATATTTCTCAAATTCCCTTTTCAATTTTGGCCAGAGCTGTCTGGAAATGTTGACAGAACGTTTGGCACAAGCACTGTAGTCATTCGATAACCCAATTTCAACAAATACTTGTTGTCCACTGTGTCAGGCTTTCTGCTAGAAGCTGAGTGAGTGATAAATAACATAGAAGATGGTATCTTTGCAGCACAAGACCTCACAATTTTCAAGTAAAAACAAGATAAACCCATAAGAACCCTTGAAAATCATAAACATATCCTGTGCATTTTCATGTTCAAAGTCATATTTATAGATAACCATCAGTTCTTTAATGATCCATAAGACAAAATTATACTTAGTTGGAAGATCTCCTATCAACAAATGTATTTTCTCAGATTTTAATTTACGTGGATTAGTCAGTGTTACATTCACGGGGTATTCCTGCATATCATCCACCTGAAGAGATCTTCAGGCTGTCAAATCCTAAGAGACGTTAGTGATCTAAAAAATTCTCTTTATTTCCTCAATTCCACAGTACTAGATTAACTTCAGTGATCCTGAGTTAGACAGTTTGACAAATTAAAAGTCAGCTATGCAAAAAACAGAAGTGTGATTTTTGAGATATTCAAACTTAGGACATACCACCAAATGTCTTGTACTTTGAGGAAGTATTAATATTAATATAGAGTCTTCATGTACTTTGATCCATAATGCATGCTTTGATTGTCCCACATTTCCTAATTCCATGTACAATTCATGTCTTTTTGGTGCCATTTTAACTGACTCAAATTCACCCCTTTAGAATGAGGTGTTGTAGTATCTATATTGTAATCAATGTGTGGCTTAAATATGGTTCTGTAAAGGCTTGATTCATGGTGTTGAAGGCTTTCAGTGAAAGCACTTCACTTCAGCTGGCTTAAGTTACAACTTTAATATTGTCTTTTGAGTGTGTTTTTCTTGTTTTTTATTAAAAGAAAAAATGCAAGAAAAATATGTCATTGAGATTGATTGTAATGGCCAGCTGTTACGATCTCAATGGAAGTATTAGAGCCCCTGCCTAAGGTGCATTGAAGAGTGCCAAGCCTCATAGCAACTCAGCTCATCCTAAAAAGCACCATGGCCTGGAGTGAAAGCTGCAATTTAAAAATCTCCTAGAGACCCATTATTTGCAAATCATTGACACAACAAACTGTAACAACCCTGGTCCTCCTTGTCAATGCATGCTTTGGGAGCTTTTCATCCGCAGAACCTTGCATGCTCAATAACTTTCCATACTAAAAATCCTTATGAAATTTCTGAAGAAAGGGAGTAACTGCGCATGGGCCAGAATCCCCTTTACATGTTAAAAGAGAAAATTACAATCAACTACACTGGTTGGTGGTATCATATGTGGGAGAGGATCCTCACAAGTCCAAAGCAAGTTTACATGTTACCATATTGCTTAAAATAAAGCCAACTGGTTATTCAATTTTCTAGCAATAAAAAGCCTCTGAAACATCTCTGTTGGCACTCCCTTCCCTTGTCTTCCTGCTAAGATCTTAAAAATAAACTAATGGCTTTCCCTCTAAACTTGAGAAGAGGAAAATATCACTCTGGAGTGTCAACCTTTCTGCCAAGTTTAACCACAAAGAGAATTTTCACAGCTGAGGCATTGACTTTTAAAACAAAGGATTTATGGCATAAACATAGAAACAGTTTTAACTGTTAGTAACCACTGCAGGGATGTTATTCTTCAAAGAAGGACACATTTGGGTTTTAGCCCTTAATATTTAAATACATGGTACTGGTTAGCTATTACACACAGGTAATTTGGTTGGATCGTGTCTTATTACTAGAGCTGGTATTTATTCTAAGCGTAGTGTCATTGGGAATACTCTCCAAAATTTGCAAATAGGAGAATTGTATCCTTTTGGATGACAAAGCAGTAGAAGTCATCATGGACAGAGAATAAAATCTTAGGACCACATAGGAAAAAATGAGTAGTATGTAAGATTGCTAGGGATTGAGGAAAATGGAATAGAGAAACCCCTCAAGAAGACTAAAGAAAAAGTCCAGTTTCAAAAGGAAATACCCCGGGACATTACAAGAAAGAGGTTTGACTGGATTCTACAAATATTTTTTTCTTGTACCTTCTTTTTTTTTTTATTTAAAATTTTTTTTATTGTTATGTTAATCCCCATACATTACATCATTAGTTTTAGATATAGTGTTCCATGATTCATTGTTTGTGCATAACACCCAGTGCTCCATGCAGAACGTGCCCTCCTCAATACCCATCACCAGGCTAACCCGTCCTCCCAACCCCCTCCCCTCTAGAACCCTCAGTTTGTTTTTCAGAGTCCATTGTCTCTCATGGTTCTTCTCCCCCTCCGATTTCCCCCCCTTCATTCTTCCCCTCCTGCTACATTCTTCTTCTTCTTTTTTTCTTTCTTAACATATTTCTTGTACCTTCTATGGACCAGTATTTTTATCCACATATAGCAATGGATTTATCTCTCCCCCAAATTCTACAACGTTTGGGTTACTATTCCTGTGTTAGCAATTAAGAACTGAATGCTTGAAACTATGAAATAAATGATTTGCCTGTAGTTATCTATCATCAAATAACCAAGTTACCATCCCACGTCAAGTCTCCTGGCTTTGGTTCTTTTTTTTTTAATAAACCACTTCAATGTCCATATAACATTAATTCCTGTGTTTGCACAATAATTACAGGGTCAAATTGCTGTTTTATTATCATTTCTATTGCTATTCTATTATCATATCTATTGTTTTATCTTTGTCATGTTAGCGCAAATGGGTTTTTCAAAGATTTTCATACCTACTCTCTCCTTTCAACACCCAAGCAAACCACACAGAAGATAAGGTAGAAATTATCATCTACATTTTACAGAGAAATCCTAGTCCCAGGTAGGGTAAGTCATCCATAAAATACTGGATATAGACTCTGATTTCTTACCTCTGAACTCTTTTCATTGAGACAGTGAAAGATAGGGATACAGATTACACATCCATATCTAGAGTGGGTATTAGGCTCTTATGGTAGATGAATTTGCTTCCCAGGGGACATTTGGTAATAAAACAAGGAGAAATTTTTATCTCCTCTTGAAGGAAGGGGGATGGATGTCACCGGCATCTAGAGGCCAGAGATCATGGATGCTGCTAAAGATCCTACAATGCATAGTACAGGCCGTTATGAACAACTGAACAGGCCCCAAATTTCAACAGTGCTAAGGTTGAGAAATCTTGCTCTAGAAGATACGGATGCTACAGATATAGTTAATACAGCCATAGGTGATACTGATAACAGTGTAAATGTAGATATACACAGACATGGATTTAGACATAGCTGAGATATATATATCTCCATCTAGGTATTTGTTCTGGGTCCTCTGAACAGATGGAGTCACCCTTACTATAAATTTATCTATTTTACTAGTCTTTTAGAAGGACCAGCTTTCCTCCTTCATTCTTTCTTTTTTCCCGCTTTATTGAGATATAATTGACATACAACACTGTGTAAGTTTAAGGTGTATAATGTGATGATTTGATATATATATATTGCAAAATGATTACCACAATCAGCTTAGCTAACACATTCATTTTTTTTTTTTTACCATTTTTCCCTTACTTTTTTGTGTATGTGGTGAGAACTTGGAAGATGTACTCTCTTAGCAACTTTCAAGTACACAGGGCAGTATTGTTAATTACAGTCTCCATGCTATGTATTAGACATCTTATAACTAGAATATCTTATAACTAGCCCTTGACCAACTTATCCATTTTCCCTACCTGCCCCTTGCCTCCTGATTCATCCCTAGCAACCACCAACCTACTCTCTGTTTCTGTGAGTTCAGATTCAGTATTTTTAGATTTCACATATTAAATGAGATCATACAGTATTGTCTTTCTGTGCCTGACTTGTTTCATTAGCATCATGCCCTTCAGTTTCATCCATGCTCTCACAAATGGCAGGATTACCTTTTTTTAAGGGATAAATAATAATCCAGTCTACATATATACCACGGTTTCTTTATCCATTCATCTGTCAACAGATACTTCGGTCCTTTTCAAGTCTTGGCTATTGTTAAGTAATGTTGTAATGAACATGAGGGTGCATATTTCTTTTCGAGATAGTGATTCCATTCCCTTTGGATATATACCCAGAATTGGGACTGCCGGATCATATGGTATTTCTACTTTTTTATTTTTTGAGGAACATCCATACTGCTTTCCACACTGGCTGTGCCAACGTACATCCCCACCACCATTGCACAGGGGATCCCTCTTCCCCACATCTATTCTTTCGATTTCATTAATTTCTGCTTATATCTTTAGAGCCTTCCTTCTATTTTTCTTAGGTACATTCTGTTCTTTTTTACTGTTCCAACTGAACACAAAAATGATTCAATTAATCTTTAATGAATGCATTTAAATCTATGAAATGTCCTCTCATTTAAAAGCATCCTATGTATTTTAGCACATGATTCTTTTGCTTTCTGTGTCAAATAATGTGTGATTTCCATTTCCTCTTGAAATTCATGGGTTTTAAGAATGTATTTTTAAGTTTCCAAATTTACCATAGAAAACAACTTTTAATATAAATTTCTTGTTTACTTGCATTGTCCTCCGAGTATGGTATTTGGTTGATGATAATTCTTTTGAAAGTTATTTTGTTAGTGTCTTGATTATCTGAATGTTTAGGTTTAGTATACACATTAAGTTTTGATTTGCAAGTAAAAATAAGTGTTTGATTAAAAAATTAAATTATTTTTCTCAAATATTCTCTATGAAAATTATCTATTTCTTGAATGTAGGGTTCTATGTATATATGTGTTAGGTCAAGCTTGTCCATTTCTTTTTTAAATTTCTCATGTCTTTATTTACTTGACCTACTGTGTCTATATGTATTAAAATCATAAACAAGATTGTGAGTTTCTATTTATAATTTTCTGCCCTCTTGCTTGATAGAATTCGGATAATATGATTAGGATATATTGTAATTTTTATATATTCCTGGCATGTCATTCCTTTAATTATTAATGCAATGTCCTTCTTATTGCTTTAAATAATATTTTACCTGAGAGTATCATTGTTAAGGCAGCTTTCTTTTTCTCAGTGTGTGCCAGATATTTTTATTTCCATTCCTTTATTTTTGCTCTTTCAGGAGAAGAAGGGCTCTTTGAGGTGTGAATCAAGTATATAGCATACAACTGGATCTTTTATTATTTGTTTAACCAGACAATTTTGGTCTTTTAATAAATGGGTTTAATCTTTTACATTATTTTCAGTAGACTATTTAGAATTTCTATAACTATTATTTTGTATCTACTTCCCTTTTTATATACTCTCCTTCTTCTCCTCCTCCTTTCCTTCCTCCTCCTCCCTCCATTCCACCTCCTCTTATTCTTTCCTGTCTTCTCCAGAGATTGACAATTTTATCTTTATTACCCTCCTTTGTTTCCTTCTACTGTTTGAAACTAAACATTGTATTTCTGGGCTTTTAGTGAGTAACCTAAATTTTTAACATTCTAAACATTTCTTATAGAATCTAGAATTGAAAATACCACACAGGCAGTCACTGGGCCAGCAGGTGGCTTGACTCAATTCCCACTCGCCCTCAGCTTCCCACATCCCCTGGAGTCTTATGCAGCTGCAGTGCTGGACCACATTCTACTCCACAGCTTCAAATCTCAAGTTCTGGTCCCAAATCAGGCATGGTGCTCCGTTGGTTTTCAGTATTCAACACATGCCAAATTCCCAGTACCTACTGTATGATTCTGGGCTCAGAGATGGAGACATGTGGCTTCAGCCTTATTTTCTGTTTCATTTCTGGTCTAGTCAAGATTGAGGCATGAATTTCTTATGCCATCTTCCCTGATGTCCCCATCTTTTTTTTTCTTCTATTTGAATTACTTAAACAAGGTTGATGTTGATCTTTTAGCAAAACTAGTTTATATTTAGTTTAATATAGACTATGATGAGAGACCAAGGTTGCGGTTGCAACATATAACAAAATAACTGTTCAGGAATCACTTGGATTCTTAATAGTAGCCAAGAAAAGAACAGGACATTCTAGGAACTATTATACAGTTATAGAGTGATGAGCAATTGCCCGTGGGAATGGGAAAGAGGAAGAAATAACGGGGCATGCAGTAACCCTCTACTGAATAGAGAAATAAATCAATAGATTATTTAGAACCAAGGAGAGGATGCAGTAGTGGAGGAGAGCAACAAATAATTTTCTTTCCTTTTAAAGTAATTTTACATGTCACACTATTACTATGGTATACCCACTTGGAGAAAATAGCTGTTGTTTTTGAACTAGAAAGGTCTGTGAATCATTTTGATATGTGTTTTATTTTGTTATATGCTATTTTTTAATTTAGTGTAACTCTTTGTAAAATAAATGTACTGCCTTTGCTTTAAAAAAAAACACATATGCAAATATGAGCCCCATATTTAAAGGAATATTCTTTTCTTTCAAATACGCAGACAGAAAGGGGTGAGAATTGGAAGGGAAGAGGCTTGAGAAAATTTTCCAGATGAAGAGTCTGGATCTTATCAATTTCACAGCCCAGGAAAGTCCTTCACATTTGGGAGTTATATTTTATTTCTGAGTTGAAACAAGCAGTGAGAAGGTAGATCACATTACAGAATATAAGATATTTTAAAACTTTTTCCCATGCTTAAGACCACATTTTCCTCTCTAAAATTATAAAATGAATTTCATGCTCACAAAAGAGGGCAAACTGATTGCCTAAGAGAAATCTGCTTTCTATTTGTCTAACAGGTCTACTATGACCAGCTATACCTTTCCTTCCTGACATAGAAACATTTTGCCGTGTTGGATTCAAGCACATTCAAAGGGTATGATGAGCTCAAACAAAACATATGATTAGTTATCAGAAACTGCCGCTCATCCACAGCAGGATGTGTGCACTGTAACAATAGTACAGCCAATAGAGCAGAGGCCAGTGACTTTTTTCCATAAAGGACAAGATAGCAAATATTTTTGGCTTGGTGGGCCACAAAGTTTCTGTCGCGACTACTCAGCTCTGCAACTGAAGCATGAAAGCAGACTGAGCCAATACCTAAATAAATAGGCAGGGCTGGGTTCCGACAAAACTTTATTGACAAAATCAGGTGGCAGCCTGGATTTGTCGCATAATTGTCTTGTAGCTCTGATGGACGACAAAATAAAACAGTGTCTTTAGGCAGATAAGTTTATCATTACACTATTCTCTTGTTTATGTAACTGGTAAAACACAGATATGAGAACCCAGTTTTCCTGCTTTCTGGTACAAAAACTAGTACATTAACAAGTCCTGATATCCAATTGCTACCAATTTGAGAAAGATCCAGAAGGTAATAATATTTAAACCATTTATACTATGTCCCCTGTGACCTTTAAAATATTATCTCCACCCCTTTCTGTTTAAAATTTCTCCTCTCTCCAGATTTATAGAGCCTGAAGTAATGTGGAAAACTGACAATTTTATGGTACATTTAACTGATGGGGGAAACCAATACAGATAATTTAGGTCCAAAAGTGACTATATTGTCCTTAAATTTCATGGTTTGCCTATCTACATATCCCAAATGCACAGAATAATTGCCAACTTCATTTTGTGCTTACTACATCTTGTATTCTAAACTTATCAAAAGCAGAGAATCGATATAATTGTTCAAAGAATTGAAGTCTACTGAACCGCAGTAGAATGTTACATTAAAGAATTACACAGATTCATCTGTAAACAATAAAGACATCACCACAAATTGTTGTGCCCAAATATTTTACCTGTGGGCACGAGAAAATATTAAAACTGCCAGTGTAACTCCATGAGCATCAAAGTCCCAGCAAAGTTAAGTATACAGAGCAAAACACAGCAGCTTATTACCAGCTGATACACCCATAATGCTCACACTCTTATAATTCTCCCCTAAGTCCCAAACTCCAAAGAAATAATGTGTTTAAAGAGTCTGAAATATGAAAGAGTACAAAATGTGAATAAAAATTATATATATTAAATTGCAAAATAATTTTATTATTTCTGTGATATTTGTTATTATGCAATTTTGGAAAGATAAAAGATATATGGTTTGACATCCATGCCTTCTTGGGCCAATCCAGTTTCAAGTTGTGAGGTTAGAGAGAGAAGGGCCCAGGAAGGGAAAGGTTCTCTTTATATACACCCATCCCAGCCCACTGTGGGCTTGTGCTATAAAAAGGGAACTGTACTCTTTTAAGGAAAAATGAAATGACCAAGTCTAACAAAAATTGGGGGAGGGGGAATTCGGAAACTTCACTTTAACAGAAGCAACTGTAAAATTTGACTTTTGATCGAATCTAATTAGAGACTAGAAAAATAACTCCTTTCTTTATTTGACTCCGTTAACTGACAGTACCACCCCATATAATCATTGCGTTTCTACTTCAGTTATTCTCACATAGACTTTGGTTTTTTGCAATAATCCCACTTTAAAAAGAGGTGTAACGTAAGTGCAAATATCCAGACAATTTAGATCCAAAACTTGTTTTTGTTAAAATTGTACAAGCAAAACCATTTAAAAATTACCTGGGTTCCCTGGATAATTGCCACAATACCTTTGAGAGATGCCGTTGTACATAAATAGAATATGAGTTATTCATTTCCACAGATATTATATAAAGGATATGGAGTAAAGTGTACACTGGCAAAATACCTTGGGAAATAGGGTGATTCTATGGATGATTAATAACCACCCAAACTTCTAAACATTAATCACCATGTTGTGGGTAAATTAAATCCTCAGCTTGCTATAGCTAGGTAAATATCTCTATTCCACTTTTCAAACAGCTGATAGAGAATGTGGCTTGTTGTGTTATACAATTTTTATTAGCCAGATTTTATTGGTTCAACAATCAGGTCAATGAATAAGATGCAACTTAACTGTTCATAATGAAGGAATTTGTGTACAATGTGGGAAATCACCAAGTTTGAGGTAATTTCTTTTCACATCTTGTGGTTTGTCTTTTTATAGAGGTAGACCTGCACATATGTAAACATTATTTTATAGATACAGAGATAGCTATAGCTATATGAATATGGTATCAGAAACTGGGTAATCTTTTAGAATATGTTTTCTCCACTTTAAATATTAACAATTTTTATCAGCTCATTGCCACCTTGAGTAAAGACTTCATTTTTCAGCCCCGAACCACAGCGAGGTATTGCCCCATAACTGCATTCTGGTTGATTAATAAAAATAGCTCTACTATGGCAACTTCTTAAAAAAAAAAAGTATGTACCTTTGTTTCCCTTTCAAGAGCAGGAAGAGCCAGCAATCCTACCATGACTTAGTATCGAGCATGGAAGCCACACAACAGAAAGCTGCTCCCTGACAATGGGAAAACCACAGCATTCCTGGACTGAATATATCCAGAGCTTTACATGAAAGAGAAAGAAGATTCTATCCCCCTTAAGTCACTATTTTTAGGTCATACTTATAGATATATACATAGACTACACGGTAACACATATAATTGGGAACATTCTCTAAATAATGTTTTGTAATCACTATAGATTAAATATGAGTGCATTCTTACTCTCTGAATAATGAAATCACCATTAATAAGGTAATTAATTTTAACAGTAGATTTGTAGTCATGGCTCCTGAAGATTAGATTAACCTCAATGCCTCTGAGAGGGAAGGTGCTGGCTTACACATTGTTAACATATTTTAGTTCCCTGGAGTCTCTGTGTCCACTCATAATTCAAAGTCTTTCCAAATTTTTTGTCTTTTCTCTGGAGCCTCCTTCCCTTCCCTCTTCCTCTGGATACATTTCTTTGTTGTCTTCCATCTGGTCTTTTGAAAATGCTTCCTCTTCAAGTCTACCCTAAATTCAAATCAAAAGTGCTTGCTAATTTGGTCCTATGGCAGCCCATATTTCCTCTAAAATAGCAAATGCTATAATATAGTGAAATTGCCTGTTCATACTTTTTTTTTTTTTTTTTTTTTGCCTGTTCAAACTTATAAGAGAAAACTCCCTAAGGGCAGGAATTGTGTCATACACATAGTAGAACCTTGATAAATATCTTTGGATGAATTATTGTTTTCATTTAACTAAGTTTTATTGTTTTAACTCCTGCCACCACACCAGAAAATAATAAGATTTTTTTTTTTTTACAGAATACTCTGAAGTTACTTTTATAGCCTCCTTTATCTACCTCTTAAAATATCAATCCTAAGCCATTTTAACTTCTCTATCTTACTTGGCTTTAAATACATCTATTTTCTCAACTTCTTTAATAACAAAACATGATTTTAAAATCAGTTGTACTGATTTATGTATTCTTTCCCTTTCTCAAGACATAGAGACAAAGATGGGAAGTTAAAGGATAAATCCAAATATTCAAATAGAGAACAACATGTTGAATTGTGTGAATGAGTGTCTCTTGATTCTCAGCATCCTGGCAGGTCAAGTGATGGAGTGATAGCAGTATGACAAGGCATGAAGTAGGAAATACATCATCCTTATTATTGCAAAGAAGAAAGCAAGATCCTCAACAAACTTTTCTGGTCCTAAATTCTCAGAGAGATTTCTCATATGGGACAATTTACAGAGGGCATTATACAGGGCGTAGTGAAGACTATCATCCATATTTGTGCAGAAAGAACAGAAATTAAATTTATGTAGCCAACTCTTGTAGCTGCATCTGATAAAAGTGAAAGATGTAACAATGAAGTAAAATTTAGTGAAGGTGACTGAGTGATGGTGTCTAATTTGATCAAAGAAGAACATTTGATTCTCCAAAGAAGTGGATGGGTGGCAGCACTTTGGCGACCTCTCCCTTGAGCTTGCCTTTGAGGGACTGCTGCTAAGAGCTAAATAGCAATTAGTTCAAGGTTTTCCTGTAGGACAAAGGACTGAAGTCTTTTTATACTTAACAGATTTTTAAGGATGAATGCCTAAGCTTTAAAAAACCATGTGAGTGCTATCACTTTTATTAAGAGAATTAAGGATTTTCCGTGTTATTCTAAGCAGAACGGAGAAACTCCCACCTCTTCAAGAAGGTACCTACAGAAAAGACAAACAAAAAGCTTGTTTTGTTTCATTTCACATCAGAAAGCCCTTTGAACCTAGCTCTTGAATAAATTCTGCATAAAAGCTGCAACTTTTCACAATATGGCAACTCAGAGAGAGCTATGGTTTGCAAAAGCATTCTGACCAGGTGATGCCAACCTTCCATCAAGCATAAAGAAAGATTCAGCCATAATTCTAAGGAAAATGTGTAAGAAAATGGTCTCACAACAGTCAGGAGGAATGTAACTCCAATTAAATGATGAATTATGCAACTCTATGCCTTATTTAATATTGACCTCATAACTGTTGGAGAATGTCTGGCAGAAATAACAACCTTTATAAAGAAGATGTGGTATATATATATATATATGTATATATATATATATATATATATATATATAATAGAATACTATGCAGCCATCAAAAAATGAAATCTTGCCATGTGCAATGACGTGGATTATGCTAAGTGAAATAAGTCAATCAAAGAAAGACAAGTATAATATGATCTCACTGAGATGAGGAATTTGAGAAACAAGACAGAGGATCATAGGGGAAGGGAGGGAAAAATGAAACAAGATGAAACCAGAGAGGGAGACAAACCTTAAGAGACTCAATCTCAGGAAACAAACTGAGGGTTGCTGGAGTGGAGGGGGATGGGAGGGATGGGGTGGCTGGTTGATGGACATTGAGGAGGGTATGTGCTATGGTGAGCGCTGTGAATTGAATCACAGACCTGTACCCCTGAAACAAATAATACATTATATGTTAATAAAAAATAATTAATTAATTAATTAATTAAAAGAAATAACAACCTTTGTTTCACCAGGACTGTTTTCCTAGCTAGAGGGCAGCTCCTAGACCACACCTAAGACTACACTCATCTACTACACCATGAGGAATTTACAATGTCAGCACATGGGAATACATTTATCTTCTTATTCACTCTAGCAGACACCAGTTGCTGATGGTCTGCTCCGGATAGGGCACACTTAGGTAACAGGATACCACCAAATTCTCTGAAAGTAGTTAACTTTCATGTAATGGTCTTTGGTCATTCCACTACAAGGATAAATTACTTCAAACTCAAATGCCACTAATTATGTTCCTGATGCTCAAATAAAATCATTTGCCCTTTAAAACACACAAAGATTTTCTGCCATTTTGTGACCATTATGAGCTGCATTTTGGAAGGAAATCAACATAGTGTAGTTTGCAAAATATGCTTTAGTACTTAATGGATTTTATACAATATAGTTAACATTTCAACAGTGATAGAGAAGTAGAGTAAATATTAATCTCCCTAGTCAATTAATCTAAACAGAATTGTCACCCTAAAGTAAATGAGTTTTTACACAGCTGTGTTACCGTGTGTCAAGAGGTATAGCATAAACAAAATCTACAGTTATGGATTTGGCAGTATGTCAAGCATCTGAGACACAGGGCCTTTCTGACCTTTTAAATGTATATATTTTTGCCAGATCCAAATTATTTTGCAGTTGACACTGGTAGAAATACTAATCTCGGCACAGAATAATGTATAGAAAGATAGTGTCTCCAGCCCAAGAGAAAGACAGTGGGTGATATGCCTAAAAACTCAGTAACTGCCTCTCTTTTTTATTTGCTTGTGGCTAGGTATTGGTATTTATGCTTCTGTCCAGATTGTAGCTGGAAGCAGAAGATTGCGATTACGCATCTAAGCTATCTGGGGTCAGTAGGAGGCGGAAGGCATAAAGAGGGAGCACCAAGAAATGTGTGCCAAGACCTATGAATATTAGCAGAGGGAAGCAGGATATATTTATTGATATTTATTGATCATTAAATCATATTTTAAAATTGACTTTCAAGGATCTTATTATATTATTATAAATTTAACATGTACTAGTTTCCCATGATGCTGAAACACAACAGCACAAATTTATTATCTTATACAACTTAAAGTATTTGTATCTTAAACAACACACATTTATTATCTTACAGTTCTGTGGGCAGAAGGTCAACACTGGTTTCCATGGCTTAAATAAAATCAAGTGGTCAGCAGGATTACATTCTTTCTGGAGGCTCTAGAGAAGAATCCATTTCCTTGTCTTTTTCCGGCTTCTTTGCCTGCATTCTTTGTTTCATGGCCACCTTCCTCCATCTTCAAAGCCAGCAACATCTGGCTGAATCATTTTCATGCATCCATTTCTCTGGTTGTTTCTCTTCAGCGTCCCTTTTCCATTTATACAGACCTTCATGATTACATTGGGCCCCCCTGGATGATCCAGGATCCTCTCTCCACCTCCAGGTCAGCTGGTTAGTAACCTAATTCCACCTACAACCTTCCTTCCCCTTTGCCCTATCTCATTACGCACAGATTCCAGATATTAACATGCGGACATTTTTGTGTGGGCACAGGGGAGTCATTATTTTGTGTACCATATGTATCACCTGTGTTAAATACACATTTCTATGAAGTCTCCACTCCTTGGAACCTTTTATTGGTTCATCCTTTTTTTTTTTAATATTTTTTTTTAAGATTTTATTTATTCATTTGAGACAGAGAGAGAAGTGCATGAGCAGGGGGAGAGGCAGAGGGAGAGGGAGAAGCAGGCTCCCCACTGAGTCAGGAGCCTGATGTAGGACTCTATCCCGGGACCCCGGGACCACGACCTGAGCCGAAGGCAGACGCTCAACCACCTGAGCCACCCAGGCACTCCCTGGTTCATCCTTTTTAACAGAATGTCATCCCACACCATGCATGGCACACCTGTCCCCACCTATCCTCTCAACCTCAGGAAGCCCAGGCCCAGTTGCAGCAGATCACTCACTTCCACAAACAGATGCTGCTATCACATGACTTTGTCTTTTGAATCTGGTCCTTCCCCACCCTCAGAGGAAGCTCAAATATTATTGGTTCTGCACCCATTCATCTATGTCCTATTTGACTTCACCCATGGAACCATGATGTAGTTTGCTTACACTAACATCATGTGCTTGTCAGTATGTGACATCTACATGTATGACTCTCTCCTCCTTTATATGGCTACTAGAGGACAGAAACAGCATCTTCACCTCTTTGTCACATAGTAGGTGTCTTAACTTAAATAATGTTCTTGGTAGGAAAATACGTTCTCTGAAAAGTGACCCAATCTGTGTGTCTTGTGTTTAGACCCGGCTCACATTGCAGAATATTATTCATCCTTGGGCCATCCTTCAAATGCATTTTATGCATTTTTATCACCATGGGAAGATAAACTACACGACCAGGGGTCCCATTATCTCAGAGTTCCTCATTCTCCAATGTAGTAGAGACTCAGTAGAATTCTTTGCCAAATGAAAGAATGGCCATGAATCCCACAGATAACCCAGAAATTGTGGACAGCTAGGAGAACAAACCAGAGCTAGCCAAGAAGAGGGGAGAGAAAAATAAGAATTAAAGCAAAACAAAACAACAACAACAAAAAAAAACCGCACAAAAAACTGAGTAAAAAGGAGCTCTAGAAATTACAGAGTTAGAAGAACAAAACATATTTATATATTTTGGTTCATGGGACATAGGGGACAATTCATAACCAAACCAGAATGAGGAAAGTGAGACAAATATTTTGTCTACCAGATGGGCATATTAATATTAATCTTTTATTCAGGAAATTCTATTGCTTTCTTATAAAAGAGGTCTTTAGCTATTTTAAGATCTTCATTCCATACCTTTTGAGGCATGTTTGAAGGAAAGAGAAGTGAGAGTGGAAGGGATAAAACTTTAATGTTCAGTTGAACATACTGGGAAAATACTTATACTTGTCCTCAAAACATTAAATCAAGACCAGCTACATAATTTGTGGGACTCAGTAAAAAATGAAAATCTGCATCCCTTGTTCAAAAATTACTAAAAATTTCAAGACGCAAAAGACCAAGCATGGGGCTTCTCTAAATGCAGAGTCTGTAAACTGCACAGATTATTTACCTGGGAAGTCAGTTTTTATTTTTAACCATAGCTTCCTGGAATAACCCAAGATGTCACTAAAGTTCAAGAATATTGCCTTTTATTTTTTCATCATACTGAAAGACTGAAGTAGGGCTTCATATTTATCAAATATTCATAGTTTTTTTATTGAAATAAAAATAATATTTATTTCATCCAACCACCTTACTATTTAGAATACACACAGACTTTGGAGCCAAAATAAGTGAGTGCAATCCCTATCTCTTGTCACCCAGTAGCGATGTGAACTTAGGAAACTTACTTAGCTTCTGTTTTGTAAAAGGGTAATAATTGTAGTATCTGCCACATAGGTATCAATGAGGGTTAAATGAAATAATATACATCAAGTATTAGAACAGTTCCTGGCAGACAGTAAAGCTTATTTAAATGTTAACTATTATTGGGGTGACTGGTGGCTCAATCGGTTGGGCGTTGAACTCTTAGTTTCAGCTCAGGTCATGATCTCTCAATCCTGAGATCAAGCAGCCCTGCATTGGGCTCTGCACTCAGCACGGAGTCTGCTTAGGGCTCTTTCCCCTACTCTGGCCCTCCCCCTCTGCTCCTCCCTCCTGCTCTGGCATGTGTGCTCTCTCTCTCTCTCTCTCAAATAAATAAATAAAATCTTTAAATGTTAACTATCACTCATTGCTCCTAATTATAAAAATAAAGTCCAAACTTTAAGTGATTTGACCACCATCTCACCAATAGAAAGTTACAAAGAATGTCTTACTAAGTAGAATTCTTTCCATGACATGAATATCATAAAGTGGTCCACTTAAGGAAATTACTCATTTTTTTTTAAAACAAGAGTTGCCAGATAAAACCCTCGACAGGAGTACATAATTGAAACGTAAACTCAGAGGTGTACAATTGAACTCTTTTTATTTCTTCATTCATTCTGTCAATATGTGTTTACTGATTGTCTCCTTTGTGTAAGATACGGTGCTAGACTTACTTTAAGACTCCAAGCTATAAAGCTTATGTGTAATCAGCATACAATTTAGTAGGTAAAGTGCACAGTTATCTGTAATACCAGGCTATATGAGCTATCATATAAGGGTTCTACTGAGTTCAAGGGCAGGAAGGGGGAAGAGTCTGACTTGATGATTAGGAAATTCATCCTGCGGGAAATGACATATGGGCTGGGCCTCCATGAAGCATGGACAGAATTTCAATAGTAAATACTAGGATGAGACTCCAGAGGGAACAGCATGAACAAAAACCAGAGAGCTGGGAAATATGATATTTCCAATTTAGGGTATTTTTACTTTTTTATTCTACCTTGTTCTAGACAAGACTTAAAGTATCCCACAAGGATACATAAATTACAATAAGGTAATATGATTAACAATTATATTAAAGAACCACTTCAGGTATTTCTTGGTTGAGCTTAGCTTGCTAATAATAAGAAGGGAAGTTGGAAAAGTGAATTGGGATTAGAGTTTTAGTGGGTTTGAAATGCTGATATAAGAAAATTTTATTTTATTCATAAGCAGTCAGGAGCCATAGAAACTGTGCAAGCTAGAATTGAGAGGATATTAACCGGGCACTTGAAAGAGCACCCAGGCAGCAGGCTTGAAGATGGGTTGAAATGAGGGGTAAAAAATAAGAAGAAGAGGATTAATTGCAGGAAGGAAATCTAGACAGGGAGTGAAAACATTCCGTGGCAAGACTGTGGCAGTAGGAATGGAAATGAAGAGAAAGATGTGAGAGAGGAAAGTAGAAGCATTCCGGGGGGGTGGCGGGGGTGTTTATTTTTTTAAAGCAAGAACAGAAAGGACATGCCTGTGCAGAGTAAGTAGGGTTAATTTCATTTTCATTTGTTTGTTTGCTTTCATTCAAGATAGATTTAAATTCTCAGGGTTGTTGCTGGTGGTCCTGACCTCATCCTCTCTGACATAACTGCCCTCAGCCTGATCTGGGGGACAAGGGGGAGGCAGGCAGGCAGACTCCCTCTTCATTTAGGCAGGAATGAAGGACTTTGGGGGGGAATACAGATGTGTGCACGTAATAAATCTCAGCAGAGCTGTCCCAGAGAGATTCACAGCCCAGGATTTGGACTAGAGAGAGATGAAAATAATTCAATTTGGCACTCTGTAGCTATAAAGAACCTTTCAACTGAGAATGCTGAATATATTCAACTTTCAATTAGCTATGCTAATCAACAGTCCACATTGTATAAAGAGCAAATAACATAAAATAGCAAGAAACCTTACTTTAACATGTGATTTTGAAAGGTTTATGATTACCACCACAAATGTTTAAAGATAAGGTAAGCCCAAATACATGGCAACACCTAATTTTCCCAAATGAAAGAAAGATCTTTTCGGGGGATGACAGGAACAACTTGAATATATAAAACTGTGAGGCATGTTGCTTAGTCACATGACTACTTATATTTATTAATTTAATTCTGCAAGCTTACACTTAAATGTTTTACAAAACAATATGAATTTATGAAATGTTCCCACACTTAAATTTTATGAAATAAGTTTATCAAACTTTTCACATGATTTCTAACATTGGTGACTTTCCCCTCACCAGCATCCCCTTACCAGTCCTCTTCCTCAATCTTCCAGAGCACAGAGCACTTCTGTCAAAGTTGTTTCAATTCATTCCCAATTCGTGTATGATGCCGTCCCTAGAAATTTTATCTGCAGTTGCAAGCACCCATTCACAGACCATTTTAGCTTTTCTTAAAAAAAAATTATCCTGAAGGTATATTTTTGTTTCTACAAGGTAACAATTTACCATTTATTTTTTAAAAATAATTTAATAATAAATTAAAGCCTTAATAAAATAAGGCTTTTTTACAGGGAGATCCAACACTTAAAACGGTGAGATAATTTGTCCAAGTATAATTAAATGTATTTGCCTCCTTTTTTTAAATGGATTCTGTCATGTGATATCTATGAATATCCCCAACTAAAAAATTAAATAAATAAATAAATATAAATACCCCAAGCTAGTATTTTGAAGTTATCCCAGGTAATTGAGAGATCAGCCCTTAATTATGGCAGGCTTTGCAAGAATTCAGATATATGACAATTTACTCTTTTAGGGTGTGGATTTTTCAGTAGCATTAAAATAAAATAAAAGCCTTCTATGTGGTGGTAGATGGTAATTGAGTATGAATGGTCTAATGTTTTACAAATTTGTATTTCAAGCTAAAGAATGAAACCAAAACATAACAACTCTGTTTATTCTAATTAACTTTTCGAACTGCCCTTTATTATTATTATTATTATTATTATTATTATTACTATTATTATTGGTTCTTCTTTGCTAGCTATCCCCCTACTGTGGTGCAGAGAAATAAATAAATCATCCTCTCAGTACCAGTTACATAATTTGTGGGGCCAAATGCAAAGTGAAAATGTGGAACTCTTTGTTAAAAGATTATTGAGAATTCCAAGACAATGACGGCAGAGCATCAAGCTTTCCAAGCACAGAGCCCTGTTCAGCTGCACATCGCAGGCCCACGAAGCCAGTCCTGATGACTACCACTGTCCTGTCTTGAGGTAATTGTGGAGACTGGGGAAGCAGGAAGGCTCAAATGCACTGACAACTTCCAAAGGTTGCTTATGTGTAAAGGAGATTTCCATTCCTGAGGGATTAAAAAAACCTACCTGAAATGTCCTGTGTGTGTGTGTGTGTGTATATATATATATATATATATATATATATATATATATATATGCTGTATTTCTGGAACATTTCTTCTTTCATTTGGATTCATAAACAGCAACTGGTGAGAGAGAGGAAGTGTGAGAGAGAAAGAGAAAAAAAAAGTAAAATTGGAACAAAACTAAGCTTAAATGTGGCGTCACCACATATTGCAAATTTCAAAGTTTATGGGTAACTGGAACTTTTCAAGGAAAAACAAAAAATTCTTACTCATTAGTTGTGTAAAGTATAAGTCTAGAAAGCATTTTTTTTTCCTACAGATGTTAACTAATCATACCTCCTGGTCAGTTATTTGTCAGGGGTTTATTTCCACAAAATCACATATTTCTCTTCACAAGAAACTTTTAACTGAATATGAAAAAAAATGCCATTAGAAAATCTAGCCATTTAAATTATAGAGGCTGTTCACAAGTGGAACAAAAGCTATTGCTGTGACTTCAGAAAAAAAGTCCTGTCCAGCTGAGGAAAAATCAGATGAACATTTCCCGTTACATGTAAAAGTAACAAGGAGACATGAATTCAGAGATGGAAGATCAAAATGGGAATTGTGAGGAGTATAGCAGACTTAATTCTTCTGATGGATTATCTTTGGAAAGCTATAAATTTATACTGTTTTAAAATTTAAATTTAAATTAAGACATTGGAACCTATTCATGTTATGCAATTATTTGACTAAATATTTTTACCAGAATCTTAGAATGCCCCACTATGAAAATAAAATATATTGAAGGGAGCATGTCACCAAAATATAACACTTGCCTTGTTGGCATAATGGGTCAGCAGTTAGTTTATCATGAAAGACAGGGTGACCTTCTGAGAAAACAGTTGGATTTAACCATTTGCAACTAAAGGAAGGGTATGTCTGGGTTAACCATAAAAGCAAAAACATGAGATCTTGTGAAACAAATTAATTGTAGGTTGTGTGGTACATTATAAATTCTAAAAATAGTTCAAAAGTATGAACAGACAATAATTTGGATTAACAAAGTGGCAAACTTCCTTTATAGCGAGTGCTTTCTAAAAACCTGTATCTCCTCACTTTGCAGGAGCAGTGCCCCAACATGCAGAGCAATCTGGCAAGGCAGAAAATAATGACAGATGAGACAGACCTCACGAAGGGACAGCCTGCAGAGCTACCCAGAGCCAGACCAGGGCAACAGGTGTGTCAATTTTTCTCTTTAAGCCTTGTTTTCCTTATTGGAAAAAAAGGAGATAATAATCTCACAGGGTCATTATAGGAAGTAGACATAGCATACGGGAGCTCACGGATTCCAAATCATGGATGGTTTTCACAGTTTAACAAATGAGAAATGGGTGAGTGTCTTACAATTGATGATGACTTAGATTCAATAAAATGCGTATATAAAATTCCTAGCACTTGGAGGTACTCACTAGCTATAAATGACTTTGATTAGCTTTGTGTTACCCCTCTGCGTCCTCGGCTTCAGTAATCTCACGCACTTCCAATGTGTCGCTTACACAATGAAGTGTTTCAAATTTATCAACATCAGATTCAACTCCTAATCTGAATTTGACCATAGAGTATAAACCTCCCCAGCCAACTGACCATGGGGAATATGCTTAATCTGCCTGCATACTGGTTATCTAATATGTAAAGCAATGTGAACACCTTCTCCTAGGGTCATTGTAATGATTGTATGAGATGAGTTATGGGGTAAAATACCGACCAGAGTGCTTGAAAAATGAGTGGGAAAATAGGATGAAAGATGTGTGCTCTTTGGAACCCAACAGGCCTTGAAAACCAAGCAGTCTGTTCATTCACTAGCTTTGCAGATTTGGTTACTTACTTTCTCTTTCTGAACCTCTCAGTTTTATTTTCTCATTCGTAGAATGCGAATGCTAATAAAATCAACACAAATTCATTTATTAAATGAATTAATTAATATATGGATGATATATATTAGATTTATTCACTTACTTTAAATGTATATATACTTATGTAAAATATGTATTATATATTATATATAGCATATATAATGTCAGATAGTATGTTATAAATGATATATATATATGCCATATATAATGTGTGTGTGTATGTATTATCGAGCACCTATCACACAGCAAGAACTCTTCTAGGCCCTGGAGATTTAGACATAATGTATGTCAAGTTCTTGGTTTATAACCACCCTGTGCATGCCTCTGTCTTCATTTCCTCGTCAGTGAAGAGAACAATATTACCTACATCAAAGGATTATTCTAATGAGCTAATATGTGCAAGTGCTTAGAAGAGTGGCCAATAGAGAATAAGGTTTAGCAGTTATCATTATTATTAATTCTCATGCTGAATTATGTAGTGGTTAGGGCACAGGCTCTGGAAACAAATAGGTTGGGTTAAAATTTCAGGTCTGCCATCTACCAGCTGTGTGACCTTGGATTATTACTTAACCTCTCTGGGCTTCTGCTTTACCAACTATAAGATGGAGATAATAATGCCCACCTTACGATGGTTATGAGGATTAAATATTGTATTTGTATAGCACTTAGGGTCTGGCACATAATAAGCTCTATATAAGTATTTGTCAAATCAGATTAATAAATAAAACTGTGCTTCCATTTATATGAAATTCTGGAAAACTTATCCACCATGATAGAAATTAGATCAGTGATTTCCTATGATGGGAGTGGATTTATTGCAAAGAAGAAGAAGGGAAATTTTTGAAATGAAGGCAGTGTTCCATATCATGATCGGGATGATGGTTACACAGGTTATTTGTCAAAATTCATCAAATTGTATACTTACAAATGGCTGCATTTTCTTACATGTTTATTCCATTTCAATAAAGTTGGCAAAAATTGACAAAAATCCTTGCTCCAACAGCACGTAGGCTAAAATTGAACAGATCAGGGAAAGAAGAACGTGGTCTTACATAAGATCTATAAGGTGGCCATATTTCGGATGAGGTCATCCAGTGGGTGGTTAAGAGCAATGACTTTGAAATCTGATGGACCAGAGTATAGACTATGATATTCCTGATTCTTATTAGGTATGTGATAAAAGAATAAATATTGCTCCCATGTAATAGATGAGACAAATGAAAAATGTGCCCCTGGGCTTAACACATCAGTCATCTGAACACTATTCTCCTTTGTGAGTTATGGGAATGGAGTCCTTCCTGAGGCCTTTCACTTCTAAAATTCTTTAGGTCTATGACTTAGAAATACCATGGTAATTAGTCAAAGATAGAACTAGAAATACTTTCTTTTCTTTCCTTCCTTCCTTTCTAAAACTTTTAATCATCAGGGTCAGTACTAATTAGGGGCAATTTAAATGAAGAGAAGAATGAGCAATTTTTCTTTGAATCATCACTTGGCAAACCTATAGAGTTAAAAGCTTTATTTGTAAATTGCTATTTTTTAGTTATTTCTTAAAACTGCTATTGTCTGCGGATATGATGTCTGATTCACTGAGGTTTAATTTGCTTTGGGGGTCTTAAAAAAATAAACTGCACAGCAGTACCATTAGATTCTTCAAATTCCATTTGATGTAGCACTCATTATCAAAAGGTTAATGCCAGAAATAAAGCTGGCCTCACATGCCATTACTATATGTTTGAGTGATGGGAGGTGGGCTAGTGCTTATACTAAAGACAACTTATTTCTGTTTGAAAAATGTCAGGAGAAGCGCACTGCTCAAATAATTGGAAGCTACTTAATAACAGCTTTTTTTTTTTGGCTCTCACATATTTAATTTCTATTTACACACAGAAAGGGAAGATTTTTAAAATTCTGTGCATGGCGTATAGAATGAAGTTGATTTTTTTAAACAGCTATAGTCGGTTTCCTCTACTTTTTGCACAAAAGCTTTTGTTCAACCTTATTTGCAGATGAGCTTTTTAGAATTGTGCAATACAGGTTTTTGCACAGATATTTAAGACAATTATGAAAAATATGTCCCTTGGTATGTCATTATAACTCCGTCTTACTACTGTGCAATATAAATGAGAAATTTTACAAGAGTATAGCTTTGTACATAAGACCATAAATATATACTAAGCACCCTTTTTTTTCGAAATAGTTCCAATTACTTCATTAATATTTGTTTAGACGCAGCAAGCGGAGAATATACTTTGTAACATCTGTTTGCTGAACGGGGTTTTCACTGAATCACAATTGGCCGATAATAGCTGCAACAAAGAAAATTATGAGAAGATTGTTTCTAAAGCACAAATGCTTTTTGGCTGTTGTTTTCCAATTGCGAATATGCTTTTAGAAAAAAAGAAAAAAAGGAATAAACATTAAAGAGAGAAGCACTGTAGTCTCCCCGGCTGTGTGTGTTACATATTCTGTGAATGGGGGCATCATTTTGTTACTGGATAGCTAAGCAACTGCTTACGTGATCGATAAAGAACATTATCTTAAATCATAGCATGAATTCCCAATATCATACATAAAATCAATAAAACACACAAAGAACAGGACTGAAATTTTCCACTAAAACATTGCCTGCTGCTTTGGAAAATAATATTTAGTAGGTTGGATTTTTTGTTGTTGTTTTACTAATTATGAGCTCAGTGGCAGTTTATTCTGCAGTAAATCTGCTGGTGTGAGATTAAACCTGTTATTGAACAGAGTTTTGAATCTACTGCAAGGCACTCATCACTGCTGGAGAGTGAACATTGCTGTTATCTCATTTAAAAGTTGGCCAGCAAAGCAGCCCATTTGTTTAAAATGCAATTAAGCTGGTGTCTTGAAGAGAAATTAGCAAGGAGTACTTCATTTTGGAGGCATAAGAGGTCTGTTCGTAGACACATTAATCCTGTGATTTGGGACATCGTTGCAATTTGGGACTCTTCCGAAAGGCTGTTCGGAACACACAAGCACAAAAAGGGAAAGCTGGGTGGGGAGAAGGGTCAGCTCTGCTGTTGATCAAAAGGAATCACGTACAAGTGTTCACATCCTAAACCCCCAGTACAGCCTTGCATTTTATGTGTGCCAATTGAAGAAATTAGAAAAGCAAATCTAATGAATGTTGCTGCTGAACTGAATAAAAAAGGTCAGACATTTTTCACATAAATGTATGTATGATACAATCTGCTTTTAGAAGAAATATATAGTAATTTCATTGCTGGATAATTGTTTTAAAAATGCTTAGTATTGAGTCTGTTTTAATTTCACATTGCAATGATTACTACAAAACAATGGATGAGTATTTGTCATGAAATTTCCCAGAGAATCAGTTACATGAAGCAGAAAACTTTTTTTTTGAACCAGTACACTTTCAGAGTTCTTTTGTGAATGTTGCTTCTAATTCTAGAAAAAAATAATGTTTTTGATGTTATTACCAAATACAGTATTGCAAAAACAAAGATTTTAGTTTGCAAAAAGCAAAAGAACTTTATGATGTTTTACTTATTTCTTCAGGTAGTAGCAATAATAAACTATAGCATCAGATAAAAAAATAAAGCAGAGATTTGAGGTAATTAAATGAGTCAAGCAAAAAACAATCTAAATTATGGTAATCGTTCACTGTAATAACAGATTTTTGTGGTGTCTGTAATATCAGGTGTTTATTATCCTCATTTCTGTATCACTTTTCCTAAAGTGACTGGCGTGTAGGGTATTTGTGTGCTATAAAAATTAAACGGGTGCCTATTCTCCCAGCCACCCATTTTTATTTTGGTCTATATTCCCAAAGGTAGTGGAATAAGCAGCTCATTTTAATGTTTCAATCAATCCTGTGCGCTGAAGTAGCGTATGCAGTGAAATTTCAGCTCTGCGGAGCTCTCTCTGTTGACTCAGAGAGAGAGAGAGAGAGAGAGAGTTGCAGATTAACTCCGTAAGAGCCAGAGTTGTTTTTAAAATCAGTTTTGCCACAAATCATTCTAAAATATACCCTGTGCTTCCTCCATCATCTTCAACAGAATAGACTAACTCAATTTCACCACTTCCTAGGAATCACGATGGTCATTAGAAACATCAGTTGTTAGGATGTACTGAAACCCAGCAGAAACAAAGGCTTGTGTTTTCAAGGGCACTAGGTTGAAGTGCCCCAGGCAAATTTAATAAAATCCTATTCAAGATGCCAACATCGTAACCGCTTCAACAATATTTTATTCAAATTATCAGCTAACCTGTCTAAGCTCCTTGAAGGCAGGAGTGGGCTGCATTTGTCTTTGTCAACCTAACACTAACCACAGTGCCTGGATCATCTTGAACATAATAAAGAACTGATTTTTTTTTCCTCGCTTTAAAAATGTGGGCTGCTCAAACAAAACAAAACAAACAACAAACAAAATAAGTGGGCTGCTCTTTATTTTTGCTTCCAATTCTAACTAATGACACCCATCATCTCTGATCTTCTCCAAATTTTTTGCTATTTTATTTCCTCCTTTGTTGTGATTATTTTTGTTGTTGGTTTCTTTTGACCTCACCCAAAATGCCAACCCTTAGGGGTTGTCAGCAGCCTCTGGAGGATTTCTTGTTTTCTCTGCTGCTCACTAGCAATGGGAAATCACCCCTCTTTTCTCTTCTTAGCTTGCACCTTGTTACAGTAGAAACTGGAATTTTGCTTCTCCATGAGAATTTTTCTTTTTTTTTTTTTTTTAAGATTTTATTTATTTATTTGAGAGAGAGAATGAGAGAGAGAGCACATGAGAGGGGGGAGGGTCAGAGGGAGGAGCAGACTCCCTGCAGAGCAGGGAGCCCGATGCGGGACTCGATGCCGGGACTCCAGGATCATGACCTGAGCCGAAGGCAGTCGCTTAATCAACTGAGCCACCCAGGCACCCCGAGAATTTTTCTTTCTTAATTTAAGCTACATTTAAGTCTAAATCAAGCCTAAACTTTCTGCAATATTTGAAATACATTTTTTTCTTTCTTAATTTTTATTTCTTTGATTATGTGTGTTTGGACTTTTTCTTCTTTTCCTTTAAAAAATTTTTTAACAACTACTAAGTTAACAACCAATAGAATTTCATGGTTTGTAAATATCTTTTTCTTATTTTTTCTGTATTTTCTACTAGGACCTTAATGTGTTTCCTAATTGTTCATGATGAGTATGTATTAAGAATTTAAGATTAAGGATATACTCTCTGTGTGTCATAGTTCTTGAAAATATTTTTTCAGTTTGCTTTTTCCAGTTTAATTCAGTTTGGATTTAGAAGTTCAAAAGTTTCAAGTGGTGGTATAGTTATATTTAAATATCTTTCCCTTTGCTATTTCCTTGCACACTAAAAAATCAGAAAAATATTCACAAATATTATCTTCTAGTTCTTCATGGTTGGAATTTTTATATTAACTCTTTGTTCCACTTGGAACCTATTTTCATAAATGGCTGGAGAATCTGAATGGATTTTTATCCAAATAACCAACCAATTGCCCCAACTCTGTTTATTGAATAATCTTTTCCTCTCCCCACAGATTTGTTATGCCTCCTTTATCATTCATGGTCTGTTACTGAGCTACTTGCCAGTCACCTAGGAACCATATTTAAAAAAAAGACGGGATAGCGATTATGAGACACAGAAAAAATAAGGATGCACATGCCTAAGCCTTAGAATATCTAGAGTTTGCTGTGAGACACTGACCTGCCTCAAATATTCCATATCGCTTTTTGCATGGTTTTATCAACATCTCCTCGGCTGCATACTTAATACAACAAAGCTCGGCTACTCCGTGCAATAACGCTTCATTATGAGAGAAAGTTAGGGAACAATCAGGAAATGGAAAGTATGTTGAAAAAGAAAATCTATAAGTTACAAGGCAGGCTTTTAGCCCATACTTACACTTTGGGAATGTTTGTTATCAAAATATAATTACCTTGCATTCCACAAAGCGGGAAAATATATCTGCAATACATTTATCTGACAAAGACTTGTATTTAAAAATCAACGAGATAAAAATAGACAACTTAATAGAAAAATGGGAAAAGATTTGAATGTACACTTCAATAAAGAAGATATACAAGTGGCTAATGAGTATATGACAAGGCGCTCGATCTCACTAGTCATTAGAGAAATGCATATTAAGACATCAACGAGATACACTATCTCCATCAGATTGGCTAAAAATAAATGAATACCAAGTATATTTTTGGTGAGGATATTAAGAAACTGCAACTCTTGTATCCAGCTGGGGAATGTAAATTAGTATAACCACTTAGATAACTGTACGGTAATATCTACTACAGCTGAACAAAAGCGTATCCTCTGACCCAGAAATTATACTACTAGGTATACACCCACAGTAAATGCATTTTCATGATCACCAAAAGACACGTACTAGAATATTCATAGCTCTTCATAATAGCCTCACACTGGAAACAGCCCAAATGTCCATCAGCAATGGAATGATAAAAATATATTCAGAGAACGAGATACTATATAGCAATGTTTCTGAAAATTAGTGTGTATCAGAATCGTCTGGAAGGTTTGTTAAAATACAGAGAGCTGTGCCCCACCCGGGTTTTGATTAAGCAGGTCAAGGCTCAAGAATTTGCTCAGATATTTGCATTTCTAACAAGTTCCTATGATGCTGATACTAACGAGATCTGGGGACACATGTTGAGAATCATTGCGACCAGTGATGAGAATGAACAATCTACAGCTACCACAACAATATGCATGAGTCTCAGGAATCAAACACAAAGAGTCAGGGAAAAACAGGCAAAACAAGTAGTGTTACAAGTCAGGACAGTGGTTACATTTGGAGGGGTCATAGTAATAAGGAGCTCAGACGAGTCCTTCAGGGGTGTTGACTCTCATATTTTTCTTGTTCTAGATGTTTAATAAACAGATCAGTAGATCTCCACACAGCTACTACATATATATGTCTATAGATCAATAAAAACTATAAGTGAAATCTAAAAATCCAAACACAACCCCCCTGTCTTCCAGATTAAATCAAACAATCATGATGTTGATGACTCCTAGCCCAGAGTATGTGTTCGTGTAATTAACTGTCAGATATTTAAATCTCGACCAAGGACTTCCGACTAGTAACGCACGTGGACCAAGCCCAGCGCCTGCCTGCTTCCGTTCCAGGTCCGCTCAGCTGAAAACCCTTCCCAGGGTCCCCGACGGAAGAGCCCCGTGACGAGGCGCCGTCTCCTCGCTGTGGCTCTCCAGTAGCTCACCCCCGGCCTCCTGAGCCACTGCCAGTTCCTTTAGCGGCAAGGAGGAATAGAGAGAAGGAAAAAGGGGAGCGAGGAAATGAAGGAAAAACAAGGAACTGTTCCAGGAGCCTCGAGAAAGGACAATGCCTTCCGGCTGCGGCAGGAAGACAGAAGGACGCTTCCTCAGGAAGAAGCCAACGCAGAGCTCCATCTTGAGGAGAGAGCAGGACGTGTTTCATCGCCCTCGATGCTGTTTTCTTCGCGCGTATGCCTCATCTCTTCCCAAACTCGACTCTGAAGACGGTAAAAAGGCTCCTAGGAGTTTATGACCCTTTCTACTTGGCCGCTGCTATTGTTTTCCTCCCAGGGTCATTCCTCTTCAAAGCCGGGTTAACAAGACAGAAGTAGATCTTTTACAAGGTTAACGTTGCTTTCACGGGGAAAAAAAGAAAACCTTCCATAAAGACCCTAAATTCTCTCCATCCACTTCCCCTCCCAGTGTTCGGTATTTTTCACCGGCCTGCAGGTTAACAGCCTCCGGCTCCTAGACCTCACGTCATTTCCCCTCAGCCTCAGCAGCCGCGGGGCCCCTTGCATTTGTTTTTTTCAAAGGTAGCCTTAGCAGAGGTGGCAGGCGCAAGACGCTAACTTCCCTGTAGGTTGGTGTGCTAATGTTTTATCCAAAAATATGGGGACAAAATTAAAATTATAAGGAAAAAAATGGGAGGGGAGGTGAAGTATGTATTATGGGTGCCTCCCTTTTCTGTTCATGTTTTTGGCAATTCTGTGTAAGCTGGTGGTGGTGGTCATCAGCATTTCATGTAGGAACATTGGCTCTTGCACGTCCAAATGTGCTCTTCTCTTAACTACTGAAAGGGAGGGAGGGAGTAGAGGGAAAGTAAAGAGGAAATACTCACTGTAATTGTGTATTTTACATGCCGATGCTTGGAAATCCAAAGACCAGCCCTACCAATAACAGGTGTAAGCTATGAGAAAGAATGAATGCTTTTTGAGTGCAGAACTATAAATTATTCCGTAAGCAGACCTGTTGTATTGTACTGGATGCTATGGGGGTGTAGCAGGTGTGTGTGGGTAGACACAGTCCAAAAAATAAATAAGTGAAAGGCAAGATGTCTTCCCTCAATGAGTTTACTACCTAATAGCAAACAATTAAGGAAATTAAAAAGACAAACAAACAAGAGTCCCAAGATTAAGAGAAACAAAAGAGAAATATAGGAGAAGTAAAATTGTATCTATATTGAAAAAAACACTCAACTCAAAAAGCTTGAGATCCCAAAGCTGCTGACTGGTTCAAATCAACTTTGTTTAAAAATGACATTCTCCTATCTGTGAAATAATCTACGAAAACCTATTCTGTTAACTGTCATTGTATTTTTCAGAGCCATTTCTTCCGTACTCTTTCTCTAATTCTTCAAATATGTTGTAAACATTTTCAGAACTAAGATATATTCCCTGTCACTTACTTATTATTAGAATCTTACCTCTTCCTCCTCTCCCCCAAGAAAACAATATTGATTATAAAGAGACATGCAGAAAAATAAAATGAAAATTGCTAAGCAAGAAAAATGGGGCAAAGGGAAATTAAGAGAAGGAAGGTAATACAGAGTCAGGAATGAAGTTAGTAACTGAAATAATGCCATCAAGGGTTATAGACTTAGCAAAAAGTGGACTGAAAATTTGGTCTAAGCTTCCTAGGAGCCTGTTCAAAAAGGGAAACACAATCTACCCTTCATGCATCAACTGTGTGTTCTTTTCAAAACAGGAGTTTAATCAGGTCAAACTTTCTCAACATGCTTAAAATCTTCAGTGACTTCCCATCTTCACTTGCACTTCTTCCCTGACCTCACAAAGGGGTCAAGTCCCTTACCCTGTGCCTTAATGACATGATGGAACTCTTATTCAGAGCACACATTGCAGCTTCATTTCAACATTTTTTAATAGGCTAATATATTTTATACATCTCTTGCTTATTAAACTCTAAGTTCCGTGAGGTTAGGAACCGGGTCTCCTCGTGTTCATCGGTGTGTACCTCTGACCTGTCACAGTGTTTGGCATGTAGTAAAAATTCAGTTAGACTTGGTTTAAAAAAAAACATGAGTGAGGGAGAGGCAAGCTTTGTTTCATACTGAAACCTGATAAAAATGTCCTTTTATAGATCCTCATAAAAGAAAGGGTGTGATATGGGAAACACTGCCCTCAAGAACCTCATTAAAATTAAATGTAGGGTGAGAATATTTACTCATAAACATTCTTCACTGCCAAACTGCATGATACCAAGGCATAGTTTCATATAGCAGCTCAATAACAATGCAAAATGATCCAAGGATGAAATTAAAACAGATTAAAGAAAGACTTCATATTCTTCAGCTCATTCATCACAGATATTTTTTACAACCAGCCATAAATATAGAGCATCAAAGAGAGCAAATACTTGGGAGGGTAGATAGTTTTAAACTGACAGCAGAGCCATACCTATAAGAGTCAGTAGAGCTGAGGTAAGCTTGACATTTGCTTATGAAAACTCAGGAGCCCAAGCAAGACGCAGTCTGAATAAGAGTTGGAGCTATGTTTTATATATATACAGCTATAGTTATATATATAGCTATTGTTAATGGTAGATACTTGACATGTCCTCATTGAATGATTGAAATCCTCCTCGCTCCCTCTCCAACGATTTTTTCTTTATCAACCTCTGCTTAGGGAAGCCTATAGTTCCTTGTGCTGAGTGGACTTAAGAGACTGTTGGTTTCTGTGAAAAGGTCTTTGCGCATTCTTTTCTAAAAATACATCCGTTAAAATGCTTCAAGATTTATCTCCTGAAAATTAAAAGGCATAAGCTCTCGTAAGTCTTCTGTGGAGATCCAGATCTAAAACTGCTGATGATCAACAAAAGTAAGTATAAAAATAAATGTAGGGGATTAGATGTTAATCAGAAGAGTAATGTTGGAATGGATATAATGAGTTGCCAAGAAAGCTTTCTCTCAACTGGAAATGAAAACTACATGCCAAACACTGTGACAGGTCAGGGGCACACACTGATGAACACGAGGAGACACGGTCCCTAACCAAGGGCCAAGGATGTCAAGCAAACAAAAATCTTCAGGAAATGTATGGGAGGTAAGACAGTCTCTATTCTTTCAATTTGCTGGAAGGAGAGAAGGAAGCATAGTGACATTACAGAGCAGAATCATTTTACTCTGATACCAATGATAGGTAGTGAACCATGGAGATAATAATTTGGATTTGTTTGTCTATTTTTCTGATTTATATTGTTCCTCCTTCCAAGACTGGTAGCAGTTGGAGGAGGAATGAGTGTGGAGGTGAGAGGTGGGGCCAGAACTATCCTGTAAATTTGATTACTCTCTAAGAAAGTACATAGAAGTATGTACCCAATAAGAATTTCCTGATTATGGCAATGGGGAAATGTGTAGGCTTTGACATGGCTTTTCTGCCAACCTAGTGTTTAAGAAAGGCAGTAAGCCCACGTCCTGAGCCCTTGATCCTGGCTGAATCTTCACCCAGCATGGGCTGCACTGCACACCAGATTTCAGGAAAGCCACCATAGATGTCGATGGAGGGGGGCGGAGAATGTCCACTCATATGTCATCCATATCCTTCACACAGCTTATTGGCTGATTTAGTAGAAAACGGAAATGAATGGTATTTTATACAATCCCAGTCATGATTTTACTCATCTTTGAAATGAGACCAGATATTGTGGTCTGGCTAGTTCAGGGACATCTACATTCAAAGGCACTCGCATGACTTTCCAGATTCTTAGCTTCTGAGAATCTAAATCTGACACTTGGAAGACTATTAATTCTCTGGAAACGAAGGCTACAGCTTGCTAGTTTCTCAGTGTCTGTGATTAGAAGTTCTCTGGAACGCAGCAGCAGCAAGCTAGCAGGGTAACAGGTACAAGGGTGGCAGGACCGAACACGAAGGGCCAAAGTTCTGGATGCTGAACTGAGGTGGTCTCAGGACTGAGTTTGGCACTGAGCCAACGGGTGCCACCAGTGATGTCTTCTCCATTCATGCTGCACGCGGGAGCACAGGGAGGGAGCCACGCACCATGTGATCGGGTTGGAAGGGAAATTTCCCCATTCTTCTGACAACACCATAATTCTGGGAATCGTGTACAATCCAGTGGGTGGAGCGGGAAATCCCAGAATGGGTGATTTAAAATGCTTGACAATATCGAAAACTCAGAGTTTTCTTGTTCTCTAGTGTTGCAGATATCTGTTACACAAGGAGGGCCTCGGGGACCGAAGGCATTTTTGAGACTGCAAAAACACAGCCCAAATGTTTTCTTAGTAGGGTAATTAGAGCTAGAATTAGCCCAGTTTATTGCACTATCAGAAGAGGGTTAGAAGATGCATCCAGGCTAAATGACTGCATGTTAGAGAAGAAAAGTCAAAATGAAATTTAGCAGTAATTAATTAATACAGTAGTTTAATTTTACTAAGGTGTTTGTATTTTTTTTTAAGATTTTATTTATTTGTCAGAGAGAAAGAGAGAGAGAGCACAAGCAGGGGGAGTGGCAGGCAGAGGGGAGAAGCTCCCCACTGAGCAAGGAGCGTGATGCGGGACTCGATCCCAGGACCCTGGGATCATGACCTGAGCCGAAGGCAGACGCTTAACCGACTGAGCCATGCAGGCATCCCAGGTGTTTGTATTTTTAATTATTTACTAAGCTGCGGTTTATAATTAGAATATACAGATCTTCCTCAACTTACAAGGGGTTATCCCAATAAACCCATCATAAGTTGAAAATGTTTTAAGTGGAAAATGGCTTTAACACACCTAACCCGCTCAACATCATAGCTTAGCCTAGCCTTCCTTTTGTGTGCTCAGAACACTTACATTGACCTACAGTTGGGCATCATCATCTCCCGCAAAGCCTACTTTATAATAAAGTCTCAAATGTCTCATGTAATTTGTTGAATGCTGTACTGAGAGCGAAAAACAGAATAGTTGTATGGGTACAGAATGGTTGTTGGTGTATCAGATGTTTAGGCACGTGGCTGACAGGAACCCACTGCTTGCTGCCACCGCCCAGCATCCTACCACATATCGCTAGCTTGGGAAAAGATCAAAATTCAAAATTCAAAGTATGATTTCTACTGAGTGCATATCGCTTTTGCACCATAAAGTCAAAAAATCACAAGTCAAACCATCGCTAAGTCAGGCAGCAGCTGTAAATTATGACATTTTAATAAGGTTTAACTCCCTGACTTAAAACTCTTTAATTATTTCCCGTTACTTTAGGATAAAGAAAATAGCTTCCTAAGTGTCTCCTTGCCATGGCCCTTTCCTGCTCTCCACCCTCATCATCTTGATCAACACAAAAGCCAGAGTGAACTATTTAAATGAGAATTAAATCATGGTACTCATTGCTCAGAACCTGATAAAAGCTTCTTATTTCTTCTTAAAGAGTAAGTCTTACAGTGGCCTAGGAGTTTCTACAAAATTGGACCCCACATACATACTATCTCTCTGATATTGTCTCTTATTGCTCCCCTCTTAATTACTTGGGTCCTACTGGCCACCGTGCTGTTCTTTGAGCGTTGCAATTATGGTCTCACCTCTGGGCCCTTGCACTTGTTTTTCCCTTCGCCTGCTTTTCCTGTAGATATCCCCTTGATTTGCTCTCGTGTACTTACTTTGGGTCCACCACCTCATAAGGACACCTCTCAGCACGCTATATAAATGGTCAGTGGACTTCAACCCTTGTTTTCCTCGTCTGTTTCATTATTCTTCACAATATTAACCACCTCTGATAAACTAGAAATGTACTTACTGTTTACTTCCCTCGCAAGGGTATTCTTCCCTGCCATATGGAGAATACATGGAACAATTCATTCCAGGTTCATAGTAGGCCTTCAGTTGATACTTACTAAAGAATAAATACAACTCACAATGGAAACTACTATGTCAAGCAGGCACAGATTGCTGTCTAAACTTCTATTCTCACCTCACAGGTCTCAATTTCACCTATTCCGGCTTCCTTCAAGTTCTTGGAATACACCATTTTCTTTTTGACCTCAAGATTTCTGACCATACTTTTGTCTATGCTTGGATGCTCTTCCTCAGTTCCTTTCCCTGACTGGTCCCTACTTATCCCTTAGGACTGAGTCTAAATGTGACTTTGTCAGAGACGCTTTTCCTGATCAGCCCCATGTTACTCAATAAAACATCTTATTTGTGTTCATTTGGAAAAAAAAAATATATTAAATGGATAACTGAAGGGAATGTATTTTGACAGAAAAGAACTTAAAGCGGTTCCTTTTTATATCCTAATCACTCATACTTGGATAAAGTGGAGCTGGCTTTTTCTTCCATTCTTTAGCTATGGGAATGACCTGGTGTCATCATGCCATGCATCACTGGGGACCAGATTCCTAAATGAAAATATGCACATTTCATAGGAAAAGACAACAGAATCAGGTTCCTATTTTAGGGACATGCAAGGAGTATTTCAATGTCTAGAGATTCTTTGTCATACCTATTGAAACTAGGAATTATTGAAGGTAAAGTGGAAGAAAGCATTCATGTGGGTGGACTATCTGTCAACAGTTTCTGGGATGCTGTGGCTGACCCCAAGGACTCCTCACTGGGTGGCATTGCTTTTGTGAATTCACCATGGTCCTTGACCTCACAGGTATGAAAACAAGATCTTATAAGTAAACACAAAAATAGACGCTTAGAGACAAATATATCACAATTAGATTAACTTGACACTAACAGGTGAATGAGAAAGCCAGTTAATTAACTTCCAAACAGGGACGAAGGTGCTTCTATTTCCTATTCAAGGTCACAGTTTTTTCCATATATGTGTGTCAGGTAAGACGAATTATCAAATCAAAGGATTGCTCAGTAATTGCAGAATCAGAATAGAATGCGGTCAAAGGTCTTGAGGATGGTTCATCCAGACCTTTCATGAGGTGTGGTGACCAGAAGCTCATGACTTCCCGGTCTCGGTTCTTGTATCCTGAACCGTGCAAGCAACTTGCTACGTGGCTGCTCCCGTTAGATGATCTATGCTGACTGCAGATGTGACAATTTCACTAATTAAGTGATATTCTAGTATGTTCCCAAGGAACTAGAAAACATTTTGCTAAGTGTTGTTTTCGAGTCATTTAATTCTCACAGGACAACCTTATTTCCCTTTTCTCTAAGTACTTGGGGAGGCCTCATTGCTCAATCCTGAAGGCTTGGGACTACATGGAAATAAATTACTCTTACCCCCTCCTAAGGCAATGAAAATGTGTATAACTCACTAGATACTACGGGGTATTTCTAAAAGTTTCTGTTCTATATTAACATTTTTCCAAGTCGGATGGGAAAAATTGCTCAGAAGCCTCTGTATTCGTTCTGAATAACAGCTGGAAGAGAATCCAGGGTACAGTCAGGAAGGCTGAGATACAGATTAGAGCTAAGAGCGTGTGTCGAACACATTCAGCTTTTTCCATAAAAAAAAAAAAGAGAGATTCATTCGATTGTTTCCTTGAAATGGGAAAAGATGAGGCGGTGAAGCATGAGTGTGTGTATGTGTGTGTGAGTGTGCACGTGCACGTGTGTGTATGCATTGTGTGATCGCTTCCCTTCTGACATGTGGGTCACAAGGCACTGTCTCCTTCCCCGTAGTCCTGCTGCCATTCTGGATGAAAATAAACCCCTGGTTCAACAGTATAGACCTTCCTAGCTGAGCCTGACTAGTAATAAATGATAAGGCCTCTTTCAGTGGGTGAAGAGGGAGTCCCTCCTCTGACAGTAGATTTGGCCGAGGAAACAGCTTTCCTATACCTCCTGGTTTAGCTCTAGGCTATTCCTCTTTCAGAGGAATGCTATCACACACAAATGGGCCGAGAAACACTACACAGCGGCTCTGTGTCTGCTCTTGCAAAGGGACAGTGGCAGACCAGGGCATTTTAAAGCCTTTATGCGGTGCCTCCTGAGTCAGACTGAATAGCTCTCAGCTGAAATTGCCAATGGATAAAAGCCCTCTTTAGAAATGGCCCTTTGATGAAAAGTTTTGGAATTCTTAGGATTATAACCCTTCAGCCAAATCCCATTATGTTCTATTTCTTCCTTTGAACTACAGGGAACTACAGAGGTAAAGCCCTTCTAGAGAGAAGGGAGGGGAAGTTTGCTGTGAAGGGGAGAGAAATGACTTAGTGTTTCTATCTTCTATCTTTGCAAAAAAAAAAAAAGTTTAGTTTTTTAACAGAAGTGTCTATGAAATGAAAGCAACCCTCAGGGGAAAAGTTCAGAGGCCGCTGTGATTGGGAACTTGGCTGGGATGGTAGCCTCTCCACGAAAAAGGTGTAGAACAACCTATTGTCACACGCCATAAAAGCTTGGGCCAAGCTCTGAGTTCTAAGATCAGGCAGTCAGCAATTAGACGGTGCTGGAGATGTGTCTCATTGCTCCTCTCAAAGGAACCTTTGCTAATTTTTCCAATTGGGACTACAGGCCCTTTACTGTCCATTTTTTCCCCTTATTTACCATTTTATTAAGCATTTCCTTCAATTCTATCTTCAGAGAGTTTAATAGTCATTAATCGGGTGATTGTCACATTACTGCAAGGAAATTCACTACCAATGTCAACAAGATGCCAAAAGAAGGAAATGGGGGCATGGAGAGGTTAAGTGAATTGCCCAAATTCACTTAAGCCAGTAACCAGATCAGAGGGTGAACACTCTAAGCGTATGATTCCTTGTCTGTGGCGAACCCTGGGGATGGGTGGCCACTTTAAGTTTTTACTTTGAGTGATTTTTTGGGTCACATTTGTTATCCAGTTTTCCTCCATTTCCCAGATGAGTAAGAGTCTTCCAGAGGCTTGTATAATTATCTCTGGAACAGGTGCATTTCCAGTCATCACATTCAGAACAAGGCACATTTTAGAAATTACTGCTGGAGAGAACTAGTATTGCAGAAAAAAATTGCAGACATACAGCTTCAATAGTCTTATACCTCTCTGCATTGCCAAAACTCAGGTAGGTATGCCAAACTCACTCTCGCAAGAAAAGTGCGCACAGAAAACACTTGTGCACACACATTAAAAATCACACACACACTCACACACACAACTCCTTCATCCATTAGGTCACTGATGTCTTGACTTCAATTACACTGAGTTAATAGATTATGGGAAGATTCTGATATTAAGTTGAAACACAAAACTAGATATTTTAGTTCCCAAACCCAGCAGTTTGTAATATTTTCAATAATATACTGCAAAGAAAATTCATCTTCCAGATCTTTTTTTCTCAGCCCCCTTTTCTTCCTTTGGGAATCATGACATGAGTTCACGGAGTAAGAGGTGGCCAATAAATAACAGTTCCACAACACTTATAAATATTACCGGTCAATGAAATCTTTTAAAGGAAAAAAAAGTTGAGCTCTCCGAAGATGCTTTGCCTATTTTTAATTCAGGCAGAAAAAATGGACAAGGAATTATAAGAGTTGCAAGATCTTCAGTAAACCAAAAATGGTACCATCTTAAAATCTTTTTAACTTTCCAACTCTCCTGACTTATTGGTTCTCAGAATAACTCCTGGAAAGGATTAAATAAAACAGGCTTAAAAATGAAATTTGGAATTAAACCTATTCAAGTGGGAGAAAAAAAATTAGAATAGAAAATAAGTTTATTGTATTTTATCTAAAAATAAGCATGAGCTGAGAACATGAGCCTGAGATAAAGTGGTGGATAAGAACTAAATTAATCTAAGCTAGCTTCTGGATATGGCCCTTATTTGAGAACTAAAGGTAAGTAGTGGCTTCCCAGCAGATGGAAAGAAGGAGTGGAGTGGATGGAGAAGAGGAAGCAGCATGTCTGAAAATCAGAAGAAAGAGTAACACAAAATGGAAGACATTCAGTGTAGCTGGTCTACTGGGTGTTAAATAGAAGGGTGGAGAGAGAGCTAAAAAGAGCAAGATAGGATTAAAAGGGAGGCAGGAGCCAGACCCAGAACCACAAAGTGCTCTAGTCACGGCGAATGAGTTGACTGGGATGTTACCGTGTCTTGTTTTAACTCAGCAAACTGATCACAAACATTTACTTTTTGATTTATTAAAAAAATTCAAATATCTTAATCCATATATAGAAATACATATGAGTTGATTAGTATGTAATTTCATTTGTTCAACAAATATTTGTTAGCTGTGCACTATGTGCTTGACACGGATTTAGACCCAAGAGATAAAGCAGGATATAAGACACGAAAGATCTTTGTCTCATGAACTGTCTTTGTATGTGTGAGTGTGTTCATGTGTGCATTTGTTTGATGTTTATCCCAACCATGGGCTCTAAAATGTTACACTGCATTATATTTACTGAGAACCCAACACTCAAATGCAATCATAAGGATATATTATTTACCCATCTCAACTGTACATCGTCCAAAGAAAAAAATAAACCTAAAACAGGGAAATACCATAGGAATAATTATGCTGTATCGGCGAGTGATTTGGGGAAAAATGAACAAGATAGACAAAGGAGACAAAGCAAGCTGAGTGATGAATGAGATGATATTAAAATTTCTGGCAGAGAACATAGGTCATGCTAAACACAGAAAGGAGAGATTCATTTTGGTACATAAAAATGTGGCATCTCCATTCATGGGAACTACTCCCTGCATTTGCTCTATTACAAAGCTATTAACTTCTATTAAAATAAAAATTAAATTCTCAAGCTGAAAGAAGCTTATGGAATTAATTATGATGATATGTGAAGGGAAGAGAGGGGGTGTTTCCATGGGGCTGCAAATGTATGAGAGAAAATGAATAGAATGGAAGAAACCTTTCCATTTGGGGTTTGTAAAAGACTTTCCGGGAGGAATTATTCAGATATTTTAAAGATGGGGTAAGTTTGGTTTTTACATATAAAATAAGTTTCCTCAGGTAATTTCATGTAAATTGTAAAAATAACCTTCCCACAATTCTTTGGGTGTTTCCAACAGGACACCCTCCCTACGGGGATTTGTGAGCTGGGTGTGGAAATTTTTCTGATGGAATGATCCCAGAGGATCATGCTTCACAATGAAATGAAAATGAACCCTCTAAGTGGCTTTCAATCAAACAAGAAAAAAATGAAGCAAAAATGTGTGACACAAAGTATTATAGATAGCACTCGGAGATTTTCAAAACGAACTCTAAACTCAAATCATCAAGGGCAACATATGAATGCTGATTATAAGAATTTGTTTCCTTTATCCATAGTCACACATTCACTGGCTTCTCCTTCACTCTGCTCCTTGTTTATTTGTTTGCCAGAAAGACAGATCAACTAATCATAAACAATGGGGGAAATGGCAGTTTAAAAGCAATAAAGTAAAAAAAAAAAATCGTGAAAAGAGAAATTGAAATCAAAAGATGAATGTTTATAATATAGAGCAGGGCAGGGGGTAATCCAGGCAGACTCGATCAGACACAGGGCAATGAGAGTGACTTTATTAAAGTCTTCAAAAAGTCTTTGGGGCCTTAGACACAAAGAAGCCACCAGAGGCCTAAATGTGTTATATGTCATGACTCTAGAATTGAGTCTCACACCAATCTGCTGTGGCTTATTAACAACACAGACATTGGCCCAATTGTCATGCAGTTTCGCTGAAGAGTATATAAAACTCTCATGTGACACACAATACATGAAAATGGTACGATAGCGATGTTCAAATCATACCACATACATGATAATCCCTACTCCCAGGAACATTAATTTTGCAAGTACTTTTTAAAGATGAATTTAATTTTCATGACTTAGTAAGAAACATAAAACCTTAATAACATGTAAGAATGTTCAAGCTTCTCACAAGATAGACTTCAAGTATGAGCAAAAATTACTCAAGGTTTTAGGACGCTTCTCCAAACCTTAGAACAAACACCCCATGAGATCTTTAATGTCATTACAAAGCAAAAAAGTCTAAGTTTATAAGTTCTCATCTGAAACACCCTAACGCAGTGAAGTACGTGCTGGTTGATTTATCCCTTCTGGAAGAATGAAAGGTTGCGTTGGACCCGGTGAGATTTTAACCTGTGATCCTAGAGAATCTTCCAGAGCTTCAAACCTCAAGTTTGATGTGTAACCTACTGGTTTAAAGGGACCTACATATAGGTACTGGAGAGTCTGACATAGTGGGTGGGTACATCAGACATGAGAAAGAGCAATTTAGTCAGCAAGACACCTATATTCCCTGTTCTAATCATAAAAAGAAAAGATGATCTTTCCAAGAGTTACCACAAGAATTTCGATACGCACTGAGTGAGAGCAAATCACGTTGCTGGAATTTTCCCTTATGGAACTTCAGCCCCAATTTAGAAAAGAATCTCAATTATTTTGAGATTATTTCTGTTATTAGTAAAATGTTTGAGATGTACATTATGCTCAAATTCGTGTGATGTTATTGTTGAACATACATCATTCTTGAGTTCAAAGTACAATGAACTTATTTATCTTGATTTAATTAATATTCCCCAGAATCATACTTCATTATTATATGGATTCAGGCAGATAAATTACATTCCCTGAAATACAGACCAGCATACTAAATGACACTTGATGAACTGTGATAGCATTGGTTCTTATTAAGGGGAACTATTACAAATCACGTCCCCGCCTGTCACTACTCCACATACCTGTTTCACCAAGAGGTCCAAATCCCAGCCAGTAGAATAGACTTTCCTATTTCCTTCCTTTCCTGGAGGCTGTTTCTGAGCCAAGCTTCTCTGAATATAATATTGTTCACGTTTTATGCTTTTATGTTATTTTCTTCTGTGAAAGGGGGCGAGAGAGAGGAGGATGGGGTGGAAGGTAGTTTCAGAAGGTAAAAAAATAAGATCAATCTTTTTGGACTATGATATAAATATAAATCTCAGTATAACCAAGTTTTTCTAATCAGAAATAGTATCAATTTTTGTGACTATTTACTCGTTAAATTTGATTTTTTTCAGCCACTATTACCAATTTCTGCCCAAATGATTAAATTTGCTTTGGAGTTAATCCAATTTGGATTTGCCAAAGCAAACAGAAAGCTTAAAAAAAAAAAAGCAGACAGCTTAAAAAAAAATCTATGTAACATATAAAATCTAAATATTTTCTTTTTTCAAAATCATCTTGTCTTTATTTTTCTTCCCTTCTTATCTGTTCTTTTACCATCTTACTCTCCTTCCCAAGAAAATGAGTCTACTTTTAAAATTACGGTTTTTATATTGCAATATTAATACCAGGAATAAAAAAAAGAAAATTTTACTAACATTTAATATGTATAATGTCCTCTCATTTCCCCAACTCTCCCTACAAGATGGAATTGAGTGAGTCTCAAAAAAGAACATTTGACACATCTATACAATTCATTGAAAGAACATTTTGATAGAAGTTGCCACTTTGCATGTTGGCTGATTTCACTGCCTAGTGACAAGATGTACCACTTAAGATGCATATTGGGAAAATAAAATTCTTTTTCCTATGCCTGTGACTGCATATTATTTACTGTACTGAGGACTGACAGATTAAATACAGGATGCTCAGTTACATTTGAATTTTAGATAAAGAAGAAACATTTCTAGTATATATGCGTGTGTCAAATATTGCATGGGACATACACTAAAAATTAGCATTTATAACTTGAAATTCAAATTTAACTGAGTGTCCTATACTTTTATTTGCTAAATCTAGTAAACCTCACTGCATGCAAAGATGAAATAAAAAGTTCTGAATGACCTGCAATGTGAGCAATTTTATTTTTGATAGTGCAGGTTTTTGTGGATTTGCCATCTATAATTTTAAAAAACTGTTTCTTGAGACTTTGATTAAACAAATTGTTTTTAACTATTGATACTTATCTTGGTGACTATGCAGGTATGGGTGTTTCTTCTGTAAATCTTAAAGATTGTCATTTTGATCCTGTATCCATGTAAAACTCAAAGTTTGGTAAGACTCAAATTTACATTGTAATGGTACTGGGCCAGACATAGCTATTATCATAGAAAATGTGTTCAGACTGCAAAGAGTGCGAATTTCTCAAAACTTCTCCTTGGCTCTTCCAAGCCAAGGAGACCAAAATAGGAATTTTGTTGGAAAGGAAGGGATGTGTCCTCAATCACAAACCTTAGAAACAGGCTGCAACTGAGAGTTAGCAGCCTACCCCTGTAGCCTGTGGTTGGCATCTTTACCCTTCCCAGTGTTGGCTTCAGTCTTTTCCATGCAGATTCTTCTTGGCTCTTCACTCTGCATGGTAAAACAGGGGCACCTCCAAATACTAGCTTTACATGTACATATGTACCCACAAACAAAGCTTTCATCTCATTTCCAATTCTCTAGTAAAAAATATCACTGTCTCAACATGGAACAGATGAACACCTCTGTGTTAATAAGCTAAGATCAGGGGTGGTGTTATCCAGTATATGGCCAACTGATGGTGGCTTACCCTTGGCTGGAGAGTAGCACCTGTAAAAAGAAAAAAAAAAAAAATCTAGCCATTAGTGTCTGGGCTAGGAAGATACCCTGATATGTGCCAATTACAAGTACTAAATAAGAAGTTCTTTTTTGTTTCTGAAAATTTTTATTTATTTATTTATTTATTTATTTATTTATTTGAGAGAGAGAGCATGCAATTGAGGGGAGAAGCCGAGGTAGAGGGACAAGCAGACTCTGCACTGAGCATAGTACCCAATGTGGGGCTTCATCCCAGGACCCTGAGATCACAACCTGAGCTGAAACAAGAGTTGCAAGCTTAACTGAATGAGCCACCGAGGCACCCCAAGGAAGAGAATTTCTTAAGTAAAAGATTCAAAATGAATTTTACAGCATAGGATGAGATCAGGCTTGGGTCAGTTGATGGAGTTTACTGAGAATATGGGAATAAAGCTACATCAAGTACAGGTGAAGACAAAACCAAGGAAAACTTGGTCTTACACAAGAAATGTCAAACTAAAACTTCACTTTAAACGATTTGTTTTTATAATTTTGAGAAAAAAAACCCAAACATGTAGGAAATACTTAATATGGGAAAAACACTGCGTTAATTGCTCTGAAGTTGTTTTAAAAACGGGAGTGTGGGAGGGTAGTACATGGACTTTCTATTTTTAAGTTTGGGTATTTATTCACGGCAGTATTGATTGGAAAGGTTGAGTTTGTTCAATACAACACTAATCTAACGATAGTTTTCTTTAATATTTTTTAGAAGAAAACCTAGCTATTAATTCGTTAGTTTGTTTAGAAGTAAAACGCAATAGTTTTATTTCATTAAACTTTGGTGGGAGATTTTTGGCACTTTTAGATCCAGCAGTCACTTGAAGTTACTATTTAAAATCTTAAAGAGTCTGTTCTCTCTGATGCCTTCTACTTCTTATAGGAGCTTTCATTAATAACAGCCAAAGGCAACTATAGCAGTTAAAGGAAAGATAAATTGAAATGAAATTTTTAAGGTAACACTAACTACTCTTGAAATAAATGTTGGGTTTGTGGAGGCAAACAGAATATACTTCATGATAATCGTGTGCCAGACACTGTTCTGGCACTTGATGCTTTAGGACACTAAAATTCCGGGATACCGCATTTTATTGCTCCTCTCTTTACTGCACTTCTCAGATATTGAAATTTTTTTTACAAACTGAAGGTTTGTGGCCACCCTCTTTGCATGGAGCAAGTCTATCGGCACCATTTTTCCAACAGCATTTGCTCACTTTGCGTCCTCTGTGTCACATTTTAGTAATGCTCACAATACTTCAAACTTTTTCATTATTATTATATTTGAATTGCTGCAATCTCATGATAAAACTTTAAGGGATGAGGAATTGCTTCTGGTGAATAAGCAGAGAAAGTGGTTTCTTAAGAAGGAATCTAGGCCTGGTGAAGATGCTGTGAAGATTGTTGAAATGACAACAAAGGATTTGGAATATTGCATAAACTTAGTCAATAACGCAGCAGCAGGGTTTGAGAGGATTACTCCAATTTTGAAAGCGAGGTTCTGTTGTGGGTAAAATGCTATCAAACAGCCTCACATGCTACAGAGAATTGTTCCTAAAAGAGTCGATCCATGTGGCAAACTTCATTGCTGTCTCATTTTAAGAAAAGGCCAGAATCAGGGATTAAGCAGTGCACTTGTCGTGGTGAGCGCCGGGTGTTGTACGGGATTGTTGAATCACTATATCGTACACCTGAAACTAATAGAACACTGTATGTTAACTAACTGGAGTTGAAACAGAAACAATTGAAAAAAAGACATTGCTACACGCGCCCCAAACCTTCAGCAGTCGCCATCCGCATCAGTCAGCAGCCGCCAACATCAAGACCCTCCCCCAGCAGAGATTATGACTTGCTAAAACCTCAGATGGTAGTTAGCATTTTTTAGCAGTAAAGTATTAAGGTACATACATGGTTCTTTTAGACAAAATGCTATTTCCCGCTTATGAGACTAGAGTCCTGTGTAAACATAACTTTTACACGCACTCGGGAAACCAAAACAATTCACTGGACTTGCTTTATTGCAATGTTCACTTTATGTGGTGGTCTTGGAACCGAATTTGCAATATCTCAGAGGTATGCCCTTGTGACCTTAAATATTAACTCATTTAAACCTCAAAACAATGTTTTGAGGTAAAGGCTGTTATCATTCTAATTGTACAGGTAGAGAAACTGAGGCACAGAGAAGTTAGGAGATTTTCCATGGACACAAGTGTTGGAACCAAAGTCCGATTCTAGGCAGCGTAGCGGTGGTCTGTGCTTCCTACCACTATTGCATATGCTCACACTCAACTGCGGCGTTAGCACATTGATGAAACCATCAACACAATATTTTGAAAAATCAGTAGCTAAGTATTAATATGGTTGTTCATCCTTCAAAATAGGCATTAGGCTTATTTGTTTTAAATATCTGATGTATTCATATTTATGACCTATTTCCCCTTTTATGTTCTTTTACTTTTAAATAAATATTTATTATATTCAACAAAGTGTAGCATGGAAAAAAAATTCTGAAAACACTGAATAATTCTGGATGAGTATGTTCAAAATTAGTTCTTAAGAAATCATACAAGGGAAAGGTATAAATAATTTCCAAAGTCCTCACAATCATTTACCTAAAATAAAGATTAGAGAAATATTATATTATAGCAGGTTAATGGCACTCTTATAAAAGATGTTTTCTCAATTTGATTTCTCCTTAATTAAGGGCTGGTGATATTTATGCTAATAAAAGTATCTGGTATATGACTGGGAGATTCTTTTTAACATGAAAAATTATACAGCCTGACAGTGTTCCAAGAAATAATCGCTTTAATAATGATAGAAAAAAAGCCTGGTTATTAAAAGTAGCATAAAATAAAACTGTTCTTTATTTTGGCAGCAGCCTCAAAATCATCAATTATATTTCAAATTCACTCTAAGTTATAAAACTATCTTGGACTAAGTTTGTCTGTGTCATTACATAATTTCTATAAACTTTAAGCCCCCTTTCCACCTCCCCCAAGCTTTAATAAAACAGGCAAATATACATCTCAATGGCAGATTAAGGCTTTTTGGTAGCTAAGCCTAATTAAAATGGCAACATTCCAATGGTTTCTTTACCAGGGAGCAAGGACATCTGTAAGGGATAAAAAGATACCAAGCATTTTGATGCATTTGTTTCCAGTGTTTAAATGTGGCAACAGAAAACACGGATTGATATTGGCTAAGCTACAAGCAACATTTGAGTTAGATGTTTAAAAAGAGCACAAGAAATCAAAGCAGTTAAAGGAATTTTTATTTTAGGTTGTTTTTTTGCCTGCTATTTCTGCCCATTTGCATAGAATTCCCCGAAATGTGTCCCAGCGTATTACAGTCCCCTCGTGGAAATTTCTTATACAGAGAGAAGTTCTCCAGGAAAGGAACTGGTTCAACTTTAATTAACCCAGCATTTCTCAAACTCACTGACCATGAAATACTTTTCTTTTTTTTTTTCCTCCTTCCCAGCATCAACTTCATTCCCCTTTGAACATCGTTTGGGAAAAGTTGATCTAGCTTACCACTCCATGGCATTTTAGAATGTCATTATTAGTCTCAAATGTTTTAAGTGCTTTTTGTGCCCTGAAATCATTTCATGGTGGCCGTATATATTCGATGTATTAAGGTGCCAATCCAAGTCCCAAGAGAGAGATGTGCTGAGAGAGGAAATAGAACTTTCCATGCCACTGAGAGGAAATGTCATGGCACTTAGAAAAGCTGCTCGTTTGTGTTACACTGACCTGTGTAAATTCCCTGCTCCCAAATCTCCAATTATTGACTGAAAACATTTTGAGGCTCCAGATCACACTAGTAAGGATTCATTTCATAGCTCTCTTAATACAGAGCAATATACCCAGAATAGAGGAATCTGCCAATGAATATTTGCTGAATCAAATTAAAGAACTCAGATTTCCTCAGCCTATTTGTCATTCTGTAGCTCCTAAACCCTTGGAATTATTATACTAGCTAAAAATTGGCCCTGACTTTTTTTTTTTTTTTTAACTTTGCGTTTGTGATGAGTTTAGCAACAGGTGAACTAACTGTGAACTCTAGTACACGATGAGTTTGGTGGTAAACATAAGTCTAGCATTTTATAGTTCATAATTTGATTCATATACATAGTGAAATGGAAGAAGCTAACTGTACTTTTTCTGATGTTTTTATTCATTTTTAGATTTTATTTTATGAAGAATGAGACATGCATTTTTCAAATGACTATTATCAACTGGGTGCGTAGATTTTCTTCTAATTTCATCATTTTAAAAACCCAAGGATTTTAAAACCATGTGAGAAAGATATGGAGGCACTGCTTGGAGTCATTTCCATTTCAAATGAACAAACTTCACTTAAAAATATTGTGAGCAGACATTTGTTTTTTCTCGGGTTACGGTTCTCACTTGCTGTGTGGCACAAGATGAACAGAAAGAAGGTTAGAAGTGCAGGATTTTTGGGGAAAAGGCTTTCTTTCACACATAGTGTAGCTTGTGCCTCAAGCTACTTAAATTCTGTTCTGACATGCAGATAATGAACATGTCCTTTAATGTAGTCATATTCCTTTTCTTGCAGAAACTTTTATTCTAGACACCATTCCCTGAAAATACAAATGAAACTCAGCATTCATTCAATGCTGAAGGGAAAAAAAAGTTATTTAGTAAAATAATCTAAAATTTGTCACCGATTTACTAGCACCTGATATTTTTGACATATCTTAACTGTTAAAATAGCCTGACATTTTCTACATAACTCCAACCTTAAAGCAGCTTAGCAGGACAAAAGTCTAAGCTTCAACTAAGTACCCCGAGTGAAAACTACTCCACCAAGTGTTCTGAGCAGCTGCCAGGTTAGTGGCAACACTTCTAGTCAGACTTGTTAAATATTTTAGGTTTGAAATTTCAAAATTTCACAAATTATCCACTTTCAGATGAAAAATTTAGTTACAATTTTTTCTTTTATTTAGGCACATAATTTTCATTATTTTGACTTTTTTGTACAAACAATTTTACTTATATGGTGAATAAAATCACAATGCATTAGAAATTTTTTTACACTGGCATTTATATACCAAAGTATAATAATTAGCTTTTGGTTAAGGAAATAAAAAACACTCTAGGTATGTTAAGCAGAAAAGGATTTAGTAAGGGGATTAGTATTGTAAAGATTCAGGAGAGCCTGTCTACCTTCCACCTTCCTCCTCTAAAAGGTATCAGGCAAGGGCAGTGATGTTACCTGCTGGAGGATGGTATCATGGAACAGGAAGTTAGGGTCATCTGATGGTAACCAGTAATGACGGTCTGCAGGAAGTTCCCATGAGGACAGCAGGTTGGGGCAGGATGGCAGGAATGACCCAGAGGCAGTCAGTACAGGCAGTCTACAAAAAGTTGATGTGTTGGGGTAAGGCAGTAAGTCACCCCGGGCTATGATTAGCTGCATTAAGGGAACTGAGCGCCTAGGCAAGTGTATTAAGCATAGTGGGAGCAGGTTTCTCACTGAAGGAGAAGGTACAAATATAGAAATGAGGAAAGCTGAAATAAACCCTGTGGCATTAATCTGAAATTGGAGTTACGGTATAAATTCACGATTTTCAAGATACACAGATAGATGATCAACAGATAGATAATGGCTAGATGATAGATGTGTAAAAACATACAGAAGGGTATGAGTATGTGAGTGGCTAGTGTGTGGTGTGGGTGTGCATACATTTGCATATATATATATATATATATATATATATATATATATATATATATCTACTTCCAAGTTCTGTCCAATGAGAGGTTTTCTGGATGCAGCAACACCCCAGTGGTAATGACCACATTGGTTTAAACAACATAAGTGAGTAACAAAATACTCAGAGAATGAACAAGTTTTGAAGGCAAGTTTTGAAGGCAAATTGGACAAAGAAACATATTCGAAAGGGCTCCCACTGGCCAAATATAAGAAATAGAAGCATCAGGGCGCCTGGATGGCTCAGTCGTTAAGTGTCTGCCTTCGGCTCAGGTCATGATCCCAGGGTCCTGGGATCGAGTCCCGCATCAGGCTCCCTGCTCAGCGGGAGGCCTGCTTCTCCCTCTCCCACTCCCCCTGCTTGTGTTCCTGCTCTCGCTATCTCTCTCTCTGTCAAATAAATAAAATCTTAAAAAAAAAAAGAAAGAAAGAAAGAAATAGAAGCATCAAAGAAAATGATAGGAATGCACTTTAACCCACTGAATAAAATAGAGAATCTCGAATCCGTATCGATAAATAAACAGAGAGAAGAAAAAGCTGTCCCTTATAGTAATATCAACCAATAAATGTAGACAAATGATTCAATTAGTAAAATCACCATTTTAATTAAGAAATATCAATGAATACTACAACTACTGGGTGCAAGTGGAATGAGAAAAAGACTATTAATCTAATCTCAAATATTTCTACAGAACACATTTATTATTAGCAAAGCAAAAATTTAAAAAAAAAAAATTAGAGCAGAGACTCCTGGTATTCAAAATTTTAATCTAGTGATCAAATTTAAACCACCAGTAATGGGACAAATCAACATTGTGTGCTACCAGATAGGATGTAATGAGAAGAACACTGCATCACTTCTGTGTTATTCCTGCCCCAAATCTAGAACCTAGGTCTAATCATGAAGAAACATCAGACAAAACTATTTGAGGAACATTCTACAAAATTGCTGTCCTATAGTCTTCAAAAACATCAAGTGCATAAAAATGAAAGACTGAGGCTCTTCTCCGGATTTAAAGAGACTAAAAAGACAATCAGACGCAAGCATAATCCTCTTGCCATAAAAGAAATTAGTGAGGTTATTGGTGAAGCTTGAATGGGACTTCTAGCTGAAGAGTATAGAGGAGTTTGCTATAATATTTTCACAACTTTCTGGAACTTTGAAAGCGGTTCAAAATAGAAATTTAAAACAAAAGGGTGCCTGGGTGGCTCAGTTGGTTAAGCGACTGCCTTCGGCTCAGGTCATGATCCTGGAGTCCCTGGATCGAGTCCCGCATCGGGCTCCCTGCTCGGCAGGGAGCCTGCTTCTCCCTCTGACCCTCCCCCCTCTCATGTGCTCTCTCTCTCATTCTCTCTGTCTCAAATAAATAAATAAAAATCTTTAAAAAATATATATAAAAAAAAAGAAATTTAAAACAAAAAGCCCTAGAATGACTGAAGAGTAGAAGCCAAGTGAAGACGATGATAATGTTCAATTTGCAACTAAGCAATTTAAAGAGTTGGAAAGCTGTTGTAAAACTCCACATGTGAAAATTCCCACATCTGTCAACTACCGTCAGAGAAGCCTATGTAATATGGCTTCTGACTGTGCTCTTCCTTCCAAATCTCTCATGAGTGATCCTCTTTAGAAGAACTAACTGGAACACTGCTGGCAAGGGCTTTTGGGAACTGTAGTTCCCAGACTTTAAAGTTCTGTATAGAAAGTGGATAATGTCAACAATCGGGTATGCAAAGCATCGCAGATCAATTCAGTTAGCACAAGGTTGACTGCTTTTTGTCATTTATTAATAAACATAGGTTTGCGGTTTGAAGGTAAACTCGTCTACTTTTTAAGTGAATTTGCACATTTATTTATTGTTCAATATGTTTCTTTAGTTTGGATTTGCTTTTTTTTTTTTTGTATGCACCTAGTAAAGAGCAGTCTCAGTTACAGGTGCTAGGGATTTAATGGTCAACAAGCCAAAGAAGGTTTGGGGTCTCTTCCAGTCTATAGCTTCTATGGGGCCTGGAGAGACAGTAAGCAAGTTAGTGAAAAACAGACATAAACCAGACAGGTACTAGTTATGAAATACCTAGGGTCCTGTGACAGTACCTGGGAATGAGGGAGCACTCTGTGCGGAAGGGTGAGAATGAGTCATTGACATGAGACCTTGGAGGAATGGCATTCTGGGCAGATGGAGCTGCCAATACGAGATCCCGGAAGTAGGAGGGATGAAGTGGCAGCTGGAAAGAAATGTGTGGTGCTAAGGAGTCTGGATACTTCTCTAAGTGCAAAGATAAGGTAATTAAGCAGAAAAGTGGCATGATGGGATCTTTATTTTAAAATTGTAATTCTGGCAACTTTATAGACAAAAGAGCATCAGCGGTTGGGAGAAAGGTACAAGCAGGGAGGAGGGGCCAGTGGGTTGTTTTACAAGATGAAATAAGAAATGACAGTAGGCTCCAGAGATGCAGTAAAGTGAAGAGAAGGGAGATATGTTTTGGAGGTAGGACTGGCAGGACACTCTTTCCTTTCCTTGTATTATGTACGCAATATTTTTTGATTGCTTGATTGGTTGGTTGGGTAGTTCAGAAAAACATTCTGTATGCTTCAACATGGATAAAGCCCCCAAATAGGATGATTAAAATTTTAAGGCTAATGTAATGAACAATTGTTTTTGTCTACACAGAATCCCGTCACCATCATTGGGAAGAGAAGTCAATTTTCGTTTACTTTGGTTTACATTACTTTCCCTTTCCTTTCCTGTAACACGTAGCCCTGGTGCAACCATCAATCACTTTATTTCTATCTCCCCCACCACTGAATGAGCCTGGGACCCAATCTAGCCCAGTCAGTCTTTTGTCTCCCAGGACATGATTGAGTAATGATACAGGGATGGTGGGGAAGTGGAGCTAAGTTTTTCTAATAGAATTGTTCAAACAGACTCTCAGTGAGTTCCCAACACCCTCTGAGATACTGTAACTCCTGATCTATCTTTGGCCAGGTGTATCAGGTTTTTTTGAGTGTATGAGTTTTTCAGTGCAGTGTCCTTCCAATAAATTCCTTCTAAATTTACTCATCCAGACTCAACTTCTGTTGCTTATAACTGAAGAATCCTGACCCATGTAGTAATTTTCCAGTGTTTAGCTACTTTTAATTTGGCGGGTAGTGTAGCAATTGTCAATTTGAAAAAACAAAATAGATGGGGTGCCTGGGTGGCTCAGTTGGTTAAACATACACAACTCTTGGTTTCAGCTCAGGTCATGATCTCAGGGTCGTGAGATCGAGACCTGCATTGGGCTCTGCGCTCAGTGTGGAGTTGGCTTGATTCTCTCTCTCCCTCTCCCTTTGTCCCTCCCCCCGCTTGTACACTCACTCTCTATAAATAAATAAAATCTTTAAACAAAATAAAAAACAAAAAAAGGAAAATAGAAAAATAAAGGGATTTAACTGTAACTTTTAAAACAGCGCTTTCACCTAACTTCACCTCTAAAAAAAAATTCCGTCTAATCCCTGTATTATCAAAACATATACATAGTAATACAGAAGACCTTATGAGAAGCAGCAATTTTTTGCCCCACCTCTCTCCACCTGCAGCTCTACTCCTCAGAGGTAAACTCTTTTAGTCATTTCTGGTTTTAGATTTCTGGTTGTTTTCTTATTTTTACATAACTTGCTAATTCTATTGTCCCTGATTTTTTAAACTATAAATATCAGCTATCACATTCCTATTATGGCATATAAAAATTATTTGCATTAGCACTTTCAGTTTTCACTATATTTTAAAACTATATACTTACAAAAAATAAAAATAAATTAAAAAATAAAACTATGTACTTATATTATTTTTACTTATTTCAGTCAACTAAACAGAGAAATATCTTGATTGCCCATAATATAAAATGAGGATTTCATTATCCCTAAATTTCCCTTCAACTCAGTATCTGTCATCTGTTTATGTACTTTTGCATTTTTGAGGGTGGTGAATTTTACATTTATCAGTAAACTTACGGTTATTGAATTTTGCCCATAAATTGAAAGTTGAAAAATCAATGTACAGCATTTTCATTATTATGACCCTTCCCTTGCTCCATCCCTCCCTCCCTTTCTTCCTTTCCCAAGTTCTTAAATAGCATTTTTCCTTTGTGCTAAACACTGTTCTAGGTATTGGGGTACAGTGGTAAATATTGTTTATGACATCAATAGTGACATGCATTATGTCTATACTATCTAATATTTTTAATTTTCCTGAAGTTTCTGATCCTTTTACCTACCCACAGCAACTCTTTTTTGTTTTGTTTTTGTTTTATTATTTATCATGTCCTTAGGTGTGCAAACACTCTCAGTTTATTAACCGCTCCTCCCCGTTGCCTCAATTTGTTTCTCCATGGACACGGTTCCCCAGAAGCCCTCCACCTTCTTGCACGAACCCAAGACTGTTAGCTATTTATCATCCTGGGATATCCCTAGTCAGTCTGCTGATTTAGATATGCCTCTTATTGGACCCATGGCTTGGTTCTTTATTTAATCTCTTACTACACTGTAGCACATTTTTCATTAACTTACTCAGAAAGTATCACGGAACACAAGACACAAGTGTCTAAAAAGTCTTTGGTACCTATACGTGATTTGAAGATTTGTTTCAATATAGAATTTCCAGGTTTAAAATGATTTTTCCTCCTAATTTTAAAGGCATTTCTCCAATATTTTCTGGCATCTGCTATTGCTAATAATGTCTGATATCAGTCTCATTTTTGCCTTTTTTTTTTTTTTTAAAAGATATCTTTTCTTTCCCTTCCTTTCTTCCTTCTTCTTTCTGGAAATTTTCAGAGGTTTCTCTATTTTGGGCATCCTGAAATTTTATAGTGATGTATTTAGTTTATTTTTAAATTATTTATTTTATTAATGATTTACTGTTATAATTTTTCCCATGATCAATATTCTCTGGGCACATGTGTTCCTTCTCTTTGTGGAGTTTTATTCAATATTTGTATGATAATTAAATTTCTCCTATTTTTTTTTTTTTCCACATTCCGGAACTCTTCATACTTGGATACTAGGTCTATGGGTAGAACAACTATATCTCTCTATTTCCCATTATCTTTTTATTTTAAATTTTAATTGATTTTCCTGACTGTATTTTTGCAGTTTTACGGAGTTAGCAAGTTAGTCACAATTTTAATTTCTAAGGGTTGTCTTTGTCTTGTGTGTCCATTTTCATAGCATCTTATTTTTATTGTATGGATCTAATACCTTGACTTTCTCAGAATATGCTAGAGATTTCCTTTCTACATTTCCTTTCTGAGGGAGAATTTTAGCACAAGAAAATTCTGCTTCCTTTGAATTACATTCTCTTATTTTTATCTTGGTCTTTCTTTATGCTACAGGTTTTCTTCACATGACTGGCAGTTCTGGTTAAATAAATGCCTATTTAAGTACAAAGCCACTGTGAGGTGGTTTGGAAATCCTGTGCACACTGGTGTGGTTTGTCCACTGGCACGATGCACTGATAGGGCTGTGGGCAGAGATGTGCTCCTAAGCCTGCAATTCCCGGAGTACTTTGCTATCCGACTAGTCAGCTATGATGAGTATTCATCTTCCCCACACAAACTGTGTGACTGTATGTATGTATGCGTGTCTGTGTGTGCATGAGCGCACATAAACGTGTGTATGTGTGTGTATGTGTGTGTGTGTGAGAGAGAGAGAGACAGACAGACAGACCTGTAGGGGAAAAAGGTAAAAGACTCATTTGTTCTATAAACTGATCTTTAATTAAGCCTCCATCCAGCCCCAACTCCCACTCCTGCCCTCTCTCCTTTCCAGAGGCCACCCCGGGTCGGAAGCTCCTGGGGTCCTGGGCATCTGCTGGGCAGCAGGTCGGACTCCACTGCAGCTCCTGAGTGTGCTCCAGGCTTCCGCCCACCCCTCCCCTCTCTGCTCCATCAGCCTCCCACCTTCCTGAAATAGATTAAAAATTCCCCTCAGTTGCTTTGTGTTCTTTTTGTTGTGGTGGGATAGTATCTTTTAACAGTCCTTCACTGGCACTGTAACAGAGACGTGGGTAAATGAGAAGACGCTCTACTCACCTGCATTCGCTTCCCAAAGTGGAAGTTAACTGCTGGTACTTTTTAATTATGCTGAAGAAGTATAATTTTGTTCAGTTCTGTAGGTGAAAGGGCATTTATTAATGTTAATTATAGTTTATATTTCAAATTTTCTATATAGGTAATTTTGAAAATTCCTTAGTGACTTAATATTTAAAAATCGTATAAAATCCATGACTCTTAGGCATGGATTTAACTACTACAAGCAACACCTAATGTTTTTTATTTTGCATTTTAGAATGCTGCATTCTGTCTGACTCTTAAGCCAATTTGCCCATACAGACAAGTAATCAGAGATAAAAACACTTAAGAACAGCAGAAAGTCAGTCACTCTGGGGAGCATGTACGAAAAAGAAATTCCCCAACAAACCTCTTCTCCTATTTCATTGGACCCACAAACCCCTTGTCACATCATAGGTCTACCCCTAACCTATGAGGGCTGCCCCGGCTCTAATTTGCATAGACGAGGGAAAGCCTACCTCTGTAATCAGGGATGAATTTCCACAGCATGGCAAATGCCTCATGGGGGAAGGGAGTAGGGGAAGGGAGGGTGTGAAAGTCTTCAAGGAAGGAGAGAGGGAAACATGAATACTTAACAAGCAACCGAAATAAGCAACCGAAATATCCTGCAATCTACTTACTCAACCCATCAGTTACTGACAATACATTCAAGTCACTGTACTGTGGAGGGATGGGATAAACTTTAGTGAATAAGCCATGATCATGGAGATATTTAGGTTATGGCAAGCATAGAGAGGCATGGGACAATTACCAGAGGGCCTTACAAGTCATCATGAGGAATGTGGATGTTAGTTTTATAAATCAGAAATTGTTCAAGTGGTTTAGATAGAGCAGTGACTGAATACATCTTGCCTTTTAAGAATATCACTCAGGGACAGATGTTTGGTGGCTGGACTTGTGGAGCGCAGAGCTAGAGTCTGAGAGGCCATTTAAGATACTCTTCCTTTCTTTTGCTTGCCTTCAGAGTCCCGTACTTATTTGTCCCTTGGCATCTGTTTTTGAATGTTAATTACCAAAATATAAGCCTAGATGATGTGAGTTCTATGAACCTTACTATTAAACAACCGCAAGCATCCTTTCTACAACTTGTTTTTTCATCACAGATGTACCAAAAATCACATCACTGCCATTTAATTTACTTTAGGGAATACTTCAGAAATTATGTCCCTTTTCCCTTGCTTCTATTTCCCTGGACATAGGCTGCTATTTAATTGATGTTTATATCTACAATATGGTTAATTCCACACAGTGTGTGATATACATACATACCACTTTCTATTAAGTTTTTTAAATTATTCACTAATTAATTTACACTTCAGAAATTTTTTTTTTTTGGTTATTTGTGCAAAATTTCTAGGTGATGTGTTAAAAATACTTCTGAACAGAAAATTCATAAGCAAATCTAAACCGAACAAAGTATGTCTGCCTCAAATTATGAAATGATTCTCTTAAACTTTCACTGTGAACTTTACCCATTTTACCTAATCTTGATTATTTTTTAAAGTGCATCTGCTTAGACTTCTATAGTATCACTACAAGCTGGCATTTTGATTTCTGAAGGAATGATTTAAAATTTAGATTTGGCATCTGTCAAAACAAAACAAAACATAACAAAACAAAACACTGTCATCCTATTGGATAATATAACATAGCATCTAAGGACCACCGAAATTTAACCAATCACACAGAATGACAGGGGAAGAAACACCCAGACAGAAACTATATGTCAAAACTACCGAGGAAAAAAAACAAAAATAAAAGTACTATAAATTAATGCCTTCCTGGTACGGTACATTTTCTTCTGATTAGCCCATGCAAAATTTATGGTGCCAGGTAACCAGCAAACAGAGACAATATAATCTTTTTTGTAAAGTACTGTCAGAAACTTTTCCAGTGGTCCCGGTAATATGATCCTGGGCCTGTCTGACAGTCTAGGACGCAGAGAGCTGTCAACCCAGGAGCAGGCCGAAGATGATTGTTAAGGGGATTTGGTACTCCTTCTATTTGCCTAATAGAGAGCCTTGTGCTCAGCATTTCCTGAAGCAAAAGAAGACAGATGAAATCTCTGGGCACTTCATTGCTACTGCCTCTCAAAGATTTCCTGTCAAAACGGGCCTATAAGGGGAGAAAGGTTTTCAATAACATTTTTTTTTTTACCTGGCAGGATTTTCAGCCTTGCTCTGAAAAGAGTTTGAAGGCTCTGTCTTTGTTAAAGAAAAGAAAAAAAGAAGAAGAAAAAAATGCTGCCAAACTACCAGATCTAGTTGTGTTTAAAAATAAGAAAGCAATAGAGTAATATGACTCGTATTACCATAGCATATATAGAAAAAACAGTTTTGATTGACATTTTATCAATATTTTGGGGTGTTTTTCCCCCTCAAATGGTGGAAGTGACCTTGATGTTCTTACTTCTCAACTGAAATACAGAAAGTGTGTTTCTTTTCAACCATTTTTAGGACTCTTTCAGTAGCTTGTGTAGCGAATGAGGAGCTAAGGTCTCATTTTTGCCAAAGAGATGTTTGCCAATCTGCCTTCCTCCTTATTAATGCTTTGCTCCTTTACTTCCGCCGCCTTGTCAGCCAGCCAAGCAGCCCACAGATATGTAAGAGCCTCTGTCCTCAAGAGCCTGATATTCTATGGGGAGAGACCATTGCAAGGGTGGGAGTCTTCCAGGTTTCTAGGAAAATACATTCACACTCATATCTTTTCTAGTAGCACCAAACAAGTCAGGAACCACATCCATTAGTTATCTGTTCTTTGCTCTCGGAGAAGCTGTTTCTGTCACTGTTTAGCATGGTTCCTGAGCAATCACAACTTGCTACATGTCTTCCCCCATATTGCATCCTTCTGAATGGAACAAAGGCAGAGAATCTGAATAAAATAAACAAAAAAAGGTAACAAAATGAGGATAGTAAGCAGGAGACCTGAAGTTTTCTCAAATTGTAATTCCCAGCTTGTGTCTTTGCTGCTAATTTGCCCACACATCTTTGTTCTTCTGTTAAACGTCCCGTTGTTAGCAAAGTGAGAATAGAAAGCTAACATAGGAGACAAAACCCAAACAAACCAAACAATAAGACTTCAACTGTCCGTAGGCATTTAATATAAGGGCACACAGGGCAGGAGCCCCAAGAATAATGAGAAGAGAACAATTGATTTTTATAACAAAGACCCTCAAGTCATTAAGAAATTGTTAAATCACATTGCCCATACTTAGTCTGGTGAGATATGAAAGCGTGCTATAAATTTAATAGCATCTTAATAAAATTTATATACTATAAACGGGTATATACACAGTGCCTTTGTGTACTGAAAAAATTATTTGTAGAAGACACTCCATCCCATCAAATAAACTGGATGAGTAAGATGTTAACTATATGTTGAAATAAAGCATATTCCATTTAAGTAGATTTATTTCATAATATTATGGTATTTTTCTTTCTGTAGTCAAGTTTTAGAAATCTGTGGATCAAAACCTTATAACTGTAACACATAATTTAACACAATAGGTGCAACAACAAAAAGTTTCCCTAAACAGCAGCTACAGTTACAGTAGAGAGCTAACTGGCAGCTTGTAGGCAATGCAAAGCCTATTTTTTTATTTTATTTTATTATGTTATGTTAATCAGTTCCCAGGTGGAGGGAGCTAACCCTGAGAGCCCCAGCAGCTTTCAACAAAGGATTTCTTTTTTTTTCCTATGAAGGAGGTGAAGATGTGAAGCAAGGAAAGTCATAAAGTACATGGTCATGAGATAAGGACAAAGAATACCATGGAATATTTTTGGCAGTTGCCAAAAATTATGAGCAAAATTATGCGATGACTCAATTTATGTATGGATGTGTGAGTAAACACGTATGTTTTATTGCTTAGAAAAGGCTAGGGTCATGATGAAATAATTTGCAGAAGCTCGAGACCAATTCCTTTTCTCACAAACCACTGCAGTGACGTCTGTGTATAGCAAAATTTTGCCCAGTGCCCGCAGTGACATAAACGCCTTCTTTTATTATCTAGTAAAACCAAATACCATTAAGACAAAAGTTACCCAAAACAATAGTGGACCGTCTCTGGAAGTTGTAATAGGGTTTGAGACCTGAGCACAAGAGAGAAGCATGACAAAGCGTGAACAGTCAACAAGATTTAGTAAGCCAGATTTCCAGACAATAGCAAACTCAGACCCTGTTCTGAGGAGTGACACTAAGTTCTCTTCAAAGGTGGGACGGTGTGGAAATCGAAGGCAAACTCAGAAGTTTATTTGAGTATTAGAAACTGAGACCTAAAAGGACTGGAGGATAATCACAGGAGATTTTGAATGAACTGAGATCATGAAAATCTTTTTGGTTGTTGACTTGCCTTTTTTATTAGAAAGAGAGTCTGATGATACACATTTTCTTCAATCCTGATTACTTTTTGAGCTACCTTTGACATTCTTCATGAAGCAATGTCAAACTAGTCAGATTGAAGAGGCTAACATGCTTACATGAAGCAACACAAAAGTTAGTGTGGTATGCATGTTAAATCAAAAGATCAGAAAGGCAGAACATCAATTCTTCGATCCACTTGGATCCCTTAATTCTGAGTATAAAAATAATTGTTGGTGAGTTTGTGATATATATAACCTCTGTCCATTTGTCTATTGGAACTATAAGCATAGGAACAAATCTCTGACAGTGAATCAATAAAGATTTTGTAAATGGGACTGGATAAATAGAGAGCTAAAAAATCTCCTGTTTCAATTCAATGGAGATTTTTCCTTCCACAGCTAATGGCTCAAATGTTGAGAACAAAAGCAGGAGGCAGATTTGGCTGTGGCTCTCCCATTTTGGTGCCCCATTCTGTTACCCACTGCTATTCTAGAATTAATGAAATATCAAAACCAAGCTAGTGGAATTGCTGCTAATTTGGCGTGTAATGAAACAAAAGAAGCTAAAATGCATATGCTCCTACTTTCATACAAAGAGAAGACAATAAAAAAACAAAAGAACAAATTACACTTTGTATCTTGGGATATGAAACAATTACAGGAGGAGGAAGGTGGAGACTATAAGACTCAATGGACCCTTTAATGAATAGTAGCAAAATATCCACCCAAACAAATGGCATTCTTCATACCTTAAGGAGAGAAATAGCCTGCTTCCATTCAAAGTTTTGTAAAAGGATCTTTATAGATCTTTCCCCCACTGACTTAATGTCAACTTTTGGAATTAACTGGCTTTCATTAGGGGACAAGTACATGCATCACAACAGCTTTTATATTTTTCCAATTGTCACTTCATCTGGGACCGAGCTCATCCTAGGGAGTTTCCACATTCATCTGACATCAATTATCCCAGGCTCCTGCTGATATCCAATTCATGTCATAATAATTAACTTGTATCTATTACAACCAAGTTTCATAATTAACATTTTATTCATCAAAAATTTTTCTCATGGACATGTTTTAAGATATAGCATATTTACTACCTTTCAAACACTCTTCCATTTTATCACTGATAGCAAGATTCAATTCCAGTTTAAAATTCAAATGACCATGAACTTTACTTCTTTGTCCAGATCTAAATAACCTGGACATATTTAATGATGAAGGAAATAATAGTGGAAGTAGATTTCCTCAAAATACCCTAGGTTGCCTTAAACGTAAGAAGTCAAATAATTTTTGAAAAATTCCATTCCTGGCTAATATTTTCTAATGGAAATTGGAAATCTTGCATCATAATCTCTTAATTATCACCTTCAATTTTGAAGAATTTTAGAGATAGTCATATGATGGCCAATATATAATTTATAACAAGGGCATGCAAACCAAACAAAAAAAGGACTCTGACATTTTTAAAATACATAACTTATTTCATACAACGATAGCATGGGGAAAAAATGGTTGGATACAAAATTTGAGGAATTCAGAATTTGTATCAGATTCTATCACCTATGAAATAAGGAATATGAATATATATTAAAACAAGCCTGTTATCATTCACATAATTCTCTCTTCAATCTCCTAAGTTAATAAAATATCAAAACAAGATATTGAAAAGGATAAGAATTCTCTTGATCTAAATCAGGTGGATGGATGACTGACAGTAAATTTGATAACTGTCTCTGAGTTGACAACTGGAAACAGTTATCCACTACATAACTGATAACTTTGTTTGGTCTAAGGATAGCTAAAACTGCAATTTGGCCTTTTTGAAAAAAGTTGCATTTTGAGGGAACGGTATCCTCTAGAACCTAAACATATTATTTTAAAAAAATTCCCATTGGGAAAAATGGCTATTTAAAAAAGCTAACATGGCCATTCTCTATGAAGGTTTCTTCTCAACTGTTTTAAGGTATACAATTAGGCTACTGTATTTTCATCAGGCAAAGAATTTATTTAATTTCCCAAATTCTAAAGTCTGTCATTTGTATCTTTCACATACCAAGTAGCTGTTTGATCGAAGATTAACTTCTTATACTTTTTCAATCACTACTTCCCATAAAAGTACACAGGAAATTATAAAAGCAATTAAAATGTATTAGAAAGTGAAAAATAAAACTCTGTGTGGCTTCCTAGGAACTAAGCAATAACATAGTAATTCTATTTATATTTATGTAGCATTTTACCATTTAGATAGTATCTTTAGATGTATTATCTCATAGAAATACAGGATGTATTATCACATAGAAATAGGAAAAATGGGGTAAGTTTAAGGAACGTGATTTGTCTTTCATAGCTACAAAACAGTAGCAAGCTGGGAATTCAAATACAGACCTCACTCCAACCCTGTGTCATCATTTGTGTCAAAAGGTGGAGAACATACAATCACCAGTGACAAATGGTACAAAAACAGACACCTTGATAAGCTCAGGAGTCTGTTAACTCATGGTTCTCCATTACTGGGAATAATTCATCCTGATTACTCCTTTGAATACCTGAATGAAATCTTAGAATCTCCCTTATGCTTCTGTGTTCCCGCCTCCTTTCTACATTGCCATTTCTACTGATTCTTCATTTCCATCTATAAGGATTCTCAGAAGTCCAGTCCAGGAGGAAAAAAAACAAAAACCCTTTAGTATCATCTCTTTCTTCAAGTGATAAGAATACCAGGAAATTCCCAGAACAAAACCAATCACTTACAGACTATCAAACTATGAAACCCATGGTGAAGATGTAAGACCGCTATGTGTGAGTCTGCTCCAGCAGAAAATCATGCCTCGAAAATGCGACTCGAGACTCCAGGCACCTAATGACACCAATTGGTATTCACGCAGGAATACAGACTGTTACATATGCTCACTGCAAATTTTGCCTCAGGGAAAAAATGGAGGACCGTTTAAGTGACTCCTTCTGTGCATTGAACTGTCTACTTACAGAAATGCCATACTAATTTTAGGGAAACTCTCTGCAAAGCTCACTTGAGTGGTGAGTGAATATAAATGTCCCAAATTATTAAATATCTATTTCATCAAACCTGGCAACCAGGAGGTGATTGATTTTGTACTCAGCTTATCCACACACCCTTATTTATTATATGCTATTTTGGAAGATCTTAATCCTCTCCTCTATATGTGAAATATTGTTCTTTTTTTTTTTTTTAAAGATTTTATTTATTTATTTGACAGAGAGAGACAGAGCGAGAGAGGGAACACAAGCAGGGGGAGTGGAAGAGGGAGAAGCAGGCTTCCTGCTGAGCAGGGAGCCTGACGCGGGGCTCGATCCCAGGACCCCGGGATCCTGACCTGAGCCGAAGGCAGACGCTTAAGACTGAGCCACCCAGGCACCCCTATATTTTTCTTCTTCTTGAACAGATAATAAAATACACTATTTTGGGACACATTAGATATGTCCTAAGTGGTAGAATCTCTGCTGCACAAATCATCTTTTTAAAAATATATCTGATTCAGCATACTTAAATTTCTGTAATATATTGGGTATATCACATTTGCCTACTATTTTAAAGCACCGCCTCCAATAAGCATTATGCAGCAGAACTTGACAGAGAGGAGCAGAACAGCAATCAAAAGACAGCTTCTGACGTCCTAAACACACCTCTAACCACTGAACCCATCTTCCCCACTAAAAGTAGGTTATGAAATGGGAAGATCAATGGCATTCATGGAAACCAGAAGACAAAGCAAAAGAACAACAACCGAAACAAAATTTAGGCCTGTCTTCGATAATATACTTGCAAAACTGACTTTTAAAATATTTTTTTTTACAAAGTTTATATTTTAAGTTTAGGAAAGTTGACTTTTATCTTCCTTAAAAACTAGTGGGGAAAAAATAAGAGACAGAAAGAAAGCATCTGCCAGGTGGGTTTTCCAAGTCCTGATTATTAAACAGTAATTTTCATCAGATTTTAAATGCTCCCATCAATAGCAAGATTGTAGACGGATGATACAGCTAAATCACTGCTGATAGACAATTAGTTGAGTCTGCTGTCTCAAGCCAAGATTGGCAGAGTCTACTACTCTTGTAATCAAATTCCTCAACATTCAATACAGCAGGCCTGAGTTTTCTAGTTAATGTTACGAAAGCAGCATTGAATAAATACAAATGGCTTAATCTTCTTCTGCCGTCATATTCTCCCACCCTGGTCTATGTAATTAGGAAAATGCTACATCTCATGTCCTGAAGAGTGAATACAGCGGACTGTTAATCATTATATTTATATGGTTTATATAAAAAAAATTTTAAATTCATGAGTACTGTAAGATTTCTTTCAAAGAATATTAATACATGTACAATACCTGAATATATGTTATCGTGTCTGTAGCTTATTGATGTGTCTATGGTGCTTTCTTAAGAGAATCGTTACATAACAAAAATTCAGGCAGAGCAACTGTTGAAGAAAAAAGTGCACATATTTTTGTTTGTATGTATGTACATAATAATATTTGTACATATATGTACATAATACAAACAAGTTTGGAGTTTGCACATTCCAAGGAAAAGACACATTCACATATAGATGAAAATATAATCCTACATTTAAATAAAAACGTGACATATTAAAATGTATCCTGAAAGTACTTCTAGTAAAGCCTATTTTATAAAATGTATGGTGAGTTGTATTTTTCCTGTATTTTACACCAATGTAATATTGATGTCCTACAAAAACACATAAATAAAAGATTTATGAGGAGTGTAGCAAATCTCATTTGGCCAACAAACCGTAACTCTTTTGTGTCTGCTTTATGAACAGGAGCAAAAATGGTAATGCTTCACATATTTCAATAATTTATCAAAAATGTACAAATGTTCATCATTTAAAAATAATTAAGAGAATAAAAATAATAATGGTGATTAATAACAAAATACTAAGGATTTATTTAACTCCCTAACACTCTTACGAACAACAACAACAAATTTATGTATGTGTGTCTGTGTATAATATATAAAGGGATGTGCAGTTTGCACTTTCAAAAATGAGTTTACAAAAAAATAAACAAATGAGGAAATTAATAGGCAAAGAATATGGCTTTTGAAATACAATAGGTTTTTGAGACCTATCAAGCAATAGTGATTACTTAAAAAATACAAAACATAGCAGCTTGAATCTGATTGAAGTGGTTCCACACTGTGCGGGCCAAGGAGGCAAGAATCTAGAAGTATGGGCAGAGGACAGGGAAAGCATAGCTGCAGAACTTGGACAGACCGTTCTCCTTTTATCTCTATGACCTCCACCCTCCCTGTTTCACCTTCCAAGGTTATAACCCCGAACTTGGGACAACAATCGGGGGAGATTTCTGTTGAAGCTGTTCTTCCCTCCCCTAATCTATTCTTTCACATAATTAACTGCCTGACTTATTTGTCCTCTGATTTTATCTGAGGAGCTGGCGAATTTCACTAATTCCTGCAGTTACCACATATCAATGTGAAAGAAGTATTTAATTCCCAAGATGAAAAGCAAACATTCAGAGTATGCACAGTAAGACCAAAATCCTGGGAAGTTAATCACACTTGTCACTCTTGTAGCACCTTCCAGCCAATGATTTCAAAGCCCTTAGAAAGTAAAAGCTTATCACTCTCATTTTGCTGGAACTGAAATCCAGAAAGGTTAAGAGATTTGTTTATTTATTTATTTGTGATTTATTTATTCTGCCCTACTAAGTCAGTTAATGGAGCTGGGAATAGGAGACAAAATTTCTGATTCCTTATTCTCTTGCAGACCACTCACCTTGCTTAAATGCTCACAGTGGAGGCTGGTGACATTTACTTTTATAAGGCAGGCATCATCATTTTTGAACTAGCATGCCTACGCTATGCTTAGAGAAAGTCAGAGAAGTCAAGGGCCATTGCTTTGGAGCGCAGAGTTCAGACCAAAATTACTTTCAACAACCAGAACTTTAAAAAACTATGGAGTTAATGGAGATGTTTATTTGGCGAGTGCCCAGTATGATGTCACAAATCCTGCTAACATTTACTGTGTACTATAGAACAGGCACTGTGCTAGGTGCACTGAGCTCATTAAATTAATTAAGCCATGTAACAGCCTTATCCACAGGTACTACTGTTATTCAAATTTCCAAAGAAAACTAGGGAATAGAAAAGAAATTCACCCAAATCACAAGTTGAGTGAGTATGACGCATGGCTTCTGGCTTTGAAGCCTATGATCTTTACTACTAAGCAATACTGCCTTCTCTTTTTGCATCCCTCTAGGACATCAGAAATTAATAGCAGGAAACGTGTTTAGTAAAAGTACACAAAATGAACCACTAACTCAAATGTGGACCTGTCCTTCAAGCTGCTTAACAACGTTCTTTCTTTTCCAAGTGTTAATACAGTATAACCTCATCTCAACACCAATTTAAAACAAAACCAAAAACATTCAAAATCCAGAATTTCCAATACTGATTGGAGAAAATACAGAGAAGGGGGGTTTAAATGGGGAAGGGGGGAATGCTAGACAAAATATTTTGACAAGGCTTTTCCAAGTAAATGAATTATTTTGAAAAAAAAAAAATTTATTTAGATATTATCCAAGTGCCAGATATATGTAAGGAGGATCTACAAATTATAAGTTTAAAATAATATATTTGTTCAAAGGTAAGTTATAAAATACAATTTTAAATAATTTATTATTTGGTATAGTAAAAAGAACACTGACCTATTCAGTTCAGACGTGGTTTCAAATTCTAGCCCAACCATAGACTGCCATGATCTTGAGTAAGTTATTTAATCTTGCTGACCTCTAATTTTCTCAGTTTTAAAAGAGGGATATTCTTGCTTCACAGTGCTATCGTGAGGATTAAATGGTCCACAGACTCTTTGAGAGAAAAACTCATATTTGTTTTGTTTACCATGTCCTAACACCCAGGCCAGTCTCATCCATGGTTTACTACAGATGTTAAATAAATATTTATAGAATGAACTATAATACTTAGAATTTCAACATAGAATCTGACATGTTAGGTACTCAATACATGCTATCAATTTTTTAAACTTCATCATTAATGTTATTAATGTTAATAATGTATATGCAAAAACTAGGAAGAGTCTCAGATTTATACTACTTGGGAGTTAATAAATTTGTCTGCCATGTTTCATGGGTTTGAGGGGAAGACATGGGACTCCTGGATCAGAGACAAAGTGCAGTTTATTAATTACAGCATAGTCAGGGTATCACCATTTTTGCACCAGTTGCTTGAGCCCCCATTTCTTCAGGGGAACTTGAAAAGGGCCAAATAATGCCCGCACAGCCAGTGGGTGATATTGCAGGAGAATGATCAGTAAGCACGACTGCACTTAGCCCCAGCAGGAGACACTATCTCTATCTTCCAAGGCTGAAAGCAAACGTGCCTTTTACTTTGAAGAGGGACACTATCCCTGCCTTCTAAGGCTGTTCCACAAGCACCCAGTGCCCCACTGGTAAATATGCAGAAACATAGAAGCTCCTTTGAGAATTGTTATCCAATAGTATAAAAACATAATACAAGTATGCTCGGCTTTTCAAAAGTTCTCATTTTATTTTTATGAAGGACCTATTTTTTTTTTTTTTTTTGGCAGAGACAACTGCACTTTTATGAAGGACCAATGTTTTTGCTAACCAAAATAAATCCAAAGAGAATTTTCACTTTTATTTTAAAAACGCAAAACCCCAAAATAACATTCAGCATTGTTTTATAGCGAAACATGTACCGTGAGCAGCATGCACCCTGAGCAGCAAGAGTGGCGCGGTTCAGCTCCTTCCCCGGGAACGACGCTCAGCAGCTCAGCATCAAGCCTCCATAGCTTTGACCCTGTGAGCTTCTGAGCTTTCTCCGGATTTATTTTGTGCATCTGTTAGCAAGATGTATCCTAAGGCTTCAGAAAAGCCTAAGAGAGTTTGCTGTCTTTAAAATGTTTTTAATGCTCAAAAATGTTTCCATACAAATGAATGTAACTGTTTCTTCACTTTACACCATTTCAACTTGGTCAAAGTTTTCATAGGAACACTGCTTTCAGATAGTGGGCGAAACCTGTATATTGAAAATGTGACTAGAATGTGATTGTTGATTATAAAACGACAGTCTAGAAAATCACATAACATCACATTATTCTTTTCAGAGGGTTTAATAGATTTAATTTGTCAGATGTCTTGGTATCTAGATTAATTTACATTTTTTTTAAATGTTACCGTTCCATGAGAATATTAACATTGGCAACAGAGTCAGAAATGTGGTTCCTGGGGCACCTGAGTGGCTCAGTTGGTTGAGTGCCTTCAGCTCAGGTCATGATCCCAGGGTCCTGGGATCGAGTCCCTCATTGGGCTCCCTGCTCAGTGGGGATCCTGCTTTTCCCTCTGCCTCTGCCCCTCCCCCTGCTTGTGCTCACTCTCTCTCTCTCTGCTAAATAAATAAAATGTAAAAAAATAAAGAAAAGAAATGTGCTTCCTTTTAATACTACTGTGTTCTGAACAAGGACACCAGAGAGTTCATGAAAGAGCTTGTGTCTATCAAAAGCATAAAAATCATGAACTTAGAATTATGACAGGGTTCTATGCAACCAGACAGAGCAGCCTTCTATTCTGTACTGGAAATAGATACACAGCTGTGGAGCATACTTGCGGTTGTCTCTGCCAACAGCTTTCTCAGATGATTCTCCTGTTTTTCTACACCGGCCACTGCTGACTCTTGAAGGGAGGTTTACAATTATTGCATTCACTTCTTCAATGCTCATTCTTTCACTCCTTAATCACTTACTGTCAGGTATCAATACCAATGGCTCAAAAGAAACCCTTATATATCAACAATGAACTTGCATCACATTCAATGACTCTTCCTACTTGTGTTTTTGCTTGGCTCTCAGCCCGTCCATTTGGACAGTCTATGCCTTTCAAATTCTATGCCTGATTCTCTTCTCGAATCTCTGATAGATAGCACTTGAACCTTCTACTACCTGGTTCTGTTTCCTATTCCATCTCTTAAATGTCAAGTTTTCTCTTGGCTCCTTTGTCCTTTTCTCTCTCCATGTTCTCTCTCTACATGAACCCCTGGTTTTCCAGCATTAGCTCTCTACGGATGGCATTGAAACCTATTATCTCTTTCTTAATTTTCTCTTGATTTAGTCCTCTATTTTCAGAGGTCTGTCAGACACTTCCACCTGAATGCTCCTTTCGTATACCATACTCAACATATTTAACACTTAACTTCTGTGTATCCAACCAAATCAGTTCCTGCCCAAGAAAACCCAATTTCTTTTTTAAAAATTTTATTTATTTGACAGAGAGAGAGAGAGAGCACAAGCAGGGGAACGGCAGGCAGAGGGAGAAGCAGGCTCCCCTCTGAGCAGGGAACCCGATGCGGAACTCGATTCCAGGACCCTGGGATCAGGACCTGAGCCAACGGCAGCCGCTTAACAGACTGAGCCACCCAAGCACCCCAAAAACCCAATTTCTTGTAAGGGCATGCTGTTGTGGAGCCCAGTGCCATTGCTTCTCCCTCAGCATCATGGTTCAACTGTAATACATGTTTTCCATCCAGTCATCATCATCTGGGCTTACAGCCTCTAATCCGTCCTTTGACAACAACAACAACAACCAAAGCCTGACTGGTTTTCCTACTTTGAGGTTCCACTTCTCCCTACATCCTATTTCCATTCTTCCCTTCTAGGAGGGACTGCCAGTAACTCTGTGATACTCCCTGGACAAATCCATACCCCTTCGTGTGGCATGAAGTCTACCACCTGGTCCTTGCCTGCTTTCATTCAACAAATGCTTAATGAACTAGGATAATGGAGAAAGTGGTGTCTGTTTGGAGTGGACACAGAGGAAGGGAGAATGAAGTGGCCTCAATCAATAAATAATTTGATGTATTACTACAAACCATGAAATACTAAATTCATGGGAAATGACGCTATAGAAAGTGCTATTTCGCCCCGTGTCTCCTGCTACTCTCTTCCACATACCTGATGTTATCAGCAAGCTGGATTGCTTGAGATCTATCAAATTTTGTTCCTTTTCCCTCTCAAAAATACACTAATGTGTTGTATTTTTTATAACCTTTCCTTTTCCTCTTTCTTCTCACTATCTTTTGAAATCCTTCCTATTCCACGCAGCCCAGCTTAAATGTCATTGATCCTAGAATCCATCTTTGATCATCTTAGCCAGTCACAGAACAATTAGAGCTCTCTGTACAATATTTATGATACTCGCACTTTCCACATCATACACCAGTTGAGTGGACACAGGTAACTTGCCCCTGTTGTGCTGGGAAAGAGCTGAAGGCTGAGTACCATGATGTGACACTTCTTTATAATCCCCACATGCCTCAAATATTAGCTGGTTCATAGCAGACTTTCAATATTTGTTGAATGAATGAATACATTAATAAAAACACGCCTAATATCCAGGGTGTTTCCTTTGGCATAGACTAGAAAACTCATACAAGCTGCCATTATATGAAAAAGCAGTCAGGGCCTGGTGTGACAGGAGACTGAGCCTCTGCTGGCAAAGAAGTTAACAAGATATTATGGTCGGCAGCAGTTCCATCTGGAAACTCTCCTGCAGAACCTCACATCTCCCACAGAGCATTTAGGAAGGAGGTCAGTTTCCCAATGGGTTGAAGAAAAAAAAATCTACAAACAAACTTCACCGGAGCAGAGGTGCCCAGAGCATAATATTATCACCTCCTTGGGAACAGAGTATTTCTAGGAAGGATATCATCAAAAATCAATCACTCAACAGTTCTGCTATTGCCATATGATTCTAGGAAATGCTATTTGCAAACAGTAAAACAGAGCTTTGCTAAGTCTCCAGATACTCCTCTCTTAAAGCTGGGGCCTCCAATTTTCTAAGCTCATTAAACTACTCTCTAATTTTATGCCTATAACACACTGCTATGTACGTGGTTTAAAACAGTCATAAGATTTAGAATATTATATCTTCGGAGCTCTTTGCACACATCAAGTAATTATCCACATAACATCCCTGTGATGTAGGTGTTATTATTCCCATTTTATAGATAAGAATATTGAGACACTAGAGATCTAATAATTTGCCTATGGCGATATAGCAGACCAGCTGCAGAAACTAAATTAAAAGAAAATTTTCTGACTCTTTGTCCTGATTTCAGACTGTAACATTGTACTGGATATCAGGCTTTCCTCTATACACGCACTTTAGAAAATCTACATGGCTACATTTTGAATTACATATGGGTCTTACAAAATAAGCATCGCTATTATTTAACAGTAACGTAGATACTTCGATATTAAGCTGCTTTCTGAATGTGAGGATAAGAGAAATAAACATTATCCCAGTATGTTTGGGAAATATATATCAACTGTATAATTCTGTTTAACAATCTGTTCCTCTTTAAGGTATAAATAACATTCCACACTGTTAGCAATTTTAGTGTTCTCACAATGAGATGATTAGAAACAAAATGGCTGTTTTGAAAAATATTTCTGAGTACCTTCGTTTTGTGCTGTAATAAATACCTCACTGAACGAAATGCGGAGGACATGATAATCCTGTACCTCATGCAAAATCAATTACATTTTAGTTCAAGATTCTCAGTGGCTGAAATAGGATATTATTTTATGTCCTGAACAATATGTTGTTCCAGTTACTAGGGAAACCAGTAGCAAAAACTAAGTTTACAATGATGCGTTCTCAAGAAATTGACTACAATGTCAGTCTCTGGGGCATCATTACAAAGTGCTGTTTGCATTTAAATTTCTTATAACCCTTAAGCAACCGATTTGTTTGTTTACAAGCATGAGTATGCATTTTTAGCTCTGGAAAAAATTTTAAGGCATTCAACCAATACATCGATATTTAACCATTTAGAGAGCTCCCCGTTAAGCACGCGATGTCTCTTGCTGAATTATTATGTGTGGATTTGTGCCTCTGTGAGTTTCCAGTGAGACCTCCCTTAAAGCCTCGGCACATAATATGCTCCTCACTAATGAAAGCTGCACGTTCTGTTTCACACATGGCAACAAATAGGTGAAGTCATGTTGACTTACACTGTTGCATGTCACAAATAACAAGATTCTACAGGAATCAATACATCTATTTTGCGCACAAGGTTTCTAGAGTCTACGGCTATTCAAGGCGGACTCCAAGTTCCTCGGGGAAGGCAAGAAAACCCCAGATTTTTCTTGACAGACACTTGCCTCTTTTGTCAAAAAGAAACAACAAATATTCTGATGAGTTACTGATGCTTTTATAGTTGAAAACTCTCCTGACAAACTACTCTACTGACCAGAGATGACAAGGCCTTGACATGCTGCCTCTTCCTTCAGAATATATAGAACTGCTGCAGAAGCTGATCAAACTGAATTCGGCCATAGAGAAAGGGAGAGTGATGGACATAGAACAGCACCAGGGACACTGACTCTGGGCTGTTTTCCCTTAATGAAATCAACATCCATCCATTGTCTCTCCAGAATTCACTTCCAGCAGTATCCTTTGTCTTGAGGTTTTGCACTTAGAACTTTGTAATTATTGTTGTATAAAAAGTGTTTCTTGGGCTCTAAATTTATTCCATATTTAGTGAAATAAAACCACACAAAGTATAAAATGAACCTTTGCTGAACAAATCACTTTTATGACAAAGCAATCACACGAACTCACCCTAAGGAACACAAAAACTAAATAGAAGAGACAAGATTTCTATTTGAAACTGCAGACAAGCAATTGCAAATTTAGCCCTCCATAATAAAACAAATTTAATTAAGTAACATTCTAACTTTAGGAAGTATGGTCACTGATTTAGACCAGGGTTTATTTTTCTGTTTTTTGGGAGGGTGGGGGTTCTTTCCAGAAAATTATTTTAGCACAGTAATTGTAAACCGACTAGCCTTGCACATTACTCATTTTTTTTCCTTTCTTCCTACTCAGCATCAGCGTGCATGGTAAATGTACTGCTCCTGAATAGTAAGAAATTATGAAAAGTAGAAACAGAGATCAAGCTTTCCTAGGTGTCTGGGAAACCAGAACACTGGAGGCTAATTTTTGTAAGGTTTCTTTTATTTCCCATCAATATGCCATAAGCCTGACCTGGAGGATCCCCTTTAGTTGAAGCAAGAAAGTAATTAAGTCTCCAGGCTCATCACAACCTGTGCAATCTCATGTGCAAAGATTGTGCTTTGAGTCAAACAGCTTTTAGTTTTATGACAAAGACTCCTGTAAGGGAGGGTTAACAATTAAAGGCAGTCAGTGTTTCTCTCACGGGGTTTGACACTCACTCAAGTGCTGCAATCACCAATCTCATTTGAAAGGGGAACTGGTTTAAACCCAGACTTTTTGTTCTTTTTTTTTTCCTTTTATTTTGTTTTTACTTGCCCTTTTTTTTTTTTAAGGTTGGCCTTCCTTTGCTTCACCTGTTTAGTCATCTTGCTTTCCATGTGCCCTTTTTCTTCTTGTTACACTTGGTCTCCACCCTTAGGAAATGTTAGGGATGCTTCTTCCTTGGCAGGAGTCACACAATAAAAATCAAACCCTTGGTCAGTGTGTGGACTGTTTACTGCTTAGGCTTCAAAATCTCGAAAACAAAATGTATCATTGGCGGGGATAAGGAGATCTCCCCGAGCATCTGTAGGGTACCGGTTTGGCTGAGTTCCTGGCCAGGGTAACAATACACACCTATGTGTACACGCCCTGAGCCTTTTCAGTGCATTTTGTCACTGGCCTTGTCTCCATGTGGAAGCTGCATCCTCCTCATCAAACAGCATAGAAAGAAAGGCTTACCTTACTTTCCCCTACTAATAAGGGCTGCCTTTTTCTTCTGTCTCCGTATTAGACATCTGCTTGCTTTCTGTGATAACCTGCATCGTAACAGTTCAGTGTCTGTTTTTAAAATTACATATTAAAATGCATGTCATTTGTTTCGGGACTAATGACATGGGCAATATGTTGCTAATATAGAGATTGATTTAATGAATTAGCTCAAAGCATGTGTAAGCATTTCTGGCGGGGGAGCAATCGTGAACATAGGCAGGCCGAATCCTTCTAAGGAACATGTATCCGTGACCTTCCATCAAGTCCACGTGAGGGCCTGGAGAAGAGTATCACATAATTTACAGAAGCACATTTTTAGAAGCTGGAGTTGGGGACAGTTATTTTGTTTTGCTTTTTCTAAGGGAGACATTTAGAATCTGAAAGAATATATAAATCTTTTCAGTGATTTAGATCATTAAAGCTTCCTTTTAGTGAACTTTAAAAAAAATTTTAACTGTCATAATTTTTACTGTGGCAGAAGAACAGAACGAAAACAGCTGAGACGGGAAAATAAAGGTGACAAATACAGTTCAGAACGCGATTAAAAACGTGTCCTTCTTTTGCTAGCGCTTTACTGTTCAGCACAGCATCCTGAATGAAATGAAATGTGTTCCGTGTGTGGTGCATATCGCACAGACAGCCTCACAGTGATGTTACCAAATAGTCTTTAACATCTACTGGGCATTAGCAGCAATTTTTTTGTTTTTCACAAATTTCTGCTACTTTCTTTCTGGCAGTTATTTTCGACAAGGGCAGAGGATGGGGCCGCTCAGAAGAATGCCTGTAAACCAAACAGGAGAAGCTCCAGCCTGCTTTAGCATTTTACCCTTTCTGTCGCAGGCGGGATTCGCTGATTTGCATACATAATTGCAGGAGTTAAAGGTGCCTGCACAATAATCACAGCACAAACTCCAGATGCAGATGGGAGAACACGGGGGTGACAGAAGTTGGCCTCTTTACTTGGGTTCTTCCCTTGAGTAATGCGAAGGGTTCCCGCTTATCTGTTTTTATCAAATTCTTTCACCTTAACTCTGCTTCAAAGTCATAAAAAAATCTTCTATCTTAACCTTGGCATGAGGTCAGGAGAAAAGACTTTGGAGGGTACATTTATAGGTTTTTATTCTCAATCTCAGGGGACTGTACATTCTCCAGCCAGCTGTACCTTTTGAAACTTCACAGAGGTTCTATACTCTTTCTAGTTATAATTCACCCCCCCCTTTTTTTAAAGAATCCATCCTGATTAGTTAGCAACTTTTTTTTTTTAACTATTTCATCTAGTACAAGTGGCTTAAGCTATATTGTTTCTTATCAGCTCTTCTATTCACAATAACAGGATCATCTTTCCCACAAATCTACCTACGCTATCCTCAATATTGATTTATTTGTATTTCTGGTCAATTTGAATATAGCGGTAGAGAGTCAGTAAGAATTTGCATAGGTAGGTAAATTCATTCTTATTTAAAATAAATGTGTCAGAAAGGAAGCAAGGCATTGTCATTTTTAGATGTAATGGTGTTATATCCATTGAATTCTGTGTTTGAAGCAAAATGATATCATTTGAAGCAAGAAACATATACTACCATAAAAGTGATTTGACCATATTTCAAATGTGACTAATTTGCATGAGACCTAGTATTTCTACCACCTGTTTTTATGTGAACGTCTTTTGTTTCATCATGCTTGAATTGCGAGGAAAAAAGGAAGTGATACTGTCCCCCTCATAATTAATGTCGAACACCATAGGATTGTGGTGCTCCACTGCTCCTCATTTGAGATGAATCGGTTTTCTCAGCTCCAGCTCAATGTAAGTCTGGATGGAAAGGCTGAAGTCAAGGTCTTGTCTCTCAGTACAGTCTGCCTGTCCTCACCATCCCACCCAAGCTCATTCTGACACAACACAAGACTAAAACTTGCCCTCTGGGATGGTAAGTTATGACCAGAAACGAAGCTTCTGTATGACTTTACAAAATAACCGAATGGGAGAAAAATCGAACATTAACTTTCAGTGGCTAAGAAAAGGAAACATTAATAGCTTAACAATCCATTTCTCTATAGTATTAAAAGAAGAATATAACCAAATGGAGATATGGGCAATTCAATGTTTATTTTCCTTGCTTAATTTAAATAGCATAAAGCAACAAAATAGAAGAATCATGTGAGGCCTCAAAATAACAGAAAAGTTCCCATAAGCAATTATGGTTTCAAATTTGATTTTGGGTAATTGTCCAAAAAGAACAAGGAAGTTCCACAGGAACTGTGCCAACCAGAGACATAAAGGAAAAAAACACTGTTTCAAAGGACCCAAAACTGTGTGGTCCTCCAACAGATTCATGAAAATGCAACTAAGGGAAATGGAGAAAGGAGGAACATTTTCATCTTGTCGGCTAACCCCACTGTAGGGCATCCTTGGATTATCCCTCATGACACAAATTCTGGGCACAACTTGAGTCTACCATCCTGGCCAAGAACTAGTAAATGTCGCCAAGTGGTAAGAGAGAAGCAGCTAGAACTCCTGTTGCCAACATAATGAGGCAGCAGGCAGGCTCACTGGAGTCCACTCCAGCCTGCAACCGTCCACATCGCCTAGTCCTATCAGCACACGTGGAAATGGAGCAAGTTATACTGTGGGGGTCTCTTTCAACTAACAATGAGATTTTCTCAAAGCAGTGGGTATTTATTTTGAGCCTTAAAAATGCCTCCCATTCCTACTGCTAAAAAACCCAAACAAACAAAACAACAACAACAATGAAAACTAAACAAAAAAAACCCCCAAAACCCATCAAAATATCTCCTTCCTTTCACTTCCTAAAATTTATCCAGATCTGCATTAGAGAACTTCAATCATTTTATTTTAGAGAGTTGGGAATGTCCTATCTACTTCAGTAAATGCAGATCCTTTACACCTGTATGAGGTGTAAGACAAGTGATGCAGAACACCGGTCATGCATGCACGCTGGGCACCTCACTTAGCTGTATGACCCTGGATAGGTAATTTAACCTCTTTGGATTTTAGTTAACTCATCTAAATAATGGGATATGAATATGACCTCATGAGGTTTCTTTGTGAATTAAATAATGCATGTTAAAGATTTGAGATATAACAAATATGAATTACTTACATTACTAGTTTTTAGCGGAGAGCCTAATAGTAACTCCTCAATAATAATATTACTCAATTGAGAGTGAGTAGTTTTTATTTCTCTGGTTTGTTTTGGCTTATTTATTTCACTCATTTTTCATGTTCAGCCAGCTACATATAAATACAAAGTAAAATACATAATATGTAACTAGATAAATAATGATGTAAAATATATAACAAAAAGTCTTAGTAGGGAAATTTAAGAGTCTTAAAAGAAGATTTACCATAACTTTTAATTAAAATATTCAGCTTAAATGTCACAAAAATTTACTTTGTTAATGATTTAGCATATTTTGAAATGGATATCATGATATAAAATTAAATTAATGATAATCCTTGAAACATACATGGAAGCGATAAATGTCTCATTTTTCTTTTTTTGACACTGATTGTAATCGGTATAGAGCTTTTCTCTTCAGACCACTCTGAGGTGATTTGGCAATACTGAAATGTCATTTTATTAGATGAGTAAATAAGATACTAAAAATACCAATAGACTGCAGAATCTCCTACCCTGGGATTTAAGGTGACAATATCTTTTCCAAAAGATAGCCTGGAACTAACAAAAAAATTAGAGAAGAGAGTCATAGACTATGGTAATAGAAGAGATTAGAAAATCTAATTTTAATCTTCTCACGTTAAAGAAGAAAACACCTAGGACTGGAGAGGTTAATTGTTAGCCTTAGTACTTAGCAAATTAGGAACAAAGCCAGGATGAGAACCTAGATTTTCTTAGATTTCAGACAATCAGTTTTGGAAAAAGAAAAAAAAATAGTTTTAAATGTAATTTCTCTCAATTAAAAAAATACTGAAATTTGAATAAATTTAAGAACAGAAAGGTTATACAAATAACTAAAATTTATCACAAAATGTTAGTGCAATAATATGCCTTATTTTGGCCTTTATTCCAGTAGTTATTTTTATTTGTTAGTCTTACATTTCTACTAGAAAGTTCATGTGTTCGTTAATATTTCAATGTAATCTGATGATTTGCATCAATGCAAAAGAAACAGTTTCAGTGTGTTGTGCCAGTTTATAATTTTGTTTTTTATTTAACATTCATCAGATTTTCATTTGAATTTTCGTTCACAACAGAACAAAACAAAACAAAATTCTGGGTTTCCAGATTAGTTTTTCCAGAAAACAGAATTCTGGGTTTCCAGAATAGTTGACCTTGTTTTTTTGATAACCCTTCTATAAAATATGCCAAATAAAAAATATTACATCCATAGCACTTATTGATATTGGCTCTTAAAATTACCAGAACCTTGAAATCACAATAAACGGGATTCAAATCATGTTTATGAAGAAAACAAAGTTATTCAGAAGTTGGGAAGGAATAATAAAACCAAAACCACAACTTTCTGAAACATTTCTAGAAGGTAAATTATATTACTTAAGAGGTTCTATTTCTAAAAACTTGTAAGATAGATAAAGTATATACCAAATAATGCTCTCAGAATTCTAAGATTGAGGATGTAGCATTTTTTTAATAGTGTGTTTTTGTTTGTGGTGATGTAGTATTTTAGTATTTAACAGATTCTGCACAGCAACTGAATTCATTTCATGTGGACTTCAGAAATCTTAAACCTGAGGCCTAAAAAATCAATGTCTAATTTGACTCAAATGCAAATAAACAAAATAAATGAAACAAATATCATCCTCGTTCTTCATACAGGACCTCTACAGATGGTGATGTGTATTAACCACATAGAATAGAATCGTGTAATTATTATAACAGATAAAAGAAACTTGGCTTTCACATGATTCCTCTGTCCAGCTTCTTAAAAGATGGCATCCCTCTTATTTCTCTATCACATGAAAATCGAAACAGACAGTGGTTAATTACAGACATTGAGATAAGGTAAGAACTGGATACTGTATTAGTGTTTGGCATATGTACCTATGATACAATCATACCGCACTTCCCCCCTGGGAACACGGAATTCACTTGAGTAGACGGCAATGAGCCAGAGTATTACTTCCTATGTCTGAACATTTGACCAAACTTAAGAAACAACACCCCAACAACCTTGTCATTTCAATTTTTCACACTTTTGTCTGTATGTGTTTTATGTCTCAACAAAGACTTATCTCCCCAACCCACTGCCACAGGATAATTCTCTGTAACAAAGCTCAGGCTCAATCTCCAACCAAATGAAAAAAAGGGCAAATCCCCAAAGAGAAAAGTAACGGTCACAGCCATTTCTACGGGTCCCAATCCCACAGAACAAGGAGGAACCAATGACAGTTCATCGCTGCCATAAACTGGCAGACTATGCCCCAAAGGGACTGGAGCTTCTGTAAGGGGATTTTGTACGAAGAATATCTTTCTGAGCCCTCCAACAGAGAGAAGCATTTTTTACAAGTAAGGAAGCTGTGTTGGCACAACAGAAAACATTTTCAAGCTGGGAGGAGATGCAAATAGCCACTAGTGTGAGAATGTTGGTGTCTGTCATATACACGACTTCCTAACCATTCTTCTTCCCTCTGTCTTCGTATAGTAATGTTTAGAGGGAGAAAGAATACAGCATTGTGGAAACACTCTTGCTGTATGTCACCACCGCATTCAAAACATCGAGGGCCCTCAAAAAGCCCTTGTTTACCTTTGCTGCTAAGGGTCAGGATGCAGTTGGGCAGCCAAGTGAGGAAAATGGGGGAGAAAAAAAGCATTGGTTGGCCAAAATGTGGAGCCGTATTTAAAATTGCACCTGGAACATCATGGCCCATTTCTCCCACAATTCTATTAATAAAATAAAACTTTATTTTGTGTAGTGTCTTTATGCCAAAATGCATCCCCAAATACTTTACAGACTTAAATAATGCATTTAATACAACTGCTGCATGGTGTTTCGGAGCCCCAGATCACTAGGAATCCTGAATTAATACACTATAATGATCTCTCCCCAGAGATAGCTGGAAGTGTCTAGTTGCCAGGCAGATTATGGAAAGGGATTTGGGGTAGTATAATTAAGGGGAGGTGCTTGATAGCTGGCATTCCGCAGAGATGCTGATTTTCTTTCTGTACTTTAAAAATATGTAAGAGAGTATTCTGTGGGCCAACTACAAACTAGAGAAAAATTCCAAATGTGAACAACCATCCAGGCATTTTCTGTTAAGAGGTGGAGAGATACTGGATGATGATGATGAGAGGGATGAAACGGTGACTCTGAGTTAGCCTCTTGTAGCATCTTTCAATAAAAAGGTGAAGACTTGGCTCTTCTTTATCTAAACATCTTCAATATAAATGAATACCACTCTGAGCCCAGTACGGAACGATTTCAGGCAGTTTCTATTACACCTAGCATTTGACCTTCTAAACCCCCGAGTCCCCCGTGTGTGGCGTCATCCAACTAATATAGGGGCTTTTGTCTCTTTCCATATGCTTCGCTGTCTCTCTAAGACAAAAGCCAACTTTTGAAGTGCAAAATAAATGTGTTAAAGGGCTTTTAAACTCAACTCACAATGATATAATCATTTAAAGGAGTTGATGTAATCATTACAAGCAATTTGTCCTTGCCAAAGATTGAAAAATGAGTCCTAAAAGGGGAGCGCTGGTGCTGAAGCCGGCATCTTGCTCCGCACAGAAGGGCAGAAAATGCCTCTTCCATATTTTTGCATTAAGTTGTTCCGCTGCCTAATTGGGCATGAGGGCAGGACAGAATTTATGGCTCGGAGTTCTCCTCAGCCACAGGTGTAGAGTGAGATTCGGATTGTTAACAAGCTCATTTTGGTCTGGAACCCAGTTTAAGCATCTCATTGCTAGCGGTTGGAGAGCTGTCACACATTCTCGGGCAGCAGAATGTGCTCTTCTCCTTGCCACAGAGATTAGCCACAGCCTGTGACGCTGGGACTTTGCCGGCAGGAGCAGGACAGAAGCTCCACTGCTGTGTTATTATCTGGGATCTATTATGTTTTTACATTTTTCAAAAATCTTTAAGCTAGATCTTTGACATTCAACTGCCTATAAAGACATGCACCACCTGATGAGAAGCTTTGATGTGCATTTTGAGGATTAAATAATCTAGATAGAAGGCAATGTGTTTCCAGCCAAGAAGAAAACTATGGAGAAAATTTTGCCTCCTGCAGCTAAGCTCTGTTGGCAGTCAATACCTTTTAGCTTACCCTCTATATTTGATTTCATACATATTTACAGACTATTTTTCCTCTTACTGCTAATTCTTTTGAGACCAAATTAAGAACAAAGATAGCAGGAACAGGCTTCATCAAATAAAAATGTAAATATGCTGCATCTCATTTGTGCTTGAAGAAACTTTATTTAAATATTTTTTTGTGAAGTGAAATAGTCTGGCTCTATCATTATTATCAGCAACTGGGAAAGTAATAGCCTAACGAGTCAGTGTAAACCATGGAGGGGAAAGTAAGGTTATACATTCTGGTAATGTGGCCTACTTTAGAATGAGATTTTTCTATAACTGCGAGGAAGAAAGTGATAGTAGTGCTGATGTACAGAGTCAATGACAATTGTCATGACTGACTTTGTGAAATATCAAGTGAAATTATTTTGACTTTGACTACTGGTATTTTACAAAGTAATGCTGACATAATATTTTTAAACGAATGAAAGGGAGGATAATTTCGGGATTTTTGCCTATTTACTTAAATTTACTATACTTTGGTTTTTGGAGAATAGTATGAGATAGCGCCACATAGTCACAAGCTAACTAGACTCTGCTGAATTTTATTACTCCTGCCTGGGTCAAAAGTATGATATCACATCATCAGTGATACCTAGGAAGTAAAGCAAAGGCTCATTCTAGCTGCATAAAGCATGCTATTAGTTAAATAATGCAGTAAGAAAAGAAAAATATTTTTAAAAGACTTTTCAAAGAAAGTAATTCTAAATCTCAATCAGAAATTAGTTTGCGGTTCTTGAGGTGTCAAAAAACATCAGCTACGTTTCTCCAGATTGATCTAATTACTCTTTCTTTAAAACGAAACATTTAATAAATTCCAAAAAGGGGCTCTTTTTCCACAATTTCCAGTTGTGGACTGAAATTTCACATTTAAAACTAAGTGGGGTTTTCGAACAGCATTTGGAGTAGGTCGGTATAATGGGTCAACTGCCAGTATTATAAGCATCTGAGCTCTCCTTCCTCTTTCTTTATCTTTATCTCCTGCATCTTTCCCGGCCCCCTCCCAACACAGGCATCTTATTCATTTACTCTGCCAAGATTATTCTTCATAAAGGGCGCAGTTTGGGGGGTGGGGCGGGCGGTGGGTAGTACAAAACACAAGCTCTCCTCTGTCACTGGGTAACTTACCCTATCTTTTGTTCAGAAATTTGTCCAAAACACCAATTATTCAACTCATTTAAGTGTTTTATCCTTAATGACTTGAACATGAAGGGGAGAGCTAGTCAACCTTCAAGAATTAAGGAGAGAAACTAAAATCCATGACTGACTGCTATATTCAAAAACTGAATGATCCCATGGCGTCTATGGCCATTAGAGGCCGTATGGTTGACACACAATGAACTCCTGCTATAGAGCAAGGAGGAAAGACTGTTTCACTGGGGGAGAAAAGAGAGTTAATACTGACCTCTAAGAGAAAATGTTTCTTACTAAATACTTTCTTTTTGTGTGTGCTGGGATGGCTGTCCTCTATAGCTCAGCAGATGAAATGTGCCATGCTAATAGACAAGAGAGCTTTAAACATCTCAAGTATGAGAATAATGAAACCAGCATTTCTCATCTACAACGTTACAATCAAAAGAGTTCGATAATACTTTCCATAATAACTATGAAAGTGATTTATACAAATAAATGTCTCAAAATCTCAAAGGTTCCACCACAGTAATTAAAGGTGTAACTTTTGCATTTATTTTGCAATTCATGTCTCTGGAGGCTAATTTAGGGTACTTTTTACACAACAATATTAATTTATTTCTTTGTGCTACATCTTACATGATTTAAAGTTAACATCTGCGGTGTCCTTGCTTTCAAATGTAGATTTTGCCTTCTAACTCCAGCTTGCTAGAGCTGTCTACGAAATGTTTTCACACCTCATACACACTATTTTCACACACCCATTCATGCCCACACACTCAAAATCACAACACACAGAAAAACAGATGCTCTCTTTTCAGTGTAATATAGGCATCGTCTTTAGGTTTTCAGGGTGGCCCTGAAGATTTGAAATAAATAAACACACTCAGAAACCTTAAAATCTTGAGATCATTGTCTTGAATTCAAGTAGATTAAATGTTAGTTACCTGTTTGAAATTAGTAGATAGGATTACTCAGATATCTGGCTTTTTTGACTATCTAATTAAGTCATATTATATCTATGTTAACTGGATATAAACTCAACATTAAGAGATTACAAAAGGAAAAAAAAAAAGAAGTGGCCACAATCAACACCAGACCCTTCTGTGTACTACTAAACAACTCATTTTAGCCAACACTATCTTACCGATTGCTTCCAGAGAGTTGCTGAGAAGTGCCCCATTCTGCAAGGACTTTTGTTGTCTTCTGGAAGCCTCCCTCCTGGCCCCCAGATTCCAAGTAACCTAGTTAGCATATCCCTTTGCATGTAAAAAGGGATGTACACTGTAACCTGAGGCCAGGCCCACCTTAATTAACATTTCAAATCAGAGACTCGAAGCAGATATTTTACAGAGGTACAAAAAGGAAAAGAAGCTGGCAGGGTGGGATGAAGGCAAGCCTATGGAGGCCTAATTTACTGAGCATTATTAAACAAAGATTTCCTAAAGAGACAGCAAAGAGAGAAATGGATTTCTACATAGAGTAATGAGCATTAGGAAACTAAGATCATGTCTTTCAAAATGGGAATAGCTGTGGCTGATTTTATTCTCGTAAATAGGTTAGACCACAATAAGAAACTAGACGGTCACTAAATGGGGGGATACTTCTAATGTTTTGAATAGATACTCACCCCTCCTCCACAAAAACCCTATTTTAACCCTTTGAGTTCTTAAAGTATTTGTCTATAAATGCTTTTTCCTAGGTACAAATAGGATATTTGAAATTGTGGAGTGAATTGAATCAGTGTAGACATGCTAACTGGATTAATCGGCTCCCAGAGTTTTGCTGTTGTTTGTTTGGTTGTTTTAATTTTAAGCATTTCAATCTGTCATTTTATTCGGATGGTGCCCTAGGATCCATTAAACTGTGGTAGTCTTTGGATGATCGTAGCCAAACTAAATGGGATGGAAATACTAAGTATAATTAATTAATACAGCTTGTTACTGTGCTTCTAAAACCAGTCAAATGTGCATTATTATTACTTTTTCTTCGGTGTAACATATGTTTTGGAGGCAGGTGGGGTATAAATTATACATAAGTAAGTAAATAAAATACTTGTCTCTGTAGAATTGGACCTACTGAATGTTTCAATCCCAGTATGGTGTGCCTACAGTCATAAACCCAGTCACCACCCAGGAGAATAGCCATAGAAATAGTTTTTAATTATTCAGTTCCTATAAAAAATTTAGTTGCCCCAAAGTTTCTCCCATTCCATAATCCTATTATCAGGATTCGAACAATCTATTGATTTTTAACCAATGTCTTCAGCTGTTGTGGACTCCGGAGATGGGACTGCTAAATTTTCTGTTCACACAATTACAATGATAACACCGATGACTGTTTCAGGATCTTTGTTACTTTTCGAGTAGCTAGTCATTCAAGAGAGTGCTTGTACCAGTTGGGGTAATTAAATGAGTGTCAGTTCAACTTCTGGAGTAACAGGAGCTGATAGACTTCTGGCAAAGGCAGAAATATATATATTTTTTTTTCACACTTGCACCTAGCAGCATTAACTTAGGATATCCAGCTCCAACAGAGCAGCTGAGGCAAGATGTTAGAATTAGACATTCTCTTCCCCAGATTGCCAGGGTAAAAGAAAGGTGAGACTCCAGACATGACACACTGCTGGCGAGTATCTTTTTTGTCCTTCCAGTGTTTGTGGCAGACACCTCAATCTACCACAACCTTTTCTATATGAGTAAGATGCAGCCTCAGAATCCTTTATTCTGCAGCCTTTTCCAGATTCCAGACGGTCACAAAATACTCCCATAAGTTTGTCATATCCATTGCTATCAGTAATAAGTAAACGTTATTTACTTATTTTTCTTTCAATTGACAATGATTTCACTTAATGTGTTCTATAAGAAAAATGTATATTATGCTATGCTACCCGTAAAACCATGGGGTTGATACGCTAGTTTTTTTTTTTACTATATATCAATATAAATGATTATTAAAATATAAAATGTTAATTTGTACACTATCTAAGAATCAAAAGTGGCCTGGAAAATATTGCTATATACAGTGGTCAATTAATGGACAGTCAGTCAGATGTGAGAAAACTCGTTTTCTTTCTTTACTCTAGAAAACATGCACCAGGGGAAAAGAGTATTTCATATAAAATGATTCGATTAATATTAATTAAATAAATATTTATTGTTTACCATCTCTAGCTATGAAGGGGAAATGGGAAGGAGTGGTTGCCAGATCCTGGAGAGAGAGATGAAGTGAGTTACAGCCTTTAGTGGAAGAATGTAATGGACCTAAGGCGACCAGGCAGGGGGAACCAAGCCCCCAAGAACATCCTCACCTTCTTTTTTTTTTTTTTTTTTAAAGATTTTATTTATTTGACAGAGATAGAGAGAGGGAGAGCACAAGCAGGTGGAGTGGCAGGCAGAGGGAGAGGGAGAAGCAGGCTCCCCACTGAGGAAGGAGCCCGATGTGGGACTCGATCCCAGGACCCTGGGATCATGACCTGAGCCGAAGGCAGCCGCTTAACCGACTGAGCCACCCAGGCGCCCCCCTCACCTTCTTTTTTTATTTCAGATTTATTTATTTATTATTTTAGAGAGAGAGTGTGTTTGTGCAGGGGGAGGGGCAGAGGCAAAAAGAGAATCTCAAGCATACTCCCCACTGAGCTCAGAGCCTGACTTCAGGTTCCATCTCACAACCCTGAGATTATGACCTGAACCAAAATCAAGACCTGGACACTTAACCAACTGAGCCACCCAGGTGCCCCCTCACCTTTTTCAATCTCATGCCAGGGTCTTCCTTTAGCAAAAGCCAACTGAAAATCATGGCAAGAGAACCCATTGATACAGTCCATAAGGATCAGTGTTAGGACACAGGACAGGATTTTCAGGGTGTTGAAGGGATCTGGAGGATAAATGGTAGATGGGCATTATTCTAAGAAGATGCAATGAGGAAAATAACATAAAGCTATAGTTTTGTGGGTAGACAGAGGAATAAACAAGCACTCTGGAATTTGTATGCGTATGGTGCATGAACATGGACAACTAACGAACCCAGGAAATTCAAGAAATCTACCCAGGGAGGGTAAAATCATCCCCAAGAAGTAGGTGTTACACAGCTCAAGGGGAAAGATAGGCATGAGATATTTTCCAGAGAAATGAAAGGTATATTATGGTACAGGAACTGGACAGTATTTAGCATCATGGGGCAGGGAATAGATTATGAAAGGAAGGAGAGAGATAGAGATTATAAAGAAAGATGGAAAGAAAATCAGGCTCCATGAAGAGATTTCATTCTCATACTAAGGTGTATTTAATCCTCAGGGTAATGGGGAACCACTGAAAGAGGGTAGTGAAACTGTCATATTTGTGTTTTAGAAATATTGCCCTGATTAAAGAGACACATGACTGCAGTCCAGACCAGTTAAGAGTTCAGTATTTTAGAGAACAAGTGGCAATTGTGTGCAGAATCGAAATTGTTTCAGGGGGTATGGTTACAGGCATATATAAAAGGCACTATCAACTAGTTTAGATGATATGTGGAAAATGAGAGAGCAAGAATGTCTTCTCATTTCTCTTAGCCCAAATCTTACCAAATCGATTAGGTTCACATATCTTTGGGACAGATAAAAAATATTCCTTAAAAGTGTTAATTATATATGGTTTCTACATATGGAATCTTTTTTCCAATTTACCTTTAATTAGAAAATTGGGGATGTAGTCTAATGTGGGTAGCAGGGAGAACTGATTTAAAAGTAAAATTTAAAAAGTCTTAAAATTTGTATAAAAATATATAAAATAATGGGGAGAAGCATGGGGGGAAAAGTACCTGGAACGTATTAAAATATCTGCATATAATACTATATGTCAATTGGTCAGGTTATACAAGGAACACAATTACGATGTGCTCTTTCTTATAGTTTCAGTAATACATTCTTGGCATGGGGCTGAAAATAGAGCCATCTCAATTCACACACTTAAACTAAATCACTAAATAACAAAGCAGATTAATGGATTATTTTCAGATTTGGTAGTTAAAAAAAAATAAGAGAAAACATAAGGTACATCATTTCTAGAATTCTCTTCCCCATTTTCTTCAGAATAAGGAAACCTTGTTAGGTGTGTTGATTCTACAACTTGGAGGGAGGAGGCCCCTATCTTTGGGTCATAAACAAGATACTCTTTGTAGAAAGCAGGATATAGAAACAACGCAAGAACTGATTCAAAATGTAGCAGAGAGTAAAGAAATTAAAATTACATCCACAGTAATTCTGTGTATTAGTATAACACAGTCAGGCAAATGTTATCTTCTTCAATTTACAAATGAGGAAGCTGAAACTCTGTGAGATTTAACAACCTGCTCAAGATTAGTTGGTAATTAAATTGGAAGAACTGAGACTTGAATCCAGGAAATCAGAACTTTGTAGGGCTCATTGAGGAATATCACATGGCTTTCCACACTCAAGAGTATCTTAAATGTCATTACTAAATTTGTTTATTAACATAATTGTTTATTAATTAGCAGATAATGGTTATTAATTCATGTTTTAAAGTTCTTCTTTAGAATTTCTAAACTTCAAAATTCCTAGCATCCATGCATTATTTCCAGCTATGATCTTTAATGTCCTTGGAGATATAGGATTAAAGAATCAAACCCATGTTTTCCAGTTTTTTTTATTATTATTAATATATAATGTATTATTTGTTTCAGGGGTACAGGTCTGTGATTCATCAGTCTTACACAATACACAGTGCTCACCACAACACATACCTTCCCCAATGTCCATCACCCAGCCACCCCATCCCTCCCACCCCCCTCCACTCCAGCAACCCTCAATTTGTTTCCTGAGATTAAGAGTCTCTTATAGTTTGTCTCCCTCTCTGGTTTCGTCTTGTTTCATTTTTCCCTTCCTTCCCCTATGATCCTCTGTATTGTTTTTCAAATTCCACATATTAGTGAGATCATATGATAATAGTCTTTCTCTGATAAACTTATTTCACTTAGCATAATACCCTCTAGTTCCATCCACCTCGTTGCAAATGGCAAGATTTCATTTTTTTGATGGCTGCATAATATTCCATTGTATATATATACCACAGCTTCTTTATCCATTCGTCTGTCGATGGACATCTGGGCTCTACAATAGCCAAACTATGGAAAGCCTAAAGTTTTTAACTAACATCTTGCTCAGCAGATATGCTAATATAAATAGTTAAATGCTATTGCCAGTTTCCAGAAAAATACCGTCAACACTAAAGACTAAAGATCTTTAGATATAGTCAGCTTTTTACCCAAACTTTAGGGGAAAAAAACTATAGGAAATAATGTTCCAGGAGTCAAAGGAAGTAAATTTGAGTCATGATTAAGATACCTCAGTATGACAAGAAAATACAAAATGAATAATAAGTGCTTATAAAAAGATAATGTCTTAATGACAGCTTATAAGACCCAGCCCTAAGTGCATGGTTATGAACCCCAATACATTCAACCACCATTTCTGTGGAGAGAGCCCCATTTCATTAGAATGTATATAGATTCTACACAATATAGTGTGACTAGGATGAAAATAAAAAATTTGTAATGGTACTACCAATCAGGGGAAAATTTGTGTGTGTGTGTGTGTGTGTGTGTGTACGCTCAGATTAATTGCTACAGTGGTCTAGAGCAGGGTTCAGGCACAAATCTGATTTTGTGCCCAAGATACACAATCAGGAATTACTGAACAATCTCTCTCTCTTTCTCAATCTCTCTCTCTCTCTCTTTTTTTTTTTTTTGTTTTCTGTCTCTGAAATGAGCCCTTGCTCATTAAGAAATCTAAGCTAGCCTGAGGACAAAAGGGAAGTAGATCAATAGTCCAACAAGGACTAGGATTCAGCAGTGATATGAGAAGCTGGGACAACTTGGAACACAAAAAGAGATGTGGGTGTGGCACCATCTCTCATAGACACTCTTAACACATGGCTTAACCTTAAACTTCTGAGCAAAATAAATACAAGCATCTACTTTTCCATCTTGCAAATATTATTGAAATGAAATTTATAGGGGCGCCTGGGTGGCTCAGTTGGTTAAGCGACTGTCTTCGGCTCAGGTCATGATCCTGGAGTCCCTGGATCGAGTCCCGCATCGGGCTCCCTGCTCTGCAGGGAGTCTGCTTCTCCCTCTGACCCTCCCCCCTCTCATGTGCTCTCTCTCATTCTCTCTCTCTCAAATAAATAAATAAAACCTTTAAAAAAAAAATGAAATGAAATTTATAAATAGGAAAAACAATCTGCTTCGTTACTAGAAACATCTATGGCTGGTTAAATTCATATTGGTCAACATAGAAGCCTATCTATAGACTTAAGGAATTTATGCAGGATATAGCACATATGGGAAAATATTTTTATGACATAATAAAAAATATATACTTGGTCTCTGCCACTGGTTCCTGAGACAGAGCCTTTAAAACCCTTGGGATTTCCTAAGAGACAGGGTGAAAGGAACATCTTTTGTCACTCATAATAGGCACCTTTCATTTATACCTGAGTTTATGCTAATGATGTGACTCTGATGGGCCTCTAGGAAGCTTCAGAATGGGGCTGGTTGCCAGAGGAACCAACAACATGATTAGAGATTTGGAACTTTCAGCCCCATTCCCCAATCCCTGGAATGCTCAGAGGGGCTGGAGATTGAGTAGATCACCAATCGCCAATGATTTAACCAATAATGCCTATGCAATGGAACCTCTGTACAAATGTTAAACTAAGGAATTTGGAGAACTTCTGGGTTGGTAAGCACATCCATGTGCCAAGAGACTGGCATACTCAACTCTGCAGGGATAGGAGCTCCTACTCTCAGGACCCTTTAGACCTTGCTCCATGTACCTCTTCACCTAGCTGTTCATTTGTATCCTTTATAACACTGTATCTTTATAATATTGTATAATTGTATACTATATATATAATATATATACAATATATACTTATATAATTGTATAATATTGTATAATACTATTCATTTATATCCTATAATATTGTATCCTTTATAATAAACTGATAATAATAATAAGCAAGGCATTCCCTTGGGTTCTGTGAGCCATTAACAGCAAATTATCAAACCTGAGGAGGGGGTTGTAGTCAAATCAGACAGAAGTGTGTGTGACCTTGAAACCCACAACCTGTGATTGGCATCTGAAGTGGGCAAACAGTCTTGTAAAATTGAGCTCATAACCGGTGGGGTTTGGGATAACTCAGGGTCGTTAATACCTGAAATGAATGAAATCATAGAATAACTAGTTGGTATCCATAGAAAATTGCTTGGGGCCAGACATGCTATGAGTAGAGAAAGTTTTCCTTTAGTTTTGAAGGCAGATATTAAGGCACAGATTTCATTCAAGGAGGGTTTTAGAATATGGATAATAAGTAGAAGACCTGATAAATCCTTTGTTATATTGCTCTTGTAAGTGGAGAACTGGAGGTAATATCAAGGTAAGGACCTATCAAGAAGCACACCAGCTAAACTCCCTTTTTCAGCTTTTGAACCTTACTAGAGATATGACCCAGACCTCTTATCAGTGTAGACTACTCCAACAAGTCAGTGGGCATAATGATAAGAAGAGCGCTTGGCAAGCCTGCAAAGCAAAGAAATAGCCATCATGGCAGCTTTTCTGTAGTAAATCATGAGGTGTGAGACAGAGGTAAATTCTATGCTAAAGCTAAAGATAATAATAGAGACATTTATATATAGTGGTCACTATGTAACAAAACTCTACTCAGTGGCCTATTTACTCTAAGGAACCATGAAATAGGTACTATCAGTATTCCTGTTTTATGGATGAGTAAACTGAGGCACAGAGAGCCTAAGTACTTTATCTAAAAGCCACAGTAGGAGTTAAGCAGCAGTGCTGTCATTTAAACTTGAGCAGCCTGGCTCTATAACCCCTACAAAGGGATTTAAAAAGAGTGAAAAATAAGAGTGGCTTAAGCAAAAAAAAAGAAAAAAGAAAAGAAAAGAAAAAGAAAAAAAAAGAAATGTATTTTAACTTACATAAAATTCAGAAATAAGCAGTTCACAGCAGTGTGACTTCTTTCTACAGATCCTTAGATCTCATTGTCCCACCTTGCCTAAACACCAAACCCCAGATTAGTTACTTCATGGAGCAACATGGAACTTCATCCATCAGATCGATGCTTCAAGCAGCAGGATGGAAAAGTAGACATTTTCAGGCCTCAGATGTCAATGCTTCAACATATACTCCTTGATATGTCTAAATGTCAATTTTTTTTTTATTAATCTGGAACTTTTACAACAAAGAAGTCCCAAACCAGCAGACAAGAAAAGCCATCAGAAAGGACTATGTTGTGATGAGAAACAAGATGGTTTTCTGGCAGATTGTACATGCTAGAAAATAAAAGCTATGAGTAGAATTTAGGGAAAATTTACAGGACTTGACAGAAATGATCAGATAAGAAAAACATGGACGCAAAGATGAAAGTGCATAAAGGTCAGATTCAGGAAGTCCAAACTATAAGTAATAAAACATTTTAGAAAAAAGAAACAGAATGGATATAAGAAAAAAAATGGAAGAAATTATTCTCAACTCTAAAGAGATTGTTTATTTTAATAGCCAAGATACATACCATACTCCAGCCAAACTTAAAAATAAAATCATACTTAAAATGGCTTAGTGAAATTGGAAGCTTCAAAGATACAGAAGAATTCTGCAAACATCAAGGGGGCAAAAAGCACATTCTGTATAAGAAAAGAAACACAAAGCATGACTCCACATTTCTGCAACCTTAAAGAATAGAAAATGGAACAACTCTAGCATTCTGAAGGGAAATGTTTTGACTCAAGAATTCTATTTCCAGCCAGTTTGTCATTCATTTATGAAGACAAGAGAAAGCAACTCTTTGATGTGCAAGGGCTTAATCCTATTCCACCCAGTTTGTGTTCTTTCCAGGGTAAACTATTAAACTGCCAGAAGATCTATCCCAAAATGATGAAACATGAAGCAAATTATAATGAGAACGTCATGTTTGAAAATAACTGACAGTTAGAGCCTTTAAATGTGTTAACTGTATTGGGATAAATTTTAATATTATTTTGAATAATACTGATTAAAATTTGGTAAGAGATTTTCTTTCAAATTTGAAAAAAAATAAAAGTTATGGACTTTATCATTTCAAATGAGAAAACCAGTCTTGGTAAGATGTGTGTGGTGGGAGGTGTTAGGAACATCTCAAAAACTTCCTTTACACAAGAAAATGGAAAATGATTCCAATGATAAATTTAATACAAATTTAAGCATGTACTTTTAAAATTGTAAGGTAAACATTAGTAGAATTAAAATTAAAAATTGTGGTAGGAAAAAGCAGATAGAAAGGATTCATTCAGCAGTCTGGGACCTGCATATGGCTGCCTTGTTCCACCCTCTTTATTGATTCTAAGTGATCTACTTTTCTTGGAATCCACTGTAATTCCAATAGAAGGGATTCATATGGGCTTTGTTCTTTTTGGGTTGGTAAGAACCTGGAAACCCAAATCAGAGAGCCCCAGAAAGAAAGTTATAAAGCACTGCATATTTGGAATACCTTGGCCCAGAGTAGAGTATAGTTCTCTCAGGATAAGTTCAAAATTGATCTCACTTTAGTGTACATGGTACCTGCTCAAGAGGCCAAGAAGCAGCTGAATGGGTGGACTGCAACTCCTTGCACCTAAGACCTGTCTGATGCTACTTGGCTGGCCTACATAGAGATCATTTATTTTTCCTACTTTTGGGAATGCCACCAATTAGGATCCTATAACAACCAGACCAATTACCAATCATTCTAAAAGAAAAATAATCTTACAACTTTAGCTGCTCAGAAACTGGAGATAATATCAGTCAGAACCCTTAAGCCATGGGGTGCTTGGGTGGCGTTATTGGTTAAGCATCCAACTCTTGGTTTCAGCTCAGGTCATGATCTCAGGCTGGTGGGATGGAGCCCCACTGGCCTCTGGCTCTGTGCTCAGCTGGGAGTCTGCTTAAGTTTCTCGCTCCCTCTACACCCCCCCACTCTCTCTCTCTTTCTCTCAAATAAATAAATAAATAAATAAATCTTAAAAAAAAAAAAGAATCGTTAAGCCATATTCCCATTGATTCAGAACTTTTGAAAAGAGATAGGCATGAACTGGCAAAGAAAAACGGTAAAAACACCTCGGAAGATGCAAATGTAGCATGAAGGTGTGCACATGCACACAAACGCATGCATGCACATACATGGAATTGTTGGGCATGAAATCATGACTTCCAATCTGAATAATTTGTGCAGGAAGAGTATGGGTATGGTTGAAAAGTGACTTGGTGACTTAGAATAATAAATAGAATAATGTTCATTTTAAAATTTAGACCAAAAAAAAGGAATTAACAAAAAGAGAAATAAAGGAAGGGACATGGGGTGAAATATGAGACTGACAGGATAGATCCAGGAAACTTAGCATGAAATTAATCAAAATTCCCAAACTGTAAATTTAAAAGGAACAGAGGGATGATGGGCAGTAATTAAACAAATCAATAAAGAAATTCTCTAAGATGAAAAAAGAACTGAACTTGTAGATTGAAAGGGCTCACTGTGTTCCGAGTTGGAATTATTAGAAAAGACACACATATAGATACATACAGGTAATATTTTTTTGAATTCTAAAAATAATGAGAACATGTTATATAGTTCTTGAGAGGAAGGACAAGTTTTTAACAAAGGCAAAAGAATCAGACTGGAATCAGACTTCTCATCTGCAACATCGCAAGTTATAAGAAAAAATACTATCTACAGATATCTTACAGATTTCCAAGGGGCAGAAATCCAATCCAATAGTTCTATGAACAGACAAATTATTATTCATATTATTATGAATGTATTATGGTAAAAATATTTTTGTACCTATGAAATACTTAAAAATATTACCTAAGGACCTCAATCTAAGGAAATAACTGAGACAGGTGTGAATTAAACAAACAATAAATCAGAATAGATACCTTAAAATGGGAAAAGGTTTATTCATATCTACATGCTATAGGCACTTAAAGAGACAAGTCAGTGGATAGAAAAAGAAATTGAAAAAGTAGATTCCGGTACATATGGAAATTTGACACGATCAACAGGGCATTTCTATTCAGTAGGAAAAGACAAGATTATTTAATAAGTTGTGCTACTTAAAAAAAATGTTACATGGGCAGTCATCTGGAAGATAATAAAATTAAACACAATGTTTTTCTTCATAAAGTTAAATTATAGCTATGTTAAAGTCTTAAAAACATTTGTATTTTTACTAATATTAGCAAAGTAATCTAGGAGGTTACATATAAAATCCAGGGGTAAGAGTGGTCTGCTTCCTAACACTGGAAATGTAGAAGCTGTAAAACAAGTCATATTTGACTACATAAAAATTCTAAAAATCTTTGAATGTCAACTCATATCATAAAAAAAAATCAATAGACCAAAACATAAATAAAATTTTATATATATATATATATATATATATATATATATATACACATACACTCACATATATATATATATATATAACAGAGAAAGGCAGAGGTTTAATCCTGTAATATATAGAGAACTCTTACAAATTCACAAGAGAGCAATAAAAATTCTTTTAGAAGAATAAACCCATGATGTGAAGAAGCAATTCATAGATAAGTAAATTAAAATGGCCAATAAACATACAAAGCTGCCCAAACACATTAATCCAAGAAAGCAGTAGGTGTTAATGAGATATCCTCACTTTACACCTACCACCGAGGAAAACACTGAAACAACTGAGAATACTATTATTGGTGGGCATGTAAAAAACGTCTCTCTCATACACTAGCAGTGGGTGTGCAGACATACAGCCTTTAAAACAAGCAAGCAAACTCTATTAAAATTAAGCTGCACATACTCTTTGCTACAGTAATCGCACTTCCGGGAATCTGTCCCATTAAAAGAAAATTTACAAATCACGTAAGGATTTATGTACCTCAATTTACACGCATATGGCATGGGGGAAAATACACAAATACAACTGTAACTCAGTGAGTAAATTATCATTAAGGGGATGGTTTTAATACATGATATGAAAAAAACAAAATGGGCTGAAAAAGAATTTGAAACTTAACCCAAGAAATAAAGTGGTCATCAATAATGGGACAAAATGACAAAGTGGCATTGAGTTCCTGTTGTGATACAGAGAAGGGACTGGTATCACCAGTGTAGTATCCCTGCCAAAAATGTGTAGCCCACGGGTGCCTGGGTGGCTCAGTCAGTTAAGCGTCTGTCTTGGGCTCAGGTCATGATCCCAGGGTCCTGGGATCAAACCTCATATTGGGCTTCCTGTTCAGCAGGGAGTCTGCTTCTCTCTCTTTCTCTCCCTCTGCCCCTTCCCGCCGCTCTTTCTCTCTCTCTCTCAAATAAATAAATAAAATCTTCAAAAATGCATAGCCCAAATCTAATCATGAGGAAATGACTATGCAAGGTTCTGCATTCCACTGCCGTAGACCTGAACTCCTCAAAAAAGTCAATGCCATGAAAGCTAAAATTGATTAGAGAAATGTTTAATATTCAGCGAGAATATAGAGATGTGACAACTAAATGTGATGTATGATCCCTGCTTGGATCCTAAATGAAAAACAAAGCAAAAAAGAATATGTGAGACAACTGAGGACACTGCCTAAGAATTATTTTAGATAATTGCATTAATGTGAAATATCCTGGGTGTGATCATTGTCTTGTGGTTACGTAGGAGGCTGTGCTTATTCTTAGGAGATACATACTGAAATATATTATACTATACTGAAGTATAATAATGTTAACAACTCTCAAATGGTTTAGTTAAATGTTAACAATTGGTTTATGTAAGAGGTAGATGGTTGTTCACTTTATTATTCCTGCAACTTCTCTGTGGGTTTAAAATGCTTCAAAATAAAAAGTTAAGAAAGCACAAAAAAACTGCAAACTGGGTGAAGAACTTACCTAAACAAGACAAAACAAACTCTCTTGAAGAAAACAAAACCAAACCTTGACTACGGTGTTACCCGATTCTGAAATTCTGTGGTGGGAGGGTTCTAATCCCTAGAAAACTGACCATGGGAAATGTGGCCACTCTGTGCATGAGAGGAAAAGAAAAAGAGACAGTGGGTTCAGACCTCAGCCCTGCCCTTTCCATCCCTCCTGACTCTTGCACTGCACAACCAGTTAGTTTGCTTTTATTATTCCCCATGCTCTGATAAATGTAAAATATAAACTCCAGCTTCACATAGTGTCCACTTGTAACTGCCTCTGTTTAGGTGAATTTGAAACTGATCTTGAGCCAGTCAAGTCTCCCTTAGTAATATTTGAGATAAAGCATTGTGACCATGCCAACTAGTAAGGTGAAAGGAAAGAAAGCAACTGCAAACACGAAATCATACAGGTGCTTAGGCATGTTGCCTTAAGAATCTTTTAAAAATAATCAAGTTAACACTAAATTTAATGAATTTGTACCCTATGAAAAATGAGATAATTCATTTGGAAATGCACCAGGCTTTCTTTGAGAAAATGGATACTATATATGTATATATTCACTGACACCTGGCACGTCTGAGATCATGTATACCAAATTTTAGCCTGGAGGGAATTTTTACCAAGAAGTTATAAACCTCTGAAAATAGAGGTTAATAGGAAATGCTGAAACATCCTTAATGACAAGGTTGCTATGGCAACAATATAAGCTTACCACTAGCATCAAATATCTGCTGCATTTGGGGCTCCTTGTCTCCTTTGATAAGTTTTCCATGAGTGAAATAAAAGCATCAATTGACTGGCTCACGAAGACTTTTCTCCCTGTGTCATAGAATCGGTGACTTACTGTGTAATTAGGTGAGCTAGTCAGATGGGAAGAAGAAGATTGAAAGAGAAAGAACCAGAGTATGCCTAAACCGCCATTTTCCAGTGGAACGGGGTTGAACTAACCCAGGGCATTGTGAGGAACACTTTTAAGAAGCAAGGCCAAGGCAGAGGGAAAAAATAAAACAGCTGAATTAGCATGCAAAAAGTAATCATGCACAGTCATTGTTTTTGGAAAGGGCTCAAAGAATGGGCCAAGCACATTTCTACAGGATTTTTGAAAATCCATTTTTAGTATTCCTAGGGCTGTGGTTCACAGAGTGTGGTCCACAAAGCCCCTCCAGGTGGTCAGCAGCCCAGCCCCCTGTGGAGTTGATGTTTCTCATGTGAATATGGGGTCCTTCTGTTCCTGGCAACTATTAATAAAGTACTTGCTTTATGTAATCAAAACCAGCCATCACTTTATTGGTATCCCATCCAAACCCTCATCATCCCTCTTGTTTATCCCAAAGAGGGGCTCTGGGCATTGCAAACAGAATGGGGGTGGGATAACTGGTCTAAAGTGTTTTTATTTTTACCTGATTGAAATTGGTCATCTTAGAGTAATACCAACACATTGTCATGAAATGTTAACCCTTTCTCTGTACTTAGTAGTCTCAGAACGCATCAGTTAGTGTGGTGGTTCTTATTTTACAGGTGATGAAACTGAAATAGCAAAAATCAAATGGTTCCCATAAGATCCAGAACAAGGGAGCCTAAAATACAGTCCAAATTCTTGAGGCTTCCTTTTGCATGGCAGATACACTGCACTGAGTCTAATTCTGAGCCCCAACTCATATTGCGGGACTTTCAAGCAAACTCAAGTCATGAAACTTGAGAAGAGAGTGAAAGATGGTTCTACTTAGCATGCCACGGAAGTCGTATGGGAAACCATGGGCTGACAGCATGTGTAGACAGAGATCTGGCCTCTACAGGACAGTGGTTTTAAAAGAGGCTTATGTGGGGCACCTGGGTGACTCAGGGTCCTGGGATCGAGCCCCGCATCGGGCTCCCTGCTCCGCGGGAAGTCTGCTTCTCCCTCCCCCACTCTCCCTTCTTGTGTTCCTTCTCTTGCTGGGTCTTTCTCTGTCAAATAAATAAATAAGATCTTAAAAAATAAATAAATAAATAAATAAATAAAAGAGGCTTGTGATCAGCCACATGAACAGAGTTTGTAAATAGTTACACAGAGAAAGGTCATTTTTCATGACTGCCGGTAGGGTCCTTGCTGGGCATAATAGACCATACCATTTAAGTTAAAGTAGACTTCTGGTGGCAGAGGCTGCAGGTGTCCACCAAAATCCATCCTTTCATCTTCTAATGAAATTCATGCACTTTCCACCCTCTCCTGCAGGTAACGATGTTCCTGGAGATGGAACTTAAGTGGAAGTGATACATGCCATTTCTAGGTCTGGCCCTTAGGACACTAGTCTGCACAACTTCATGCTCATTTCCTCTTCTGAAAAGCTGAGTGGGAGTCAGCTTGAACCATGCAGATGACGACAATATTGTAGGGGGTGACAGAGCAATGGCTTGGAAGAAACCTGCATCTCTGAATGAATACGTGGTCCTCACCTCTGACCTGCCTGCTTACCTAAGATCTATTATGAGAGAGAATTAACATCTATTTCTATAAGCAACTGTATTTTTTGGTCTTTTTCTGCAGCAACCTCATCTCATCTGCATATTCCATCCAGTGGTAGGATTTCTAAAAGATAGCAGAACTAGGATTTGCCTTATTTTTATGTTTGCTAGCATATGGGCAGCTCTGTACTTTCTGAGTAGTGCAAAAGTAGGAAGGAGGTGACTTTGAGAAGCCCATTTTAGCTACTGCACTCTCTCATCTATAACCAGAAAATAATGTGCCCAAAATCAAGTGGTATTTTTTTTTAAATGAATGTCTAGAATGATGGAATCGAGAGCATGTGTGAATGACATTAAGTGGTTGGTATTGCTTACATCTTAGACGCCGGGAATAGTTCAGTGTGAGCTTGATAAATTAGGGAAATTGGCAGGAAAAACTAGGAGAAAGTAAAATAGGGCAAGGGCAAGATGTGACAATCAGAAGCCAGAAACAAAATGCAGAGATTAAAGACAGGGGCAGTCTGCATACGTACGACTACAACAGAAAGTCTGGAGTGACTGCCATCCTGTGAGTGAAGAGCCGTCAGCAAAACAGTGCTGTTATTTAGGAGGCTGCGATGGTAATATATTAACAAGAGTATGACATGCCAACTCCAGGAAGTAATATTTCCTCTGCACTGGCATTACTGAAGACCTTAATAAAGGATGGTGTCTAGTTTTGTTCTCACACTTTGAGGAATGTAGCAGAACTGGAGAGAGTCCAGCAAAGACTAACAGAAATGATAAAAGGGTGGGAAAATAGAACCTGAGAGGAAAGGTTAATAGCTAGTCTTGTTTAGGCTGAGGGAAGAAGGAGGCTAAAGAGGGACTTAATATCTGTTTAAATATATGCCCGGCTATTATAATGAGCATGCTGACTAGCTCTTCTGCCTGGACCTAATGAGACAGGAAGGGGTTGGGGGGGGCATTTACACTGCAGCCGTATATTTGTGTTAGATATAAAGAAACATTTGGGGGGGGGAGAAAAAAAAAGTTGTTCTTTCCAGAAACACTCTGTGAAGGGATTTGGTGCAATAGTTTTTCTTCAGGATATCCAAACCTGTGCGATTGGCATTTACTTGGCATCAGAGGTTGGTTGCTGAAGAGACTGAGCCAGCCCCTGCCCCCGCCCCCCCCCCCCCCGCAGTGGCATGTTTACCTTCGGGAGGGATAAATAAAAAAGGCTCACTGGGCATATTTTATAAGACTGCTGGCCCAGGGAGAAAAATGTTTATATCCACTAATCAATGCCAGTTTTGTATTTACGATTTGGGTAGAAACAGTAACAGAGAAGGGTAATAGGGATTTGAATCTGTACCCTCCCATTTGCCCTGGTGAGTGCCAAATGTTCATCCCAAATGTTGGGTTTTGCCCTTTGGCTAAGCCCAGTCTAGAGTAGTGCTTCTCAAAATGTCATCCATAGAACCCCTGGGTATAGCTGAAATATTTTCAGAAGTCTGCAAGATCAAAACTATTTTTATATAAATAGTAAGATGTTATTTGTCATGTCCACTGAAATAACTTTTGCACTGATGATATAAAAGCAATGGTGGATAAAACTACTGGCATCCTAGCAGGAATTAAGGCAGCTTCACCCAACTCTAAAGGTGGTCATCATGTTCCTGGAGGTACTCAATGTAAAAGAACAATGTAATCATTTTCTCTTTTATAAGAAAATGTATCAACATTTGGAAAACTTGCATTACTTTATGAATCAGTGTTTTACAAACCCCCAATGTATTATGTTACAGAATCGTGCATGGATAAAAGATCCATACAAAGTGCAAGTTAGTCTAATAGTTTTGTTTTTGTTTTTTTAGTCAAATAGTTTTAATAGAGTAGAGTATGAAGAGTTTATGAGATGGTTTCAGATTCTATATTGCAACTAACTTTAAGAAACTAACATATGTCAAGGAATGGTATAATATCAAAGAAAACATTCATAGTTATCTGCTGAAATATACCTCTTTCTTTTTCCAACTACATATCGGCATGAGGCCAGATTTTCTTTACATGCTTCCAAACAGCATTTCACAAAAGATGAAATGCAAAAGGAAATATGCCACTCTTGGGGCACCTGGGTGGCTCAGTTGGTTAAGCGACTGCCTTCGGCTCAGGTCATGATCCTGGAGTCCCTGGATTGAGTCCCGCATCGGGCTCCCCGCTCGGCAGAGAGCCTGCTTCTCCCTCTGACCCTCCCCCCTCTCATGTGCTCTCTCTCTCTCATTCTCTCTGTCTCAAATAAATAAATAAAATCTTTAAAAAAAAAAAAAGAAATATGCCACTCTTCTCACAATTATTTTGTTGTTGTGAAGAAATATTTTTAATAAAAATATGTTATTTATGTTATGTTATGGGTTTATTATTACTATTTTAAATAAATATTTTGTAAATGTTTCAGTTTTAATCTCTAATATGGTGAATATTGATATGTATGGCTCACATTAAAAAAAAAAAGATCTTTAGACTCCTCACTAATTTGTTAGTGTAAAGGATACCTGAGTCCAAAAACTTTGAGACATCTACTTTATGCCTCCTGCTTGTCTAGGTTGTATTATTGGACTATTATTCTCTAGTAGGTTTTGATGAGCTAGGTTCTCACCTGTGTACTTAAGTATAGGTACAAGGAGTTGTGGTAAGTGGTTAGATCATTCTTCAGCTGACACATTATCTCTCTGCTATGAGCACCAAATATTTGCACTCTGGGCCCTGGTTGAGTAGGTGGATGACAAACAAAAGGGCAGTGATCTCACCAGGTGGGTATAGGTCCAGAATGGGTTGAAATGAGAATAATACTAACTCATTTATCAAATACTCTGCTTACCCATGATACCCAATTGCTGCAGACACTTTCCTTTGGCCACTATGGGATTCCCAGGCATGTCCCATTGCTGTGAGCACAACATCTCATCATGGAGTTTGTGAGGTTACATAGCATCGTCAGTATGATCCACACTCCATCTACAGGCAAATTTAACAAAGTCAACCACTTTACAAATAAAGAGGGTCAAATTCCCTAATTATTCACAGGTCTTCTAGATTATATTAGGCACTGTATAAAAAACAGATAGGATCACTGGTTCTATACATGTCCTGAATTCTACATTCCTTCTTATATCTGTAGAAGTTAATACAAGTCTGGTCATATGGAGGAAGGTCACTTCAAAACATTTGGGAGGCTGATTTTGAACTTTAAGCTTAGGCAGAGAGTGTCTGATTTTAAAGCTATGTGTTGAAAATGTCTTCCCGATTATTTCCCAATATTTTGATAATAATAGATATGGTAAAACAGGTTTCCAAGGAAACAGATTCTGAAATAGAGAGTTGCATGTAGATGTTTTATTTGTAAGGAACAATACCCATCAAGGAGAAGGAAACAAGATTGGGTAGAAGGAAAAACTACAAGAGAAACCTCAGACAATTCCATGGGAATCTCTGGAGATGGGATGGGCTTTTAGAGTTGCCTTGAATTAAGGAAAGAAGGCCAGCCCACTGAACCTTGAATCTAACAGTAGGCTGTGTCTCGGGGGGAGGCCAGAAAAGGACTCAGCCATGAGAAATCAGCAGCCAACATTCCCAATACCTAGGAGAAAGAGTACCTTGGTCCTGAAGAAACTGGGTGACACACTAGAGCATCCCTTACAATGGACATTCTGTGTTCTCTTTCACTTTTGATTTCCTTATAAATTAAATGGGTTGACACTGAAAACCTGAACCTGCATTTCCTGAGAGTGTTTTCCATCTAATGTAGTTTTGGCTCTTGTCTAATCTAACAATAAGGATTGGAAGGAATATTATAAGATATAGTGAAAACAAGTGACAAATTAGAAAAAAAATCTCTTTGAAAAAAAATCTCTGCTTGAACAAAAACCAATTTCACATGCTGATTTGAGGATGCTAAAATGGGGAACAGTTAATTTTTTGGGATAGACTAATGTCCAAAATTTAGGTCCCAAAGTGTCTATTGATACCATGACATCATTAAGACTCTACAAATCAGATTGGCTGTTTCACTTTTTAATATTTCTCAGGACCTGTAAGTAAGGGCTGCTGTTAGGGGAAAGGAGGCTCTGGTAATGGTAACAGAGACAGTTTAGAAGTTAGAACTAGAGGGGACTTTACAGTTTATCTAGCTCAGCTACCTTATTTACAGATAAGAGATAATAGCAGCTATTTATTAAATGTGCATTGTTTCTAACGTTGTGTTATTCAAATTGCTTGGGTCCTGTCTCATCCTCACCATTTTTCTGCAAGGTAGTTAGTGTTATGTTCATTTCACAAATGAAGAAAATGAAACTCATAGAGTTCAGGCTACATTCCCAGGTCATACAGTAAGTAAATAGCTAAGCTGGAATCAACACTCAGGTCTGTTCTGTTTGACCCCTGAAACTGCACTGACATACTGAAGTATGAACTTGGACAGCAAACTCAGAGCCGTTCTTTTTTTTTTTTTTTAAACTTAGGAATTGTGCTTACATCCCATCCCTAAGTGAATAAAATGAACGTATTAGCAACTTGACTCTTGCCATCTGATGAGTTGCATTCTTGGGTCATTTTATGATTTCTTTTGGAAACATATAATATTATAAATTCAGATAGGGTTTTAATGGCAAATATCCCTCCGGATAGTCTTATTTATAGTGCAGTCACACATTTTGGCCAAATATAAAATTTTCTCTAGAGTATGGATAATCTTGATGTCCTGGAGATTCTACGGCTTCTTTGGGCACCAGACCTTTGGAAGGACTCTATGAGACAAAGCATTAAAAGAAGAAATCAGGGAACTGTGATATAAAAACTTTGCATAGGTTATTTTATCCTACTAAACCTATTGCTCAGACTATATGTTATATCTTCTTCTCATTTAATCCTGTCCTCATTAATGTTTTTAAACAAAAATTTATTGAAATATATATACACAAAACTATGTTATACACACATTTTTATCAAAGTATATTATACACACAGAAAATACAATATACTATGTACAAAGAAAATCACATATACCATTCATATACAGTTTGATGAATTTTTAGAATCTGAAAACATCCAAGTATCCAAGTACTTTGTACTCTTTTATTCAGACATTATATGTATCAGCATCATTATTCTGGAGAGGCAAAAGCCACATAATGTGATTTATCCTGCCCATCTCCCTGACTTCCCACCTCTGGGAAGAAGTAAGTGACTGGTAATCTCAGGTTTTATAAGAAGAAGAACAAGGAGTTCCTTTTGAAAAGATGAAGGTAGAAAGAGCTAAGAATAAAAATTGGGACACATTAGGGGCGCCTGGGTGGCTCAGTCGTTAAGCGTCTGCCTTTGGCTGAAGTCATGGTCCCAGGGTCCTGGGATCGAGCCCTGCATCGGGCTTGCTCAGTGGGAAGCCTGCTTCTCCTTCTCCCACTCCCCCTGCTTGTGTTCCCTCTCTCGCTAGGTCTCTATCTGTCAAATAAATAAAAAATAAAATCTCTAAAAAAAATTTGGGACACATTAAAGAAGTCCTTGATAATCCCAAGATATAAACACATTGTCAGGAAAAAGACTTGAAAGAGAAGGAGTTAGGAGAAAATTATATTAATCTGCTTTGGTAGTTCCAGAAAAAGTAATTTCAGATAGAGCATAAATGTGAGAAATGCTGCAGAAATGGAAGCAATAAACACATCAACTATACATCAACTATAAGGTACAGAAGAGAGTGAGGAGACCAACATGGCTCTAGAGTCTGAATCTTGGGTATCTGGGAAGCTATGGGTACCACTGACATGAAATGCAAACTGACAGAGAATGGTTTTGGAGGAAACATAGTAGAGAATTTCAGGACAATGCAGTGTCAATACCATCAATTACAAAGAACAAGAATGGGGAGGGTAGAAAAACCATCTTTGGATTTACTTATTAGAGTAGAAAGCAAGGGTGAGTGTGAGGCAAAAAAAAAAAAAAAAATGGAAACAGTTAAGTGTAAACTACACTCTCCATTCAATAATTTTTTCAAGGAAGGAAACAAAATAGCAAATCCAGGGAGTGCCTAGACCAGGGGGAAAAATGCTGAGAAATGATGTAATGAAGTCTTAGTGAAAAGGAAGAGCTCCTCTTAGTGAAAGGCATATGGTATATGAGAGGAGAGTACTTTCCTATGAGATCAGAAAGCAAAGTTGAGCTTTTACATGGTGAGAAGAAAAGAAGAGGGATCTAACATTGGCCTTGACTTTCTCTAAGAACCCGGAGATCATATCACACACACACAAACACACACACAGAACTCGAGGGTGGGAGGAAATCTTGGAATTGATGCTGCAGGGAACACAGAAGGCTGTAAATCATCCATGAGAACAAGTGCTGTCCAACAGCACTGAGGGCCCAGCTGACTTCAGAAAGCTCGGAACTGCAGTGGAACAAGTCAACCTGGCTTTGTGACTTTCTTAGGCGATATTTGGCAGCCTGGGACCAGGAGCCGGGAAGGCAAATGATGGTATTTACCCATTCTTGGGGATTGGAACGGCAGCTCTGGGGCAAGAGAGTGTGCAAATCTAATAAAATGGCTGACCCTAGTGTCAAGGCTGATTAGGCCAGCAAATGAGGCCAGAAGAGGGGCTGATGAACTAAGACAATAGTGAGCTATCATGGGATGGGGAGGGGAGGAGTAATAATGGGACTGAGAAACAGATCTCATTAGAAGTGAGGAGATGAGAGACTTCTAATGATAGGAGTTTGTGGTCAGAGTTTATTGTACTTTCATTCAGAGAGTACTAGAAGAGGAAGAACAGGGACGAATGTGATAAAACTAGGGTCTGAAGATTTGGGGTGGGATCAGCCTTGACGGAAGTTTGTTATTGTTGCAGCTGTTTGTTTCTTTTAAAGCCAACTTTGTATGAACCTTTGCAAATACCATCCCAAGGACTCTATATCTGCTGTCTGACAATTATCATCTGCAACTATCTTTCAAATTTGCAGATGACTTTACACTTTCATTAAGGGGGGCCACTTTCACACACAAGAATTCCATTAATCCTCACAACAAACCAGAGTCACTTCCTTTTAAATATAACGGAACTGTAAATCAGAGCAGTTTAGTAATTTACTTGAGGTCACAAAGAGAGTAAAAGGCCGAAGAGGGAACCCTGAGCAAGCCATCTGACTCCAAGGCCAGGGTTCGTTCAAGTTTGGTGCCCAAGGTTATAGGAAGGGTTGTGTTATCCACCTTTGTTTTATAACCCTTCAGCAGTTTCTCTTATGCGTGGGACCTGTGGGCAGGTGCTAATTTACACAGCTGACTTATTCCTAGTTCAAAAATAAATACATGTTTAATTACACTCTCAAATTTTTAAATATAATTGTCAAATTTTACTTGATAAACAGAAGCAGTATCAATTTTTAGACATGATTATTTGAGTGCATAAACTTTATCTTAACAAGTACTTCAAAGCAGAGAAAATAAGAATTAAAAGAATGTATTTATTTATAATAGTATCAGCTTGACTGATGTGACTACAGTACATGCAATATAGATACCACCATTAATTTTTTCTCGTTCTGGGTCAGGGCAAGAAAGCATGGCAACAAACAGGTCTGCCTATCTCTACTTGTCAATGTTGTGGCAGATTATAGAGGAGGGTGCAAATCCCACCTATACTGTGCTGGGATGTAAACTTTCTTTTTGACCAATCTACTGAGCAGTCTGTCTACAAAAGGAGGGTAGATTCAGAAATAGTCAAGGATATGATAGGCTGATAGTGAGAGACACATTTTCTTCAAATCTCGAGGATTTTAAGACTTCCCTCAGTCACTTTTTAAAAGGCTATTGTGTGTAAGCTATGCTAAATTGGGTTTTTATGTCAGGATTATCAAGCTGGAGAAGGTTGCTCTTCCAGATTGGGCACCAAGTGATTGCCAGATGTCACAACTATGGTATGTGACACTAATGGATGACTATTTCAAAAGTGACTTAAGACGGACAATTTTCCAAATGTCATCATAGCCTGAGCAAACAGAAAGATTCAGAGTAGGAAGCAGAAAATGGCGGGAAATGAGGAGACTTTTCCAGGTCATGGGAAGATCTGATCAATCATATTTAGTAATCGGAATATGAATGTTAGCTCTTCCCTTCGACTCCTCTTACACATTCATCTAGCAAATTAATATTTCTTTCTCTCTGCTGGATAATGATAACATTTCTTTGCTTAACCTCATTTTTAAAATGTTGTCTGCTTTCTATTTTGTGCCTGAATCAATATTGCAGATCAAGGGGCGCCTGGGTGGCTCAGTTGGTTAAGCGACTGCCTTCGGCTCAGGTCATGATCCTGGAGTCCCTGGATCGAGTCCCGCATTGGGCTCCCTGCTCGGCAGGGATCCTGCTTCTCCCTCTGACCCTCCCCCCTCTCATGTGCTCTCTCTCTCTCTCATTCTCTCTGTCTCAAATAAATAAATAAAATCTTTAAAAAAAAAAATATTTCAGATCAAGAACAAGACACACAGCTGTTAATGAAATCTCAGGGGTCCATCTGTGAGTCCCTGTCATTGTGCCCTCAGTGTTGCTTTCTAGAAGATTTCTTATAATAAGGGTAAATGCCACGGAGAGGTCATTATGAATGAAATGTGATGGATAATCAGAGGAAACATGGAAAGCAAGAAAAATATTAATGTAGGCATGAGACTGGGCAGAGTCAAATAATATGGGAAGAGTGACTGGGACATAACCTACCCAACAGAAGTAGTAACTAGCCAGATATTATTTGATGATATATCCTATGGAAAATCGAAGACCATTTATTCATCAGCAGCTTGGAGAACCTTAGTAAATACTTAAAGACACTTGTCATTATTATTTATTCACATTCATAGAAGTAAAGAGTGGTTTTTATTAAAGTTCCAAACTTATTTTTCAGTAAAGTTCCAAATTCTTCTCTTGAATTAAGTTTTATAATCCATTGAACTCCCTGTGTTTGCCTGGGTAACAAAATCTAAAGTGGGCAAATTACCCCATTGAATTGGAACACATAATTAAAAAGTACATCAAACTTAATTGGGAAGTGCTGTTACTTCCCTGGACCTCATTTATTGATAGAGAGCATCGGACTGGTTAATCTTTGCCCTTCTAACATAAAAGCTCAATTACTTTTTCATTCCAATTGTCCTCACTCAACTCATGTGACAATGTGAAATGAGCAAGAGGAGCCAAGATGCAGGGGCTTTGGACATCATCAGCACTTTAGTCCCTTCAGGGCACCTGTCTGGATGAAACAACCCAAATTGTTATGATCTAAATTTATTCCAAGATTTTGTAATGGTCCTTGCAGCTCCCAAAATCTACGTGTTTTATAATTTGGGGGTTCATTTGGTTCTTATGAAAAATTGGAGTTTTGTCTTAGATGACACCCAAACCTTCTTCTAGTTCTAAAATGTCAATGAGTTTAGAAAATAGGTCTTTTCTTTTTTTTTTTTAAAGCTGGTTTCAACTACATTCAGTTGTATAGTGTTGTGTTTTGTTTTGTATTTTCCTTTAAACAAGAGAATTACATGAGTTAAGATTTAGGTTTTTGCAACCCAATAATTTCAGTCAACCATCAAATTGTTTTTGATGATTTAATCATTGCACAATGGATACCCAACAACTGAATCTTTTTTATACCACTGTTCTTTTGGATATTTTGAAAACCTATAATTAGTTTTCAAACCAAGTGAAATACCAAAACCTGGGGGAAAAAAAAAAAAGTTAAATTAGGAAAGTCATAATATATATCACGGTAGGTGTCCAATAAATTTCCTTTTTTATTTAAAACTAAAGAAAACAATTTGGAAAGTAAACATTTGAGAAAATAAATTAAATATGACATGGCTGTATGCTTATATCAACAATAAAGCATGCTGCATATGCAAATAATTTCAGTAATGATTTTGGTAGCTATCTGAGTAAAGGCATATACAAAATGATATAGATACGTGGCATCTAGAATTGTCCTCATTTTTTGTTATTGCTATAGGGGACTTGTCTTTCAAAAAATAATTCTAAAGCTCACAATAATTAAAGTTAAGGATGTAGTCTCCTGAAAAGGGCAAATACCAATAGAAAAAGACAATATTTTCTCAGAATTTCTGAAAGTGCTATGTTAATTGAGAAATTCATTTAATAACATAGTGATGAAATGAGCTTGACGATTACATCACATTGAAGAAAAATGAAATGAAAATCTTTTTTAAATAAGGATATTCTAAGTGAGCATAACTGATAATTTTAAAATGTTTATGGATTCTTAAATATTAAGAAGTTAGCAAAAATACGACTTTTAAAAGGTTTTGTATTGGTTATTAGTTTATATTAACATTTAATTTTGTAATTCAGTGTTTTTAAATGCATAGTTATTGTTATAATTTTGTCTTCCCCCTTTAGCATATTAAGTCTTTGAGTTCAAAGATTCAAACGATAATTTAGGTTTTCAAAGAGAGTTGTTAAATTATACTTACAATTAAATTTCAAAATGTTTTCACGATACTGTAAGAGCTGCAGGTTAGTGTATGCGTACTTTTTCTGAGAAATTGTATCTAAATTCATTAAATAGGATATGTGATAAGTATTTATTTGTACATTGTGATATATGTATAAGTATATAGAGACCTACGTATAGAATACACAAGCACATACATACACACATACATTGAACTTGAGTCTTTAGGACTCATTTCATGTATTATGAAACTGCAAAATATGCTAGAAAATACCCAATATTCATGACCATAAAACAATTAATTTTGATAAGTGCTGAAGTATTACTAAAACACTATAAAGTGTTAAAGATACAGGCATATGTTTTATATATATATATGATTTAAAGATCAGTCCCAAATTATGGAATAATCATTTATAACACAACTTTAAAAATACCAATTTTCAAATATTTTACTTTAATGCCTTTGCTGTCTCAAACTGAATGACATTTCAACACAGCTCATTGCATGGACAATATAAACTAGTTATGTCACTAGTTTTATTTTAGCGATCATGGTGTTGCTTCATCTAGCAGCAAACTTCCAATGGCCAAAGCATCAATGTTGTCCTTCTAATTTATTAAAATGAAATGTTCCAAAAAGACATTAAATAAGGTTATACCCTCTGGTGTGTATTCAGCACTTTGCAGAGTCTTATAAAGTATACATAACAGAGTCAATAATTTTTTTACTTAGCAATATTTCATTTTTGTATGATTGCTAATCATTGCGAGCATTTACCGCCGTGTCACCATGTAGTGGTAGATTGTGCAGCTATGTACGGTATGAAAAGCTTAAACATGAGAAAAGTTTCCGCAAATTTGACTTCTCTCAATTTCACGTTCTTTTGTGTTCATTGGTGGTGCCTGGTTTCTGTGTGAAATGATTTCCAAGTTTTCAAATGAAAGCAGTTAAGAAACAAAATATTTACACCCTTCTAACTTGGGCTTCCTGTATAGCTAGATACAATACAGATGCTAAGTCACTGGTCTGAAAGAGCTTTCACAAATCTATAATAAAATAATTAAATTAGTGAGCTGTGTTTAGATCAGAGACTCTTGGTTGCCAACTCCTAAGAACTCGGGGAATTCAGAACCACAGAAGGATCATTTGGACTCCATTTGGCAGAGACGTCAGAAACTCGCTGCTCTTGGGAACATCCTTTTCCAATAACATTTATAGCTCTAGATGGAAGCGAAAAGCACCATATGTTAAGAGTTTCCTGCAAAGCTTCCTGGTAAGAGAGGAAATAAATTCAACTTGTCACATCTGCTCATAGGCCAGTCAAGTAGGATTTTATCACAGCCTTAAGTGGTTTACAAAACTGTCCTGTTATCGACCGAAGGGGCTTTACGTTTCAGGTTTTTTCATACTGGTGTTCATAATCGAAATCATTAAACTATTTTTCTTCTTTGGACTTTAGCAGCATGCATCATCATTTGCTTCTAAGCAAGGAGAATTATTCAAAGCAATTCAACTAAGAATCACGTTCCTGTAGCTCAGTCCCCATACCTGCTAGGGTGGCTTAGCTGCTAGAATGCCTCTGGGTTTCAGTTCTACCTCAGTTTCGACCCGTGGGTCCTTACATTTTGCATAATTTAAGATGGGAACTGCATTTAATCAAACTAAATTGATTATCCACCATTCTGAAAAGTCCCCACTGGCTTAAACCATGGCAAAGACCCATAGGGTCAGAAAAGATTTTTCTGCCAGAGGTATAGGTAATCACAGGAAAGGCGCTAAAACTTGCATTGTTAGCCCCAAGTTTTCTCCCAGAGTGATCCATCTTTTTACCCTCACGATTAAAAAAAAAAGAAAGTTAGAGTCACTCTGGGCATTTCCGTTTTTTATCATAAACAAAATCCTTTTTAGTTTGCAAATCTACTGAAGATGGAGCACCGTATATAAGCATTACGTTTTCCTAATTAAGCATAAGTTAAATTGATAGCACTTTCCAAACTAAAAATAAGTTCTCAGTTTACCAACTTGCAGTTTTATATTCACGTCTTCTTGCAAAGAATGGATCAAACTTGTTAATGGATTTCCTTTCATCCTAGAAGTTAAAAAATGCTTTAAGTTAAAGTAAAAATTGTGATCTTCAGACATATTTAATTATTGAAATACCAAATAAATGTGATAGAATTTCAGAGTGCCATACTTGATGAAATCTCCAGCCTTTGTTTATTTGTTGGTATACACTCATCATTCCTACAGGTGAATTATAAAACATGTAAAAAATTAACTAATTAGAGTGAAGGAAAATAATGCAGAATAGCAAGATGACAAAAGAAAAATTTAACACACGAGCCCTGTAAATTCATGAAAGCAGGCTGTGGATTAAGCTGTTTCCTAGTAACCAAAACAAAACAGTTAAATGGTTCGCATTTCTTTCTATAGGAGAAAAATTGTCAAAAAGAAGATTTTTACCACCAATGAGGCTTAGGAGAAATTTCTCCTGAGGATCTTCATAGAATGCTGAATGATTGAGTCAATTACATCTTAATACTACCCCCCCAAAAGCATAAAGGCATTGGAATGCTTCACTGAGCTATTTCCTGTAATATCACTCAGTGTAACTTGTGAGCATTAGAATGCAATTTAATACAAAACAATTCTACCAGCGTTGCTGCATTGCACAGTTCCAGAGGCACTGTTCACGTAGGTAGTGCTGAAACAAGAAGCGAAAACAGCGATTATTATCATAGAAGAAAGGTGCTGGTTTCATCAATATGGCAATGATAGATAACAAAACCTGTGAGCGGCCTATTCCACAATGGCTATGACACCAACTTTCTATTATCAGTTGTTAAAAACTAATACACTGTATGAAAGGAACTCTGAGACATTAGTGATCATGTACTATGCTCTCTACACTCTTATGGGTGAGCCTGAAACTGTCCCCCTCTATATCTGCTCTCCCCTTCATTATTTGGTAATAGAACCTGCAGACTGTCTTTCCAGTTCTCTCTTACACCTAGGTTTGGACTTTCTCATCCAGGTTTTGGACTTTCTGTGTGCAGAAAAAATATGTACAACTTCTTAATCATTTCTTAAAATATACTTGCCATGGACTTTCCTTCTGGCTAGGAAAAGATGATACCAGGGTTAACTCTGGAAGCCACTTTTTTTTGTGAGTTATATCTCAATTTTTATTTATTTATTTATTTATTTATTTATTTATATTTTTTTATTATGTTCAGTTAACCAGCATATATAGTACATCATTAGTTTTTGATGTAGTGTTCAACAATTCATTAGTTGTGTATAACACCCGGTGTGGAAGCCACCTTTTGAGGATGGTAGCATTGTCCCGCCAACTCTGTACTGCTTACCTCTGCCTGGACCATTTTGTCTGTCATGTGATAGGGAAATAAAATTCTGTCTTGATGAACACTGTCTTTGGGGTTTTTTTAAATTAAATATCTTAAGTTAGTACAATATCAATGTTATCATGGTCCATATTTATATTTCCTTCACTTTTGGATGAGAGAATTGAAGAAAAGAAAATTTGCATGGGGCGCCTGGGTGGCTCAGTCGTTAAGCGTCTGCCTTCGGCTCAGGTCATGATCCCAGGGGCCTGGGATCGAGCCCCGCATCGGGCTCCCTGCTCCACGGGAAGCCTGCTTCTCCCTCTCCCACTCCCCCTGCTTGTGTTCCCTCTCTTGCTGTGTCTCTCTCTGTCAAATAAATAAATAAAATCTTAAAAAAAAAAAGAAAAGAAAGAGGAAAGGATGTTGGCTTTATTTTAATAGGTTAATCAGATGACCAAAGAATCACTCACTCAATCATGCTATGAGTCTTTGAGCTTTTCACCAATAGTAATAACAGAACATTAGGCAGAATACTGAATTTGGTGTCAACCATACCTGTATTCAAATCTTCATTTCAACATTTCCCTGACTTTTGGACCTTAGACAAGTGACCAAAAATTCTCTTCCTCATTATCCTCTTTAGTGTGATTATATGAATTAAAAAATATTAGCTAACATTTACTGTATGCTGGATCCTGGTCTAAGTGCTTTATATGTGTTATTCCATTTGATCCTTTTGCAATCTGTATATGAGAAATGAATATTGTCCTTGTTTTCTAAGTAAGGAAACTGGGGTAAGGGGAGTTGAAACAACATGCCTAAAGTCAAAAGCTGGTAAGTGGTGGAGCGCACTTTTTTTTTTAAGATTTTATTTGTTTGTTACAGAGAGAGAGAGAGAGAGAACACAAGCAGGGGGGAGCAGCAGGCAGATGGAGAAGCAGAATCCCCACTGAGCAAGGAACAGGACTCAAGACTTGATCCCAGGACCCTGGGAGCATGACCCGAGCTGAAGGCAGATGCTTAACTGACTGAGCCACCCAGGCGCCCCTCAGATTTTTGGTACTAATATCCTAGCTCTCGAAGAGACAGCATTTGTGCCTTTCTAAATGAGAGGATCTTCAAAATATTGGAAGATAGCTTGGCTATCCATGATTATATATCTATAATTCCCTTTTAATAACAGTTTTCTGATATAAAAAATAGTGATCGTAAATCATAATGATATTAGAAAATGTACAATTGCACAAAAAGTAAGTAAATCACCCATATTTCCTTCACCCATAATCACTGCTAACATAAGTACATAGAGTTCTTTTAGTACCAGACTATTCTCTTATTTTTTACTGAAGTATAATTGACATCCAATATTATATTAGTTTCAGATGTACAACATAGTGATTCAACATTTATATACATTACAAAATGATCACCATGATGTCTAGTTACCATCTATCAGCATACAAAGTTATTAAAATATCATTGACTATATTCCCTATGCTGTACTTTACATTCCCATGACTTACTTATTGTATATTCTTGCCTCCTTTGTTGTGGACTAATTTACCATATAATCATGGTTTATTTCTGGGCTTTCTATTCTATTCCACTATCTATGTGTCTGTTTTTGTGCCAGTACTATACTGTTTTGATTACTATAGATTTGTAGTATAGCTTGAAATATTAAAGCATGATACGTCCAGTTTTGTTCTTTCCCAAGATTGCTGTGGCTGTTTGGGGTCTTATGTGGTTTTATACAAATTTTAGAATTATTTGTTCTGACTCTGAAAAATGCCATTGGTGTTTTGGTAGGGATTGCATTGAATCTGTAGGTTGCTTTGGGTGGTATGGGTATTTTTAACACTATTAATTCTTTCAATCCATGGGCATGGTATATCTATTCATTTATTTGTGTCATCTTCAATTTATCTCATCAGTATCTTATAGTTTAGTAGTGTGTCGTTTAGCATTCTCATGTTTGTGTTTTTCCAGGTTTTTTTCTTGTAATTGATTTCTAGTGTCATATGTGGTGGTCAGAAAAGATATGATTTCAATCTTCTTAAACTTATTGAGACTTGTTTTATGTTCTAATATTTGATCTATCCTGAAGAACATCCCATGTGCACTTGAAAAAAAAATGCATTTTGGTGCTGTATGAACGTATTAAGTCCACCTGTTCTAATGTGTTTCCTTATTGATTTTCTATCCAGATGATCTATCCATTGATGTAAGTGGGGTATTAAAGTCCCCTACTATTATTGTATTACTATCAATATATTCCTTTAAGTCTGTTAACATTTGCTTTATATATTTAGATGCTCCTATATTGGGTGCATAGATATTTATGATTGTTATATCCTCTTGTTGGATTGATCCCTTTATCACTATGTAATACTTTTCTTTGTCTCTTGTTATAGTCTTTGTTTTAAAGTCTATTTTGTCTAAGTATTGGTATGCCAGCTTTCTTTTCATTTCCATTGGTATGAAGTATCTTTTTCCATCCCTTCACTTTCAGTTTGGATGTATCTTTTGGTCTGAAACGAGTCATGTTGGCAGCATATAGATAAGTCTTTTTTTTTAATCCATTCAGTCACCCTGTGTCTTTTGATTGGAGCATTTAGTCCATTTACATTTAAAATAATTATTGATATTGCCATTTTGTTAATTGTTTTCAGGTTGTTTTGTAGTTCTTTTTTTCTTTCTTCTTTTCTTGCTCTCTTCCCTTATTATTTGATGACTTTCTTTAAAGTTATGTTTGGATTCCTTTTTCTTTATTGTTTTATGTTTCTATTATAGGTTTTTGGTTTGTGGTTATCATTAGGCTTAATATATAACATTATATATATATAGCAGTGGATTGTAAGTTGATGATCACTTAAGACAGAATATACTCTCAAAACACTATATTTTTACCCCCCACAATGTTTTATGTTTTTGTTATCATATTTGACATCTTTAATTTTGTGTATTCCTTAACTAATTATTGTAGATATAGTTGAATTTATTCTTTTTATCATTTAACCTTCATATTAGCTTTATGAGTGGTTGATCCATTACCTTCAGTATATGTTGGCTTTTACCCGTGAAGTTTTTTCTTTCATAATTTTCTTTCTTCTTCTCCTTCTGGGATCCCTATAATACAAATATTAGTGCACTTGATGTTGTCCTAGAAGTCCCTCAAACTATCCTCATTTTTATAAATTCCTTTTTCTTTTTGCTATTCAGCTTGAGTGATTTTCCCTAGCCTCCTTTCCAGATCACTGATTCATTCTGCATCATCTAATCTGCTGTTGATTCCCTCTAGTATATTTATTTTCATTTCAGTTATTGTATTCTTTATCTCTGAGTGGTTCTTTTTAATATTTGTTATCTCTTTGTTGAAGTTTTCACTGTGTTCATCCATTCTTCTCCCAAGTTTAGTGAACATCCTTATAACCATTACTTTGAACTCTTTATCAGGTAGATTGTTTATCTCCATTTTGTTTAGTTCTTTTTCTGAGATGTGTCTTGTTCTTTCATTTGGAAAATATTCCTCTGTCTCCTAATTTTGCATGACTCTGTGTGTTTGTTTCTATGTATTAGTAGGTCAGCTGTATCTCCTGGTCTTGAAGGAGTGGCCTTAATTAGAAGATGTCCTGTGGGGCCCAGAAGCACAATCCCCTCTGATCACCAGAACCAGACAGCCCAGGTGTGTCCCCTGGGTGGGCTGCCTGTGTCCTCCTGCTGTGGCTAGGCTGAAACTGCTACAGGTGCATTGGTGGGTGGGGCTGGTCCCTGGCCCAGCTAGCTGTCATGCCTGACTATAACTGCTGTGGGTTCACTGATGGGTGAGGCTGGTCTCCAGCATGGCTACTGAGAGGCCCTCTTGTGGCTGCTGCAGATGTGCTGGTGGGCAGAACTGGCCTCCTCCATGGGCAGGCACTGCTCTGGGGGAGGCCATGGGACCAGCTGAGGCTACTTGCTGGGTGCAGTGGGGTGGGGCCCACCTTGGAATCATGCCTCTGGTGGGTAGATTGGGCAGAGTGGGTCCACAGGGGAACAATGGGAGGAGGGTAAGTGGGGTTAGCAAGGTAGATGGAGGGTATCCGAAATGACACCTGCTAGTACTTCCATTCCCAGAGAAAGTTCCCGCAAATCCCTGCCCCTCCAGTATGGGCTCAAAAATAGTCAATTAATGACCTTCATGTATGGTTCAGGTGTTTTTCAAACTGCTGCCTTTGTGCTGGGTTTCAGAACAAGTGAGTTTGTGCACAGGCCTTATAAGAGCAGAGTCTTAGTTCCTTATAGCCCTCTAGCTCTCCTGCAGTTAAGCCCTGATAATTTTCAAAGCCAATTGTTATGGGGGCTATCTTTCTGGTGTTAGGGTTACCTGATGTGGAGCTTGAACCCCTCACTCATTTGGGAGAACCTCTGTTCCTGTGATATCCCTGGTGTTTGTGGGTCACTGTGCCAAGGGTGTGGATCTCAACCAGACTTTGTCCCTGTCCTCCTATCCACCTCAAAGTGGCTTTTTCTTGATATCTTTAGCTGTGAAAGAGCTTTTCTGCTCGTCTTCAGGTCATCCTCAGAGACAGTTGGTCTACATGTAGTTGCATCTTTGGTGTGCCCATGGGAGCTGAGCTCAGAATACTCCACCATTCTGATTCTCTCAGACTATTCTCTTAATTGTTTTTATCATTTGACAACACATAACCCAAGTGCCAGCCTTTATGCCCACACCCTAACAAAAATCACTTTAATTTATAGTATGTACTATGAGGAAGAATACTTCTTTTTGCTGAGTTGGTCTAAATAGTTCTTTGGAGCAACTTTTCTGCTGGTCTCCATTGGAGTTCTGGGACATAGATAGCCTCCCTCTAGAATGCTCTTCCTACCCTGAAAACATGGTGGCTAGGGTGTGTGCATGTTAGGCTACACCTTCCCTTGCTGTTTGTCCATTTACTTTGCAAGATATCAACTCAAATCCCTATCTGTACAATTGACTTTTTCAGGTGTTAGGGTAACTAAAGGCGATTACAATGAAAGGAAGAAAATTGTAAAAAGTGTTTACTCAATTTGACTTTCTCATAATTTAAGGAAAAGGCACCCAAGAAATTAATCCCTTGGATTCAAGGGTACTCTTCTGTTTCTGACGTTGTTCTCCTCAACTCCAGTCTGTGCCACTCTGTGCAAATGCAAAAAGCAAAAGGGTCAGTACTTTCCTCATAAGATGTTATGAGGATTAACTGAATTAGTAAGTGTCATACACTTAGCGTCTAGCATACAGTGGGTATTGCACACATTATTAGTTTTGTTGCTACTGAGGAAGCAGAATGTAATACTAGTTTTTTATATTGTGCAAAGTCACCTCTCTTACATTAGAGAAATCACTTCACATTATTAGGCAGAACAGTATGAGATACTTTTGTTTATATGTACCTCACCTTTCAAACTATGACTAGGCAGCCTTCTGGGAACAAGAAACATGACACTTTAAGTCATGTACCTGTTACAAATACTTAAGATACAGAAGACTCAGCTAAAGCTTTTAGATTTAGACTATAAGAAATATATTCTTAGAAAATGTGCTTGGTGCAGTCTCTATCTTGGGAAAGGCAGGGGACTAAGCTAGTTTTATTCTCCTTACACAGCTAATGTGAACATTTCCCACATAACTGTATTGTCTTATAAAGTCTGGTTTTGATTATGGACATGATCAAAGGAACTGTTGAACTAAAATCTTCTTACTTTCATGAATTAAGCAGATATTCAAGAATCTTTGGGAGGAACCATTGTCTTTCTATACCTTTCCATGACCGTTTGCAAAATGATCCACTCCTGATCTCTAACACATTTCACCCAAGCTAATAGTAGATGATAGTTGTTTAAATAAACTATCTACCTAGCTCAGAGCACAGATATATTTGAGGTAGAATAAATGTATATTTAAAAACTAAGGTAAATGATCATTTCAATTCAACAGCCTAGCAAAAAATATTTTGAGGAACTACTCTATACCAGGCTTCTTGGCCAGAATATACAAATATGAATAAGATTCCATCTTTGCTTTTACTTAGGATGTACCTGGCCGAGTGAGAAGGAAAGATTTAAATTAGGGAAATGATGAGTTTTACAAGGATATTTACCAAGGCTCCAGGTTAAACTTGATCACCATTTTAGACGTTACCAAATACAGGAAAAGCAGAAGGAAATGATTGGATTATCCTGAGATGATCTGTTTCATTTACCAAGTGCTGAAAAATAAGAGCAGAAGACAGATTCATTAACATGAAATGATCAGAAACTAGGTGATGGATCATTTCAAGGGAACAGTAAAATTTATGTAACCTGTAAAATAAAGTAGGTAAAGAAAAGGTAGATCCTTTTAGTGTCAGAGTAAGGAAGTTTATTCTCTTAAAAAAATCTGTTTTAAATGAGAAAAGTTTTATGAATGTTTCATCGATCAGACATGTCAGCAACACAATGAATATAGCAGCACCGTCTACTGTATTATTTTTGAATGTGTGTGTGTGTCGATAAACATGTGAGTGTGTGCGTGTGAATAAACAAGTATACCAGGTTGTGTCTACTTGCTATAAGGAAATTTTATCTTATTTAAATTCTTCTATGAAGCACTTAATAAAATTTAATAGAAGTAAAAAAGTTTACATCATGAATGAAAACTCAGTCCAGCGGCAAGCTCTAGTTCAAAGAAGCAGCAGTTTGCTTAATTTCCTGTTAGTTCAATATCTGTATGTGAGTTACTTTCTGTTCCCTTTAATCCTCTTTTTCATTGGTTCATCCTAATATCATTTCTAGAAAACAACAGTTTAAGCAAAATCTAAGGATCTATTAAAAGGCACAAAGTACAGCCACCAAACACAAAGCCTGTCCATGGGCATGAATGGGTTGTCATCCTGGAAGTTCTTGCCAAGTGTGAGGCTGCTAGAGCTAATATTAAAGAGGCAGAAACATATTCCTAATTATTTTATTTTTGGAAAAAGTAAATCATCCATCATCCATGATGAATGCTATCTGGATATGGAAACAGTACTTGGCTGCCTATGTTTGTATATTTGTCTGTAGGTATATTTACAGACCCTCTCATTCCAGGACACCCTCGGTCTCGAAACTGGCAGGTTACATATGTTCCTTTCAATGCCTCAAAGAACCAACAACCTAGATTTTAAAAGCAGCAGGTGTTCCAAACTGGCAAATAACATCAAAATATATGTGTAATGTCACAGAATTCAGAGAGGCAATAGCTAATATTTATTAGCTTACTCATGTATGCTAATATGCTAATGACATGCCAGTTACTGTTCTGATTGCTTTTTGTATATTAACGTCTTCAATCCTCCTATGAGTGGGTCATATTAGCATCATATTTCACAGGTGAGAAAACTTAGGCATAAAGAATATAAGTAACTCTCCAAAGGCCAAAGAGCTATTAAGTAGCAGTCTGGGATCCAAATCCACAGATTTCTGTCCCAAGGCATCTATTCTTCACACTGGGTTAATGTATGTTCTTACATCCAGCCAGTCTAAGATTGATATGATGCTTATCCGGGGGTGGGCAGAGGTGCTTGAAAAGGAAATAGCTTTGAATTGGTCAGGGCTGCGTTCCCCTCCTCCTTCTTTGTCTTTCTTTTTAAGATATTAGATTTACATTATAGGTCTTTGTACAGGAGATCTACTAATCTTGGCCATGTGCCGCCACACCTCCCCTTTTAATATGAAAGATACCTGCAGTGATTGGCTGAGCGATTGTCAAAACAGAAAGAGTCCTTTTTTTTTTTTTCAAATTTTTAAGGCTGAGCTAAACAATAACAGTATTTTAAACTCTATCATCTTTCACTCAGTGCTGCCAGAGGTAGAAAAGTGACTTGCATGTTGGCTGTCTGCATTTACATTTCTTCTTTGAACTGTTTGGAATGTCAGACCCATTAAGAAGTAATGTGTTCATTCAGGAAGCACAATCAAAATAATTGAACATCTTCCCCAGGTATGAGTGTATTAATTTTTTCTTCTTTGCAGAAATGTGGATGAAAATCACACCCATTCTGCTAAAGAGTAAAAAGTAATCAGTTCAAACCTATCACAAAATAAGCATTTCAAAAACATGAAGTTGGGAAATTATAGCATAGAACCACCAAGAAATTTAAATCACAGGGTTTATCATTTGTCTAATTCTTTTCTTCTCCTGCATTGTACTAATATAAAAGAAGAAACATTCAGGTCAAACCCTACTACAATAAGTATCATTATCATAAAACTTCTATCTAACCAGAAGACAGGAAAAAAGAATCAACAAGGGCAGCATTTCAAAACTTCAGATGCAATGAGAGTAAATAAAGAATGTGGAATATTTCTTCAACCCTGTGGCAAATCACTTTAATTAAACATTACCCAAGTGCTTGCTGGCCTCTAGGAGTTGACTGCGGTAGCACAAATATGAAAGTGACTTGATTAATACCTTGAGTACTGATGACACACGCCTAACCATTATGGACGCCACTATGTGATCAGTGCCTTAAATCTTATTTTCATTCCACAGCAGCATTGTGCCTGTCTAATCCGAGGTGCGTGAAGTTTAAAAATCTTGTCTGAGTCTCTACAGCTAGGAAGTTGCTGAACCAAGATCCAAGGTCCGAACATGTGCGTGCCTGCTGATGTCATGCAGGTCCGTGGAGCTCACTGAGGAGAGAGGAAGTTACCTGAGTAAGCTAGTTCCATCCTGACTATATGAGCAAGGGAAGAACAGACATTTGCAATACTCCGGTTATTCAACTCTGGTCATGATGACTTTGAGTGAAGTGCAGAGCCACATGCCTGACGGTCCTGAACTTGCCAAAAAATGAGGTCCTGTCATGTTCTTTGCCCTTCATGTTTGACTCTGAGGTTCTCCATTAAACACCTCAAGGCCAAGATCCCAGGTGCCCTAGAGTCACTTGCATCAGGAGGACTATGTCTACAGCTCATTTGTTTACTTACTTTATTGTCTCCCTTTTTTAACCACTGGGTTTCATAAATCTCTTACCCCTTTTAGCATTTTTTATCACATAGCATATTTTAATATTTGTTTGTATTTTTTTTAAAGATTTATTTATTTATTTATTTATTTATTTGAGAGAGAGAGAAAGCTGGGGGGAGGGGCAGGGGAAGAGAGAGAGAAAGAGTCTTAAGCAGACTCCACACTGAACACAGAACCTGATGCGGGACTCGATCTCAGGACCCTGAGATCACGACCTGAGCTGAAACCAAGAGTTGGACACTGTAACCAACTGTACCAGCCACGTGCCCCTGTATTTATTTTTCTAAGACAGCTTGGGTTTGAATATTAGCTTTGCCATTTACTACGCAGATGATCTTGGGAAAAATCACAGCTGTGCGCGCGCGCACACACACACACACACACAGGCATATGCATGTACTTTTTGTAGGTTTCAGTTTCTTCAGCAGTTAAATGAGTATAATAAGCCTATCACTTTTTGAGCTGAGAGGATTAAATGATAAAATGAAGGTGAGACCTGATATATAGTAAATGCTGAACAAATCCTAGCTATTATTTCTGAATCTTCTAAATTTCTTATTTTTATTTAACTTTGATGGAAGGCAGATTAAGATGAATGCTATAATGCACATGCACATATTAATCTGTATACATTTTTAAAGAAGAAAGATGCTTCCCTAGTAACTGGAATTTTATGACAATTTATTTCAAGAGTATGCTGTGACATGGGATATTAGGACACCACTCCCTTTAACGATGTCTTTGCTTAGAGGGGTCCCCATGCCATCAAGAAAGGGATGCTCAACAGGTTTTTTTTTTCAGAGCATAACAACCTAAACTCGAATGATTTACCTTATGGCACTTTTTCTTGCAAAAAGAGCCTTCTCTGGCTAGTTTGCCACCCTCTGCTAGTAGGCAGAAGGTTTAGCGAAGATGCTTTGGTGTGATAGTTGTTCAGCATATATATAAGGTAGTTGCTTCTGACTTTTGCACAATCTTTTTTCCAGTGAAATGTTTTCAGGGCAGCAGGACAGATTTAACCCACCACAGGGACGAAGCCACAATAAATACACATTTTAAAATACACACACACACACACACCCCACTTTCTTCATTATAGAGCTGGGCAGCTGGCAGGAGCTTTGAGGCTTGTAGTTATTTAAAAAGGGAGTGAGACCGAACCTTGGAGTACAGGTAGCATTTCGGTAGATGGATATGAGGGGGGAAGACATTCAGATAAGTTCCAGAGGCAAGTCACAGGCAACATCTAGTGTCAATAGGTATAAATAGATCCAAATTCATTTTCTTTCCTAGGTTTTCATCTTTACTTAGAAAAAAAGTACTACTATTAAAAAATATTTTGTTGTTACAGCAGAAAAACTATCTCCAGCATGTGATATGGAGGTAATTTCTCAAGGTTGCAAAAAACCATTTAATAAACTACTGACGAATGGCTTGAAAGCATTAATAGAGCTTCTTATATATGCTTAATAGATCCAAAGAGAGTAATGTATTCACTGGGACAACAAGTTGTTCTGATAAAAAAAAAAAATCCGTCTTCACTTTCCCAAATGCAGGATCACTTTGATGATCGCTTCCATCAAGCAACCACTGAACTCTAGGGCAAATCTCTCAGGAGTTCCTGACCATTAGGAAATTCTTGAGTGGTGGGAGAAAAATAGGCCTGGGGTGGCCAACAGCCTGTGGAAACATTTACAAAAGCGTTCAGCAGTCCTTAATGGCCTCAAAGCAAATGGATATTTCACTGCAACCATGAAAAGGAACATTTCAATTTGGATGCATCTGCTTGTGAAACAAATGTTTACAACAGAAACCTGCATTTGGGTTGTTGGAACAGGTCAAACAAACTATGTATTTACTGAAGAATCAAGTACAGACTCTCATTGTAAGTATCGCCTCTTTAGGGGCAGGCTATATCATAAAGATAATGTGCGGAATAACAAAAAGGAAACAGAGCCACAAGATTGTAAAGTAATGGACAATATGTATAACACTTACCAGCTCTGGAAGAGTGGCTTTGGGAGGAAATGGGTATTAGTTAGAATAAAAATAACAGCTTCAGTAAGAGAGAAACCCATATTAGGGTGATATAAACAAGACATAATTTGTTTCCATCACTTGTAACAATTTAGGTGTCAGCAGTCCAGGCTCTCTCGGCGCTGGTTCCAGCATCCACAACATTTGGTTTTCAAATTGTGGCTCGTGATGGTTGCCCTGGCTATAGGCACCATGTCTGTCTTCAAACCAATGGAAAAGGGAGGAGAGTTGAGGGAAGGATTGCTTCTTCCCTGAGCAGTGGTTCTCAACTAAGGGTGATTTCACTCCTCCCCCAGGAGAAATTTCTGTTCCTCAGAACATGGCAGTGGGAGGTGGGGTATCACTTCTGACTTCTAGTAGATAGATGCCAAGGAGGCTGTGAAATATCCTACCATAAACAAGACCTCTCCTTATAATGAATTATCTGGCCTAACATGGCATTATTGCTGAATTTGAGAAATTCTACATCATACTGAAAGCTTCTTATTGACATATATTTGTAGGGCATAGAAACTGGCTGAAGACCGTTTCCACTACACTCCAGCAGCATTCTCAGTGAATTGCCTGGCATAAATGAGTATAATATTTGGCAGAGACCACCACTGGTCCCCAGTGTCTCTTCTCTTCTTCTTGTATATTAATAGAATTTCAACCTGGGCCAGATAACAGTTTTCCAGCTTCTCCCCAGTTGTAACAACCAAAAATGTCTCCAACCATTGTAAAATGTCCTATGGGGATATTCTGTTAAGAACTGATTCTCAGCTGAATGTCCTTGGGCAAGTCAATGAAACCTTTGGAATCTCAGTTTACTCGAAAGTAATAATATGAATAACACTTGTCTCTCTAGATTATTATCATAGGCAGAATTTTAAGATATCCTTCAAGATTCCTGACCTCTGGTGTATATATACCTTCTCTCAAATATTCAATCAAACCCTAATCAACATGCTGGAGTGAAGGGATCTTTTAAGGTGTAATTAAGGTTCCAACTCAGTTGACTAAGAAAACTGTGCTCCCGGGACCTGATCTAATCAGGTCCAGCACAGAAATGGAATGCAACTCTTCCTGGCAGAAGAGATTCATTTGAAGTGTGTGAGGGATTCTATGCAAAGGCGATGCTCCATTGCTAGCTTTAAAGATGAAGGGGACCCTGTGTCAGGGAGTGTGAATGGCCTCTAGGAGCTAGACAGCCAGGCTGACAGCCAGCAAGGAAACAGAGAACTTAGTCCTGTAACAATGAATTCTGCCACAGTCAAATGAGCTAGGAAGAAAACCGTGAACCCCAGATGAGAACACAGCCCATCTGATCCCTTTATTTTAGTTTTGTAAGACTCTGAGTAGAGAACCCAGCCACTGCATGTTTGGACTCCTGACCTACAGAAATGTGAACTAATAAATGGGTATTGTTTTAAGCTGCTATCTTTGTGGTTATTTGTTACACGGCAATAGAAATCTAATAAAGTTATTATGAAGATTGATTGTGGTAATAATAGTTCCCTTTAGTAAATGTTATTATGCTCCAGAAAACTAGTAGGCATTTTAAAAGAATTATTTGTCTTTTCAGTAACTATTGCTAAATGGGCATCATTTCTCCTATTTTAAAGATGTAGAAACTAAGGCCTAGGGAAGTTTCACATTTGCTTAATGCCCCACAGCAAATAACAGCTAAACTAGAATTTTTTTTAAAAAGACTGCATTTATTTATTTGAGAGAGAGAGAGTGAACGTGAGCTGGGGTGAGAGGGAGAGACAGCTGAGCACAGAGCTTGACACGGGGCTCAATCTCACGACTGTAAGATCATGACCTGAGCCGAGTCAGCCGCTTAACCAACTGGGCCACCCAGGCCCCTAAACTGGAATTTAAACCCCAGCTTCTATGTCCTTTCCTCCGTGCCTAGCTTTGTTAAATATAAAGTGTTAGAAAGAAAAAAAAAGTATCCTCGTTTTATTTATTTTAAATATACCACAACCCGATCACAGTCTAGTGAACTCTGTGAGAGACAGTAAACACACAAATAACAAATTTGTGCAGTTACACACATCCTGAGGTTTCGTTCTGGAGTTCACGGTAGTGACTAATGCAAGACAAGTCTCACTTTCCAGCTTAATGGCACCTTTCCTTACCTGTTTTCTTGGCTGACATCTATGTCCTTTTGTGTTGCATGCAACAAGCAGTGGGCTCTTTTGAAACCCAACTATTCCCTGTCTTTGTTTTTCATGGAATATTTGAGAGAAGATTTTTGGACTTGCTAGATGTCAAGGAAAGGAATGCCAGAAGCCACCTATCTAAATGTCTACTTAAAATGATAGTAATTTTGGTAACTGTCACTTACAAGCAGTTAGTATGTGCCAGGCACAGTGCTAAGTGCAGGGCATTAGATAATCCTCAGACTATCCTATGATATAAACTTTATTATGATCTTAATCTTACAGATGAGGAAACAGCCTCAAATAGGTTCAGCATCTTGCATAAGTAAGCTTGAAAGACGAAAACAAATCCATGATCTGTTAGACTCTGTGCCGCACTCCCACGTATATGCTGTTCCTAATCATGGAATCTCACGAGGGTCCTCCAAATCTGCCCTCGGAACTCATGGGCTTTTTCGGGGCATCTCCAGATGAATGGGAATCTCAAAACCTGGTACCTGCTATTTACCATCTACGGAGTGTGTTTGCAGATACGGTTTACACAGTAATCTTCTGTGTACGCACGGAGTTCTTCAACAGGACTCATTTGGAATGCTGCTTCTGGTTTATCCTATGCCATGAGGGAGCCTTATGGCTGGTATGTGTCTGATGGTGAAGGCTTTTGTTGCTTTACCCATGGTTTTTCATCCAAATCCTTAAAGGCTAAGGCACTTTGATGCAGCTGGTGAAGATTAGGGTATATTGTAAGGCAGAAGGCTGAAAACAGATTTCTCCATGCCATCTGCAATGGCCATGCAGCTGTGGTGTCCACACACATCTGGAAAACTGCTGTAAAATAACAGGCTAACATTTGGCGAAGGGAGCAGATGGCCTTGTTATCAAAAGCAAATAGAAGCAGAGTCAAGTTTAAGACTAGGAAGAGGGCAACCACCACCACAACAAAATACGTAGAAAGGAAGAAGAGCAACTGACAGATAACAGCACATCACAAAATGAGCAAGGTGTGTGGGAAAGATGGCAAGAGAGTAGGGTAAGAATTTTTGCAAACGTTAAATAAAACAATAGGTTAAAAAATGCCTTGATTGTCACAGTAATGGGAAACTGTCGGAATTGTGCTTAGTGAAATCTAGTTCGTTTGCTCGACTTGGCAGTGGAACTGGAGCTAAAAGTTGCCACAGATAACATTTGGTGGTATGTCCTGGGGGCACTCCATCATTACTAATTGAGTAAATGACATTAACAGAAGAGATGGACAAGACTGTCTCTGCTCATTTTAAGGAATCCCACTGCCTTTTAAGGAATCTTGCCAACCTCAGCTTTTCTTCGATAAAAAAAAGAAATGGTGCTGGAAGTAGCTTTAAGCAGAACTGGGTCAATAAAACGGGGCAAACAGATTCCTTTTCTTAAAGCATGGCTACCCTGTGGTCAAGTCCCTTTCAGTGCTTTGTAATAGATTCTCCCAAAGCCTTTGATTTCTTCCAAGAAGTTTTCAACAAATGATTGATAATAGGATCTGCTCCTATAAAAGAGGCAGATTTCAGAGCTGGGAGAGAGAGCCCATTAAATGGCAGGATGAATGTAGAAGGAAAGCAGCGAGGCCACACCACAGTGGGAAGCTTGGTTTTGCTCTAAGTCATTGGCATAGAGCTCCTATTCTGGGTCTTGACGCTCTTTTTAGTCTTCAAGTAGGAGCCTCACAAGCATTCTTTTTTTCAGGTTGAGTTGATATTGAGGAAGCAAGCTGCTCTAGTTGGAGCCAAACCAGACAACCTGCCCATTCTGCTAATTGGATTTTGGGATCTGTGTTGGGGTAGCCGGAGCTGGAAGTTGATTCACCTCTGCTCCGATGCCAAATCCATTGGCCTAGAAGTACATTGAACCTAATGAAATAAATTAGCAAAATGGCTATGTCACGGACATTTCCAAAATGTATATCTTGTGGTTGCTCTCAGTGGGGGACTCTTTTATTTTTAACTGATCAATTAAACTTGTCTAGCTACATGAATAGTTCTAATTACTGAGTTTTCCCAGAATTAAATACTCTAAGTTAAATCAACTAACATTTAGGAAACGGGAGCTACTTCTTCTGCTTCTCTCCCTAAGAGCCCTCCATAGAATTAACAGTTAGGTGCTAATTGCAGATGATTAAGTGCTCACCAGTCTTGGAGTCCTTTCTTTAATATTAATGAGATGGATTAGCATGGAACATGTCTTCTATTAATATTATAAATGAATGTCTGCTTGGATCACTGAGTGCTGTTTTGTATTATAAGGAGCATTTAGTTTAAAGGAATAAAAAAACAGTACACTCCTAAAATGTATCTTCCTTTCAATTGAGACGTAAAATTATTGAGGGAAATGTTTAAATATCATTAATTTAGAGCAACCATGTAGCATTTTAGCAATAACCACAGTAGCAAACTTTTGCATAAAACTTCTTTCATCAGTCTCTGGGAGTAGGCATCACACGTCAAGCCAGAGTAGACTTTAAATTATTCCATAAAGGGGCACCTGGATGGCTCAGTCGGTTAAGTGCCTGCCTTGGGCTCAGGTCATGATCTCCAGGTCCTGGGATCGAGCATCGGGCTCCGTGCTCAGTGGGGAATCTGCTTCTCTCTCTCTCTCTCTGTCTGCCCCTCCCCACTGCTTGTTCTCTCTCTCTCAAATAAATAAATAAAATCTTTAAAAAACATAAATTATTCCATAAAGTATAGACACACACAGAAACACTCATCATTCCACACTATTAAAAGAAGTTGGTTGGGGTGCCTGGGTGGCTCAGCCGTTAAGTGTCTGCCTTCGGCTCAGGTCATGATCCCAGAGTCTTGGGATGGAGCCCCACATCGGGCTCCCTGCTTGGCGGGGAGTCTGTTTGTCCCTCTCCCACTCCCCCTGCTTGTGTTCCTACTCTCGCTAACTCTCTCTCTGTCAAATAAATAAATAAAATCTTAAAAAAAAAAAAAAGAAAAAAGAAATTAGTTGGCAATTCAGGACTATTTTCACATACCTGAATTCTCTTCCAAGACCACCGCTTGCCTATTTAAAAAAAATGCTAATTGATTTCCTTGGCCCATTTGAAAACAGTGAACTGATGCTTCCTTTTTTTGAAAACAGACACAGTTAATAATGACTTGTTCCTTCTTGCTTTTCCTAAGAAGATGCTTATTAAAGAGTAAAGCTATATTTCATACGTTGCTGTTTTAGAACCTACCGTGAGCTAGATTGACATCATCTCTAAATTGTAGGAAGGACATCACTCCATTTTATTCCACGAGGCTTATTCGTCAAGACTATTGTCCCTTTTGATAAGTGCTATTTAAGAAGTACCATGAGAAACATTGAAACATTTTTTTAGATCATGGTATGACCTAAAAATGACTATTTTAGCTCTTTTGTCAGTTGCAAGCATTTGCAAATGACAGAACAAAAGCTTGTGCTTGCAGAGCCTGTGTTAATGTAGTATGTACCACACTTTGATTAAGGACTTGATCCTCGGAGTCAAACTTCTAGGTTTGTCCTTTCTCTTTGACCTTAAAAATATGTACACATTTACCATTTGCCCTAGATAAATATGCTTACAACCAAATAATACCATGCAGTGACTACTTACATAGTAATAGAGCTGCTACTTGTGATTAGAATTTTATGTATTAAAAGTGATCATGAGTAATAGAGGATTTCTCCGATCATGGACAAAATGGGAATATATAGCTAACACCTAACATTTGCATATATTTGGTTTAATCTAGAATATGCATTATTTGTTGGTCAATTATATTTCTGTATAAATATATTCAGATGTTGTGATTGTTTTTACCAGTCTCAAACTTTATCTATATAAAATCATAATTTACGGTAACTATGATACATTATCTAGCAAGAATTTACTTGAAATACTTGGTCTTCTGAGATAGTTACAATTATTCTAACACGAAGATATACAATCTGCAAAATGAATTCATGAAAATTGTGGTAGATAGAATTCTAAGATAGTCTCCAAGATAGACGCTCTTTGGTGTGCACACCCTCTATAATTTCCTTCCCTTGAGTCTGAGCAGGATTTTTTTTTTAAAGATTTTATTTATTCATTTGAGAGAGAGTGAGAGAGAGAGAGAGTGTGTGCACGCACGAGAGAACACATGAGTGGGGAGGGGGTAGGGGCAGAGGGAGAGGGAGAAGCAGACTCCTCTCCTAGCCGAGAGCGTGATGTGGGGCTCCATCCCAGGACCCCGGGATCATGACCTGAGCTGAAGGCAGACGCTTAACGACTGAGCCACCCAGTCACCCTGAGTCATAAAGCGTCACAGAGATTTTCTCCTGCTGACCCAGAGGAGAGCAAATAGCTATGTTGTAAAGGAGGGGGCCAAGAGATAAGAAGGCCAGTCTCTAGGGACTGAGAGTGGTTCTCAGCAGACAACGAGCAAGGAAATTGGGACCTCAGTCATACAACCACAGGAAAATGAACCACTCCAGTAACCTGTGAGTTTGGAAGAGGGTCCCAAGCCTCAGATGAGATCACAGTCTGGGGACACTTTGAATTCAAACTGTGAAACCCTCAGCACAGTACCCAACTAGCCCGTGCCTAGAATCCTGACCCACAGAAACTATGAAATAATAAATTTGTGTTGTTTTGAGCCACTGAAGTTTATGGCAATTTGTTACCAGCAAATAGAAAATTAATACAGAAAGGAATTTGGTTTGATCCATGCAGAATAAATTTAATTGAGAACAGCCACTCTTTTCATTTAATGAGATCTGGCTGCAGACTTATAATAGCCCACAAAGCATGGTATCCTTCGTGGCAAATGAAAAAATATTATGGAGCCCCAAGTAATATTGCTAATTAAAAAGGAAAACAAGAGGTTCATAATTTCGCTTCCTTCTGTTCTTTGGATAAACACTATTATCATTGTCAATGACACTACCAATCACTCTTGGATGACTTTGGAAGAAACTGGTTAGTCATATCTCAGAATTTGATTCACTGTTCACAGGTTTCAGACTCATAAGAGATGCTAAACTTTCCCTAGATTGCAAAAAATGTGCATTGCCCCAAATACCATTGGGAAAATGTTGGATTAATTTCCTTCTATGGGAGTTCAGTCTCTTCTGACAATGGATTCTGTTCTCAAAGCCCTGGAAAAAGACTATAATTAATTGCAGCAATGTTTGTGTTACCCTCTCCACAAACTCAACATTCCCTGAATGTCCGCTCCTGAGTGTCAAGAGCAGACAGCCAACAAAATTTCTGAATATCAGTGATATTTCTCCCTGCTTCCCGTGGTTTCAAGGGTTCTTCTTGGCAAGATATTAAATCACACAGATATTTGCCTTTAACAACTCTTGGGAGTCCAAAGCCGAGAATCGTTTTATATACTGTAAAATTTGCTGGGGTCTGTAGCCTGGTGAGCCGGTATTTAGAGGGAATGGCTAACAGTGTCTGCCATTTTCTTTTTTTCCTTTTCTCTATGGGAAGATTCAGAATTTCCAAGTTCAGGTCAGAATAAAATGTGTGATAAAAGCAAAAGAATTATGCAATATAGAATCTCGGCTGTGCATCCTAATAATGCAATAGTTATTGCAGATCAACAATTACACACACAGACACACACACATACACTCAATTTCAGGGACACAGAGGCTCTCGCCTACGAATTTTTACTGTTGATATTATTTCTTCCCTCCCAGACTGTCATATTATCCTGCAGAGAGAAGAGCTATAGCAGAGGCTGTAAGAGAAACCGTCCCCAATCTATCTCCACAGTAAACCACCTTTATGTTATTTCAGAGAATACTCATGAGAATATGCTTTTGTGGCAATAGCCTACTTACAAGGCTGGGGCAACATTAAGTCATTAGTAAATCTGGCTTTTTCTTTCTCTGCTGAGAAGATGAATGATAGTCCTGGCTAAAGTTTCTTTAACACTAGAGATATTTATCATATACGTAATTACAAATTCTATACTTAGGTTATTGATTCATAAGCAGCATGAATAATCTCAATACAGTACACTGGCAACTATGAAGCTCATTTCATTGTGTCGCCTTTCCTCATTTTAAGCCCAAATGTCCACAAAGCATATTTTCTCCCATAAGCTTAAATCTGAAAGATTAAAATGGTATACCAAGTTCTGTTTTGTTCTTGAGAGAGCCCTAGAATAAAAGGCCCAAGTTTGAGGTTTAGATCCAACTCTTCTTGGCACCTTGAACTTTTTAAACTCCAACGGCCTCATCTTTAAAAAAAAAAAAAGTGAGGGGCGCCTGGGTGGCTCAGTTGGTTAAGCGACTGCCTTCGGCTCAGGTCATGATCCTGGAGTCCCTGGATCGAGTCCCGCATCGGGCTCCCTGCTTGGCAGGGAGTCTGCGTCTCCCTCTGACCCTCCCCCCTCTCATGTGCTTGCTCTCTCTCATTCTCTCTCTCTCTCAAAAAAAAAAAAAAAAAAAAAAAATCTTAAAAAAAAAAAAAGTGAAAAATAAAGAAACAAAGAATCCTTGGAATATGTCATTTAGGTCATAAAGTGGTTGCAAGAATCAAATGATGGATGCTGTACCTGCCAATTATGTGTTTGCTTTATGATCCAGTCTCTGCTCTTTACTTGCTCCTCTGTGTTGCAGGAAACTGTAAATGCTCCCTTGTTTTCTGACTTCATAGTTTCAGCCAACGGGAAGTGGATTTTAAAAATTCAATGAGGAGAGTTATGGAAAGGCCTGGGTATTGGTCTTCTGTTCCCCTTCTCTAGGTGGCATGTCTGGCTGGGGCTCCGTCTTGGTCCCAGCCTGCACCAGCCACCATCTTCCCCAAGGTCCCACCTCTGGTAGGACAGGTCTCACTGCGTTGGCATTCTTGCCAGATGGTCCCTCTTCCATGGTCTGGTGTTATCGCTTTCTCCTGTAGTCCCTCTAACCCTGGGAGTAGCAGCTTCTAGCTTCTGCCCATCTCTCAGTTGCCTCACCATCTCTTATATGGCTTCTTAGTTCTCTTATTAACTATGTACAAAATTCACTGTATTAAATTCATTCACTGTGAAAGAGCAAGAGTGGTCTGTGCTTCCTGGCTGTACCTGGACTGATACTGATGGGAAAACACTTCAAAGGTGATAAGGATTTTGTAAATGGGGAGTATTAGTACTAGAGTCACTTTAATGATTAAGTCATACTGCAAAGGTGATGTATTTAGTTAGTCTGCCATTTTGGCACTGTCCCATTATTACCTCCCTTTATGGACATGGAAAATCAATAATCTATGCTACAAAAATACCTATGAAATTATATCTATATGCATGGAATATTATGTTTTGTTTCTGATATATATACTTATATGGAAAAATGTAGAATTAGAATTGGAATATTTTGGCATGTGTTTGGATGTCTTTAGTGTGGAGCAGTGGGAAAGGTTGCAATTTCCTTTTAACTACCTTTCCTATTTCATCTCCTGATTTTGTTAAAGAATGTATTAATCCTCAGGGAGAGACTCATGAAAACAAACAGAAGAGAACATTAGAAAGAAATACTGATTTGGCTTATTTTGTCCAGAAACAAACTTATGACAAAGTTTTCTTGACTTAAGTATGTACCATCATCTATCATCTATTTACCTACTTACTTGGAGAATTCAGACGTTAGCTGCTTGTCATGGGCATGAATATTAACTTATTTATATGGATTGAAAAATCAAGTCAGTTTGCTGTGCTGGAAATTAAATCTGACTTGGCTGATTGGTTTGATAATAAATACTGGCTGTAATTCATACCAATCAGGTTATATGATGTGCAATTTCCATAAACTGAATGAACTAAATCAGTAACTCCAAGCTTTTGATGAAATTGTATTTAAAACGTGTGATAATAGAAGAGCATTTTTAAGTTTACCTAACTTTGTATTTACCAAGTCAAACAAGGTGCCTCTAAGTGGAAGAGGAACAGGTCTTTTTAATAGGTTTTTGGTAAAGTGTTTAGTAAACTCTTTGCTGAAACAGAGAAAGTAAAAGATTCTAATGACTGAATGATAGCATTTATGGAACCATTTGTGGCATTCAACAAAATAGAAGAAAAACCTAACTGAATTGTCAGCTAATAGATCATTAAAAATGATAGATCACAACGTGATTATTTATATGTACCTCAGAAAATGTTCAAAGAATTGAGTAGTATTGCTAAAATAAAACTCCTCCTATTCACATCTTCTTATTTCTAGGAACACATTTTCTCAGCAGATACATTTCGAAAGCAAACAAAAAAATAGGAATAGAATTGTTATTGATTCCATTATCATTTTACAAATAACTTGTATTCTTTTATGATACATGAACTAATTGAAAATGATAATCTACCCAATTCATTAAGAAATAATTTCTAGTAGTTTACTTTTTATATTTAATAAATAACTCAAATTGAATAATATTAAGCCAAAGCGATTGTGTACTATTAAGTCTAAGTTGGAGTCAAAGGAAATTTAATAAAAACATTTCAATTTACATTTTCATTTACATTTGTGACAAGGAAGATGAGCACAGAATGTGTTACATTAAGATATGATTGTATATGGTAAGTGAAATGGAATATGAATCCAAGAGGTAGAAGATATAGTATAAAATTTCTGATTCAGAGGGCGCCTGGGTGGCTCAGTCGTTAAGCGTCTGCCTTCGGCTCAGGTCATGATCCCAGGGTCCTGGGATCGAGTCCCACATCGGGCTCCCTGCTCGGCAGGAAGCCTGCTTCTCCCTCTCCCACTCCCCCTGCTTGTGTTCCTGCTCTCGCTATGTCTCTCTCTGTCAAATAAATAAATAAAATCTTTAAAAAAAAAAAAATTTCTGATTCAGAGGAAATCTTACTTAGCAACTTTTCAAATGGATTTGTTTGGTATCCAATTGATATGATATTTAGGTTCTTCCAGATACCTTTTACCAAATGATCTAGCTGTTTTATTTAAAAAATGTTCACTCTTAAAAAATGTTCACCAGAAATCATATTTTATGCAACCAATTAACCATGATGAAAAATCTTTTAGCCAGTCTTTTTTGAAGACTACCCATACTATGCTCTTTCTTCTCTGAACTGTGATTGTACTCATTCTGTTTATGTGTATCTGAGCACATTAATGCATTCCATCTTGTATTAACTAATTGTTTCCTCTTCCTCTGTCTTATCTCCGTCTGGATCAGCTAAGGTGTCCAGCATGAACTTTTAATGTGTGAGTCATCTAAAAACCAGATGGTAAACTCATATAGAGAAATATCATCTGATTTTTCATTATCTTTCTAACCTTCAGAGATTGCCCTATTTGGAGCCATTTCCCCCTCTTTTTGCTGCTGATTTGAATTTCCATAACCCCCACATCCTCTTTTACAATCTCTTAATCCCTCCTATTTCAAAGCATTTGAATTTAGGGTTGGTATTTGGTAACTACCAAGTGAATCATTTGGATCCTGAAAAATAACTCCAGATCTATTTCTTTTATTTCTCCACTACACAGTTTCAAGCCTGTTTTGACTTCTTCCTTTATGAGGGTATTACCGTGGCACACATCCCGATTGATAGGAGATCTCTAGAAAAGAATGTTAAATTAAAAATATCAGTTACTGGCTTACCTCTTAATGAAGCAGCTGGCTTAAGAAGCTTTAGATTTAAATGATCTGCCCCAGTACTATTATGCTGTCTTAAGTGAGGCAGTGCACCAACTTCTCATAAGTAATTGGCTGAAACTAAAAGTCTGAGGTGCCTCCATTAACAGATTGATTAGAGACATTATAGGTACTGGAAGAAGCAGTTCTTTTAGACAAAGTCAGGTTCAGTGCTTTGAACAGTCCTAAGACTGAAATTTATAAAATGAGTGTTAAATTAATTTACAGTGGAGCTCATACAGGTGATGAGAGAATCAGTGCCCAAACTGATTTGATGGATTGTCTCATTATGACCGTCTGTATATCAAAGAGTTTTCTATTATGTGACAAAATTCCCATAGTGCCCATTTATTCTCCTTCCATGAGTTGTGTTAGTGCCATCATGTCTTTCATTTTTTTTAAATAAAAATTTCTTATTTTACACACAGAAATCATTTTAGGTCAACGCACCATCATTTCACTTTTCTTGTGGTTTAGGGAACTTGTGTAGATTATCTACTCTTGTATCATCATAAGTGGATCCAGACCCCTGGACATTTCTGGAAGAACAAAGTACACTATCAGTCGACATGTTAACGTATATGTTTTAGTATGACCCTTGAAAGCTGAAATTAATCTATCAGTGAATTTCTGCACTTGAAAAGAAAAATGAATTAGTTAGTCCCTGTGGTTCTTTCCCACTCTGATTGTCTGTATTGTCACATTCTTATTTAGTGCTTAATGTGTGCCCAGAACTAAACATTGAGGTCTTAGAACAAAAATTAGGTATTTTATTCGAGAAGGTATTTACAGCTAAAAATATTTCACTTACGTTATCGCTTGTGATCGTCATACTAGACAGAATTGTATCGTTATTTTACAGATTTTTTTTTTTTGAAACACAAGTCTCAGAAAATCTAAATACTCATTTAAGGTTATAGGCCTCATATTAGAGTGACTACTGTCAGTTCAGAGTGGTACTAGGTTTTCTGCTACTTCTTTCAGTGCTTGCTTCACTATAGTAAATAATGTGATCCCTATGTTTAAAGATCCTAGGATTTTGTTGCAGGAGTAAAACTGGAACAGAAAGAAACTTGAGGGAATAACTGAGTGCTCAAAACTCATAAAATACTTGACATTTTATAGAATGGGTTTAACACAGTGAATTTACAGTTTTATTTTCTCTTGACCCTTCCAACAAATCAATAAAATAGATATCGTTATTATCATTTTACAGTTGAGGAGACTGAGGTACAGAGAGAATAGAAAGTGAGTTTCCTCTAGGTCATACTAAGAATTTACTTGAGCCAGAGTGTAATAAAGAAGAATAAAGGAATCGGCCAGGTAGGTTCTTACCTCATGAATAGCATTCACGATATGCAAACTTATGTCCTCAATACTCAGTAAGATGTCTCCAATGGATAGGAACCACAAAACTGCTGCGCTCCTGAGCATGAAATCATGTCAGAAATATTTTCTTTGCAATGTTTCTTGTCGCTTGTAAGCCTTGTTAATGTGTGGCCTATAACTAGGACTTCCGGTTAGTGTAACTCTGAGTCTAAGGTGGAAGTGAATTGGGAGATGAAGTCTCTTAAGATACAATAGTGTGGTCCCTCCAAAACTGTAACTGGAAAAAGACCATGAGGTTCCATAGATTTCAGAGTAAATGCTGTTAAAGTGGAATTCCAGGATATCAAACATACACTTATAAAAGCTTGTTAGTTACAAAGCAACTGTATTTCCTAGTTAAATAGCCTAGGGTCCTTAGAATGAAAAAAGATCTTAGAAATAAATCATCTGGGGCGCCTGAGTGGTGCAGTCAGTTAAGCATCCGACTCTTAGTTTTGGCTTAGGTCGTGATCTTGGGGTTGTGAGATTGAGCCCCATGTTGAGCTCCGTGCTCAGTGTGGAGTCTGCTTAAGATTCTCTCTCCCCTCCCTGCCCCCTGCTCTCTCTCTCTCACCCTCTAACTTTCTAAAATGAATAAATAAATCTTAAAAAAAGAAATAAATCATCTAATCTAATTTTTCACTTTTATAGAGATAGAAATTAAGATCCAGAGAGACTATAAATTGTCCAAGATTACACAGATGTTTAATAGTAAACTTGAGACTCCAATTCTGATCTTTAGGCTTACAATGATTTTGACTCAATTCAGCAACAATATTAGTTTCTGCAGATGACAAAGCAGTGTGCTTTGTGCAGCAAAGCTGAAGCATGGCCACACCTTCCTATAGGCTATAAGCACAGAGCAGTTTGGGTTCCAGTTTCTTGGGAAGTGTAAAGGTGATTTAGCCCTAGTCATTGGAGATTATAGAGGGGAAGGCAGATTTCCAAAAATATCTTAGGAATAAATTGTCACAGCAAAAGAATAAAAAAGAAAGAAAGAGGCATTGTGCTTTCTGAAAAATTTTAACACAGCTGTATCTGTTATTGGAGATAGTGCAGATTTCAGATCTGGTATACATTTATTCTACCAGTATTTATCACGTACCTCCTATGTGTCTAGAATTGTTTTAGGAATTGCATTTACAACATGAACTACATCTTGGCCTTACTGAAGCATTCTTGGAAGAGAGCAATGAATTTGGAGAGAAAGAAGAAGAAGGAAGACTTAGAGGCAAGGTAAAAGGAGATAAGAAGACAACACTAAGTATAGACCACCCCTGTTGACTTTTCGGCCACTTCTTTAATAACGACTAAAATTTATTGAGCACTTACCATGTTCCAGGCTAAGTGCTTTACATTTATTATTTTATTAAGTCCTCATAGCCATTCCAGTGGCCCAGTGAAGTATATCATTTTATTAATCCAATTTTGCAGGTGAGGAAAAAGGTACATGGAAGTTAAGTAATCTGCCCAGAGTTAGAGAGCCTTAGGAAATGCTGACATCCAGAGCCCATGTTTTTCATCAACAGATCTCAAAACGCTCACCTGTTTCTGAGGTTATTATTTGTTAAGGGCCCTCTAGGACCGCTGTGGTTACAATCACTGCTATCTGATTTTGGACAAGCTACTTAAATTCTCAAATGCAAAGCAAGAGTGGTTGACTAGGTAATCTCTAAGGTCCTTGAAAAGTTCTAACATCCTCTGTCCCTGGGTTTCATATAGGTCAAGTCCATTCTACTGAACATAGAACTGCTGACTGCTAGAGGGTATTATTTAAGGAAGCTAGAATATCCCATGTTCAAGCCATCTCTGCTCCAGATTTCAGATATTCAGTCATAATGTCTAAAGTTGCTGTGGTTAATTCACTCCTTCCAGTTAAGGCATTTTCTATCAGAAAATGACTCAAATTAATTAGCAACAGTTATCAAGTTATTAAGTCAACTGGCTCCTAAGGGGATGATGGTGAGGGCATTCATTGGGAAGAAGGACAAAGAAGGATCCACATTTGGCACACCATACTAAATGGTCTAGTTAACCACATCTCTGGAAACCTCGGAACAGGGAGTGATGATTTTAAGGAAGTGGTAGTTGCCAGATTCTGTTTCTGCCTTCATGATTTTGTCTAGAGATAGCCTTCATGCTTGTACAAGATCCACACACACTCTATTTTCTTTTCTTCTCCTCATCCACCCCCCCAACCCCATTCTGATGTAGAGCAGAAGACAGGCAGGGGTGTGCTTCACAGAAGCTAGTTTTCAACCTTTCTGAAAAAGAGATAAAATAAAAAAGAGATAAAGAGAAAAATAATAAGTATACCAGAGAAACAGCCTATGTGTGGGGAAGAGCAGTTGGAACACACTAGAAATTAAGAGACTTGATGATGTATGTCTATAAGATTATAAAAAGAAAGATATATCCCTTATCTTCAGTAAGAGGGACATGTAAAATGTGGCAGCAGTGGAGAGGAACAGACTTACAGGGGCTATTTAAGTTAAAAGCAAGGACAAATGAAGCAGAAACCACAGTGTCCTTTTTCCCCCTCCTGTTATGCATCCTATCAGGTCATTAAGTGGTTAGGCCTTTCCCTAAGGTATAGTCATCATCAACACCTTTGCTTACCTCAGTCAGCTTGGTGCCCCTGCTGCTACGGATATTAATGATGTTGTGAACTTATTTAGTGTAAGTGTGGCTTAATGTGTGTTATTACATTATCCATCAGTTGTACGTTGCCCTTAGCAACTGGCATAAAGTTATCTCTAGTCCAGTGCTAATTTTATATCTGTCTTTGTTGGGTCAGCTTTGCTGGTTTCTTTGCTTCATATTGCTTTCAGGGTTATAACTCATGACAGTGTTATAGAAGTCACAACCTTATTACTGTAACAATAAGCACTGATTGCAATAGAGCAATGACCCTTGGGTGCATGGGGTCATAACAACGGTCTTTTGTGACCTTACGTTTTTGTTCTTAAGGCATTCTTTTGGTAATATGGTTTAGTGTAGATAAAGAGCACAGATCTACCTTGTGTGAAATTCCTCATTTAGAGAAATCTATGCATGGAAGCTAATTTTTTGTTTGGATGTCTCTCTTCCTTTAGTGTTTGAAAACTGATTTGGGGATGTGTCTGAGATAGGATGGAAGGCTATACAGCTTTTCTCGGGTGAGCTTTAACAAAAATACCAATAAAATAGCTTGTAGACCTAGCGAACACACATAAATTAGAGAAATTTTGTAGTCTGATCATCGTGAGAAAATGTTATTCCTCTTTTTAAGGGTTGAAATCTGTGCTTGATTGGTAAAGCTTACAGAGAAGTGTATATTTTAGGCAGTCTTACGGTGCAAAAATCATTTAAAAAATTATTCATTTATTTGTTTGACCAAATGTGGAGCTGAGTGGGTGGTATAGGGATAAAGCCATTCAATCTGTGTGAGAGCAAATCATCTCAATTTCACATTTCACTATTTAACCTCTCTGGGTCTCTTTCCTCATCTGTAAAATGAGAAGATTAAACAGTTGATCTCTCAGGTCCTGCTTGGACTGATATACAAATGAGTGCAATTTCTTCCCTTTTTCCTTCTTATAGATTTGCAGTACGTGTGTGGGAGGTGGGGGGACGCTGGCGGGGAGGTTCTGTTACTCTGTCACATAAAGAAAACTGGTTTAGGAATAAAACATTGTGAGTCACTGTTGATGGTGATGTTATTACTATTATTATTATTATTGTTATAAGATTTAAAATAATACATGCTTATAAAATTTTTACAATTAACTCAGCTTTGATAATAATTCTGAGGTGTAACAGTAACTACTTCCTATACTTTACATTTATTTTTTTCTTAATGACATTGAACAAAATTGAATTAGATTCTTTTAGTAGACAGGGAACTTTCTAGTTAAATGGCAAGATGCCCTGCCAAAATTTCCTGGCATATATGTGCTCAATAGTTGATCCTTGGTGGCAATTACATTACCTATTTGTACATTACCTATTAGACCAGTAGTATACATTGTAAGCATGCAGTAGGAATTTATGTAATTAAATTGAACAGTGTCTCACCTCATTTTTGGCTTAACTGGTCAGTTTACCAGTATACATCCACTATATGTTTTGGCATACTAGGTCATACAAAAACTCTCCTTAAAGAATTTGTGTTCCCTGCCGCCTCCTTTATTTGACCCCTATAGTAAAGCCTGAAGATATGTTTCAGTTGCTTTATGAATACTGTTTTGCATGCTTCTGCATAGATTTGCATGTTAAATTAAAGGACTTTAATTCCAAGGTTTGTGATATAGAATTCAATTAATAAGTTCAGGCAAATTATTCCAATTATATTCAAAACCAGTATTCAAAGTTGACATTTGAGACTCAAGTTTGAGTATCTTCTTAGCTTTTGTCTCTTGCCATTTCAGCCCTTAAGTAAAAAGGCAAAAATAATGGGAAGAAAAAATTCTATGGCTTGACAGAACACAGATTATAAAACTCCCTTGCATAGAAAATTCCACAGATATTCAGCCCACATCTTTATCATGGTCTACAAGGCCCTATATGATATGCTCTGCCCCCAAACTTTATCTTGTTGATCTGTGCTATGGAGATCGCCCCCCAATCCCGATTCACATATTGAAGCCTTAACCCCCAAGGTGACTATATTTGGAGATAGGACTTAAGATGGTAGTTAAGGTAAAATGAGATCATCAGGGTGGGGTCCTGGGAATGGAGGCTTTTATAAGAAGAGGAAGAGAGAGATCTTTCTCTTTCTCTATGCATGCACTCAACAAGGAAAGGTCATGTGAGCATACAGTGAGAAGCTGGCCATTTTTAAGTCAGGAAGAGGGCTCTCACAAGCAACCATCTCTGCTGGACCTTGATTGGGGATTTCTGGCTTTCAGAACGGTCAGAAGTACATTTCTGTTGTTTAAGACACAGTACATTTCTCTTGTGGCAGCTTAAGCAGACTAAGAAAATTGTATCTTCTACTATCCTGTATTTACTCTCCCCAGTCTAGAAACATTGTCCTATCTCCTGTTCTTTGTGTATCTCATGTGTGCACCTGTCTGAGAGACATTGCACCAGCTATTTCTTCTGCCTAGAATTCTTTTCTGCCAGGTATTCTCCATGGCTGATTTGGTTATCATCTTCAGATCCTTGATCATATGTCACTTTCTCAATGAAGTCTTCCAAGCTCATGCTATTTATTGGTAAAACCTACCACCTCCTCAGCCTGGGCCCTCTTGAGCCCCTTTTACACATTGTTCCACGTTTTACTGATTAATTTCTATAGTGGCCATCACCTTCTACAAGCTATGCATTTATTTGTCTGTTATTTATTGTCTGTGCTTTTGTACTTTGTTTGCTGATGTATTCCACCCTTGCAGAATAGCACTTGCACACAGTAAGTAAAGTACTTGATACACTTTTGATAAATGAATGAACTTGTGTTTATAACAAAACATTTAAAAGATACTTCTTGGTAATGCTCTGTATATGCCTTACTGGACTTAACTCTAGCTCTATGAATTATATTAATTCACCTTTTATTTATTCATTCATCTATACAGCAATATTTCTTAAGTACTGTTAGGCAATTCTGAGAAGTGAGAATGGGAGGTGTGAAAGACAGGCACAGTTTATGATCTCATGGAATTTAGAGCTGTATGGGATCATAAAGATCATCTTGTCCAATGGTTTTAAAAGAGAAATTTTAGGAGACCCTTTAATCAAACAAATTTACATAAAATTTCAGACAGAACATAAATCAACAAACACTGCTTAATTGAAGATGGAGAACAAGTAGGAAATACACCATCTGGGCTTGGAAATCATGGATAACTCTTTTCATCTTATAGCTTGAATTCATGCAGGACATGAATGATTTGATTGATTTTTGGTTCCTGTAGAGGAAAGCAAAAACATACTTGGCTTCAGGGTTGTTGGATTTTTAGATCATGATTTTTCACTGTGATGTACTAAATCTGCACGCTCTCAGACACTGACTTTTTGAACTATTTGAAGTCATCTAAAGACTCAGAAGAATGTATTGGGTTTATTTTAAGTGCAATTTGCTGTTGTGAAGGTCTTTTATGTAGTAACTATCATTTGTAGGCTCCCATCAACTGATGCACGCGAACCTGGTGTTTTCTGCAATAATCACAAATAAATTGCATAGACAGTCTATATTTTTAGGGTATTTTTTTCTGTACTTTTCTGGAATCCTGAGCAACAGGGTTTGCGTGTCCTCATACAACATTCTTACCACGTGGGAAAGTTACAGCTAGGTCTAGGAATTCAGAAGCAGCAGTGACCTGGACCATTTTCCCGCTACTGGCTTGGGCAAGGACTAAAATTACTTCATGGCTTTTATAGCAATTTAGTTTTGAGACAATTTATTATTAAGAATATCTCAAAAGGTATTTCATGTCTTATCACACTTTACTATTCAAATTATAAACTTCATGTGAGTTAAAAGACAACTTGTGTTCATTTGTGTATTTCTATTTCTGTAAAATTCTATATAAAACCATTTATTCATTTCAGAAATGGCATTATTTAAAGTTCTCTGTCATGAAACACTGTTGCAGATGGATACTATAAAAATATGGAAAGAAAACATGAAAAGCAATACTCAAAAAGATAAAGTCCATAGTTTAGAAGAGACTGTAATATGCATTGCCTCTGATAACACCTCTATTATCACTTCTGCCTATTAACTATCTAGTTTCTACTAAGATAATCCTAGAGATAGAGATCTCACCACACCAAGAAAACTCAAACTCATTTCCTATTTAGGCTGTTCTCGTTTTTTTTGTTGTTGTTGTTTTGTTTGTTTGTTTGTTTGTTTTAAAGATTTATTTATTTATTTGAGAGAGAGAGAGAGAAAACATGAGCTGGAGGGGCAGAGGGATAGAGAATCCGAAGCAGACTGTGCTGAGCGTAGAGCCCGATGCGGGGCTCAACCTCACAACCCCTGAGTTCACGACCTGAGCCAGAACCAAGAGTCAGACACTCAACCAACTGCCCCACCCAGGCACCCTCTATTTAGGCTATCTGATAAACAGAAAGTTCTTCCTCATATTACTCCAAAATTTACTTCACTGTAATTATCCAAGACCGATGGACTGGAGACCAATTTTCTTCACTCTTGAGTCTCTCCTTCTCTAGGATAAACTTTTCTCAGTTCTTTTGCCAATTTTTGTAAGCTCCCTCTCCCATTTTAAGATATTCAATATTTTAATCACCATGCTTTGAGTTGGATGTGTTAGAGTTAAGATGAATACATTTCTTAATTTAGCTTCTTGCCTTCCTTGTGAACCTATTTCTGATTTATGTTAGCCTTCTCTGAACCCTCCAACGCTTGTTTTTGTTTTTATTTTTAATATATAATTTCCTCTATTTTATTGAGTAGCTCTACTTCTCTGATAAGACAGTAGAAGAGAATTTTTTAAATCCTTTTATCTTTTCAAGATGTTTAACCAGTTTTAATTTAAAACATAAGTTTCTTGCCTAATCAACTTTCCAGACCCACTCTGTTGGTATAACATCAAGCTAAAAAATGAATTATAAAATTTTGATTCCTTTGGTAGCTTCCTGTTTAAGTGTTGGGTCAACAGGAATATACCATGCCACCACGCTGGAAAAGGGCCAGATTCTGTCCGACAGCTTCTAAGACTCTTCTTTTTTTTTTTTTTTTTGCCCCTCAAGAATGTAATAGTTTTTCCTTCCAGAAGACTTAGGCAATCAGATGGTGATTGCCAACAAATTATCACTTTTATTAAGCTCTTTAAAAAGCCTGCTTTCTCTAGGATGTTTGCCTCCTCACATACGTTTGGCTCTTCCTGGAATGCATTTCTTGGGACTGTTCTCTTGGTTAAAATCTTTTCATGCATTTTTCAATGCTCAGCTCAGCTGTCACATCTATAAGAAGTCTTCTACGAAAGCTCCAAACTCCAGACCAGTTTAACTGTCTTTTCTCTGTGCACAGGTTTATCATGGAACATGTGATAATACTGTAATGTTATTTCTGGTGTGCTTGTCTATAGCTATACTAGATATTTAGCTTTTTGAAAAAAAAAAAACAAAATTATCTATTCAATTTAACATCAATAAAATGCCAGATTAAAGGCATTCAATAACTATGTGTTATGTTAATGTAGGAGTAGACTAAATTTGGATCTCATCTTGTTATTCTTTATTATGAAATATACATATGACAGCATATAAAACATGTGTCTATTACAGTTAAAAGAATTAAAAATAAATTTCCTTTTAGCTACCACATAGCCAAAGAAACAGAATATAACTAGTCAGTTAGAATCCCTTAATCTAACACCTCTTTACTAACAAGTTTATTCTCTTTTCTGAATATCATTTTGATCATCCTCTTGTTTTTACTTTTATTTTTTTTACATTTGTATTAAACACTAAATAATATAAAGTTCAGTTTTGTCTAGGTTGAAATGGATATAAATGGAAGCATATTCCAATTGGTTCATAATTTTTTCTTTAGTCTACCTAGATGTATATAGCTGAAATTTAATTTTGTACTAGTATATAATATTCCATTTTATGATATTTCTGATGCATATATCTATTTTATGCTTGCTCAACATTTTAACTATTCTAAAAGTTTTGTTATATTAAATGAAGCTTCCATAAACTTAGAAAAAAAGTTGCCATGGATTCAAACAAGATTTTCTTTACGGCATATAACAGAGAGTATACTGATGATGAGAATACACAAATGTCCAGCTTTAGTAGGTGATGCCAAACTGTTTCCAAATGGTTGTGCAATTATACACATCTCCTGGATAAATGAGCATTCCAGTCAACTCACATTCTAGCCAATATCAGCATTGTCCATTTCAGTTTTTTCCCCCAATCTCGTATATGTGAAAAGATATCAAGATGGTTTTAATTTGAATTTTCTTGCTTGATACCAGGTGGAACATATTTTCATATGATTAAGAACCTGTTCGCTTTGCACAGTGACAGTATCGTAGCCAATGAGGTTTATCCGAAGCGCGACTATTGCTAAAAGAATCTGTTGTGTTTTCCCCTCTGTGAAATGTCTGTTCATTCTTTTGCCCAATTTTTTACTGAGTTGTTTGTCTTTTTTTAATGATTTGTAGATATTAATTCTCTGTGCACTATATGTATAATAAATGTTTCCTCGGCTTGTCTTTTAACATTTGTATAGTTTGCTAATCACATTTAAGTTTTTAATCTACCTAGAATTGATTTTTGTACATATATGAATTATGGATTCAATTTCACTTTTTTATGGGTAGCCAATTATCTTAGGATAAATTATTTAAAAATAAATTTAAAAAAATATTCTTTCCACTGTGATCTATAATGTCTACATTGTCATAAATCAAATTTCCATATATGCACACGTCTGTTCTGATATCTCTGTTCTGTTCCATTTGAATATTTGTTTAGCACTTTGTCACTACACTGTCTTAATATCTTAGCTTTATATTAGATCTTAATATTTGTATTTTTTCTTTTTATCTTCATTCTATCTACTTTGATCTTCTCTCTCAGAATTGTCTAAACTATTTTTGGTCATTCAATCTTCCATGCAAATTTTAGATTCAGCTTGTTAAATTCCATAAAATTTTATGTTGGAGTTTTGGTTGGACTATCATTCAACTTAAAGAAAATATATTTTTATGGCATTGAGTTTTTCAGTCATAAACATTGGCTATATTTCAATTTAGTTAGATTTTTAAAATGTATTTTAATAAGATCTAATACCTATTTATATCACAAGCTTGCATTTTTTTGTTGGATTTATTTCTAGGCACTTTAACAGTTTGATATTAAATAGAATATTTTATATTTGAAATATATTGTCTAATATATTGTTGCTGTTGAATACAATTTAATATATCTGTATATTGATTTTATATTGGGCCATCTTGCTAATCCTCTTATTAATTCTAGTAACTGACATAAAGATTCTTCTGCAATTTCAATCTTGACTATCATATCATCATTCAATAACTATGAATGTTTTTTCTTCCTTTATAATATGTATTTATTTTATTTCTTTCTTGATATCTTATTGTGCTTTGCAGACTTCCGATCAAGGGATGAATAAAAGTCACAGTATTATTATTGATTTTCTTATTTCTACAAGTCCTTGGATCATTTTCAAATCCATGTTATCATTCTTTACAGTCTTTTATTGCATACTCATACTTTGAAGCTTGACTTTATTTCTTATTCACTTATACACTAACTCTGTAGTGTTCACAGATCCTACTTATGTAATGGGTTTCTTATTAGACGTTTCATCCTACAGTTTATTTCCTGTTCTTCTCTGCTCTCCATCAACACAAAAATCACAGGTTTTCTAGAGTTGGGCAGAAACTCAAGGGCCAACCAAGTGCCCTCCCAAATGTCCTGCTTTTACATTGTTCTTAGCTTCTTTGAATCTGTGTGCCAAGCCAATAATGAAATATATGCATGTATGTGTGTGTACATATATATATCTATATATGGATGCCTATTATATACCTATATCCTACTGCAACATAAAGATTTATAAGAAATATATATTTGGTCATTCAGATGACCAAAATGTATTTTTCAGCTATATTTGGTCTTCATCTGGAAAACCCTTCAGAGCAATAAGGGTGCAATGGGTATTTTATTATTAATGAAGATGATTTTTGGACTCCACCCAAGGGTGGGGACTGATTGCCCAAGGGTGGGACCAACCCTGTGATTAAGGCTTGAAACTACCAGTCCCACTCCCTGATGTCTGAGGAGGGGAGAGGGATGGAGGTTGAATCAGCCAATGGCCAGTGACTTAGTTAATCATGACTAAGTAATAAAGCCTCCATAAAAACTCAAGGACAGCTTTTTGGCCTTTTTTCAGAGAGCTTCCATGCTTGGGGACCCAGAACATTCCCATCTGCCGAGGAATCTGGCTCCAACCTCCATGAAGATAGAAACTCCTTTGTTTACAGGACCTCGCCCCATGTATCTCTTTATCTGGCTATGATTTGTATCTTTATCATATCCTTTAATACACTGGTAAATGTTAAGTATTTCCCTGAGTTCTTTGAGCTGCTCTAGCAAATTAATCAAACTTAAGGAGGAGGTCATTGGAAACTCTAACCTAGCTCATCTGTCAGAAGCACAGGTAACAGCCTGGGGCTTCTCACTGGCATTTGAAGTAAGGGGTAGAGGGCAGTCTTGTGGGACTGAACCCTTAACCTGTGGAATCTGATGCTATCTCTGAGTAGACAGTGTCAAAATTGAATTGACACCCTGTTGATGTCTGAGACTTGCTGAAAGTTGTGTGAGGTGGATCCCCTCCCATATTGGAATTGATCCAGGAACTCTAGAAGACTTAAATATAAAATATCTAGATGTATAATATATGTACCATCTCTCTCTCTCTCTCTCTCTCTCTATATGCACATAAATACATCACATATATACACATGCATTATATGTAATTCATATACATTCTCTATTATATGTGTAAATAGATTTTATACACACATATACACATATACACAAACGTATAATTTTACTCTCCAATTATGATTATTTCAGTCAGAAGCACTCAGAGTATCTGCCATACTATCAAATATGCAAGTCAGTTTACATTTTTAAAACTAGCACATTTATATGTTATAATCTAAGAGGTCAACAGTTACTGAGTAACATTGACTAGTTGACCATGAAGTAAGAAAATAGTTGAATCATCATTTTAAAGCCAAGCAAGGCAGACTATTTCAGAATTTGACTCTACTAAGTATTTCTTTTCATAATACTTGATAAGAACAATGATTTGCATTTGCATAGCAGTCTCATCTGCATTTGCTACTTTGATACCCTCGCCTATTCTTTGTGATAGGTTAGCCCTATCTCCATCTTACAGATAAGAAGGTCACTAAATGACTTGCCCAAGGCCAGAGAGCAGGAGAGGGATAAACCTAGGCGGGCAATCCTGGTACTTCAAATGCAGTGCCTTTGTCTCTTCAGCACTACTAACTCTCTGAACAGAAGAGATTTTTAACTTCTCTGCCTACGGCTATACTGTGAGGTGTGAGGTGTGTGTGTGTGTGTGTGTGTGTGTGTGTGTGTGTGTGTAAACAACTAATCGCTATATAATAGTCCTCCTAACAAATACTAAAAAAAGATAATCCCACTATAAGTTTGAATTGCAAAGTGGGCTTGTAAAGTGTGAAATGTGTTCAGCGCAGTACCTAACTCAAGTGCTTTAATTTCCAACCCATCAACTCTTTTTAACCACATATACAATGTTGAGCCACCTTTCATTTCCTCACCACAGATCTGTACCCTGTATAGCTTCAAAGAGGGCAGTTTGATTACCAGTCTATTAGATACATATGCACATCAAAAATAGACAAGAATTTCAGAAAAGAAGAAAACATGTTCTTATGGTCCAAGGGCAAAGGTCATTCACTCAAAGACAGTATACTGTACATATGTTATTTATATGCCATTTTTTTACTGTTGTTCAATGAAAAACATCTTGTTACCATAGCAACTGCCACATTGCATGCTATCTTTGAGACTACTACATCATTGTACTAGACACACAGAAAGACATTCACTTCCTTAAGCCATTTCAAAGTCGGTCATTTCGGTAAAGTTTAAAGAAAAATAATGAGTATGTGTTAGTTAGCCCCTTTTTATTGTTTTGCTTTAGAACCACTCAATTTTGCATGGACTTTATTTTTTCCTTAAATTTTCACTGATAAAGGGAATGTTGACAATGTATATTTCACCATGTGTTAGGGGACGCAGACAACTAAGCCTTTCAATGGGAAAAAAAAAATTATGATCTGGCAGTTCTGGCTAGATCACATCTATCTGTTTTTACATTGAGAAGTTCATATCCTGTCACAGCAGTGACATCCCACTGAACCATAATGCGCTGTTGAACATATGTGTTTTCATTCTTCAATACAGACTGTAGACACGCCATCATATCTTCTGCTTAATCCTCATTTTGCAACAATTGTCATCAAGTCCCACTGATAAGATATATCTTTACCTGAAAATGTATAGTAGAACCGTGTTGCCTATAAAATTTTATTTTGGTCAAATGAACCATAATTATAGCTAGTAGTGGAAAATTACACTAACAATAATAATCACTAATGTTTGTTGTTTTCTATATGCCAACCACTGTGCTAGTACTTTATTCATTATCTATTTTAATCTTCAAATGATTAAATGAAATTGATGCTATTATTATGCCATGTTCTAGATGCTGAAACTGAGGCTCACAAAGTTAAATAATTTCCCCAAGTGGCAGATCTGGGTTTCCCATTCACATCACTCTGGCCCCAAGGCACAAGCTCTCTACCTTTGTGCTATTTTGAGTTCCTTGCTAGACAGGCTGGTAAAACTTTTTGAAAGGAAAAAAAAAGGAACTTTTTATTCATCTAACATTTTCATAATAATTTCTTAATTTAATTTAAGAGTTCTGATATTTTTAAGAGTAAAATCTTGCAAAATCACAACAATGAAATGGTGAAACTAAGTACTTATAAATGGTACTCCAATCAGATTAAACATCCTTGGTTCTACTCCACATACTCCCTTGTCATTTTAATAGTGTTTCCTTCAATTCTCTACATCATTCATCTAAGAACCATAGCGATTATGATAAGAGGCTTATGCTAACTCTTAGTAAAATTGTTAGGCGGTCTTGGATTTTTGTCAAAAATATTTGCTATATCCCTCAAACAGTAAAATTTCTGACATAAGTTAGAAATGAGGCCAACCAAGTCAACATAATAGGACCGAAGGATTCCTAGAAGAGTTCAAGGGACTCCAGGTCTGAGATGACATTGTGGTTTAGATCACACAGTAAAAGTGGACCTCATATCTCTAACAGTGGAACATCTACTTGGATATGCTACCTTCTATAAATTGCAATTGTAAACTCTATTAACATCATTTTATTACAAATGCAGACGTAAGAAAGTCAGGAATTGAGAAAGTTGAGATTCACTATGTCACGCCCACAAAGTATAAGCACTCTGTGACTACAGGAAGACAATTAAAAACTTTGTAGCTGAAAATAATATGAAATACAAGGACAGCACCCCATGTATTTAAAATCCTTTTTTGTTCATATTACCTGTGTGACTCTAGCAATCCACTAATTAAATTATTTTGATTTTATATTTAAAATTTTAGTTGACAACCTAGACTAAATTACCTATTATATAAATTATGTCTTAAAAACAAAAAATAATTTTTAGATAATTATCATTTTTTGAGTTTCTATTTGGTGTGGGATTCTGTACTATGCCCATCACCTAAATTATTCTTATTCCTTATAATAATCTTGCTCACTGAAATAGGCCCAGAAAGGTTAGTACAATTTTTCACAATCACACAGGCATATAAGATAATCCAATGTGAATCAAAACTAAGTACTAGAAATTCCAATGGCCTTTCTCTTTTTGGTAAAAAAATATTTTTTGAAACGATACAATTCCGGTCCAGGTTTGTTTGTTTGTTTCTAAAATTCCATGCTTTGGAAAAAAGCAATGAAAATTTACTTCATAAAATCTGTCTAAGCAACTTCCAAATACTTAAAACAAAATCAGTTAAATAATGAAAACTGAATTTGTTTATTTCCAAAATGTTAATCTTTCAGAAATAATTAAATGACTCACAGATATATAGAAATTTTGTTTTGGTCACATCCTGAAGCAACTTTTCCCTCTCTTCTATACTTATGAAGTGGACTGGAATAATTATTTTAATAATTTAAGTAAAATATGAAATAAATTTACTTTGTAGCAGCCACCTTTTTGAGAAGAATATGTTCTTTTGGTATGAATTATTTAAATGATTGCTTCTACATTACTTTGTAAGCATAGGCAACCAAAATTTCACTTGAAACATTAACTATAAAGAGTAGTTTAGCTTGTATATTTAGACTATGGTGCCCATAAATGATCTGAGTTCATAATGAATTAGTGCCAATGCATCGTCAGAACCAGTCTGATTTCTATGAGCACCTGGGCAAGATAGGGCAATGTGGCCATTTCCCTTCCAATTTCATTACTTTATCTTTGGAAGTTGTTTTTAGGGGGCTGGCACAAAAAGATACATATATCCAAACACAATGTTCCATTTATGTGTAGGCTACTCTATGACTAGATTTATTTTTATCTGAATGAGCAATTTCAGTAAATAGTGACTTGGGAAGTTGGCACATTTATGAAACATATTTATTTTATTAAATTTTAACAAATATGCTAAAAGCTGCAACAAAATGTGCCAAATGCCATGCACGCATATATACTTTAGAGAGTTTACCCAGCAACATTTTCTGCATACTTACACTTTAGTTTGATACTGCACTAAAATATTTGGGTAAATACTGAGGATTTATGACCACACATAGAGGATAATGATAGATGTATGTACAGTATGTAAGAATTTAGTATTAGGAACGTGTATCATTTGGGAGGTTAATGTATGTTAACTTCTCCAAAGACTATAATTAAGCACAAGTTTCCTTCCATCCCTTGTGAAAACCTCTGTTAATTTTCTGGGAAGTCATTGATTGTGTTATTGAGTCAAAACATATAAGGCTAGACAGATGGCTTAATGTCACAAAGTTATTGGCTCATATAACTAGATTTTTATTACTAAGTTTCAGATGGAAAGAGAAAGAGCTGTGAATAATAAATATAAAGCAAAATCATGTATATTAGATCAGGCTATTCTCCAATATTAAAAATATGGCACTGAAAGTTTTAAGTGAAAGATTTGTAAGAGTAAAGGAATCAGATCTGAATATGTATGAATAAATCTAATCCCAGGGTATAAAGAGAGTGAGATACAAGTGCTTGTTGTGTATAACCTTGAGAAATACACTGACCTTAACTCACTGTCCATGTTACATGATATACAGGTATATTTTGAGCATTGGATTATTATGGAAAGTGAAAGTGATTTCTAAACTTGTTAATAGGAAAATATTCATAGTGTTCTAAACTCCTTTTAAGGTTTAAGATGGTCTTTATTTTATATAGATTTATTAATATTTGTAAAAAAAATACACAGTTGCTGAAACTATATTAATTTCTGTCCATTTCTATATATTTAATTTATTTCCAAAACATAAATCAAATATGTTATCTTTATACCTCTATGATTATTTTCCTATTAACAAGCTTTGCAACACACCTTCCATAATAATCCAATGCTCAAAATATTCCTATATATCCTTTAACATTGCTAATTAGTCAAGAATACTGACAGATTCTTCAAGGTCATAAGCAACAAAACAAAAAGAAATTTTTTTTCCTCTCTAAATGTCCCTCTTTGACTTTCTGTCCATGTTCTTGCCACATATGTTGAGCTACATGAGGTGGAAGATTAAGCACAATGGTTTGACTGTATTACACAAATTTTTCTTTTCTCTAAATAAATTCATATTTTCCCATTCTTTATTGGTAAATTACTCTTGGATTTGCTTAAAGGAGAATGAAACAAAAAGCAACATCAAGGAGAGAATGCCACTGTATGCATTTACTTTTAGAAATCCTGAGTCCTCCATGTCCATTTTCCACAAGGAAAGTGATGTCATAAACATGTTTTTTTTTTTCTTCACTTTTTTATTACTCTGCACTTTAAGATATTGTGATCTGTCTTCAGAAATTTTCCAGTGAAGTTAAATTTCTAATGTCTGGTCCAATGTCTTCTATTGCAATTTTCAGAGGATCTAAGGATGATTGTTTCTTTTTCTTTCTCTCTTTCTTTTTAAAGACCTTCTGTATAACTTTCATCTCAAAAGAGTTGACATCTTTTTTTTTTTTTTGGTAATTATAGAACTTAATACAATCCTTAACCCTTGATCTTTTCCCGTTGACTTCCTCCTAAGTTATCTCCCAGTTGTACATGTGAGTCAGACAAAAGTAAGGGAAATGGAATGAATGCATGGAAAAAAAGTGGTTTTCCTGGTAAGGAACAGGCATGTGAAAGCTTTCAGAACTTCCTTCCCAACCCTTATGCTTTTTTGATGATTGGGATAGCATGGGTAGTAGAAACAGATGCTATCAGATCTACCCCTTTTTGGCTCAGGATAAAGCGAGAAAAGGCTAACAGAATCATGCTGTTTTGCAAACTGACATACATACTTCATCTTTCCAAAATGTATCTGTGTAAAGAAGCAAATTGTGAGGCTTGATGGTGCTATGGATGCCACTGTTCCTTTAGTTAGGGGAACATAGAGAATGGAGATTAGAAAACCAACCAGATTATCAGTTTACAGTCAGCAGAGTCAGCTATCTCTACTAGGTCCTGCAGTTGCTTTTAAAATTCCATTTCTGTGAATTTTAAATCTGTATGCAAAACATTTATATTTCCAAAGGGCCTTTGAATGCTATTGCTGTCCCTGGTGGTAATGGCAGAGTTTTCTGAGAACCAGCACAGGGGGCAGGAAAATCCAAGTTCCCTTCTGAGTTCTGTCCTTGATTATTTCTGTGTCCTTGAATGAATCATTTTAACTTTAGTCTCAGTTTCTCCATTCACATAACCAGTATGTAATTGTACTATGACTCATGCTGCTTATCTCATGTAAGTGTGATCTGAATGGTTGTGTATTACTTTACAATGGAGAATACCTAATTAATTAAGGTTCCTCTGTGGCTGATAAGGCTTCCCATTAAATATATGATAGACACGATTGGGTGATAGCTGTCATATGTTGTATCAGTAACCTGGTAATGACAGCAATTAAAAGTTATTTGGTTTTGAAGGTGATGTTTCCAAACAAGCCCAGCAAAGATCCTGAGACCACAGGATAGGATCTGTTGAAAGATGTTGAGAGAATAAGAGACAATGTCCCTTAGGATACAAGCTCTGACATCACTTTTTTCTATGTCCTTGGTTCTCCAAGCCACATATATCAGAATCCGGAGAGCTGAAGCCATCTTCTTATTTACGCGCCTTGCTTCAGCTGTTTGACTCCATCTACTGTGGTGCCTCAAGAGTTAACAAGCTGTGAGCCATAGGATTTAGACCGGGGGTACCACTGGCTGGCTCCTCATGGGGTAAAATAAGCTAAAAACATGTGCTGTTGGTAAGGTTTGTTGCTGTCATTGTTGTTATGCTTGGTTTTGTTTTGAGTTGTGAGCACAAATGCTCAAAAAAATCTGACTCCATTTCCCCAGCCATATTGACACCTTAGTGGCTTACAAGCTGCCATTTCACACTTTTGGGTTTGTAGCTCCTGGGCTTAGATAAATGGAGAGCAAACAGTGGGGAGAGACATATCTGCAGCCAAGTCAAAGTGGCAAGAATGTCTGTGATTTATTTGAGGAAAAAAATACTGGAGAAGAGCAGTAAAGTTGAGAGAAGTTTTTGGTTAGAGGACTTTAGGAATCACATTTGAAAAATACTAGAATTCTAATCAACAGAAAGACTGTTTACCTCAACAAAAATATTATCGTATTTAATTTTATGCTACCAGTTTGAATTGGGTAAGATTCGAGGTAAGCAACACAGGATTTGAATGTAAAAACACAATTCCTTCATCCTTACCACCTTGTTGCATTGCTCTAGAAGACAATATTCATGTGGCATTCTAAACAAATGATCTTTGTTACATGGGATGCAGTACTTCCGGTGACTAGGGGTTGTCCTATGAGACAGGATGGATATTCCTAGCTTCATTTTTTTTAACCCCCTTTTTTTTTTTTTGAAATGTCCTCTGAAATGTTATCTTTCTGTGAATCAGGAGCAAGAAATAACCTGTGAATTGCTAAGGTACACAGATCATCAAGATCTAGGATCAAAGAACCTTTGTGATTAGACAAAGTCATCATTATAACACAGATACTGTGAGTAATATATAGTTTTCAAGTCATTTCATTATACTTCCCTTAAAATACAATTTTGTAAAATATAGTGTCACATGGAGCCAAATTAGATGGAAGTTTTCCACTGTAACTTTCAATTGTCCAACTGAAGAAAATTAAATTTGTAGACAAAGCTGGGTTAAAATTCATCTCCAGGAAAAGTACTTGAGTTCACTTTCCTTGTAATTTGTATTTAAAAATTTATTGTATTTTATAATTATTATTCATGAGCAAGCTTAAGCAACCCACTAATAAAACTAATGGTATGCCACAAGATGCAATTAAAATTGCTTAGGTAATAGGATGACCATTAGAGCTTCCTTTGGAGGAATAACAAGTGCCCAATAGTGAGAGTGCTTGTTGCATCTTGGCTAATTAGTGACCTGAATTTGACAGGCAGTTACTTCGGTTATGAGAGTCCTGTGGTTTCTACATTATCCTTTTTAAAAGGAAAATAATGTGGTATGAGGATTGTTAAGAGAAGGCTCACTCAGAACAAATGCAAAGACAGAAAAATATAAGGATATCATTTTTCCCTTGAGAGTGTGTCCTAGCTGAGACTTCTTGCTCCATTTGTAGGCTTGAAGCAATAGGCCCTTCCTACCCCCCTCTTTCCCATCTCACATTTTCTAACTAGAGACTGTCAAGCCGAATGGCAGCCAATGCTGTCTCGACTGGATCATGAACCTTTGTACTTCACCTGAAATAGGCAAGAATTAATCAAAGTTCTAAGATTTGAAGAAAAAAAATAAAAAGTTAAATCGTGAGAGTTGGAGAAACCTACCTCTACAGGCAGACTCTCATTTTTCTTGGAAGGAAGATGGCAAAGAGTAGGCGGAGGGGAGTTTTATGAAAGGACCTACACAATAATGAAAAGGAACAATGGCAACAACAACCGCCACCACAACAAACAAAACTCATTGAATTTAAGTTTCTATGAGACTTCTGTACTTGGCTCACTCTTTGAAAGGGCCTGAGGTCCAGGACTAAAGATGCTTTTTGCCAGGCGAAACTTCTTTTTCATTGAATTGGCAGCATGATGGCAGAACACCTGAGTTTTTTTATCTGCTCATCTGCCCTTTCTGAGGTCTCAGAAAGGAGGTAACATGACTATCTGCTAACTGGAAGCTCATCAGACTTTTAGAACACAACCGAGCAGAATTCTTTCCCGGAGGCCATCTATGGAATCAACAGAAAGCAAGGGGCTTGCAGTATCTTAAAAATGTTGTTGAATATTTGTTGTTGTTGTTGTTGTTACACAGTATTATCAAGCAGGAAGTTTGGAAGCAAGTGACATTGTATAGAAGTATTTATCTGTTTACTGTCAATATTCAGTAGGTTTTGTAAGTTATTATCAGTGCGTAAGAATATGTGAAGATTCCTCGGGTGGTGGTCGAGAAGATTTCTTCTGGGTTCTTAACAAGAAACATTTATGTGTAGTGGTTTCCATTTTTTAGAAAAATAATTTATCTTAATAGAACACACATCCTCCAATTGGGATGTATAGAGCAGCATAGCTACTTCATCAAACATTAAATGGATGGCTTTCTCCAAAGCCATCATACAATGAAAAAAATATTTTTTTGAACATTTATGCTCACAACTCTCCATTTGCATTTAAAAACTGGCTTCTATCAGTCAGCCAGAGAGCTGGTTAGGGACCACTGCCTTTGCATTTACCTAGCATATAGAGACAGAAATAAAACCCTTTGAAGTCTACTTGGTTTTCCCCCATAGAATTTCACATATTTGGCCACACATTTGACGTGTGAAACACAAGCATTGTACTAAAGAGGAAAAGCTTTTTTTTTCTTTTGTACAGAATTTGTTCAAACTTGTCTCTACACATCTGTATGTATTGTAGATGAATGCAGCTTCTTTCATGAAATCCCATAAGGTGTTTCCGCGATGAGCAACACTCATTTAACAAGTGCACTCTGCCATGCAGGCGGGACCTGCCAGGAGCAACAGCATGCCTGGAACGGAAATGTTGTTTAATGAATATTTATTGATTATGAATATTCATTAAATTAACATCTTTATGGCCGGCCTCAGGCTTTGTAACTTCTGTGGCAGTAAAGTGGTTAAGTAAAGTTTCCAATCCAGTCTTGGAGGTCTTTGAGGCTCAGATAACTATAAAAATTACCAACACTAGGTTTTCTTCTGGAATGGAAAACAATCTGAGATATTCTGATGTGGTTACAATTGGTATCAAAGCCTTTGGTTTTCAGATCATGGTAAGAAGTGACCAGACCCTTTATCTCAAATGTTTTGGTGGTCTTCCTGGCAGATTGCCCTAGTGATAAGCTCACTGTGCTTTTTCATTTTCTCAATCCTCATGCTTAATCTACTAATCCTGGGTATCATCATGTTTTGCATGGATTAGTAAACCAGTTTACTTCTCCAGGTCTCTTTGAAGGCAGACTTGCCATCCTCCAACCCATTTAGGAGAGTGCGATCTTTTTAAAACACACTATTGATCATGTAACACCCCTGCTTGAAATTCATCAAAGATATCCCATGGCCTCAGCATTAAATCCAAGGTCCTCACATTGGAGCTGGACCTTGCTATCCTTTTAGCTTTATTTCTCAACACTTCTGCTCTAAATTTTCTTCAGCCATCCTGAAAACTTACCCACTCTAACTCTTGCCTATAAGCCTTAGAACACACTTTACTTGTGGCCTAGAAATCTACTCACTGTACCCTAACTCTTTAATCTGGTTTACCTTCTACTTATCTTTCGGATATCGTCTTATGCCTCATTTCTCCTGGAAACCCCTTCTAGATCTCTAAAGGGCATAGATGTCATACAGGTTTACTCCTATTTTAGGACTCAACACACTGCACTGATATTTCCTCTGTAGTCTCCACCATAGACTTTATAGTCTTCTTGTAAGTTAGGACTGCATCTTGTTTACCAGTGAAACTCTAGTACCCAGATAGGCGTCCCAACCAATCACCTAACACGTGCTTCAAGTATGAGTATGTCTGTTAAAGTGAATTGAATCAACATGATTGATTCTGCCAGAAGCCTTCTTTGAAAGGCTTATCTCCCCCGACTCCACCCCAGGGTTATGCTAGGCTGTTCAGACTAACTCCAGGAAGCATTGGTAAGAAATGCTTATTTTACATCTGAAATTAGTTCTATGGAAAATCTTGCTCAAAAGATTTCTATAGTATGTAGAACTCTAGTTATCAATAACAACAACAAAAAATACCTAAATTAGATAAAGAAAAAGAGAGACATTTATTAAAGGAATATAGAGGTAGCTCATGAAAAATACCAGAAGGCATATATCGGACCTCGGTCTGGAGAATAATTGGAACTCTAAAGTAAAAATAAAACCATAAACTAGAAAGGACTCTGTGTACCTCTTATTTGCCTCTTTTTGCATTCCCATTGCAGATTTCTTCCTCTGAAGGCTTTTCCTCTGCTTCTCAGGCCACATGGCAGATGCCTGAGTTTCTATCACCCCATTCAGAACACAAGCCCAGACCGAACTAGAATTCCTTCTGCTTAATTTCTATGGAAAATATAATTACTCTTGGGGACAAATATAAACAGGGTTATCAGGGGCTTGTTCATTTCTGAGCTGAGAAACCAACCCAAAAGACGTAATTTCTGAGAATAATGTTGCCTGACTTAGTAACATAAAAACCACCTACCGCCTTTTACTTCAAGAGGAGTATTATGGGGGTGCGTGGGTGGCTCAGTCAGTTAAGCGACTGCCTTTGGCTCAGTTCATGACCCCAGGGTCCTGGGATCGCGTCCCACATTGAGTCCCACATCAGGCTCCCCCTGCTCTGTGGGGAGCTTGCTTCTCCCTCTCCCTCTGCCTGCCACTCCCCCTGCTTATGCTTTCTCTCTCTCTCTGTCAAATAAATAAATAACATCTTTAAAAAAAACAAAAAGAAGAGTATTATGAATGCAAAGAATTTTTTTGTGTTTGGCTTTACTTGAAAAACTCTCTATCCTAATTCTAATAACATTTCATTTGTAATCATACAGCTATAGAGAATATCATCAGCTTTTCCTACTGTAGGTGCCGTACCAATATTACTGAGGCTATGCCAAATCTGATGTTTGGGCCTACACAACTCCTATCCCTTTCTCTCACTAGGGTTATGTATGTGTCCGTCAGGATCTATCTTATAGTCAGAGATCCTACAGCCTGGTGACATTCCCATTAGACGTAACTTGGCTCTTGACATTATTGCAATCCATGTGTGTTTAGTCCTATATGACTGGATCTATGGTTGTATTTGTTTTTTTATCTCAGTTAATCTCTCAAGTATTTTGTTCCCTCCCCTTTATCCAGTGGGTTTATGAATGGATAATTTTTCTAATCATAGAATCAAAATAATGACGCTAAATCTGTTGCTCCCTGTGTTCTGTTCCCTATGTCACAACTTCAACTTCACCTGAAAACCTGTCATTGAAATGTTGAAGGAAAACAAAAGTCATCCTTTCTGGTAAGGAAAATACTCTCTTCAGCATGGGTCCCCTTCTTGTGATTGAACTCTGAGTTCACTAAGATCCCCAGGGTTGCTGTCCCTCAGGGGGACATTGCAGGTCTCATCCATCATCTTGAGGGCTACCTCCGAGATGCCCTGAGCTGGATGCTCCACAGTGCTCACCATCTTCCAGGCTTCTTCATGAATTCTTTAGTCCCCCCTCTCTCTGGGCAGGACAGAACAATGCCTTTGGGTGCAGACTTTCTGCTTCAGCTTCACTAGACTCAAACTATTCCAGTGTTGCTGAACCAAACTGCAAATGTAAGATACTGCCTTACAAACTTCATCGGAGACATCAATCTTTCCTGTTCATGTCAGAATACTCCTGCTTCAGGCTCCCTTGGGCAAGTCTGACCCCATTTGCAGTTGTTTCTAGTTTCCCTGTGGAGATGGGCCTCCCTGTTTAATGTTTAACAAATGCTCTACAACACAGGGGTCCAGCTACAACATTTTCTCTAATCAGGATGATGTCATAGCCTGCTCCCAAAGCTGCATTCCCTTTGAGGAATGGTCTGCTTCTGCTTGCTCTGCTTCTGCTAAGATGGGTACGTTCATGGATCGAGGTTCTGAGTGTCTGAGGATTTAGGCTTCAGGTACTGAAGGATTTTCATGAGAAAAGGGAAATAGACATATCTTGGTAAGCCTGGGGGTAGAATTAAGACAAGTGAGTGAAAGCTATTAGAAGGCTGATTTAAATTCAACATAAGGAGAAAACTGAATCATAAATTAGATGTATCTAACAATAAAAGGGCCTGGCTTCCATTTCACTGTGATTGATCAAGAGGAAGATAGGTGAACAATAGAGGGGAAGAAGAGATGACCAAACTGGTGATCAAATAGGGCCAGACTACTTCTCAGGCTCCTTGCAATATTAGGAATTTATTATTATTTTTTTATTTTATTTTTTTTTAAAGACTTTATTTATTTGACAGAGAGAGACGGAACACAAGCAGGGGGAGTGGGAGAGGGAGAAGCAGGCTTCCCGCGGAGCAGGGAGCCCGACACGGGGCTCGATCCCAGGACCCTGGGATCATGACCTGAGCCGAAGGCAGACGCTTAACGACTGAGCCACCCAGGCGCCCCAATATTAGGAATTTAATAACTTTATGTTAAGACTTCTCTTTTTCCCTCTCCCCTTCCTCCCTTCCTCCTTTCCTTTCTTTTTTTTCTCTCTTCCTCTCTTATTTTTATATGAATTTAACCGTTTGAAATTAAATTATACTCAAATTAGTATCATTGCCTTCAAGGCAGCAGGAACTTTAAAGGTTGAATCTCTTTTTCTTTCTTTTTCTCCCCTTTTCTTTCCCAAGAAGTCAAAATAAGCTTATCAAGTGAATGATCCTATTCTCAGAATATTTCACTTTCAAGATTTTTACTTAGTTCCTATATGTATAGCCGGTGGAAGAAAGCACATCAGTCTTTGAACTCCAGGGCTGTCAAATATCTTTCACAGCACCGGTGCTGAGGTTTCGAGTCATTTTTCACCAGCTCATCACAGTTGAAAGTGTGAGCAGGTACCTTTAAGATCTTTCATGGTCTAGGAAGCACTTGCCCGCAAGTGTAGCTGTGCTTCTCTTCATAGAAATTCAGATTAGTAAATGATCTTTTAAGCTTTCTATTACAGAGCTAGTACAAAACCTGCTTACTGAAGAGCTACTATTTTAGAAGTTGGCTTTCCACCAAATTGGTAGAAATTCAGAAAATGCTCTGATTTCTGCCTTTTCTGCCAAAGTATTTTGCCTTCATTCTCTGTTCAGACCCTTTCACTTCGAATCGAGTGCTCATTGTGACTTTCCTAGGGCGACGCGTTAGCCCCCCAGCATTCAGAAGTTGATCCTTCTGTGCCAAGACCTCTGAGTAATTTCTCTGAGGGGAATCTATCATCTTGGGGTAATACTTTCTTGGTAGGAGAGCAGAGTGGTGGTGATGAAGCAGTGTCAAATGAAGATCCTTTGGTATTTATCTTTGTGTTTTTCCCTGAAAGAGCGTCAATACGTTTTGTTTGCCAAACACACTATGCTGATCTGTAGAACCAAAACAACTTGGAAGCAACAGTCCCATCGTACTGCCTTTGCCAAATTGGAATGCGTCCAGCAGAGCTATGGCCATCTACTGTTTATAGTCCACTTCTTCCAGCCCCCAGGTAACATACCTCCAACAACTGTTTCAGGATTGTTTTAAAGATCCTTTTATTAGATTGATGATTGCTTTCTAGTTACTGTACTATATCAATCTTCCCTGGAAAAACAAACAAACAAACAAACAAACAAACCAACCCACAGCTTGTGATGTATATCTGCAAATTTTGATGTCATCTTTCTCTCTGTTGGAAGTCCCATGGGCATCTTATCCTACATGTGTTGAAAAAGAACTTATGACCTCCTCAAATCTACCACTTTTCTGGACTTCTTTATCCTAATAAATGCCACTTCTTATGCCTTTTATATACTTTAAAATTATATTTTAATATAATATGTATTTATATTTATGTGATTATTTTTTAATTCTAGTCTAGGCTCTGAGTTTTATAAAAACAAGAGCCTGGAATGCAGTAGGCTGTCAGTGAAAGTTTCCTGAATAAATAGTAAATACGAAGCCATTCCATGATTTATTAACTATTTATTAATTAACCATCATTGCCTATGATTCCTCCATTTTTTGAACTTGTCAAACTGTGTAATTTAACAAAAACGCACTGATCTCTGACAAATCCTTAATGAACACAAAAACTCATTCCAAAATATTACAACAATGCTTCTTTGAAAAAAAAATTAGTAGCTAAGGGAGCTCCGATAATTTCCACTTCCTGTGTCCAAACAGAATAGGCAATAATCTTGAGGGTTATGTAGTGGTTTTTTGAGTTACCAAGTTTTTCTATTCCAGTTATGTACTAAATATTCAGGAAAACAACTAGGGAAATTTGGAGGTTTCATTACACTTACAACTTGCTATTTTAAATAAGAGCCTGTATATGATAAACTCTGAAAATATGGATAATTTTCTTTCCACTGATAGAGTCACACAGTGATGGTGGGATAGTGTAGACCAAACTGTCTGCTGATTGATCAGGCCAATTTATTTAAAAAAAATTTTAAGACTTATTTATTTGAGAGAGGGGAGCAGGTAGAGGCAGAGGGGGAGGGAGAGAGAATCTCAAGCAGACTCTGTGCTGATCCCGGAGCCAGATCTCACAACCCCACGACCCCAAGATCACGACCTGAGCTGAAACCAGGAGTTGGATGACCAACAGACTGCACCACCCAAGCATCCCTTATCAGGTCAATTTAATGCATTGATCAGAGCAGAGTTCACCTCACTGTATGTGTACAATGGTATGCAGATGACACAGGTTGACATAAAAGCCTTGAAGTCCCTCTGTTTACACAGATTATTAAGCAGAAACTTATTTGGCTGCTTATTATAATCAATCATCAAAGCCACACCATGAATCAGCATTACCATTTCCAACTAGAATAAAAGATAAATGTGGGTAAATGTTTTCGTTTTGTTCACTGCTCCCTTACCCAATGCTTTAGAATAGATTCTGGCACATAGGGGGTACTCAATAAATATTTATTAAATAAATTAATAGGACCACTGCAACAGCAATTTTTTGAGTTGGCCTACTCCTGGCTCATTTCTGTTACATTGCTTTAGTCACTATCTTAAACCTAAATGGGATTTCAACCCTACTGAGGTATATACCTTCCCATTAAGCCTGGTCATCAAACCAGGTGTGGGTGTAGGACAATAGGAAGTGATTCAAGGGCCTGATGTGTGAGGTGTCCCAAACCCTTTCAGATCCCATTGAGTTTTCTCATATATCCTAATCCAAAGGGTAAACCTGAGATTTTTCTCAACCTGTAGCCTGTTCCTCAGGACCCTCAGAGGTGCATGATTCCTGTGAGAGAGTCATGTGGTAACTCTAAGTATCTTTTATCTTGCTTTTGTTTTGAGTCTAGCAACTGGGGAAGTAAGTTTATTTACTCACGCAGATTTCTTGGAGCCATAAGAGGCATCCCAGAAGCTCTATGTTTCCTCATCCTTTTTATTTCTTTATGTCCCATTAAACTGGCAGCTCCTCTGGGCCTCAGTCATACTCTTCAACTTCCTAGGTCTTATAAGCAAGAAGTTAGTTCCCGTCTATGTCAATGAGGACCACACAGGGTTACCTTTCAACAAGGGATGACAAGGAATCTGTCCATCTCTTCTAATTTGCCTGTTCCTAATCTCTGAAGATCTTTTTTTTTTTTTTTTTTTTTGCATGCATGTGTGTGTTTACACTTTAGCGTTTTAGCTCCATTTCTAATACTTCTCAGTGTTGGCCTGGTTACAGGAAATGAGTCTGAGAATCAATAGGGTTATTTACTTTTCTAAGTAAAAAGGAATCCAGAAATCAACCTGGAAGAATCTTTTCCCATTCCCTTCCACACTCTCCAGGTCTTGTTTTGACTACCTCAGCATGGCTTACGGCATCTGAGAGATTTAGTTTTTGTCAGTCTATCTAACCTCATCCTGAGCCACTTTTCCCTCTCCACCATATGCTAACTCTGTTGGCCTTTTATTTCTGTCGTGCTCTACTCCTTCCCAAACAATACCTTTGCAACTGCTGTTTCATCTTTCTTCCTCTATCTCCACCTGCCTGTTTCCACTCAAACTTTAAATGTTTCTTCTTCAGGGAAGCTTTCTGTGATTGTCCATGCTATGCTAGTTGCCTCATTACAAACTCTCACAAGCTTTCCTCAATCAGCAGGCTCACCCAGGGTTATCTTAGTCAAGCTAAGTAGCACATTAAGACCCCAGGAGCTGTATTTACCCCCACTGTACTCTGGTGATTCACTGACTTCTGGCTTCTCAGAGAGAAAACATAAGGACGATACAACTGTCTTCTGTCTGACCATATGCATCTGGTTAAAGAAACTCCACCAGATCAGCCAGGTAATGATAATAACAGAATTTATAATAGTAATTGATATCTATTGAGTATTTACTGTGTGATGCATTATACTAAATTGTTTGGATTGTTCTTTTGATCCTTTGTACAGATCTACAGTCATATGGCTACAGTAATAGCAATGAGTCACATGAGCCCCATTTCAGATGAGAGGAAACTGAGGCCCTAGAGTTAAGTAAGGTGAAGACGTGGCAGAGCCTTGATTTATACCTAGAGAATCTTCCTTCTGAATTAGCCAATGCTGGTACATTGCCTCCCAATCTGTGGAATATCAGCCACCCCCATCTGTTTGCACATTGGTAACTGAACTGCTAGATTTCTCCCCAGGGAGCAGTTCATAGCAGGCCCTAGGCCCAGCCTTGCCATTTCTGGTAAACCCTTCCCACTCACAGTGGTTCTGTATACTTCACAGCTGAGACCTCATAGGATGTGACCTTGGCAGGATATGTCTGCCTTGTGGCTGGGAAGGATTTGCCACTGAAAGGAAAGACGATTTGGGACAAGAGGGGTAAGTGTAGTGCGGGGAGACAGAGAGTGAGCCAAGGAAAGGAAGAGTGATTATCTTCTCATCTGAAAAGGATGGGTATAAATGTAAATTTGAAAATTAATCATTTTTCATATGTTTCTTTGAATATTTTCAGTGTTCAGGGGAAGGAAAGAGGTAAATAGTTTTATTTATCTATGTTTAAAGAGTGCTTTGATGGGTATGGTAGAAAGACAGAGGGTTAATTGAAGACATTAGTAAAAAAAGTGAAATTAGTTACCTTGGAGACGTTAGGAAGAGAGGGAAGTAAAGGTAGGGGCTGGTAGATATGGAATCATGAGGAAAAATCAAATAATAAAGACATGTTCTCTTCTGAAGTTTGTGCTTGAGTAGGAGGCTATTTCTTGTCTCTAGGTCACCAATTACTTTGGTAGAGAAATTACTGTCCTCCAATGCAAAAATCATAAGCTTCAAGAAAGAAAACAAATAGTCTTTGTATTGAATTTATACATATATGAAAATCCATTCTAGAAAAATGAGAAAAAACATGCAGATAATATTTAAAATGCTAAAAACATACGTAAAAGAATATAAAACTTGGAATAGTTTCACTCTTTTTTACGTATATGAATACTTTTGGAATATATAGCATGTTTCTGTCTATTTGAGATTTCTTAACCTGAACAATGTACTTTATACTTTTCTTCAATGTCAAATAATCCTCATAAACAAGACATTTCATGGCAGCAAAATATGTGTGCCATAGTTTCTTAAAATAGTCTCTTGAATTAAATTATTATAAATAATCATAAATTATAATTCAATTGTTTGCAATTTTCACCATTATAAACTACACTATATTTACGTATATAAATCTCTGTCTACATTGCTTATTATTATTATTATTATTATTTTTAAAGATTTTATTTATTTTTTTGGCAGAGAGAGACACAGAGAGAGAGAGGGAACACAAGCAGGGGGAGTGGGAGAGGGAGAAGCAGGCTTCCCTCTGAGCAGGGAGCCCGATGTGGGACTTGATCCCAGAACCCCGGGATCATGACCTAAGCCGAAGGCAGACTCTTAACGACTGAGCCACCCAGACGCCCCTCCATTGCTTATTATTCTTTCAGAACAGATTTTTAGAAATGGAATTACTAGTTCAAAGGATAGAACACTTTCAAGACTGTCTATATTGCTAAATTGCTTTTGGAGAAGCTGTATTAATTCTTCCCATATCATTTGTAAGTATTCTCACATCACTAAACTCCCACCATCGATTTAATCATTATAATTTTTATACTGAGTAAAAAGGGTACCCTCTTTGTTTTAATATACATACATTCAACTATTACAGAGGTTAAACCTATTTTTATGTTTATTGATCATTCCTAATTCTTCTGTGACTTGTCCATGTACTTGGCCAGTGTTTTTATAAGAATGTTTGGACTTTTCTTATTGATCTGGAAAAGGTTCCTTATATTAAGAATATACATTCATATTTGTTGTGAATATATTTTCCCTCTTGCCATTAGTTTCTAATTTTATGTATTTTTTTTTGTCTTTTCAAGAACTTTAAGCATTTTGGAGAATCCCTGTCACTGATCTCATTTTTGTGCTTATTTTGTTTTTTGCTTACAATACTCACATACTTTTTAATTTTACATTTTCATTTTTCTTCTATATAAATTAGTTATTCTAAATTAATTCCATGTGGTTAAAATAAAATAATACTAATATGACATAAAATAATACCTGTATAGTAACAAAAAATTAATATCTTCTCCTCCATTCTCTTCCCATCTCCCAGGCCCAAGAGCAACTATTTTGAGTTCTGTTTTTCAAGTGATTACCCCTATGTCTCTAAATACGTGGTTGCTGTTCTTTATTGATTTACTAATTTTAGATATTATTTATTAATTATCCAATGACAGATGAAGATTTATCATTTGAATAAAATCTTACCTTACATTTCCTCATCTTTCTAATATAATTATATTGCTATTTTGAGTTAAATCAATAAAGAGTATTCACACTATGATGATGTAGGTGTTGTTCTATGCCAAGGCAAATTGTGTATATGTTTGCATTTCTTGATATTTTTCCCCAGGAATTTCCAATCACATTTTATTTATTCATGCTATGTCTTTCTTATATTCTCAGTTATTTTTTTCCAGTAAGACCATAATATCTTTTTTTCCCCAAAATCACTCCCTACAGATCTATGTGTCCAACTTTTCCAACCCGGGATGGTTGCTTCTAGGCTTTCTGCAAAGCTGTCACCTTGAGCTTCCTTTAACTACTTCCTGAGAAGAGTTGTCTTCCCTTTTGGACCCTGTATCTCTGTCAGACACTCTTCATTTTGTTATCATTAGCTTTCTATTGCTACTATAATTAATTACCACGAAATGAGAAGCCTAAAATAACATAATTTATTATCTTACAGTCCTGGAGGTTAAAATTCCAAAATGGGTCAGCAGGACTGCATTTTTTCTGGAGACTCTAAGGGCGAGTGTTTCCTTGCCTTTTCCAATTCTTAGTGACCATTTGCATTCCTTGGCTCATGGTCTCTTCTATCTTCAAATTCAGCTCCATAACATCTTTGAAACTCTTCCTGTCTCCTGTGTCCCTCCCACAAGCTTGTAATTACATTGGGCCCACCTGGATAATCTTTCCATCTCAAGATCCTTGACTTAATCATGTCAGCAAAATCCCTTTTGCCAGGCCATATAAAGTAACATATTAGAGGCTCCTGGGAATAAGTCATAAGCATCCTTTGAGAGCAGGGGAAAGAGGGTGTAATTGTTCTACCATAGTTGTGTTTTGTTTTATGTTTATTTTCATTTTTTTCTGAATATCTTGAAAAAACTCCTTAAGCAAATGTACATACACCGTACATTTTCTGACTGTGCATATTTGAAAATCTCTATAATCTACACTGCTTGTACTGAGATATAATACAGTTCAAAGTATTGACTTCAATTTAAAGTTTTGGGGGCTTGAATTGTGACTCTGCTACTTACTAGTTCTGTGCCTTTGAGCAAGTTAATAAACATTGGTTTGCTCAGTTTCTTCATCTGTAAAGTGGGTATATTAATAACATCTATTCATAAGATTGTTAAAGATTAAATAAATCATTCATATAGTTCTTGCCCCTTAGTATGTGCAGGCTATTGGTAACCTCACACTTGATTACTAGGTTGGCAGGGCTTAGAATTTCAGGCTGAACATTGTCAGAATTTAGAATTCAGTCCTTCATAGTCTTTTAGTATCTACTACTGCTGTTGAGAAGTCCATTGCGTTTTGATTCATGTTCACAGTGTTTACATGTTCTGCCATGTGAAATCTTTACTCTTGTCTTTATGTTTAGTGTTCTGAAAATTCAAAACACACAAGTATAAGTGGATCATTTTTCATTAATTCAGTAGGATATTTTTCAGTATAAATTTTGGGGTTTTTTTATCAGTGCTCAGAAATTCTCTTCCACTTTTTTCTCTGTTCTGTTCACTTTCTAGATTCTTTGTTTGATGTTGGACCTTCTGTAGCAATTCTTTATGTCTATTATCTTGTCTGTCATACTTTTCAGCACTAATCGTCTAGGATTTAAAAAAAAAAATCAAGTGAATTTTTTTCAGAGAATGTTTTACTATTAATATCTCATTATGCTATAGTTGGTCTTTTTTTTTTTTTAAGATTTTATTTATTTATTTGAGAGAGAGAATGAGAGAGAGAGAGAGAGAGCATGAGAGGGGCGAGGGTCAGAGGGAGAAACAGACACCCTGCCGAGCAGGGAGCCTGATGTGGGACTCGATCCTGGGACTCCAGGATCATGACCTGAGCCGAAGGCAGTCGCTTAACCAACTGAGCCACCCAGGTGCCCAACAGTTGTTCCTTTTTAAATTGAATTTGGAGGGTTTTTTGTTTGGGTCCTCTGAGAAGCAGATGCCAGGGAAGGAAAAGATATGCAAGAGATTTGTTGGTAAAACACTGGTGAAGGAAAAAGTGGAGGGAGCCACATGAGGTAGGGACATCTTCAGTGAGATAGATCTGAACCCTTCGATAGAGAAAGGGAAGGAAAGAGGGCAGGGGAAATAGTCTCAGATGATTGTAGGTTCTAAATTGAACCCTGCCAAGGGGGAGTTCTGGAGCAAAAGATCCACTTTTAAAGAGTCCTGCATCTCACAGGATTGAGCTTGCTTTGGAAGCCCCACTGTGCCCATTCATTAGGTTGGATCAGCCCATGGATAGTGTGGCCTTAGTGCAAACATGAAGGTGAGAACCATAAGCGCAGCAGCTAAGATCAATCAAGTGTGCAGCAGGAGATCTGACCAGTGTCTTTTAATTATCACCATAGTCCTTCCCATGTGTCTCACAGATCTATAGGATGGGGAGCAGGTCTTCTATGGTTTGTGTGGGCCTTTCTTCCTGAGGAGAAAGAGAAGATAAAGGTTAATAGGCTGAACCATAGCTTCCACTATTCAGGTAGACTCAGGGTCACAACTGGAACTCATTCTCTTCCTCTTCCACTATCCATCCAAATTATCTTCACTCTCTCATCTGTCACCTCAGGAGGTGCTGGTGGCTTACCTCATGGTATGACAAACCTTCAATCCTATGGGATCTGAGCCCTAGGTTGCTGTTTTAGTTTATGCTGCTTTAACAAATCACCATCACCTGAGTGCCTTACACAACAAATGTTTATTTCTCACAGTTCTAGAGGCCAGAAGTCAGGGATCAGGTTGTCAGCCTGGCTGCGTTCTGGCGAGAGCCCTCTTCCAGGTTGTGGACAGCAGACTTCTCCTTGTATTCTCACATGGTAGAAAGAAAGCTGGCTCTCTGGTCTCTTCTTATAAGGACACCAATCTCATTTATGAGAGCTCCACCCTCATCACCTAATTAGCTTGTAAAGGATCCACCTCCAAATACCACCATATTGGGTATTAGATTTCATATATGAATTTCAGGGGAGCATAAACATCGAGTTCATAACATTTGGCAGTCATACCCTTCAGGCTGGGGTGGCTGCCCGTGTTCATCACAGTTACAGTATTTCAAGGGAGTACTGTGGCCATTGTGTAAATGGAGTCCTACTTTTGCATGCTGATCAGAGTCAATTATTCCTATCACAATAGTGATTCCTTTCAGCTGTTAGTCTCTGGATACAAAGAAGTCCAAAGTGTCTTGGCAGCAGCTATAACTTACATTCAATGAGACCCCCTGGCTCTCACCTTCCTTTGTATCTAGTATTCCTAATTTCTGTCTGCTCTTGGTTATGAAAAAGAAATTGGCTGAGGACTATTTATACTCTTGACTGAAGTTTCCTCTGGCTTGTTTCTTGTTTACTCCTCCTGCACTTGCTTTCCACATTCCAGAAATTTGATGAGATCTCTTGAGGCTTATTGGTCATCCCCACCCCAACCCTCTACCCAATTCTTCTGGTCACTTTGATTTAAATGATTTTATTTCTTTACTATCATTTCAAAGGCATCTTTGGTAAGAAGGAAATAATATCTGTGGTCAGTATGCATTCTGGAAATGGAAGTTTTCATCTTGAATTAGAAATCTACAAATAAGTTTTAATATGATGTATTTACCTTTTATTATGGTCTAAGCAGTCTCCCTAACTTTGTCATTTTAATGTCCTCTTGAACCCAGTAGTAATTTAAGGAAGCATTTTATTGATAATCTTTTTTCAAAATTCTCAAAGTTGTTGTAGTGTGTGTGTATATGTGTGTGGGGTGTGTGTGTTTGTAAGCTCTATGCTTTAAAAAAAAATTTTTTTTAATTGCACTGTTATTTCAAAAATGTGACCTGAGAATTTACTCTCTGTCTTTTTGTCACTTGATGAATTTCTGTGGTGCAGTATAGAGGATTTCAGCTTCTGAGTAAAATAGTATCAAGGATTTTTCCGATTTTGAAAATTTTCTAACTAAACTCCCTAACAGTTTGTGAGAATGCTTATTTCAACATATGCCAGACCACACTGATTATAACTTAAATAACATTCAAACAAGCCAACAAATTTAAAGATTAAAATAAAATTTTACCATGTTTACATATAAAATATATATCACCATGTTTATAGATAAAACAATATCATCTTATCATTTAAATTGGGTTCTAGTCATTCAGATTTGTGATGTGTGTGTGTGTGTCTGCGTGTCTCTGTGTGTGTGTCTGTGTGTGGTGTTTGTCTATTTTTAAATTTAATTCTAAGTGGGTTTTTTTTTCCTTGAAGGAAATAACCTTTTACCTGAATTATTGTTATAATTATTTTACAGTTTGACATTCTGCTTTTAATTTACATTTTGGTGTTTTTGACAATCAAGCAATTTAAACATATATGCCATCAAGTCTATCTGAATTTATAATTTGAAATATTTTCCCTATTCTGATAAAGAAATAGAAATACATTTAGGAAACTTTTCTCCTTCCTTTCTTCCTTGATTCCTTCCATTCACCACCTTTGGAACATTCAGTAAAGTAATTGTACTTCATACTGTCAGAGACCACTATCCTTTCTGCAACATATGAGTTTTGATGGAATGTATTGCAAAACTAAAGCATGTTAAAAATGCTAGACTATCCCAGAAGTTTTGTGTTGGCTGTATAGCATAAAAGGAGTCATTAAAGACTCCTCTTCAGAGATGCTTGACGTTACTAGTTACATGCATAAGGGAGCAGAGGTTGAACATGACTTACATGGTATTCTGGGAAGACTGTATGCTAGTAAGAGCAAGCCTTGCCATTGGCACTGGGTGGCATCATTTGATTCCTTTTTCTAATGGAACTGATAGAGCATACTGCATCACAGAACATAACAAGGCTATTCCAAAACGGTCAGAAATCTCTCCATTATTCACTCACTTAATAAGTATTTATTGTGCTTTTACAATATGGCCAGTATATCTACTATGAGTAAGTGCTAAAAAAAAAAAAAAAAATGAGTAAGTAATATTTCTTGCTTTTTAAAAGTTTAAAATCTGACCAGAGCAGCCACTATGTATGCAGATAAATCATAACACATTAGAATAAGTACAATGGGAGAGTTACAAACAATTTGTTATGAGAAAACAAAGGAAGAAGTAACTAAATCAGCTAAAGGGATTAGGGCCTGTTTCAGAGAGAAGATGATGTGTCAAATGGGTCTCAAAAAATGAGCCATGAAAGCAGATCTTTTCATTGACCACCAACAGACCTGCACATGGATTTTTCCACAGGGAATGAAGGCAAAAGCCACTCAGTGAGCGGATTATTCAATGCCTTGAGGAGGAAATGGGAGGTAGAAAAAGCGGCAATCAACTACCCTTTCAAGAATTGTGTTTGTGCTGCACAGGGGAAGATGGGCAATAGCCACATGACAGGTCTCTGGGCCCCTCTTATATTCCTGAACAAAGTTGGATTGTCTGTGGTTCTTCTCATGGCCACATTCCCAGTAGAGCTGGTACCAGAGTAAAAGTTGTGTTAGCTAACCTCTATGGTTTGGATAAGAAGCAGGCCCCTTTCCTCTGTACAAGCAGGAGTATACTTTGCTGTTTTTCTCAAAATCACGGAATACGTTGAGGACTTGTAACATTCAGCTTCAAACCCAATGTATGTTATCTGAACTCTACTATGAGTCAAAAGCTTTCCTAGATTCTTCCTCATATATCTTTTATTAATCAACACAGAATCATGGATTTTCACCAAAAACTCATGCTTTTCAGCCAAACAACAACAACAACAACAACAACAACAACAACAAAACTTCTTAAACGTGAAACTTTCTTTCAGTTGCATACCAACTACTTGGATATATACAGTATTTTAGTATACTAAAGTATACATTAAGGCAATTTGACCTCCAGTCATTTTGTTCTGAAGCTGATGTGCAAGCAATTTGTTGGCAGATGGCTGAACTTTGCAGGTCCTTTTGAAAAACTGGTTTGCATTGCAAAGTTAAGACTATGGGGAATCACACACACACACACTTCAAGCCCAAAAATCACTTAGCTTCAAAATAAATACTAGAAACGTCAACTGCTGACTCTCAGAGAAGAGACTATGTCTTCCTTCAATACCTGCTTGTGGGGACTGTCTCAGAAGCTGTGTGGGATTCACTTGTTGGTCAAGTGCAGCTGAGATAAAATGAGGAAACAGCAAGTGGAAAGTATTCACTAGCTCCTCAAAGCAAAATCACTTTATATCAATTTTAAATTAAATGTAAAAAAAAAAAAAGAGAAAGGAAGAAAATGGTGCAATATTTTTTCCTCTGCTTCATTTCTTTTACATTGCCTTCTCCTGGGCATTTTGCTATGTAGAAGGGTAATGTGTTTATACATTTTGGAACTAAGCAGTCATAAAACTGTATAGGCACAGCTTGGAACCACCATCCACAAATTAGAAAGCTCCCCTAGACTTGCCCATTTTATAAACACTTTATGAAAAAAGAGAAAAAAACAAAAATAAACAAAACCCCAGGAAAGTGGCTTAGGTTTTTTCCCCCACCCTACCCCATATAACTCCTAAATAGTTTATTTGATAATTATACAGCACAAAAATATGATGCAGAGTAATGTAAATATGAACTTTCATCATATAAGAGAAATCATTAAAACTTGCCTTCAGCAGTGTCAGCTGGAATTCAATAGATTCTATACACTTTAGAAATAAAAACCAAAATGCACTCTATTTTTTATACTAAAAGGCAGAGACTAATTGAAAGAGGCATCAGTAAACATATTTTTGTTTTGTTTCTAAAACATTTTTCTTGTTGTGAACTAAAGACTTCAGAAGTCATTAGTGGTCAGAAGTAAAATTATCTTTCCCCAAATCTCTCTGAAGCTAGTCTGTACTTTCTAAACAATCTTCTTGTTATTTGACCCATGTGATTTCAGAAAATATGCTGAGCATTGGTAGCTCTGACAGGACTCTAACGCTCCGTTTCTGATGTACTCCCAGATTAAGATGGCAAGTCTTTTGCATCGAAACTGTAAAATAAACAAAGTTTAAGGCATTGCATGTTGGAAGTGTAACTCCTTCAACAAAACAATGAATAACTTATTTACTTGCAACAGCAGTAATTTCCTTGAGATTGCTGCCTCATCACTGTGGGATGTATTTACAGTATTTACTGCTGCTTTTGTTTTAGATCAGTTGGAAACTCAAAAAACATGAAAACTTGAAATAAATATACAAGTAAAAAAGATAAGTAGATATTGAAATACTGTTATTTCAGGCTATGTTGAATAAGTTTAAAGACCCAATATTCTACTAGTACACATGCTTCAAATAAGAGATATTCCATGTTTTGTAGCTTGCCAAATTTTGTCATCTAGCCCATCTATCAACAAATGACAAATTGAATTATGGTAAGAGCAGGGAATTGTTGTGAATGCTGGTCAAAGAATAGATGGTGATAAATAAGATTGATTTTAATACTCTAATCTATTGAAGATCTAAACATGTTCCAGAATTAGACTATGTGCTCGGCATATTGTAGTTACTTAATAAATATCTGCTGGATGAATGGATAAACTTTATTCATTGCAGAAAATGCCAAAATGCTCCCCGAGGGAAAGAAAGTACTGTCTGTTATGCTTCTGACCTCAAGTTTCATTTCATAGGGAATTGAGCATGCTTTTAACAGAAACTGAATGTTCTATAGAAGTTTGGGGTGTAGGTAGATTGATAACCACTTTTGATGCTCAGCAGGGAACTCATAAATAGTTAAGCATATGCAAATTACTTGAGAGTAGTTGGTCTTCATTTGTGGTTTTAGGTCAGACTAATGATTTTCTCTTTCAAACAGAACCAAATGGATGTGTCAAAAGAGGTAAAATTCTTAATGGGAGTGGACATAAATAGTTTCTAACCTGCTGCTAAGGTTACAAATGTCACTGGTAGTTGTCATTATAATAGAGCAGAGGGTCCTTCATTATTTCAAATGCATTTCCATATCCACAGGTAGTCAGATAAGTGACCATTACCACATGTACCAAAAGGACAAACAGATGGTGTTCAGATCATTCATTTTTTTGTGTGTCTTATAGGATTCAAGCATTTTGGAAGTCATTCAGAGTCATGTGTTTTATATCAACTTATGTAGAAACATTTACATATATTGAACCCTTGCCCTTCTACTCCTGGCTTGGTTTCCTCCATCCCCTCTTTCCTATTTCCCAAGTGGGCAAGTGTGAAAGCGAAGTACAGACTTTTCCCCAGGGTGATTGGGATATCTCCCATTGAGGTTCTAAGTGAGCATTTTCAATTAATCTTCCAGCCTGCCAGAAACCTCTAGGCATAATCAATAGCCCAATCTAGATTGTACTAAAAGCCTTTTCCCCCTACTTGAGTTTTCTACATTCAACAGTTTTGCCACAGAACTTGAAGTGAGGATAATGACCACATTGACAGTACACAACAGATCACCCTGGCATAGCGGATTCAGAACTTCTCGGCAGTTATCCTCCAGCAGAATTTCCAACAAATTGTACCCATAATCCAAACTGGCAATGGATATGGCCAAGGAAGCAGAATTGCTGGGCAGAATCCATTTTAGGGTTGTTTTGTTGTGCCTGGTCATATAGATAAAGCCAGGGGGTGTCATTATACATGGTCTTTTCCACATCTCTTGCAATTACTTCACTGCCGCCCACCATAGAGCAGGTTGTAACCTTATCTGGCCCAGCCAAACCCAGCTAACACAACCTGTGATTTGGAGTCTTTTCAGATGTTGTTGAGAATTGTGGGTTTGACAGCTAGGCATAATAGTTCTAGGAGAGGGAATATCAGATTTTTTTTTAGGATTGATTAAGTGTTTTTACCTGCAGCTCTCTTTCACTCAACCCTCAAAGCATACACCCTAATAAAGGTGCTCAGAGTGCCCTGAATTGATTGACCTGTTAAGTAGAGCGACATCAAACGTACGTTTTTATGGCTCAAATAATGCCTCACGTTTTTTTCCTAACCACCTTCCCTATCTCAATTTATGACCTACTCCATTCTTCTCTTTAATTTGGATTTTCTAGTTAGATTGCTCGATTAAAAATGTAGTGGATTTCACACCTATGAGTTCAATTACACCCTGCTAAGTTCAATTTTCAATATTCAACCATATCAAAGCCTACTCCCACCTGGTCTTACCTAGTTGAGAAAGGCCTTTTAGGATCAGCTTTAGAGATAAACCAGTTCATTTCATATTTAGGTCCTAGAGAAATTAGGCTACATGTATCACATGTTCAAAAGCACTAAGCTAATCAGAGTTTGTAGAACTTAGTTTTCCTATGTCAACATTCTTTCCAATATATGACAAAATTTAGCAAAAAGAACAAAAAAGTCTATACAGAAGTTTACTTAAATCAGTACTATGCCTTTCAGTAATCTGGGATGTTTGAACTAATGCACCATATGAAAAACATTAAAGAAGCCCACAGCTATGAGTAAATCAGAGCATGTGAAATCTCCTTATACAGTTTTTGTTGCCACAGGATTTTGTTTTAGGTTTTTAGAACTTTTTGTCATAATTAATATTTTTTGATGTTGCTTCTCTGCTTATGTGAAAGTATAATGCTGTGGCATTTGAAACGAGTACCCTAAAGCTTGGTGGAATCAGCAGTGCATTTCTGGCTCCAAACCCTCCTGGTCAGAAAGTCTGTATTTAGGCATTACCAAGTTACTGAGGCTTAGAGATGTGCTTTTCAATTCAGAGATCTTAGATACTCACATTTCTTTAGGTCCTGACTGAAAGCTTTCTCCAGTGGTGTGATATGGGTAGTATCTTTCCTTAGACAACTTTCTCATGTGAATAGTTCTGTAGTCTTGCTTCAGAGAAAGGGTACTGGGACTTACATGATGGATGCATTTTTCCCCCTTTTGTTTAAAGTATTGTATTATTATGGATCACAAGCAACTTTGAACCAATGGTAGATAGTTTGATAGCTCTCTTGTCATCAACTTGCATACTTTTCTACTTTCCCATTTTCTTTAAAAAGACTCAATAGGAGAAGGATGGTGTGGAACACCAAAACCTATTCAGTTTAACTAGACAATTATCTTTCTTGTTTTGCCCAAGATCTCCCCCCCTCACAGATACAGTCCAAAATGTGAGTTAGAGCTCTCAGTTATGGAGAAGAAGCTACTGAATCATACAGTCACTAGGGTTGGGAGTGAGGATGTTAACACTAGACCTTAATGTACCTATGGGAATAATTTGGACGTGGATAGACCTGCTATTTGGGTTATATATGGGCACTTAGTCCATAGAGTTGCACTGATTCCCCATTCATTCATTCATTCATTCATTTAACAATATTTATTAAGTGATTTCTATGTGCTGGTCATACCACCAATTGCTAGAATTAAACATTCCTTCAAGTTACACATATCTTTTCTCTGTCTTTACTTATTTGATTATCACTCATAATCCATGATTATCATTCCAGTTCAATCTGTGACTTCTTCATCAATCTCAGTTCTTGCCTTGCCTACTATTCTAACTTTCCTTTATTCTTCTTTAAAACACTACTTTTATTTTTTTTTTATTTTTAAAGATTTTATTTATTTATTTGACAGAGAGAGAGATAGCGAGAGCAGGAACACAAGCAGGGGGAGTGGGAGAGGGAGAAGCAGGCTTCCTGCCGAGCAGGGAGCCCGATGTGGGACTCGATCCCAGGACCCTGGGATCATGACCTGAGCCAAAGGCAGACGCTTAACGACTGAGCCACCCAGGCGCCCTAAAACACTACTTTTAATCAAAGAGAGACGAACACAAAATAATCAAAGTTAAAACAAAAAAATAATTGTAATTCTCAAATCTCAAATTGAACCATTTATTATTCCCAAGAAGTCAGTGTTCTTTTTTCTCAGTCTTATGATTTCCTGAAATACTGCCACATGCATTGCACATTGTAAGAAATATGGCCAGCCATTCTCAATTTTCATTCCACACAATGGTAATCATTACAGTGCTTGGCATCATGTCATAAACTCACTGACACCAACAAAATTTAACTCTTTCTAAGAAAGGCATTTTCATAATATCAAATTTGTTAAAAGTTAACATTACTCAAGTGGATTGATCTAATCAATGTGATGAAACACTGAAACAATGATAAGTAAATAGCATTGTTAATTTAAAAGCAGATTTCAAAAGCTAATTATTTAAGCATAATATAAATGTTTACCTAAAAAAATTTACTAGTTAACTGACAAGCTGAAAGAAATAGTTAAGTCATTGAAGTGGTCCAATATTTGATAAGTGTAATAATTTGATATTGTACAAAATTTTGATAATGTAGAAAAAGCGATAGCTTTCTTATATACACTAATAGCAACAGAGAAAAGATAATAGGAAAATATAATAAGAAAAACTTTATTACAGCATAAAAAGAAAATAACTATATAACTACATAAAACTTGGGACTATAAAGAAATATTTATATAAATGTAAAATAAAACAATCATAATTTTTTTTGGTAGGGAGATTCAATATTACAAAGATTTCTATTTGCCCCAAATTATTCTATAAATTTAACTCAGTAAAAAGCTATGTGATACTGTATGACACAACTGTAAACATTCTCTTAGGTGTCATTCAGAAGAATGCATTTACATGAATACCCAGAAATTTTGACAACAATATGTGTCACTGATATTAAAACACTATAGAAAGAGAAATTGAAGCAGTTCATATTTGTGCATGAAGAAGTAAAGCAATTGTGGTACAGAATAGGGATGAGATACAGTGAATTTGATTTTCCAAATTAGTTGAGAAAAGATGCTTTATTAAATAAATGATAGTGGATCAGCTGGCCATCTATTTGAGAAAAATAAAATATCTATCATATCATACACAAAAATTAATTCCAGACAGATTGAATATTTATATAAAATATAAACCAAAAAAGTACTGAAACAAAATATAGAAATTTTGAAATATTGAACAGAAGGAGCATAAAACCAAACTCAGAATTATAAAAGAACAACAACAAAAAAAGCAAATTTTACTCCAAATACTTTAAAATTTTGCATGGGAAACATACATCATAAATAAAGTTAAAAGAGGGTGCTTGGGTGGCTCAGTCAGTTAAGTGTCTGCCTTAAGTGTCCCAGAGTCTTGGGATCGAGACCTGCATCCGGCTCCCTGCTCATCAGGGAGTCTGCTTCTCCCTCTGCTCTTCACCCCACTCATGCTCTCTCTCTCACTCTCTCTCTCAAATAAATAAATAAAATCTTTAAAAATAAATAAATTAATTAATTAAGTTAAAAGAGAATTTGTTTGTGGAAAATTATTTACTATAGTCCTCAGTGTTTAATGTCTTTATTATATCCCACTGCCTACAGATATAAAACAAAAAATAAAACATTTTGATAAAAATGAAGAAATATTATGAAAAGAAAGTTCAGAAGAAAACTACAAATGATCACTAAACATAAAAAAATTCCAACCTCACTAATACTCAAGGAAATGCAAATGAAAATAATAGCAATACAGTTCACTATCAGAATGGAAATGAGATGGAAAAGTGGTCGTTCTCTATGCTGGTCCAGACTGAACTACCTTTTATTGGTTGGTTTATCCATTTATACTAAAATTTATATGACCTTACATTTTTCTTCAGCAATTCCCTTGTAGAACTTTATCCAACAGAAACTCAAATGAGTCATCAAAGGGCATTAATTACAGCAATGTCAGCAATAGTGAAAAAATCAGAACTAATCTAAATATTCATCAATAGGAAACTGGCTAAATAAGTTTATACCTTCATACAGGGTAATGCAGTAAAGCCATACCAAAAAATGTACTCTTTGTTTCTAATACAGAAATGACTACAAAAAGAGTGACCTTTAATGAAGCCAACTGAAGCCAAACATCCCACCTGAATCCTTCCTGAATTCCTTATCTACCAAATTTTGAGAATAAAAAATAAAGATGTTGTTTTAAGCCACTAATATATGCAGTGGTTTACTACATAGCAATAGAAACCCCAAATAGCCACTAAGATAGAATGAAAACAATTTTCCTGTTGGACATAGAGAATGGAATGAGATTAGCCTGACTACCATGGAGAGAAATAAAATTAGGATATATATATATAGCGAGGGGCAAAACGTTAGATCTTAAAAACTAGGTAAAAGACACTCTGTGTTTCAAAGAACAGAGAGATAATTGTTGTATAACAAAATCTTAATATCACAATTTTAGAGAAAGAAAGAGGGAATTATATTCCCCTATCTAGCTGTCTACTACAGATCCTTTCTTCCAGGAAAAAGAAGGAAAAAGAATTCATTGGAAGGGTTAGTCTCAGCAACGACAGTAAAAACTTCTGTGTTGCATCTGCAGGAGAATCTGAAAGCTCTTGTAGCAAGCAGTTGGACCAGATGACCTTTAGGAGTCCTTCTAATTCTTTGATTCTCTAAGAAGAAGAGTTTTCTTTTTCTAAATTGTTTCTCACACGGCTTGGCCAGAGCCCTCAATATGCTGCTAACTCTCTGTGGATGCTTTTCGTTTGTCAATGGCCCTCCAATGAGACATCTGAAACTAGGCACCATATTCCTGATATGTGGTCTGCATAGGGTGGAGGGCACTGTAACTCAGAGCATCCTAGTTATTTTGCATGCCAGCTTCCCCAGAATGTCTAAGCACTGAAGGGCAATATCGATAAAATATTTAAATATTAATTAAATAGCTAAATGTTGATAATAATAGGAAATGCAGAGTCTAAGAAAACAAGATATTCTAGATATATTGGAAAAATGGTCTTATTATAAAGGTAGGTTATTCTGCTCATATTAGCCTGTTGATAATCATTTTATTCTTTTGTTGTAGCATCTAAATAGCATTCTCCCTAGAATCTTTATCCTTCCATTCATAGCAGATTATTTCACTTCTTCCTCTTTTTTTAAATAAAGATTTTATTAATTTATTTGAGAGAGTGAGAGAGACAGAGCACAAGCAGGGGTTGAGGGGGTGGGCAGGGAGCAGCAGAGGCTGAGAGAGAAGCAGACTCTCCTCGGAGCAGGGAGTCCGATGAGGGGCTCTGATCCTGGGACTCGGGGATCAGGACCTGAGACGAAAGGAGTCACTTAACTGAGCCACCCAGGTGCTGCTCACTTCTTCCTCTTTGACAAAAAAGCTATTTAACACAAAGCCCCTAAATTTCCCCTCAGTCTACCTGGATGTGTGCTTGAGTTCGAGTCAGGGTCTCTTCTAGTTCTTTCCTTGACCTTTAATTTCATCTAGATTCTGCCCTATCTGCATCCTCAGCCTTACTCTGCAATCACTCTCTGGCTTCCTCAGTTTTGCCCTTTATATTGACATCTTCCACTGGATCAACAAACACATTCTCTAATCCACTCACAGAACTGGTTTGGCCAGATTTCTATGCTTTTATCTTCATTCTCCTTAACTGAAATCTGTCCCTTGGTTTAAAAGTATTCATTGTAGACCTGTCTAAACAATTCTTCAAAACATCAGATATCTGTTATCTGTGTCTAGAAACCTACACTTAAAATATATTAAAAAACACTTATTTTCTTATAGACTTAAGAAGAAAAAAACAAAACCACACCTGGAATTGTGTTAATGTTGGAGATAGCATCTGGATAAATGGATTGTAGAATGGATTACAGAGTTATTTGTACAATTCTTTCCAGATAGGACAGTTAAGTAAGCTTCCTATCCCAGAGGAAAAAAAAAATGAGATTTTAAGCACTCTTACAGCATTGCATTTTAAAAGGGCTGTTATTGAGAAAGACATGTATCATATGACCTCACTGATATGAGGAATTCTTAATCTCAGGAAACAAACTGAGGCTTGCTGGAGTGGGGGGTGGGGTGGGAGGGATGGGGTGACTGAGAGATGGACACTGGGGAGGGTATGTGTTCTGATAAGCGCTGTGAATTGTGCAAGACTGTTGAATCTCAGATCTGTACCTCTGAAACAAATAATGCAATATATGTTACAAAAGAAAAAAAGAAGAAGAAGAATGTAGCAGGAGGGGAAGAATGAAGGGGGGGAAATCGGAGGGGGAGAAGAACCATGAGAGACGATGGACTCTGAAAAACAAACTGAGGGTTCTAGAGGGGAGGGGGGTGGGAGGATGGGTTAGCCTGGTGATGGGTATTGAGGAGGGCACGTTCTGCATGGAGCACTGGGTGTTATGCACAAACAATGAATCATGGAACACTATATCTAAAACTAATGATGTAATGTATGGGGATTAACATAACAATAAAAAAATTAAAAAAAATAAAATAAAATAAAATTTCACGTTGATCATATTAAAGTAAAAAGAAAGATATGAAATTAATTTTAATAAATTTTACTTAACCCCCCCCAAAAAAAAGGGCTGTTATTATTTATTTACTTAGTGTCTGACCACAAACAGTTATTGAAAAGTACTGCTATAACCACTTTAAAGATAAAATAAATGGGGAAAAAAGAGAAATGACAGTAAGACCCCACTCCAATTACAGCATGAGTTAATGAAAAGGTAAGCAAGAAACTTAGACTCTAAGTTCCCTCCAATCCACCAGCACAGACTTGGCAGCATCAAACCACGTTTCCGGAGAGAGGCAGCCTCTCACTCATCTGGTGATGCAGGCTTCATCAAAAAATATCAATTTTCAGTCTTCTTTTTAATATTCCTATGCTATAGAACTCATCAGAGTTGATTTGTGGCTGGTTAAGGCAATATTATCAAAATGAATTTGAAAATCTAATATAATCACTATTATCACTATCAAAATGTTTTGTATTTATTTGCATAAAGAGTGCTATTACTCTATAAAATCATTTAATGTGCTCTTTCTTTCACTTGTAGGAATTTATTGTATTTATAAAATAATGACATGGGTGGACATTTGACAAGGCTTTAAACAAATGCATAATTTAAGTAAATTAATTAAAAATTTTGAATAAGTAAAGGGCTATCCATCTAATTATTTTTCTAGCACAGATAATGCATGAATATTCAGGACCAGAAGATAGGATCATTGAGGGAAACTGGGAAGAGGTAAATAACATGTGTTACAGAGGATAATTTACTGTAAAATGGATAAAGAAAAGAAATGACATGGTCCTTGAGAAGTTGTGAACATAAGGAACCACATTCTTTGGATATATGTGGTGGAAAATTTAGAATCACTGTATTGAAGAAGTTTCAAATACTGTTTCTACAAATGTCATCCTTTGAAGTAAACAGTTTGCTAAACCTCAACAGAAACCAATATTCAACATAAAATAAGTATCTACTGGTCAGTTGATTGCATATGAACATTAGAAGAGATCACAGTTCAAAAGTCATTAAAAATATTGAATACTAAAATATTGAAAATAAGCTACTGTAATAAAGAGCAACTCCGTCCCACCATTTGGTTTTATTATATTAGCTACCATTTATTTGGTACTGTTTAATGAAGAGAATTGCCTAGTATTTAATCATACGTGTTTATTCATTCACTTATTTGTATTTATTCTATGGTTTTCTTCTTATCCTTAATTTTGCATTTATAACAATCAATGCTATGTCTGGATGAGAATCAGGAGTCAGAGCATGGAAAGCTGAAATATTCTGTAATCTAGCAGGTTAGTCTCTGTGAGGATTCACTGTCTAAGCATAGAACAACTCGAGCAAAATTCAGGGAGAATGTAAATAAAATATAAGGACTTGCACTCATACATGATAGATATAAGAAGAAAGGTAGAACAGCAAAGTTGAAGTGTGTTTTTTGCTAAAGTCAGCATGAAACTGTTCATTTTTACCATAGACAATTCCTCACCATCTCTTATTTTTTTTAATTTCTACCATTTCATGGATTGTGTATGTGTGTGTGTATGCAAGCACACACATAAATACCAAGCTGATTGCTATAACAGTGTGCTAGGAAATACATGGACATAAACACTTTGCACCCTCAGCTTACATATAATTAGAGAGAGCAAAAGGAGTGACGAGATTCAAACCATGGGGGCTGTCCAACAATGACCTGTGATGAACAGGACACATCACCTAGAGCCTCAGGTGTTTCACATGTCCGAACCTGGTGGAAACAAGCCACTTATTTCTGGAACTTTGAATTAGACTCTAAGTGGTAAGTTCTAGTGAAAATAACCTTCACCAGAAAATACAAATCCCATATTCCTGCATTTCTATTGGTGACTCACTGTGTAACTCCGGGTAAATCACTCAGCTAGATTTCTGTCCTATCTATCTCATAGGGCTTTGACATCTATTTGTCATTGCACACTCCCCACATCCACAAGCCACTCAGTACTGTCAGTTATTCCTACATTTTATATCCAGTGAGGGCAGGGCCTCCACATTGTATACAAAGTGGCAGTAATGGTAGACAATTAAATTATAAAAAGGAGAAAAGTGAGGCAAGGATGTCTTAATTCACATTAAAAAATTATTCTGATATATAAGCCAACAGAAAAAGGATTAATTTTAACCACAGGAATATTTTATAACACATGCTTAGTTGGGGATGGGGTATGTCCTTCCAAATACATAAAAATATCACTTTGTTCATTCAAAAATATCACTTTGTTCATAATTGAGTGTTTCCTATGTGTTATTACTCTGTGTGTTCTTGGGACTATTTCACTGAACGGAACAAGGATTTCTGACCTCAGATTTCTTATGTTCAAGAGGAAGGAGACTGAAAATAAACAAAACATATAAGCAATAAGAAAATTATTTAGTATGTTAATAGGTTATAAGTGTTATGGGAAAAAAAAAGAAAACAGTAGAGTAGGAGAAAGGGAATCAAGAGTGCCACCATTTAGGGAAAGGAGTTAGACTCTTATATTAAATATTGAGGTTAGGGTAGCGTCATTGGGAAGATGACATTAAAAGAAAGAGAATTAGTGATGCATAAATATGGAGAGAGTATTCTATTTTTTTAAGATTTTATTTATTTTTTTGACAGAGAAAGAGAGAGAGAGCACAAGCAGGGAGAGCTACAGGCAGAGGGAGAGGGAGAAGGAGAAGCAGGCTCTGCTCCAAGCAGGGAGCCTGATGCAGGGGCCCTGGGATCATGACCTGAGCCGATGGCAGATACTTAACTGACTGAGCCACCCAGGTGCCCCAGAGAGAGAGAGTATTCTAAGCAAAGAACACAGCTAGAGCAAACTCCTTAAGGTGAGAGTAGGTTCATCATGTGTAAGGAAAAGTAAGGAATCTCATAGCTATATTGAGGGGAGAATATTGGGAAGTGAATTAAAAGATAACTGGATTCAGGTACAGGGGTAGGGGCCATTTAATGCTATTAAAGAGTTTTGGCTTTCAGTCTGCATTAAAATGAAGCCATTAAACTTTTTTTGAATAGAGGAATTATATGATTTGTCTCAAATGTTAAAAGTGTTTCTCTGGCTACTGTGTTAAGAAAAGACTGTCAGAAGACAATAGTAGAAACCAATCAGGAAGACATCACAGTAATCAAGTGATGGATGATGGTAACCCACACCAGGATGGTAGCAGTGGGGATGAAGAGAAGTGATGAGATTCTGGATATATATCAGAATTTACTGATAGGATGGATGCAGGGTATGAAAAATAAGAAAAGAGTTAAGGAAATATATATGTATATAAAATATATGTATTTCCTTAACTCTTCTCTTTTTTTTAGAGAACTCTTCTCTATTTTATATCTATCTATCTATCTATCTATCTATCTATCTATCTATCTATCTATCTCCGCCCTAAGCAGTTAGACAGATGGAATTTCCATCAGTGGACATGTAGAAGGTTGCAGGTGGAGTAGCCTGGTGTTTATTTTAGGGCATATGTATTTCAAGATGTCCATTAGACATTTAAGTGGATAGTTAAGTAGACATAGATACAAATTTAGTATTTGGGATAGAAGTCTGGGCTAGATATATAATATATAAATGTGTGAACAGTTGCCATATGATTTATATTTAAATCCATGTGATTGGAATGAGCTCACCAAAGACATGAATGGAGACAGTGAAGAGAAGACCAAGGGCAAAGCCAGGGGATCTTCTAACAGTAAGAAGTTGGAGAGAACAAAAAAAAAAGAATCCAACAAGCAAGACTGAGAAAGAGAGACCAGTGAAGAAGGATGAGAAGCAAGGGAGTGGGTGGTATGAAGATGGGGAAAATCTATCAAGGAAGTGGATATGCTATTGATATTGGCCATTGGTTTGCCAATGTGGAAATCAGTGGTAAATTTGATAAGAATAATTTTGATGGGATGATGGAGACAAAACCCCAACTTGAATTGGGAGAAAATGGGAGGAGAGAATTAGAAACTACAAGAATAAATTACTTCCTTAGAGTTTTTCAATAAGTACAACCTAACAATAGATAGATAAAGTGACAAGGAAGAAGGAACAAGAGAATTTCTTTAAGAATTTAGATATAACTATATGTGTGTACACTGATTTCAATTATATAGGAGAAAGAGACAAATATTAACATAGGAGAAAGAGGGAAGAATGGCTGGAGTTATGCTGCTCAAGGAATTTCTGGACTGATGTCCTTAAGCAAGAGGCAATGGGATTTATGCACAATTGGAGGGATTGGCTTCAAACAGAGATAAGATTAAAACCCATTGCTTTGTCTCCTAAGCAGTTTCTATTCCATGTTACACCCATGAATATTATGGAATGGTTAAACACTCACTGATAGAATATAATATGTCTCTCTATATTAAGCGATACGATTTCTATTATGGTTATGAGGATAGGGTTGGGAAAATTTTAGTAAGTCAGAAAGGAGTAACTTATTAACATAGTAAATTCAAAATCTCTAGAGAGCCCTTGTCAATAATACAAAAATGAACATTAAAACAAACTCCATATCCTTTAAACTGTTTATACCTTAAGTTTCATTACTTATCTACAAGACCACTGAACAGAAAAGGGTCTTAGAACTAATTTATCATTTTGTAAAACCATGGATTTCATTCCACTTCCAAGACTCCAACTAATTGAGGTTGGACTGTCTAAAGGGCCTTTAATGAAACTACTAACATCTAGAAAGAATAGCTTTTTAAGAGTGAGAACCTGTTCTTACATATGGGCTTCAGAATGAATGGTTTCATTGTATGAGGCTGTTCATTAAAGTTCATGTTGTGAAGAGATACTTTCTTGGCATTTAACTTTTTTTTCTTTAAATTTTTTTGTTCTTGTATTCTGTTCTCTCTCTTTCTTTTGTAATCCATTTATGAAAACATGGTTAATTTAATTTGCCTAAATCAGTAGAGCTTCGTTCATGTCACTGTCTGCTTAAAAGCCTTTAGTAGTTTATCATTTTCTAGAGAATTAAATCCAAATTGCCTTGATTCTATAGTCTTGTTTTCAGCCCCACTATTACTTAGTCCAAGTTGCCATTGTCACTTATTGTAACAGCCTGAAACTCACTGCACACGTGTGCACACCATACACCACTACATACCCATGTTTTACACTTCACACTGTGTCAGCTATCTATAGCTATACCGATGCTGCGTAACAACCACAAATCCTAGCAGCTTAAGACTTTAAATATTTATTTAGTTCACAAATCTGTGGACTGATTGGGTGGTTCTTTGGGCTCCTCTGAAGAGCTCTGCTGATGTGAACAGGGCTTAGCCAAATTCAATCACTAGTTACCAATAAGCGTGGCTAAATTGCTGATCTTGGCTCGACTCTCTCAGGTGTTTGGCTAGAGGTCAGGTGGTCTGAGTGGGCCTCAGCAGAGATGATGGGCAACTCAGCTTCACATTTCTTCATTCAGCCGGCTAGCCCAAACATGTTCTCATGGTGGAGCAAAAGGAAGTAGCAACATGCAAGTGCTTTGTCAAGTCTATTTAAATCCAGTTTGCCACTGTCCTGTTGGCCAAAGTCACATGGTAAGCTCAGAATCATCATGGGAAGGCAGTAAAAGAAGGCATGAATTTAGGGAGGTGTGATAGAGCGAGGCCATTAGTGCAATCAATTTACTACAAAGACCTAAATTCTTTACATGGTCTCTTGGCTCACAGACCCATCTCACACAATTCTCTCCCACTAGCTGTCTAGACATTATTTCCTTTGCCTCATCCATTTAGCCTAGTTAATTCTCATTTATCCTTTATCTCAGTTCAAATACCCATTTGTACAAGAAAACTTCTTTGACCTTCCAGGCTATGTCAGAATTCTTTGTTATAACCCCTCATAGAACCATGTTCCTGTCACAGAGCACTGGATGTGGGTTGAATTATTAATGTGATTATTCAATTAAACTAAACTAAACTAATACCTTTCTAAAAACAGGAACTTTGCCATCTCTTGTGCAACACTTAGTATTCAGCATTGTGCTCGGAACATAAATGTTCAATAAATATTTCCTGGATGACATTACTTAAGCTATTTAAATTTTCCTGATCGTTGTTTCTATCCTTGTATTATTTTCTGAAAAGCTCTTTCTCTAAGAAATGTTAAGATTTCTCCTTCCTTCCTTCCTTCCTTCCTTCCTTCCTTCCTTCCTTTCCTTCTGAAACTGTCATCTCTTACTCCATGGAGCTAATACAACGACCATTTTTCTTTTTTGCTTATTCTCTCAGACTTTCAGTTAGACCTCATTTCTAAGTTCCAGGTCTCTCAGCAATTATTTCTTTATTAAATAGCACAATTGAAGGAAAACGTAAGTAGGAAATTAGTTGTTGTCCCTCAGGCCACACCCTCCCCACTTCATTGTAGTCTTGAGAAGAGAGCAATAAAGTGCAAATTGGTCTTGTGAATTAGGGATGTGCTACCATGTATTTCCCAAAGAGGTGTCTGCTGTAGTCAGTAGAACATTAGATTTGGAATTTGGAGATGTGAGGTAAATGAGCTGTGGGTCCCAGCATGAGTCTTTTTACCTCTTTGGGCTTCAGTCTTATCCATGATATTTAGAGAGGACATAAAGTCAGATCAAGTCTCATATTCTTTGTAGCTTTAAGAAAAATTTCCAAGGAGTGTTTTGGTATGCACAAATCACATTTCTTCTGTGTTCTTCCTTAAATGGTTGTATATTTCTCCAACTGAACCTATCGCATTATGTTGTTTAAATGCCTGACTTCTGTATTAGGCCATGATTTCTTTTTAGCACAAGAACCATCTCTTCTTCCTGGCACTTGGCAAAATTAGGTGCTGAATTTTTTTTTAACCTCAATGAAGACTTTCATCCAATTCTCATTTGTGCTTGTACATTTTAGGGCACATATTTTCAGAGAACTCCCTTGTGTGGAGGCTGTTGCCTTAGGTATAGGTTAGACACATTGGAGACTCCAACCGGGAGCTGTTAGCTCTCATTCATTAGTCCTTCCTTGAGCATGATAAAGTTATACTGAATAGGTGTCTTGACATGCTAATTTGAGAAACAAATGCAAATCTGAAATGCAAAAATATAGAGAGCATTTTGCATTTACAACCTTGCCTTTCGGAATCACACATATTGAAGAGGATGCCCTTAAAATCAAGTTTCATAATATTTAAGATATACTAGAGTGACATGGAAAATGTTAATTTCAGATTGTGAGAGTTCCAGTTATTGAAGCCATCCACCAATAACTACACTGAAGTAATGTCAAAGAATCCCAAGAGTGTTCCAGTGAAAAAAGAGTTTATTATGGAAAAACTAATGGACCGTTTTCTTTAGCTGCTCCTGCTGGTACAGCTATGATGGGTAACATACACCAACTGAAATATCCTTCTCATATGTTAAATCACACATTTTCACCCCAGGGAAATAGAATGGGCTTCATCTTTGTTAAATATGTTTGGTTGCTTTGAGATATTTTCTCTCCTTTTCTGTTTTTTCTATCACTGTTTTTATTTTAATAAAAATATTTTATAGGCTTCATGCAAAACACAATTCAATTGTGTCTTTTTTCATAAATAACTTTATGTTAGGAATTGAGTTAAATGGCTCTCCTGTGACCTCCATCTTGTTATGATCCAGAGGTCATTACAATTTTGCCTTGAGGGTGTTAGGCTAATGATTCCAATGCTTACCTTGGTAAAGATGGCCCTGTTCTAGTGGTGCAAGCTGAGTGTGCACTCTTTTCTAACATGTCCAAAAAAAAAAAAAAAATTACAAAGGTGTTTGATGATGGTCAATCTTTGCTGCAAGCATGGGAAGTTATGTTGGTTTGTAAAAGTTTAAAGTTTTACATGTGTTCTCCATTAGCTATACTTTTATGTTAAGAAAATAATTTCTTCAGGAGACCATCATAGCCTTGATTATTTCAGCATAATAAAGAGTTAAGAAATCTAAAATCTCCTAGATCCTGAAAATAAAATCACAATGAGTATTATTTTTCTAAACATATTGCACAATTCTTTGCAGATGTGTAGGGGGAAATGTATCACAATGAAAAGCACTGCCATTTGTAATTCTACAGAGCATGAATTGGAACATCAGTTCTCTGCTGAAGCTATTCTGTTCCATTCTGTGCTTGCTTCATGGACTTTCCAGATCCTTAAAGAGCAATAAATGAGCCTACTTTAACCTATTAGATTAAGGAGCCTGGGTCCTTCTTTGTAAAAGGAAAAATTATTTTAAAGATCTATGTTGTCTTTGAGGAAAGGAAGAATTGATCATTTCTACTTCCAATTTACTTCACCTGACAGCTCATATTCTGGCCTTATCTCTGCAGGGTTAGCAGGTAGCAGGTGATTAGACTAATATGACACATAAAACCCATAAACATATTGCTGATTAATTTTTAACCCAGTCTGTAGTGGAGAACTTTGACAATTTTTCCAGATGTGTTAGAACTCAAATGCCCTAGAACACCATTCAAAATCAGGATCAATGAGTGTGTTATTTATAACTCATTATCCTTAAGAATTTTATTTTGTGGAAGTTATTTCACCCTCAAATTTGCCCAATATAGGATACAGGAGTCATTTGGCTTTGCAGTGCTGATTATGTATTTTTTCCTGCAGTTCTTTCATAATTGCTTCTGGGTTCAATTCCACAGATTTTTACTTATGGTGTGTTTCCTTGGCTTATTTCCCCATTTTGTCTCCATGGATCAAGTGTTTGACAGAACTGCAGAGGAGAGAAAGCCTTATTACCAGATTTTCCACTAAAACTAACGATTAAGTCAAGTTCATATTGAAAAGTCTTTAATCAAAGTTGTCAGCTTACATATGGTCACTACGTTTAATGTAGTCAAGTGCATCTATATGAAATGTAAAGAACAAATTTATGGTTCACTTACATATCTAAAAAACACTTTGGATCATAGACAATTTTCATTTCCTTCATGGAACCAAAAATAATACAGAAGAAGAAGAATGAAGAAGAAGAAAAAGAAGAAGAAGAAGAAGGAGGAGGAGGAGGAGGAGGAGAAGGAGAAGGGGAAGGAGAAGGGGAAGAAGGAGAACAAGAAGAAGGAGAGAAGGAGAAGAAGGAGGAGAAGGGGAAGAAGGCGGTGATAGCAAGGATGACAACGACAGAGAAGAAGGAGGAGGAGGATTACTACCTTTTACTGAGTGCTAATTATAGCTCCATTGTGTTAAGTGTTTTAATTTAAGGTGGGATTTGAAAGACTACAGTCATTCACACTTTATGGTAGGTCAGAGATGAAGTAGTTTATCCCAGATCATCCAGCCTTTAAGACATTTAAAGTAGGAATTCACACCAGACTCATCTCCCTTCAAGGTCTGTACTCTTAATCATTCTGTAATTCTACTCATTTATATGATTATGATGCTTTTATCTGATGATAAATAACTCTGGAACTCAAGGAGCTTCTAAACTTGTAACTTTGTATAAGCCTATAATGAATCCCTTCTAAGGGCTTCTCTGAATGTAGTCTCTGCCAGGATAGAGGATTAAACTAAGTTGGTTGCACAATATGATAAGTATATTTGGCCAGGCACTGTTGTGAAGGTTTCTCCATGTTGACTAACTTTGAAATTACTCTTTGGGATTCTCCCTGAGTAAAAATCAATAGACTCAATCTTAGATTCCACCCTTATAACTTCTGTTTTCTGCACTTTGAACCTCTGGTAGATCCATGCCTAAGTGATCAGACCACCTTTGTAGTTTTGGTCATCCAAGAGGACCATATGCCTTTGTAATTATGCCCTCCTGACATCCCAGGCCACGGTAAAGATGATAGGGCTCTATCTGGTAATATTATGGTAGTAAATTATGCAACATCTCAATCCTGACAGAAACCTTGTAAAGATGAATTCTTTCTCCACATTCCAATATCTTCCCCAAAGATTCAGTTCCTTCTACCCACCTAAACAAGCTACATCCAATAAATAACAGCTGAGTAATTTTCAGAATAAATGAAAACTGTGAGCCCTATAATGCATTGTCACTTACTTGTCAACAACAGTCCTAGGTCCTATCATTCCCTGGTGAACTCTAACCTGTTAGAATTTACAAGAGTTACCTCTAAAGTAAGGTGCATGCATGCAATCCAGGGAGTAGGCAAAATGATTCATGGAGTAGTGTAAAGACTATATTAGGACCTCTCATTATATTTTTTTTCACCTCAACATTTAAAGCTTTTATTTGGGGGTATGTTTTATAAAATAAATAATATGTAAGTATAGTGGTACACTTATATTATCATATATAAATAAATATGCAAATACTAGGAATTTGCACACAAGAATGTTTGAAGACTCCTGGTCTATAACACTATTAGGCTAAAGGAATTCTACACTGAAAGTATGTGACCATTGTTATGTTACTACAAATCCATAAATATTGATACATCAATTATCCAAAATTACATAAATCCTTTATTGTAAAGAGGAGGCCAAGACTCCTGATGCTATACACTAATTTTCAATCAATAAGTAAAAACAAAACCTCTGAAGGTAATGCATCCAAGGCTGTCTTTTGAGACAAGGTAAAATGCAGAATGAGGTTTTTCCATCCCTTTAATTATGAGGGAAAAAACAAGGGCGTGGAAGAGGCATGTTACATCTCACAATCCTATTTCCCAGCAAGTGATTCTGAGTGTTGCTAGTTATTCCAGAGGAAGAGAGGGGTTTATTAAACAGACCTTTTTTTTTTTTTTTTTTAAATCTAGGAGACTTCTTGGAGCTCTTAAGAGGAAATCATAATATGCGTTGTGAATCTCTAGAGGCAGAAAATATTGTGAGAACTCCTTTTTTTTTTTAATATTTTATTTATTTATTCATGAGAGACAGAGAGAGAGGGAGAGAGGCAGAGGGAGAAGCAGGCTCCCAAGGAGCAGGGAGCCCGATGCGGGACTTGATCCCAGGACCCTGAGATCATGACCTGAGCCGAAGGCAGACACTTAACCATCTGAGCCACCCAGGCGCCCTGTGAGAACTCCTTTGACCATGTTATCATGCTTTTGAGAAGCATTCTATGAGATTGGCCTACCATTAAATGTACTTGGAAAATGTGGGCTAAAATAAATTGTGTTCTCTTGAAGTTTTCTGCCAGAATCCAAGTATTTACCCCTTAAGTTAGTGTCCATCCCAGTTCAAGCTCATTCCACTTTCATGTAGGCCTTACCAACAGTCAGGATATTCCTTCTTTTTTCTCTTTCTCCTTTTCGCTTCTCTTTATTCTTCTTATATTCAATAAATATGTACTAAGTACTATCTATTTATCCAGTACTGTGCTAGATATAGAAAGAAATTATGAACCTACTGGTCTTTGTCCTAATTGAATTAAATTCAATTAGAGAGATAAACATTATACATATAATTATTTATAATACAGGAACACTGGGTAAATTTGGTGAGTTAGGGAACCACATGAGGAAGTGGTGTTTCTGCTGAGACATGAAGAAAGAGCTGTAAATGGACATATGAAGAGCAAGAGAAATCCTAAAAGAAGAAGCAAGTATGCAAATGTTCTGAGATGGGAGAGATTTAGTTACAGTCACCATTAGATAGAAGGCCAGTGTGACCAGAACTGAGTAGGTGAAGGAGAGTGCCAGATGGAATGAGGTGCAGATCTAATAGAAACCAGATTATACAGGGCCTTCAAGTCTCCATCAAGGCTTTGGGGTTTTAATTAAAAGCAATTGGAAATTATGAAAAGGTTTTAAGTAGGGAGTTACAAGATCAGAGTTGCCTTTGAAATGATCACTCTGGATATTGTGTGGATAACAAATTGGAAGGATACCCCCCCAAAAAAGGCATTTCCATATCCAGCTAGATAAACCCCTCACAGAGGTGCTCAAGCATTTATGACAGTGCTTGGTACATGGTTACAAGCCCCATACATAATGGCTAAATAAAGGAATTAAGGTATTCACCCAGTTAAGACCCTATTTCAGTAATTCAGGCAAGAGGCATTAGTATGTTAGACTGGAAGCTGACAGTGTAGAGAACCCCAGATCTATGATAGAGATGCTTAGCTGGGGAGGCAACAGGACTTTATGTTACTGGATGGTGCAGAGCTACTGCTTGCAAGAAATTCATTACTGTTATTCTCAGCACAATTTTTCTGATTGACGATTGGCTTGATCTGCCACTACTTGCTGAAATATGTGCATTTCATTGTTAGACAATCTTTTAGTAAAATATCAGATATTAGCCAGACACTGACAGTGTACAGATTTTGGAGGTACAGTTTCTAGCAGCTTGAATGTATCTCAAATGATAGGCAGCCGTCTACTTAGCCTATGAACTTGAATTAGTGGTGTTCAGTCACTTTTCGATTCCTAGTTCTCTTGAACATTAAAACAAACAACCACAAGCTCTAAGTATTTCACTTATTACTTCAAATCTATATAGTTTTTTCAGATTTTTAATTTTTTCCTTTGTTTTTGCTTCTTTCGTATTTTTTAAGTTTTAATTTATTTTCTTTAGGAATCTCTACACTCAATGTGGAACCCAAAGTCACGAACCTGAGATCAAGAGTTGCAGGCTCTTCTGACTGAGCCAGCCAGGTGCCCCTGTTTTTGTTTATTTCTTATTTTTCAACTTTATTAAGGTATGATTGACAAAGAAAAATTGCATATATTTTGGTTCTATAGTGTGATTTTTTAAAAGATGTACAATCCCATGAGTTCATATACACGTATATCATAAAATGACTATAACAAGGAGTGACTCATAAGTTTGGATATTAACCCCTTATCAGATATATGGTTTGTAAGTATTTTCTCCCATTCCATAGATTGCCTTTTCATTTCATTGATTTTTCCCTTTGAGACCAGAGCTTTTTAGTTTGATGGAGTCCCACTTGTTTTTTGTTTCTTTTGTTTCTTGTGCTTTTGGTGTTATATCCAAAAAATCATTGCCAAGACCAATGTCAAGGAAATTTTTCCCGATGTTTTCTTCTAGGAGTCTCACAGTTTCAAGTGTTATATTCAAGTTTTTAATCTGTTTTAAGTTTTGTAAGTGGTGGAAGGAAAGAGTCCATTTTTATTCTTTTGCATGTGGATATCCAGTTTTCCTAATACTATTTTTTAAAAAGATTTTATTTATTTATTTATTTATTTATTTATTTATTTATTTAATTATTTATTTTACAGAGAGAGAGAGAGAGAACACAAGAGAGCGAGCAGGGGAAGAAGCAGAGGGAGAGGGACAAGCATACTCCTTGCCTAGCGCAGAGCCCACCAAGGGCTCAATGTCAATACCCTGAGATCACTACCTGATCTGGAAACCAAGAGTCAGACGCTGAACTGACTGGGCCACCCAGGCACCCCTCATCTTTTTTTTGAAAGAAACCATTCTCTTCACAGCAAACTGAGCTATAATTTTTAAATGTATTTAAACATTTAATGGCTAAAATGACATAAATAACCATTTTAATTTATTCATTTTTTTTTGTAATTGGAGGACATAAAAGTTAAATAATATTAATATACAAGGATTTAAGGGTTACCTTGAATTGAATGCTTTTAGATTCTCCAAAGTCTAACAAATGCATATCATATTTGTATTTATCCTCAATGTATTTTCCTAATCAGAAAGTCCAATATGCCAAAGAACTTTTCAGACTATATATCTTGATTTTAAAAATAATTGTCAATGCAGATACTGCAGAAAGTTAGATCCAAAGTAATAATTCTTCAATTCTCATTAATGACATATTGTTCTTTCTCCATCACTTTCAGGAACTAGAATTCAGATAAATTCTGTCATGACAACAGATATCTTTAAACTGCCTAGAATAACAATACATATGATGGAAATTCCAAACAAAATTGAAGGTACAACTCTTGTTCTAATAGACAAAAAAGGTTTTATAGAATAAGTAAGCTAAACCGTGTTAAAATAAAAAAGGGTGTGTGTGTGTGTGTATGTGTATGCTAAAAGAATAGCATGAGCTGAACACAAAAGCCATGGTGAGTACAGTTTAAGTGAAGAGAGTAGAATTGTCCCATTAGAATGTAGATTTGATGTTGATGAGATTTGAGTTACATTAGAATATGTGTGTGGAAAGAGATTACTGCAGGCCTCCAATGCTAGTAATGAAGTTGTACCTGAGGCTGATAAGTAATAGGGGACTTATTACAGAGGACATAAAGTTCGACAGCCTGCCTTCTTAAGCTGACTGGATGATTTACTATTCATTGTATTCCATGCTCTTGCCTTGCTTGATTTTTTATAGCAGGCATCACTCTACCAGACATTGTTATAAGATCATTTGATTAAATTGTTTAATTAAAATATTTAAATTGTGGGCACCTGGGTGGTTCAGTGTCTGCTCACAGCTCAGGTCATGATCCCAGAGTCCTGGGATCAAGTCCTGCATCAAGCTTTCTGCTCAGCAGAAAGTCTACTTCTCCCTCTGTCCCTCCCGCCCCGCTCCCCGCTCATGCACACTCTCTTTCTCTCACAAAAATAAATAAAATCTTCAAAAAAAGTAAATAAAAATTTAAGTTGCTAATGGTCTATCTCCCTAAGCAAAATGCTCTGCTTCCAGGACAGAATTTTGTTTTGCTCACTATTACTTCCATGGTTTTTAGAATCATACCTGGGACATTATTAAAAACTCAATAAAAATTTATTGATTGGATGAATGAATTAGTGACCTTGAACAATTGTCAAATTTTAATTTAATTTAAAATTTACTTTCTTGGGACGCCTGGGTGGCTTAGTTGGTTGAGTGTCTGCCTTCAGCTCAGGTCATGATCCCAGGGTCCTGGGATTGAGTCCTGCATGAGGACCCTGCTTCTCCCTCTGCCTGCCGCTCCCCCTGCTCATGCTCACTCTCTGTCTCTCTCTCTGACAAGTAAATAAATAAAATTTTTTAAATAAAAAAATAAATAAAATTTACTTTCTTTATATGGATATGGTGGTGATATGATGATATTAAAGATGATATTAATAACAACAAAAAATAATAATAATACCTACTACATAGTGGTATTAGGAGGCTTACACATAGATGCACCTAGCACAGTTTGCATATAAGTGATCAATAAATTTAGACATTGATTTTCTTATTAGAGATTCTTGCATTGAAACCAACATTCTAGCAGGAGTCCTGTAGATTTCTTTTAGTATGTTGATTATTTGCAATTTGTCCAATAAAAAGTAAGAAACTAAGAAGTATAAAAACTACATGATCCTAGTTCTCAAGAAACAAAAAAAAATATTTGAAATTAGACTCAAATAATGAAGGCAATGCATGAGTTGTGAGATCCAGCATATATCAAGGCATTTGGAAAATAAAAGACAAAAACAAAACAAAACAGTGGGATCAAGGGCAAGAGATAGGGAAAGCTTCAGGAAAGACTGTGGGAGAAGAGGGGATTTGGATTTGATACTGGTTAATAGGCCTGATCTGAGTCCATGAAGAGGAGCATCCCATGGGAGAGGAACAAGGCAAAGAAGCACAGAGTTCAGTTGGGATGGCTATGGTATGGCCATGGGACAAAGGTGAGGAAGGTGTCAATTGGGGGAAAAAAAGGTGAGCATCTAGGAGAGGAATAAACTTGCCATGTGCAGCATAACAAGACCTTCAGTAAACATAAAGGACACTGTGTTAGCCCATTCAGTCTGCTAAAACAGACTGGATGGCCTATAAAGAACAGAAATTCATTTTCTCACCGTTGTGGAGGCTGGGGAGTCCATGATAACTGTGCCAGCAGATTCGGTGTCCAGTGAGAACCTCTTCCTGGTCAAAGATGGCCATCTTCTCGTTATGTCCTCACATGGTGGTGGAGGTGGGGAAACTCGCTGGGGTCTCTTTTATAAGGGCCCAGATCCCATTCATGAGGATTCCACTCTCACGGTCTAATCACCTTCCAAAGACCCCACCTCCAAATACCATCACATTGGAGATTATATTTCAACATAAGAATTTTGAGGGACAGAAACATTTAGCAAATCCTGGAAGTCAGGCAGAAGAGGGTAATTTTGATGTAATAAGAAAGAGATGCTGCTGAAATGTTGCTGTTTGTGTTTGTGCAATAAAGTATCATCGAGTCATCCAGGAGGATTGGAATTGAGTAAAGAGCTGAGAATAAGGAAAGTTAGGTGAGAGACTATTTCCCTGTCCTCTACCCCTCCTCTATTTTCCATTCTTCTTCTTCTTTTTTTTTTAACCAGCATGATAACTTTAAGATATAGACACGTTATGCACTTGTCTGCTGAAATTCTGATCATCTCCTCACCTTCAGGGTCAAGTCTAAACTTCTTAGCAAGTCATTCAAGGTCCATAGTAAAGGTGGGCTCAACATCTTTCCAGCCCAATCGCCTAACATTCCCTCCAAACAAGTGGTATGAATCCTGATCCCACCTCACAGGCACACCAATGCTCTTGTCAATTCTTTACATAAGTTATGAATATTTACAGCTTAGAATATCATTTCTTTGTCTCCTATGCCTCATATGACCTTTAACTCATCCTTCAAGACCCACCTCAAATGTTGTTTCCTTCTAAGCCTTTTCTAATACTGTCCCATCTCCATGCCTCTCTGGGATCCTTCTTTTTCTTTCCATAAAAACTTCAACATCTTGTACTTGTAGCATTGAACTTATTTAAATTTTATGTTTATATTCCTACTTCTCATGTTAAATCATGAGTTTCTTGAAGGTCAAGTAACTTTGTATCAGTGCCTACTGTTGTAATGGCATATTCTAAGGATTTAATAATTGGTTGATGCATGATATATAGAATTTCATGATCAAGTGGAAGGCAAATGTACACAAGGCACTGGAAAAACTTACATTTTATTTTATTTAAGATTTTTTTATTTATTTGAGAGAATGAGAGAGAGAGCATGAGCAAGGCAGGGAGGGGCAGAAGGAGAAGGAGAAGCAGGCTCCCTGTTGAGCAGGGAGTCTGATATGGGGGGCTCAATTCCAGGACCCTGGGATCATGACCTGAGTGGAAGGTAGATGCTTAACCAACTGAGCCACGCAGGTGCCCAAAACTTACATTTTAAACATAAAAAAAAAATACAGTATTGCTACATAGAGCAATAAGATCATTGGTAAATGGAACTGGCTGAGGGTAGATGATAAGTTTAGTTTTCATTTGTTAAATTGGATAGATCAGAATGGTATTTGAGAGAATATATTCTGGTAATGTCGCTACTACAAAGATGTCTTTTGAGCTGGGAGAGAGATATACATTGGGCAGGCTCATTTTTAAAGATAACTGAAAAACAGAGACTAGGTGTGGACTCTAACAGAATGAATATAGAGGGAAATGAACATTTGATTAGAACCTAGGCTTTGTGAGATGAGAGGAGCAGTGAAGGCACTGAATCAGGAAACAGTGACCAGGAGAGTAATCTGAGAGGTAGGAGGAGAAGAAGGTGAGTGGCACAGAGGACCTGGGCCAGAACACATTCGAGAAGATAATGATCAACATTATCAAATGCCTCTGAGACTTCAAGGGAGCTGAATCTGAGAAATAACCAGAAGGGAGTAATTGCTAATTTGAGAGAGGGAGATTTAAGCAGTGTGATTGCTGTAGAGGATGTGGAATTCAGATGACAAAGAAAGTCGTTGTGCAGAAATTGCAATTTTCGTAAGTGGGTTTCAGTCATGTCTACAACTTCAAAAATTGGAAAGAAGAATGTGGGTAAGTGTAAGTCTCTGATCCACAATGTGTGTGTGTGTGTGTGTGTGTGTGTGTGTGTGTGTGTGTGTTTGTTTTGTAGGATACTACTGCCTTGTAAAGCCTAAACTTGTAACTTCAGGTTCAGTTATGGAGAAAATAAAACTTATTTGGAATTTGGGAACTCCCAAAAAATAAAACTTATTTGGAATTTGGGAACTCCCAAAATGAGGGATTTTCATTCCCTCATCAGTCACTTATGAAGAATTCAGAGTTAAGAATTCCTTTCATAAAGCTTGCTTTTCTTATGGATAACTCTACCCGTGGACACATTTCTTTTGTATAATCTCTGAAAGAGTTAGACTTTGTAGGTGAATTCTGCAGATGTGTTGAGAGCAACAATTTCCCAAAATGTGTTCCAAGGAACACCAGTGCTATAGCTGTTAATGGGGATTGAATGGAAAAAAGTTATCTAATCAAATGTGTTTTTTGAAATGGAAATTAAAACAAACTCAAACAGCTTTATTTTACTGCAGGACTCCTCAGAACCTCCACTATGTACACTGTATATATTGAAGAAGTATATATAGTTGTGGTTGTTTTCTAAATAGTTTGACCAGGAAACATTTTGTTATGAAACTCACTTTGGGACATACTGCCCTAGATGTACTTTATCTAGTTTTCTTCAACTAGTTTTTCCTCAAACTAAATGTTGCATTGCATTTATATATTGTACAATGTCGTACAAAAAAAAAAAAAAACCCACTCAGTAATAATAATAAGAAAAATGCATACCTAAATTGACTGCAGGTCCTCAATCCGTCCCTCCCTTCTTCCTGCCTTCCTTCCTTCCTTCCTTCCTTCCTTCCTCAATATGTTCCCTCTAATCTGGTGATTGTTTCAATGGACTTTTCAGTTTTTATTTATTTATTTATTTATTTATTTATTTATTGTAAAAGTTTTATTTATTATTTATTTGACAAAGAGAGAGAGACAGAGAGATTGAGTGAGCACAAGCAGGGGGAGCAGCAGAAAGAGGAGAAGCAGGGAGCCAGATGCAGGGCTTGATCCCAGGACCCTGGGATCATGACCTGAGCTGAAGGCAAATGCTTCAACGACTGAGCCACCCAGGTGTCCCCAGTTTTATTTAAAATAAAGAATTTGTACCAGTGAATTGGATTTCAATTAACAACTATATTTGGAAAAAAAAATATGAAGTAACTTTTGGGAAACATCCTGAACAGAATCTGTGTGGCTGAGATACCTAAGCCCTCATTTACAGTTTGCAAGTTCTAGAATTGTAGGGTTCTAAATTTCTTTGAAAACATATGAGGGTTTGAGGTGCTGGCATGGGTCAAATTCTTTACTAAAGCAAGGATATTGAATATGCTTTTAACTTGAACACTAAGCTTCGCTGTGATTGTCTCTCAGCTCTTTAATCAGATCTTGACTGCAGTAGATCTCATCAAGTGGATTCATGAGGAGGGCATATGTCCTTAGCAAATGTGCAGGATGACTCTGCATTCTATCACCACCCACCTTCACTTATGTTGTGGAAAAAGACAAACCCTACCAAATGTTTCCAATTTTTACTCCGCTTAGGTCCCATACACATACTTCACAGGAATGTTCTTATCTCATCCACCATGACTTCTCTGTTGTTCCATTTCGTTCCTCTCCTCTTCACCAAAATTGTGCAGTTAGCCCCTCCCACTCCAAGGCAGCTCTGGATATATGTCCCCCTCAGTTAAACTCCACACCCCTTCTCTGTTTCTGTGGCAGTTGCTCTAGTGCCCAGAGGCTGTCACCTTATTTCAAACTGAACTTGCTTCCATTTCCCCTGCTTTTGATTTAGTTTTTACCTACCGCCCAGTGCTTTTTCTGGGACATGGTTGGCCTCCCGACATTTTTGAAGCCACTACAAAGAAATATTGGCATTATCTATTTGAACGACTCAGATTGTTTTTATAAAGTCATTCCTTTTGTGAAACTTACCTTTCCAAATTCCGAGGTAAATCAAACACTTGGAATTCTGCATTCCTGTGGTCTGAAAGTTTTGATATGCTAGTGCAGTGGAACACTGGAATGCTTGGGCAGAGACCTGAGTACCTTCTCTGTGTTGTGATGGGAATTTCACCGTGCTCTTGTGACACCTTCTCCAGGAAGCTCTTACCTAAAAAAGCCCTGGGCTCCTTCCCTGCTCCCCCTGTCTCCTGCAGAAACAAAAAGAATGAACACCTCCTTCCATAAATAGACAGTTCCTTCAGATAGAGTTACTTCGATTCAAGTCATAGGATGACTGAAAATGCCTATTCTACAAACATAAAGTACTCTTAGTGATTGAGATATAAAAGAGTCAGCTTTAAGTGTTTCATTAAAATCACTGCAAATATTATGCATAAGAATTTACACAGAACTCATGAAGCTGCTTGTTTAATAAATGAGGTTCATCTATAGTAAATGGCTTGGTGCAACCAAAGTGGCTCTAATCAAATTGGGGACAGATGACTTCTGTAGATGTAGCTTATTTCATTAATTTACTACTGTTTAGAGTTCACAGTCAATGGCCAATTGATATTATTTGTGACAACACTAAATAAAATAAGTAAAGGAAAAAAAGTTGCGTGATGTATTGCAGAGATAAATCACACCCGGGCATGCGGGGAGATGAGACCCTCCAGCAGAAGCACTTAGCACACTTCATTTGATTCCCATTCGTCAGCCTCAGTGCCGGTGGCTCAAAAAGAATGCAAAGGTAAATGAACACCAAAATATGATTTACAGCACTGGAAAACAGTCCTACCCAAATAAATCAAGGTTCCACTTCATTTCAGCCATTGGTTTATTCATAATACAGGGCCGTTTGCAATCCAGCCCCACCATTGTAAACAAGTGCCAACAAAACACACACCTGCACTAAAAGATAGGCCTGATACTCTGTGCACAGAGAACGAAAAAGATTTCAAAAGCATAGAGATGAGAAAGACTTAAAAATAACGGCAACTATTTGGCAGATTAAGAAAGGAAATGGGCAGCACGTTTTAAAAGACTTTACTGGTTTGAGCAATACCCTTGCGTTCTGCTCACATTGTTAGAACAGGAGAAGCCACATCGACTTTCAGAATATATAGATTGAAAATGTTTCACCAGATTGTGTTTATATACGTAGCTTTGTGAAAACTCCCAGGAAGACTACTATGATAGTCTATTCTCTATCTAAGATCTTAAGAATTGAGTTAAGGCTGAGATAAAAGGGGAAAGAGAGGGATAAGCAAGGGAGAAGTGAATCTATTAAATTGGGTCTTCTATGAAATGATTTAAGGAATTTTCATTCTAAGTTTAATAGATTATAAATGCCATCTCACTACTGGAGAACTTTTCATCTGATGGAAACCAAAGATAATAAAGGACAAAACTGAAGGGTTTCTGTCACAACCATCTCTCTCTTTCATAAACACAGGTGGTTGCATCACAGAAACCTAAGTCTATATTGATTTGTTTTTAGTTAATACTAGCCCTAAAGTAAGGCAGGAGATACTCAATTGAAAACAAATTAAACGAAAACCTTATGACGGTACAATTTTAGAACCAGTGGAGCCTTATAAGATCATTTGGGAATCAAGTTGTCAAATTCAAAAAGGAAAAAAAAAAAAAAAGATCCCAGTAGGTAAAATGAATGAGCTATCCAATGGGATTAATAACACAGCCAGGGTACAATCTTGGATTCCTGGTTCCATACCGGGTGAATTCTGTTGGGTCCGCCTAGATCAAGAACTGATCATGAAAGAACTTCAAATTCTTAGACAAGTTTAAGCAAGCCTATAGTGAAATCCTTATATTCCACGGGCTTATTGTGATGTGCAATGAAAATAGAAATGTTCTGCCTTCTTACATATCCTGTGTGTGTGCACGCATGTGTGTGTATCATGAACATTTTATACATAGGTGTGTATCATGGAGTTTTTATTTTAACTTTTCTGTTTTTCTTAGAAACCTATTGCAGTGTTTCATTTGCCTTTATTATATTCAAACTATTGTCCCAGGAAGCATTTAGTGTGGTTTCCAACCTTGAAGTGACTTCGCTATGATTATTTTAAGCATTGTTGCACTTAAATGGTTTTTGTTTCCCCTCCTTCTTAATTGTGTCTTGAGAAAGAGACACTGGACTGACTGCTTGTCAACTTACTGCCAAGTCCCCAAAGGTTATCCATGTACTGTTTCCTCTAACAAACTGCAAAGCGACTGCCTTGAGAAGCATTGAAAGCCAAGTATAAAATATATATACATACATATAACATCTTTCCTGGGAGATAATATACGTGGTCTTTTCTCCCCACTATTTGTACTGCAGAGAGTGCTTATATTATTAAAAGTTAATATTTTATCCCTAGTTGCAGAGGTATTACAAATTACTGAACCTACACAACCATGCTGCCTGAAGTTAAGATTATACATTGCTGAGGCTTAAATAGGTGTTTGCCTAAGAGCAGCATTCTCCATAGAAAACAAGTTTTCAGAAGGAAAGCGGGAACAGTTGGGTTTTCATTCTATTACCATTGAAATTGCACTTCTTTTTGTTAATGATTGAATAAATCAGAATTTCAGTGGTGTATTCTCAGCATTTTCTCCTATTTATTCCATCTGTTATGGGAAAGCACTGGCATCTTGAGAAATAACCCACTTTATAGTCAAAAAGTATAGTCTGCAAATTTAAGCTGTTTATTGTGGGATAAAAATAACCATAAAACAAACAAGCTCTCCTTGAATGTTTGTGCCCCTGGTTGGAGAGCTCTTCCATACCCTTGAAGGGTTTTGGCTATAAAACACCCTGAAAAACAATTTCTCACAGTCCTAGCTCCCATGTAGGAAGCTGTTTCTCTCATTCTTATTAGCTTGACTACAGGTTTGCCTGGGGATTAAATAAACTAGCTCACTTCCAAAACCCCTTTCAGGGAGAAAGGTCTCCCCTGCCTTTTGTAGCTTTCAGTACTAGCCCTTGACACCCAGGCAGGGGGTTTAACTTGGCCGGAACTGAACACTGAAATAAAAACCCCAAAGAACATGAAGGCTTCCCGTGGCACTGCTGGGAAATAAGATTCTGCACCGTTCCTCCTGGTTCATGTTTTCCCTACCTGTTACAAGCCATTTATTTTTATAACACCTTTAATGAAAGTGACCTATAGGAAGAGTTTTGATCTGGGCTGTGGTGCACTAAGGAAAGAAAAAGGGACTTGGAATTATACTCGTTTAAGTAACTATCAAGTAAATAAAAGGAATAAGAGAAAGAAGTTTTCACAAGGAAAGGTAAGTCATGGGGAAAAAAACAAAACAAAACCCGATTCTAAGCAAAATAATAGAATGCACGAGAGGAAGAAAATCTAATTGAGCATTCTCTCTGACTCTAATTGATTCAACAAATATGCATTCAACCCCAAGCCACCTGCAAGTTTCACTTCTGTCTTTTCAGCATCCAAATGCTACCATTGCTATAAATCTCTGTGCTTCAAAGTTTACATTTCTGTAACGATAAATTCCATTGACCTCCGTTAAATATTTTCCCCAGATTTCCAGTCATTAAACATGTTAGCGTTTTGAATGACAGAGAGGCTGGCATAACAAATTCTTTTCTTTCTTATATTTATCTGGTACTAGAGCTTGAGGGAGATTTCTGAGTTTTCCTTCCAAACACGCTTATAGATTTTTTCCTTGTTTGGCAAGGGAATGGAATTTACCATCAGTTGGGAAAATTCTGAAGTCAAGCTGTGAAACTGAACAAAATTTTCATCAGCAAAAATTGAGTTTGAAAAACATGTGTTTCCCCTTTGGTAACAGGAGGATGCGAGGTAGATAGGAAGCAGGATTGGAGAGTTTAAGCCTTCATTATTCTTTCCTGTGTAACTCTTCGGCAGCAAAGAAAAGAAAGCAGAGGAATGCCAGCTGCAATGCCCAAAGCAAAATCTTTATGAGAGTGAGTGATAGAACTCAGAGAAGCAAACCAGGTGTCCACCCCCTTGATCTTAACACACGACATTTGTATACACAACAGAAAAGGAACGACAAGCCAAGAAAGGACAGCTCACTGGGAAAATGGAGAACGAAAGCAATGAGTAAAGAATCCTAAGAGGCTGCTGAGCCTTGTGGTGTGTTCATAGAGGCATGCTGAACAATAAGTCCAAGATCATTTTCTCATAAAGGAAATAGCATAATTGGCTTTTTCCTTAAGTCACCTAAGCGCAACCCAAAGGATGCATTTTGGGGGATAACAGCAGCTTAAGTTTTTATAGCACTTTATATTATCTGATTTGATCTTATCTGATCCACAAAACAAGATTGTAAGATAGGTTGCAATTATTCAAGAAGAACTTAATGCTCAGAGAGGCTAAATCATTTTCCCATGGGCCAGAATTAGGCTGGCTGTAATTTTTTATGTCACCGAACCAAGCAGAGTTACACTAAAAAGTAATATGCCACAGCCCCATTATTTTCAAGAAAGATAAATAAGAAAGAGTTACTTAGCTTGCCGTGTAGGAAACATCTTTTGTAAGGATCAATATTAAGAACTTAAACTAAGATGTAGAAAATTAGAACGAGTGTTCTTTCTAGTACTCATGCCCCTAGGGGTCAGTTCAGTGGTCCTTGTTATATAAATATACAGTAACTTTCATGTTCCACTGCTCAAACGTATTATTCATGACTGTCCTTTTACTCCTGGGTGCTGACATTACATAGTAGATCTTAGATTCTTGTGTGAGAAAGAAAAGTCAACAATATCACCATCATTACCATAAAAAACATTTAGTGAGGCCCAATCTGTGCACCTGTTGTTGTTTTGCAAAGTGAGTTACCAGACGTGGTTCTTGTCCACTGGGATCTTCAAGACAAAGGAAGGCAACCTAAAGGACATACAGACAACTAAACAAGCAATGAGACTTGTACACAGGCACATATGTGCTAGCTCCTATTTGCATATGGAAATGTCGACTTTGTAGATTCAAGTTAATGATGTTTTGCTTTTGTCAATCCATTATGAGTTGTCAGCTATTAAAATCTGGCCCCAAGTGGTGTCTCAGCGCAGTGACTTGCCCGATCCTGCTGTTCTGTTGTGTAGGTTAAGATATCAACTCTCCTATTGAGCTTCAGGGAATTCTTAGCTTGTAAAGACTGTGCATTTGGGGTCACTGATGTTTCAAGAAACAGTTGAGCAAAACATCAATTTTTTTCTTAAATTTTTAAAATTTAACTTTTAAAATTAAACTTTAAAAAGTTAGTTTAATAACTAGTACACCAAATCATCTGCCAGTTTCTTCTCATAAGGTAGACTTTAAAAAAAACTTTGTGAATTGAAAATGAAGGTAAAAACAATTTCTGTTTGTTCATCTGTCTGATGAAAGACTTTAGACAAACTTTAGCTTCCTTATATTTTCAGTTTCAGGACTATGAGAAGAACTTATTTTTACTTTAAGAATCCTCAAGTTGTATTAAAAAGGTGTTATATGCTTCATGGCATCATTTGATGCATAAATATAGAGAGATAAGAAAACAGGAAGATTGTCAATCTTTACCTCGCGCAGGAGCTAGTTTTTTTTTTTTTTTTTTTTTGATATGGTACCCCTGCAAGACAATGGACTAGGTGCTACACATACATCATCTTATTTAATATTCACAATTCTTGCATGGGATAGAAACTATTTTACCTCCCTTCCCCTGCCATACTGATCAGGAAACTCTGAATGAGTTGAAAACACCATACAATAAGTAAGAATTCGAGACAGTATTCAGACTACAGTTTATCTGACTTGAATGCCCATATATTTTATCTCGATCTGTCTACTCTACAATAATTCTAAAAGGATGCATCTTTAAAAATTCCTAAAGATTCAAAAAATTTTCCTTGTTTTCAACTTCTTTCCCTCAAAGGAAGGTGTGCCTCCTTGGAGAGACACTGAATCCAGAGTCCTGAAAGGGCAGAGTGTGTTAGACACGTCCTTGACCACGTCAAATCCTCTCCCTGTGACGATCTCTTCCTGCAGTCTCTGCTACGGTGTCCGGTTGCACATAGGCCCTGATCAGACTCACCCAGATGAACCTGACGATGTCTTGCTTCGACCCCATGAGGCCTCCCTGACAAGCTGCAGCATGGTTGCTCCCCTGTCAGTCACACACGTGCCCAGTGGGCAATGTGAGGAAGTTCATATCCATGAAGTCACACTTAACAACTGGAGAACAGGCACCAGTGGATAAAATCTGTCTCTTTTGTCTTCCAAGTGAAAAATTCTGAGACACATTTCATAAGTTTCCTTAGAAAATCTGGCAGGATGGAACACCATTTGCCTGTGGTGCGGGCCAATCCATTAATCCTTGGTTTCGCTTTCCCTCTTCCTTGTTTCACTCCACTTTCTCTCACTCCTGATCCTGGGGATCATGTCTCTGGTAAGTAATCTGCATGCAAACTCTTTTCTCAAGTCCTTCATTCCTTGTACTTCAAGCTATGACCCAGGTGTTGTGTTTTATTTATTATTATATGCCCATCTCATAAGAATATGTCTGACAGAGCATATATACAATGAGGATAGAACTGACATTTTGGGATTTTTGTTGTTTTGGGTTTTGTTTTTGTTGTTGTTGTTGTTGTTTTACATTGCCTAAGAAGAGTGGGGGCTAAAGGCAGTTAAGAAATTGTTATTTTTCTGCAGTTGAGAAACTGTAATGATGCTTAGTTGTTGCCATGGATGTGTTGCCTTGGAGGCTGAGGAAATTGGACGGGGTTGGATCTATTATGGCCATTTCTAGGGGTGTTAAGTGGGCACACACATCCAGAAAAAGTAACATCTAATTCCCTTGATGCTAAGATCAATGTAAATGGCACTATTGTTTTCTAATTATAAAAGCCATATTCCTATTACTGAAATTTGTAATAGAATTTCTATCACTCATTCTTTTTCCCCTTAGCACAAAGTGAGCTCTCTAGTAAATTTCTTGCTTTTTCTGATATGGATAATTATTTTTGAGTAACTGCATAGCACATATTCTAAATTGAAATAAGCCCAGCTTATTGGTCCATATCTAATTTGTCATCAGATAGATATCAGTCTTTAAAAATAGAATCATAATTAGGATTAATTAAAACAATTTAAGAAGATCTCGCAAGCCAAACACTGAAGAGCAGTTGAAATTGAACGCTTTTTCCCTGTTACTTCCTGATCAATGTTTCAACGCCTGTGGGCTTTCTGGCAATAACGTGTTCTGGAGTGAAGGATTACAACTGGGCTCCCTTCAAGAGCAATAAATCCACTTAAAAATATGTAAATGTGTTTCACTTACCATTGACCTGGAGGTGAAAAGTTCTATATCAAATTACTAACAGCCTGAGATACCCATTCTCCTATTCTGATACTAATTAAAACGAGCTGAGAAATGAGCTGTGTAGGATTGTTCATTTATATTACAGTGAAAAAGTAAGAAAGATTTACTGTTACTTGTACATAAAGTTGAAACTGTAGGAAAACAAGAAGAAGCGAGACTTCAATATTCCTTCTAAATAATACATATTTTTCTGCATTTGTCCTCCCCCCTCTTTTTTTGTTGTTTTCATCATCATAATCTAAGAGTTTACCACATAAATTGACCTTTGTAAAAGCCTTATATCTGAATTCCCTAAGACTTGGTTTCCTTCAAGTGTCTGCATGGCTAGAGTAACCATCCTAATTGTGTAACACATTGAACAGCTATGTCCCCAAGTTGACAGTGGTCCATCATTGACCAGAGTAAGAAAACTCAAACCTTTTATCCAAGCATTCTGGTTACCTTGCCAACTATCTATCCTGTAAGTACTATGAACTGCTACGAGAAGCAAATACACATCCTTTACTAACAATAACATGCCTTCTAAGTGTATTGTCACAATGGCCAATCTCATTTCCTTTTATTTTCCTCATCTACTACAAACTCTGTGGGGCCAAGAAACACCTTTTTTTTTTTTTTTTTTTTTTCTGTGTATTTTACAGAAACGGGGTATCCAAATAATCTTTATATCTCAGGGTATTGTTTAGATGCTGTCCCACAAAACTTGCCTTCATATACAATGAATTTGATGAACAAATTAACACATTTTCAATCTGGTTACTCTGAAAATCTACATTGACTAGGGTAATATGGTCAAACTAAGTATCGAATCCCATCTGACTCAAGGCCATGCATATGGTTGTGCAGGTGGTAGATTACAAAACTCTAGGAGCTTCAGCCACATTAGAGTTGATGTGAATGATGGCGCCTGCCCCCAAGAGAGGTACAGGACAACACTTGCCCAGCAATTCTTGGCAGCCCTGCTGACCTTTACTAACCTTGTAGATTTGGACAAGTTCCTTAATCTCACTTATGAATAGGGAGAAGCATGCATTTCTTAAAGGACTGCTGAAGATAAAATCACATTTTATTCCTTCCCAACACTGTTTACAATGATGAATTTGGTTATTTGTATGACTTCCCCATTAGAATATATACCCTTCACGAATGTAGGGTATAAGTCTCTTTTTGCTTATCACAATAATACTTTTTTTTTGGTTGAGTGCCAGCTCTCAAAAAAGTATTTGTTAAAGATGAGTAAATGAATGTATAAATTAAGTCATACAAAGTACCTGGCACATAATTAGGGCTAAATAAATATTGGTGTCTTCTCTCATCTCCTGCCTATTGTTCATTGAAGATGAAAAGTGTCTAGGTAGATAACAATAGTACTGAAAATGTTTATCACTTTTTCAACCTATCTATATGTGTCTTTAGAGTTCTGGAAAAATAGGAAGATGGGATTAACTATCTGAAAGATCAAAACAAGATGTACTAGGCCTTCAGAACATTGTCTTTGGAATTAGTGATTAGATCTGATTTTAAGACCAAGCTCTTAACAATGTGACTGAGCTAGTCTGAATTCAAGTGTAATTAATAACATGTGTAGCCATTACTTATCTCACAGGCTGATGTTATTTTGCCACTGTGGCAGAGGTTTGTAAACTGTGACCCCAATAGAACTCCAAGGCCTTCTGAACTAAATCAAGGAATTGTATCACTAATATTTTAGAAGGTTTATATTTCCCCCACTTTGCCAAAAAACAAAGCAAGGCAAAACACAAGAGAAAAAATATCAGTAAGACACACACACTAGTAGAATTTTTATATTTTTCTTCTCAAAAATTTTTTCTTATATTTTTGTTGCTTCTTAATACTTACCTACATAAATTTTAGGATGGTAACTAATGTGTCATAAAATAATATATCTAGTTACATAAAATCAGATATATTGATGTCTTTTCAGCATAATAAATGTAATGCTTTTCTAGGTCTTCTGCCATCAGACCAAGAAGCACTGCTCTATTAAAAATGAACTGTGTTTGTAATTGCAATTACAAATGCCCTTGATTTTTAATATATAACTAGCTGGGATATTCAGTGATAGAGTTCAGGAAGATTATTATCAGGTTGAAGAGACAATGCATATGCACAAGGACAAATAACTAACAGTACAAGCAGTGATATTAAATATGACTAGAATTAGGGGCGCCTGGGTGGCTCAGTTGGTTAAGCGACTGCCTTCGGCTCAGGTCATGATCCTGGAGTCCCGGGATCGAGTCCCACATCGGGCTCCCTGCTCAGCGGGGGGTCTGCTTCTCTCTCTGACCCTCCCCCCTCTCATGTGCTCTCTCTCTCTCATTCTCTCTCTCTCAAATAAATAAATAAAATCTTTAAAAAAAAAATATGACTAGAATTAGACAGCACTTTGGGGAAAGGTGGCAGAAAAGACATTCTAAGGATAGGTTTAAGCTGTGCTCTTTAGCTTGTTGAGAATCTAGAGGAGTGAGGGAAAGTATTCAGTTGAGGGGAACAACAAGAGCAAAGAAAATCTCAGAAGATGAACTTATAAGGCATGTTTTCATGATTGGGTTGTTAATTTATAAAGAATCATTACATACCAAACCCAATAAAAAGCATATTGGTAAATAGCATTTCAGACTACCAGACTACTATTTCACAATTTTAAATTATTAAATATCATGTTTTTTTTCTGTTTAAGACATAGCATATAAAAATCATGAGATCGTAAGGTGCAGATCCTTAGTGACTGACATTACTTGTTTCCCTTTTCTGATAATATCCTGTTTCCCTGTGTGCTTTTGTGAGTCTAAATGATCCCATCCAGAACTCAGCAATAATCTCCCTAATTAAATTAAACCAATTAACATACTTTCTCCTCTGGGCAACAGTGATTGGATTAGGAGATGGACAGATGACTCAAGTCAGGCCAGTCATGACCCCCCAAAATTCCATGTCTTTTGATTAGGTTATTGAGGAAGGAATTTTTTTTCTTTCTTGCTGGATGTAAACCTGGAAGCGTGCTACCTCAAACCATTGAAACCACAGAGGAGAATGGGACCAAGGCTGAAGAAATGTCTAGGAGAAAGGGAAGAGGAAAAAAAAATGGGGTCTGGTCATAACACTGAAACACAGGACCAAGCTTCTCTGATATCTAATCTACTCTTGAACTGTGCAATTATGTGAACTAACAAATTTGACCTACCTTTTCTTTCTCCTTTTTATAAAAAGTCTCATTTGACCCACCATCTTGAATATCAGGAATGTTTTGAGCTTCTATTTTGAAGAACTTTTATCTTCCCCAGGCTTGTGTCATATTTATACCAGGTATTATAGTTTTTGGTGTCTATAGATTTTTTTCTTCTATTTCAAGTTTTGAAAAAGCAGTGCCTTTTCTAAATTTATTTTTCTCTTTTTACAAACATCATGTCTCAAAACAGTGATCCACTGATAAATTTAGGATAGTATGGAGGCTAAAACTCAGGTTTTGAAAGTGAAGATTATTGGTTATAGTTCTGCTTTTACTATTTACCTGGGTAAGTTTGGGTAAATTATCTAAGTTTTCTGAGCCTCAGTTTTACCTGTAAAATGAGGATAGTAGAACTAACCTCCTAAAGTTATTGTGAAAAGTATGTACAATGATGTATATAAAGTGCTTTTAGCACAGTCCAGTAGAGGTAGGCTTTTTTTTTTCATTATTCAATGACACTTTATATGAGTGAATTAACAAATCAATGCATTACAAAATCTAGAAGTTAATAATGAGAAGAAAGACTACCTTATCCACTGAGTGATAAAAATTATAAAATCTGACAAAAATACCCAGTGCAATCAGATGTAGGAACTTCAATGATCCAAGTAAATGAAGCAGAGAAAAAGCTGAGAAAAATAACTAATGATAAATTTATTTACTATAGTTTTATAAAATAATGTTAGTCGAGAAAAATATCATAGAAAAATGCTTCTGATATTTGGGGATGAGGAGAAAAGCAGATCAGGAAATGTTTAGCAAGATAATAGAATATACAAAATGGTAGAACATTTTCAAGAGGTTTTCAGATTACTCGTAGATTGGAATAACCAGGTTGCAAAGACAAAGTACATGTTGCTGGAGGTGGTATACACCTGTTATTTTCATACATTTATGGAACAGCCAATAAGTTTAGAGGCTATTTTGGAGTAAGTCCTAAGAATTAAACCAACTATAATGAATTAGACTGAATTGGGCAGCTAGGGTTTAATGCTTATCATACCAATTCTTGGAATCACCCTGGGCTAGAGAAGCCAAGCTTTAAGGATTTCAGATTTTTAAAAACCAGACTTTGAAGAGATATATAGGGCCAAAATGTGACTGAAATAAGTATCTGTCAACAAAATTCAACACTGGAAATGTGTGAAGTTTTTAAGGATCACTGGAAAGGCTTACATCAGTGTATTTTCTTACAAACTCTTTCCCCTTCTTGCATTTTGGTTTAAATTAAATGGAAGTTACACAATGGGAAATCAATATTTTGTTGTTCTAAACATTGCATTCACCTTGGGGGCACAATATTCATGTAATTCTAGTGGGAGATTCTTTTGAAGGGGAGTTGAAAATGGCTGGAAAAATGTTGAGACTGATCAAAAAGAGTAACCTCCCAGTGCAGTGTTGTCTCTCTAAGTGGAAGTCAAAAAATTTGAAAAACCTAGGCCCTTATTGAAGTTGACACTGCATGGCTTTAATTTACGTCTTAAGCCTGAGAGAATTCCTGCCTTAAAGCCATAAATGCACACAAGCTTTGTTAAGAATGGAATATTTTAAAAGAGAGTTGTACTCAAGTCTGTAGGTCGCATTCCAGGTATCACACAAGGTCAGTGACTCATTCCCCTCTATCACCCTGGTATGTGTTTTTCTGCCAGATCTCCCATGGGCATTCTTGGAAAACAAGGATATGTAGAAGATAGGTTAGAGTTTTTAGTTTCTGAAATAGCCATCAAGTCCAGGTGTACCATCTTTAAATGGTTTAAGGGATTCTATCAAGGTGTCCTACTCCAAAATATCTTTCATTCATTTGTTCCTCTTTGAGTAATTTCTATAGCCTAGAAACCTTAATCACTCCCATCGGACTATATACTTGAAATTCCACATAGAAACTCATTACTTTGAATCCTGTTTAATCTTCAATAGTACTCCCTTAAAATAAAATAGCTATGAAAGAGTATCTTATTAGTAGATGATTGTTTTTCATAATAGTTCTGAGTGAGTGGGTGAAGAGGCAAATTCTTTCTTAAAGAGTCTATACTCAATCATAACTGCAGCAGGCAGATTTTTGGATAAGACATGATGATTAGTTGGTTGGATAGCAAGAAGTTTGCTAAATGTTATTATTTGCTCAAGGGTGCTGACATTCCTGATTACTCATGGGCTGCCTACAGTCTCATATTTACAAAGGTGAAGCAAACAAATGAGAAACCCCACTCCTGGGTGTAGCTAGACAAAGAATCTGCAAAAATGAGCAGAAAGAAGATAAAACATCAGGGGACAAAGAAGTAGAAGGGAGAATGCCAAAGACAATATCACTCACTTTGACATTTTACTTAGAATTTGCTCCTATCAAGATCCTTAAGAATGAGAACTTGTAGCAAAAGAGAATAAGCAAAAATACTTCCCGTATATCATTTCATTTAGATCCCATAATGTCTCTGAAGTTGCTGGTAATATGAGGTCCATGGAAAAGTAAATGGTGAAGACGTGGAACCTAAGTCCTTACAATTTGATCCAGCCACCAACAGTCCATGCATTTTTCAGTTCCCAAGGGCTCTAGAGGCAAAGTTTACTACAAGCAAAGGTACACATTTTATTTACAGCTCGAGTACCTGCCCTATATCTGTGCATGGTATACTGCCTTGATGGGGGCTGAACCACAACCACACAAAGTCCTTGAGGACCCACTTCCCCTCTTTAAGGCTTGGTCGTAATGCTGCCTTGAGATTTCTGCTCCCTGTTTGCTTTATTTGGCTTCAATCTATTTCCTACTTTTGATTTATGGGTGGGGAGTGATCCCAAATCCCAACTGCCAACCTAGCCACATAAGCCATAGCAAATATAGAAGTGGAAAGAAAAAGAAGATACCGTCCAGACTTATTGTAAAGGCTTTGATTAATTCACAAAAACTTCCCTCACTAGTATCACAGTGTGTGTTTTGAGAATTCTATTTTGTCCTTGCTTTCATATCAGGGTTCCTGTCATAGGCTGGAGGCAGAGAGACCAATGACATTAGATTATTAAGGATGTCTGACATTCCCTGATAGAATGTGTGATCAGCAGATGAAACACTGTGTCTCAGAGAGGCAAAATAGCTTGGCTAATGTCATATGACTAACCAGTTATTAGTACCTTGAACTCAGGTCTGACCGAGTCCAAAGCCTCTACTCTTTGCACTATCGTATTTTATAGGAAGGGCATGGTGAGTATTATTTGTGAACTTTAAAGGTAAGTTTCTAAATTCTCTCAAAGAAAGCATAATGAGATTATCCCACAACAGAAGTTTATTTATGGTATTGCTCAGTATTTTAGAAAGTAGAGAATTTTAATCATTTGTAATCTGTGTAATCACCAGTGTTCATTGTACTCATATGGTATACTGAACCCTGTGTAACAGCTTGACATGGGTTATTTCATTTCAATCCTGGAGGTGAAGTATTATCACCCTCCACCACATCTGACAGATGAAATGGAAGTTTGGAGAGAGAGCAGAAGTAGTTTGTCCAGAGTCATGTAAGTCAGGACTGACCCCATTCAGAAGCTCTCCTGTGCTCAGCAGCCATTTTGAGCAAGCTCACCATAACTTATTGGTTGCCCAGCAATATATAAACATTAATAAGGCTCTCCAAAATCCCTCTAAATTAAGACCAAAGATATAAATTAATAAAATCTCATCAACATTTTCTCTGAAAGATTCCACAAACTTTGGTAAAAGCAAGAGGGGGCAACCTAATAATATTTCCAAACATATATATAAAAAAACTCGTTTCAAGGTAAATGTAAGAGCAAACTTGATTCAGTAATCTAGTTTGCCAGTCGCATAGCAGACACCGTGCTGTGCAGCGAAAGAAACAATGGTGAACAGAGTTCATACCTTCATGCAGTTTTCTGAGAAATAAACAGTCAATAAGATTCAGTACATACATGTGCAAGACAAGAATAATTACCTAATAGGCCATGTAATTAAAAAGAATGGGCTATGTCTATAACTATCAACATCGATATATTTCAAAAGCATGTTTTCTACAGCAAAATGGTGTATTTTTATAAATTTACTATATATATATATATATATATATATATATATATAGTGCAATGGTGTATTATTGTTAGTGGTGTTTTTGTGTGTATGTGCGTATAAAAATTAGGAGTGGATCTGAAGTATGTCAATCAAACTCAAGACAGTATTTCTCTTAGGTCAAGGCCAGAGGTAAATAGGACTAGGTGTAGACATCAAAGCGGACTCCATACAGAAGAAAACACTAGAAGGAAATAAAATTAAATGTTAATTAATTCTCAGTTGTGGATCAATTTCCTATAGTCTTCTTTACCCTTCTGTGAGTATGTGTGAATAAATTTTTCCAAGAAAATCAGGAAAATATAGACTGTAACAGAAACATATAGGGTAGCTTCTACCTAAGTGGGCAGGTAGGGAAATCTCTATAAAAAAGGGATGTTAAAGCTGAGATTTAAAGGGTGATAGCGATTTTCTGAATATAGAAAAAGAAAGTGTATTCCAGGTAAAGAAACAGCATATTTGAAAGCCTGGAATGAGAATATCTCAGTTTAGGGAATATCTTCCTCTCTTACACTGCCTGAGAAATTTCAGAAGAGAGGTGGCAGGGACTTGTGGCAACTGGCTTGAATCCACAAGGAAACTCCTATTCGGTTGCTTACGGGGCCTACCAGTGCTTGCCACATGGCCCTGAACTTGACCACACTTACTACAAAGGTTGAACACGGGGCGGGGGGGGGGGGGGGGCGGTCTCTCTGCTGGGTGTTGCAGGCATGAACAGCAACCGTGAGTAAGAGAAAAGGTTTGGGCTGTACTCCAGCAGACGTTAACACTAGACTATTTTCCCTACTGTTAGATCAAGGCTGGAAATATAGTAAGGAATGCTTTTTCTGTAGGTAAATACAATTCTGCCAATTCACAGGCAAGAGGGCATGTACATTAAGATAAATTCATTTTATTATTATTTTTTTCCTTTTCTATTCATTTTCAAAACCCTGTTCTCCACCCACAAATTGTGATAAGGGATATAATGGTACGCTGGATCTTCATTCTTCTTTGACAAAATAATGAATCTGAGTGACAGCTGCTTGGGGGCAAAGATTTTGCTCTTTGATAGTTTTTGATCTTAGGATAGATCCAAATCGTCTGGCCCATAATCTAGTGCCAACACCATCGTGTTCTATTTCAAGTTTTTTCAAAATGATTCACCAAACTTGAATTGTTTAAGAATGCTTGCTAAGATTTTAAGAAGTGATTTATAAAAGAGACCAGTATTCCAGTGTTTTGTAAAATCACCGATTTAAAGAAAATTCCAAGTGCTTTAGAGATATCATTGAGATTTAGGAAATCACTTTTATAGAGTTTATAAAATTGAAATCATTTTCAAAAAGAATAAATTGGTAGGTTCGCTGGATACTTTTCTCTGTTCTAAGCCAGTAAAATTCTTTCTGATACGGTTCACCCCCATCCTCTTATATAGGAATGTACTGTGTAACAATCAAGGGAATTTTGGAATGGGATCAAAGTCAGGCTTCCAGGAAAGAGCCAAATTTAAGCTAAAAGCAAAGATTTCTGCACTTGCAAAATGCCTTAGCAATACTCAAGAACATTCGATAGTATTCTTTGTTCCCAGAATGTCCTAGCATGTAGTGTGGAGTAAAAGGTAAACTATCCTGTTTCTCTCTATAATCTCAACACTCGTAATACCAGAAATGTGAGTTTTTCCACACCAAACAGTTCTTCAATTCTCAATGGACACAGACTGGGTGTCCTATAATTTAACCCAATTCTGACACCAACTGTCCAGAGTTAGTTCAGACCCCACAGGCTACGGGCTTTTGCACAAGACTCCCCCACTTCAAACATTAATTACAAGTCCTAAGTTGTCCCTGTACTTCTGACCAACCAGCCATAAACTGGGGGTTCCCATGACCCCCTCCTCAGGTTTGATAATTTACTAAAAAGGCTAGACAACCCAGGCAAATAGTTTACTTACAAGATTACCAGTTTATCATAAAAGGATACAACTTGGGAACAGCCAGATAGAAGGGATGGGTAGGGCAAGGTATGGAGGAATGGAGGAAGGGGTAGAGAGTTTCCACACTCTCTCCAGATGTGCCACACTCCTAGCACATCGCTTGGTGTGTTCAGCAACTGGATGGGCTCTGAAACCCATTGTTTAGAGTTTTTATGGAGAGTCCATTACACAGGCATAATTGATTAAATCATTGGCCATTAGTGATTGAGCACAATCTCCTGCCCCTCTCCCCTCCTTGGAGATCTGAGGGTGCAGCTGAAAGTTCCCACCCTCCAATCCCAATCCCACGGTTGGTTCCTCTGGCAACATGCTCTCATCCTCCAAGATTTACCTCATTGACATAAACTCAGGTATGGTTGAAAAGGGCTCGTTATGAATAACAAAAGATGATCTCCTTACCCTGTCACAAAAATTCCAAAAGTTTCATAGCTCTGTGTCAGGAATCAGGGAAGAAGGCCAACTTTACATTTCTTATTATATCACAATACCACAGGAGTTTAAAAGGCACTGAACTCTTTGAGCATATATTGTTGTGTATATGGCACACTGAAAGACAGAAGTTAGCCAAAAAATCTTATCTCTGGTATCTCTGCTGCTATTGGACAAAATGTTCTATATATGTCTGTTGGGTCCATTGGGTCTAATGTTGTGTTCAAGTCCATGATTTCCTTACTAACTTTCTTTCCGGATGATCGATCTATCCATTGTTGAAAGTGGGGTAGTAAAGTCCCCTACTATTATTGCCTTGCCATCTATTTCACCCTCACATTTGTCAATATTTCCTTAACATATGTAGGTGCCCTGATGTTGTGTATATATACATTTACAATTGTAATATCCTTCTGATGAAATGGCCCCTTTATCTTTATTCTTTGTCTCTGGTTATAGTTGTTGACTTAAAGACTGTTTTGTCTGATACAAGTAGAGATAGCCCTGCTCTCTTTTGGTTTCTATTTGCTTGGAATATGTTTTTCTATCTCTTCATTTTCAGCCTATGTATGTCCTTAAAGCGGAAGTTAGTCTCTTGTAGGCAACATATAACAAGACAGGACAAATAATTAGCTCGTCCAAATGACAACAGTGCCAAAGTTGAGAAACCTTGGTCTAGAAGGTTTGTTTTGATGTGTGGTTCTTTATGAAGATCATTTGAGAATGCTTAATAAAGTAAGTTATTATAATATTACAACTAATATGAATTATTTCAGTAGTAGTATAGTTGATATGAAATTATTATTTTTGTAAATATTAATAAATAAAATTGATATTAAATAGTTTTAGAAAAATAAGGACAGTAATACTATTCAAGCTAATCTGGACTTCAGTAATTCCCAAGACTTTACCTTAATGAAAGCACAATATGCAAGATTAAAAAAAGAAAACCCAAACAGGTTTCATAACAAACTATAATGCTATAGTAATTAAAGTAGTATGCTACTTGCATATGAATATATGAGGACATTAATAAAAAGACAGAGCGAGGAAACAAACATAAGTACTTGGGATATAATATATGAATGAGATATAATATCAAATATGTGAGGAAAGAAAACAGTTTTCAATACAGTATGTGGGGACAATGAAGCTATTTCTTTAAGGAAAAACTAAATCAGATACCAACTTCATGTTACACATGTAAACACAATATATACCAAAAGGATTTAAGTGCTCAATTAAGGAAAACAATGAAAACATTTGAAGAAAATATAGAAGAATTTATAATCTTTAAATCTAGAAGTCATAAATAAAATACTTGATAGTTCGATTGACTAACATTTCAAAATTTCTGTAAAGCAAAGGCAATTGAAAGAGAGAGAAAGGAAGAGAGAATGTTGAAATAGTCTTATTCTTTGACCAAGAGATTCACATAATGCATATAACATGGCATTACATAAATTTGTACACAAACATAAGTGTACAAGAATATCATTTGCAATTACAACTTCTCTGTAACATAAATGTGGGGAACTTTTATGTCCACCAATAGAGGAATGGTTATATACATTATAATAAATCTATACAATGGGATACTCTGTAGCAATAAAAATGTGGGTAGACCTATATTTAATGACTGAAATGCTTCTAAGACACTGTTGAATGAAAGACCTAGTTACACAGGATTACTACTACTGACATTACAACTACTGCTGTCACATTTACTAGCTACCGATTGAGTGAGGATTATAGAAGTTTGGCACTGCCCTGTGTCCATGTATGTTTGTTTAATTCTTACAACCCGGATGATAGGTGTTATTATTATCTTTATACTATTGAAAAGAAAACCAAAGAACAAAGAGTTTAAATAAATTTCCAGGGTCCTACAACTAGTGGATGTTAGAGCCAGGACTGATTCCAGGCAATCTGGCTCCAAAGCAATCACTTTTAGTGACCACAATTTTCATTCATTAACACAATAAATATTTACTTGCATTAGGCACTATTCTAGGTGCTGAGAACATAGAAATAAATGAACCAGATGAAAAAATCTGCTCAGATGGATCTTGCATTCTAGTGGGTACATAGCAACAAAAACAAATTATAGAACATGTCACTTATAAGGTGATAAGAGCTCTGATGACACATAATTCAGGGACAAGGATGGCATGGAGAAGAATACACAGAAGAGAGGAAGTTTCGATTCTTAACAGGGGAGCTAGGAAATATAGTCTTAATAAAGGGAAAGATTAGACTGAGGAACTGTGCCTACTGTCCATCTTGGGGAACAAAATTTCAGGAAATGGAAAGAGCAACAGAAAGCATGAACATGTTAGCTATAAGCTCATAGCAAGTCAAAACAAAGCAAGCAAAAATATATTTGGGTTTAGTTGCATATGCGTATTTAAGTACATGGAAATATTCCAGAAGGAAGCACATTAAACCACAGAAGTGATCATATTTATAGAAGGAAGTAGGATTCAGCAGTTGGGTGTGAGGTGTGTATACATGTGTATGCATGTGTAAGGTTGGAGGAATGATGAATAAAAGGGGATATTCACATTTTTCTTACATGCTTCTACTTCATTCTAATTTAGGAATGTGCTGTGTATTATTGATATAATAAAATTATGTTGTGGCGAAAAGGTTTGGAAAACATGAAAGCAAGTCATAGGAGAGTCAACATAAGCATTAGATTAGTGTGTCATTCATTTGCACACCAACATATTTTAAAGTTTCTACAGAAACATAAATGTCTTCTTTAATATTTTCTATAACACTTTTATTAAACTCATAAGTATAAAGATATAGATATATAACTGCATGTCTTAAAAAAAAAAACCCACACACAAAATAAGCATCTAAGGAGTCAACCTGAATTGCCCCGAAGAGATTCATGGTTTGCCTTCAGTGAAAATGTATTTTCCCAAGATCATATATTAAACTTTTAGTTCAATAATTCACCTTGACATAAGCTACGTGTACTTACAGATTTACTAGACATTATGCAGGGCAAAAGGGCAAAAGATTAGAAAACTATACCCATCTTGAATTATGTGTGAACACAGGCTGATAAATTTTTAAAAACTCAATTGACAACATGAGTCATATTTAGATCAATATAGTTTGGAAACCTGAAGGATAATGTTTAAAATCTAATTGTCTAAAAAAATTGAGTGTACCTAGGGAAAATTGAAGGAGAGAAATAAAAATCCATTAAATGACACTTATAATGACACAGTTGTTTGTTCTACCTGACACTTATAAATCTATCTTTAGTAGAGTGGGGTTATTGGGAAAAGCGTATAGTATAAATACTAGTAGAAAATTCGACAACTGAAGGGAAAAAATACTTGTTTTTTATAAAATAAAGTTCAAAACTAGATGTTAAAATATCAGGGATTTTTTAATGAGTATGTAAAGAGGTAAGAGGTGTAGCATGTGCAAATAATAAAGTTAATTACCTTAAAGATTAATTCTAGACATATATGCAATAATACCTAGAGAAAAATAAGTACAACAGTAAGAAATTAGCAACCATTTCTATATATTCATTTAATTTCAGAGACTCTTGAAACTGAGAAGGGGCTAACAGAACAAAATGTTTTTTAGATACCTAAAGATAGGAACAAACAAGCAGAATCCCTTAGACTAGCTGGTTCTTAAGCATGGAGAAAGTTCTGGAATATCAAACATAGGAAACACAAGTACAGTGACAACTGTAAAGTAGGTGAAGGTAGGCATCAGGAGTAGGTGCTGATGGAGGGGATGAAAGACCATCACTTTTAGGAATTCCTATAGAAGATTTGTACTACACAGGCCCAAGAAATTAAGTAGTATTTTATTTTGTGGCATTTTGAGAGTGTTCCCAGGCTTTAGGGAAAATTAAAGCCTATTTTTATATTTATCCCTAGTCTCTGTATCTGTTGTGTTTTGAGGGTGACACATCCTATAGATAGGTTTACACAGGCAATTCCAAACTGATGTGTTTTTTTTTAATTAAAATATATTGCTTTGTCACAGTTCAAATGTAAAAGCATGACAGAATTACTTCTGGTGAGGCTTAAAACAAAATATTATGATTGGAATTTGGAATAATTAAAAATTCCACATTGTTTTGACATTAGGTAGGAATTTTTGGGCATTCCCTTATTTCTATTCAGACGGATCTGTCTTCACTTGACTTGAGGGCAGAGAAGTATGTTAGCACTCCACTTATAAACAACACTCCTTTTTGACAAGCAAAGTAATTCAGACCTCACTACACTTGTGATTATAGGACTGGATTGCAAAGGCATATGAAACTTAGGGAAAATTATTACTGGGTCCCATGGGCTAAAAGAGCCAAACAGAGGCAATCTACTCTTGCTCAGAAATCATTTCTTTCCTGCTGTTGTCTCCTCCTCATGCTTGTCTCCTCTCCAATCAGTCCAAATTGCCCTATTCGTGCCCTCAGCTGGGCTTCCTAAAGACGCACTCTGGCTGCAAGAAGCACGATGACTTCATAAGATGCCTGGTGCTTTCTCACACAAGCTCTGGGCTAAGGAACACACTATTTTGTAAATTGTGGAGATGCATCTTCCTGGCTTTTTAGGAAGATGATACTGATCATATTGCTTTCCTTGGGAGGCAAAACTTGCAAAGTAGGTTTGGTTGGCCTCCAACCAGAGCGGGACCAGAGAGGTTTTTATCTCTAGGTTTGCAAAGACATTGTGAAAGCTCCATTCTGTGCCTTCTGTGAAGGCACATGCAAGATCTGTTGTCAGCCAGTATTCTTCTGTGTGCAAGTGATAGAAACCCACCTCAAAGAACCTTTTGAAAATGAGGTAACAGAAACATATCCTATCATTAAAGAAACATTAGGACAACCAAGTCTTGAGAAAGCAGGGATTGGGGTGACTTCTGGGATGTCAGGGATTTAAATCACTTCAGGATCCATTTTGTCCTGTCTCCATGCTTCCTGTTGTATGTTGGCTTTATCCTCTCAAAACAGCCTTTTCACTTGAGGCTAAACCATGGCCACTTAAAGCTCCAGACTTACAATTTCCCAGTGTGGCTCCTTGAAAGATAAAGCTCCTCTTCTGTTAACTCTAATTTGGAAAATTTTAGGGACAGTCTCTGATTGAGCCAATCCAGGACCAATCACGGTGGCTGGAGGAATCGTACAGAGGAGTTCTCATTCCCATATGTAACGGCACAGGGTGGAATCTGAAGAGCAATTCAGATCTCATTAGAGGGGCTAGGCAGACAAAATCATAAATGCCCTCTTCAGTCTCCTAGTATCTGGACAGTGAAAGAGCAGTGGGACTGGCCCTCTCTCATCTTCATTTTCTAATGGTAAGTCACTCTTGCAGAGTGCTTTCTAATTTGCAAAGTATTGTTTTTAAGCAGAGTGTCTCTTGAATTCTCAAATAATCCTGTTGTTATCCCCATTTTCCAAGTGTGCAAGCTTTACAAAGTACAGTCGTACAAAACAATTGTTGTGTAATCTTCCCAAAATAAATGGAAGGAAGTGTTCAAATCTACAATCGTTTAAGCTCTGACCCCAAGTTTTTTGCATAAACCATGTGAGCTAAGGAATACATATTGGTGGCTACCCCTTAAATGCTAATGAGACATTTAGGTATTTTCATTGCTCATGACTCTTCATGTATACGGGGCAACCACTAAAATACTAACATTTTTCACTGAACACCAAGCCAAAGGAATAAGAATTAGAATGTGGAGGAGCAGGGGAGGAGGAGGAAGATGAGGAAAGGGAGGAGGAGGAGAAAAAGAAGGAGGAGGAAAAGAACAAGAGGCTGAAAAGAAACAAGCAGACATAAAATAAAATAGGCAGCTTAGATTTTCTCAATAATAATACCATTTCTGGAGAAGTTGCATAACTATTTCATATAAATGATCACATTGAATGCCACAACAGCACAGAGAAGAAAAAAATAACTTTCGGTAGGTTAAGAAATGTTTTCATATAAACAGTAAATGTCGGAGTTGTATCTAAATGTCAGATCACCAACTTTTTGCCAGATGAGGATGTAACCCCGGTTATTGATATTTTATTGGTCTTCCTCTGATTTTTAAATTTTTACATTAGACTCTTGAGTATATGAAAATCTCAGATGAGGTTCCCAGCAACCCCTTAGGGGGTAACAGGACCACTTAAAACTTGGTTCAAATTTTTGTGTGTGCATGTTTCTGGAGGGAGCGTTCTTAACTTTCACCGGATCATCCCAAACTCTGCAACACATCCCACGTAAATAAGCTTAAGAAACACAATTTTCCTTGCTTTTAAATTCAATTCTGCTAAATACCCACTGACTGAGCGCCCATGGTGCCAGCATGGTACCTGAGCGCTCCGAGTGCTGGGAGCTTCTGTCCCGGTCTTCAACCACTGCAGCCAAGGAGATGCTCACACAATATTGTTAACTTTGTTTCATTTATGACTTGGACCACAGCTTGCCGCTACTATTCATATCTGTATAATTATATTCAGTACCCAGACCAGTCATATTTAGAAGTTCTCCCCACTGCAGCTCAAATACCACCGTCTCAATGTGCTCCGTGTTTCCACAAGTGGGCTCACTCTTCAGTATGCCTCTAGAGCACAAATAGCTTTGAACAGCCTCGCGGCCTCCAGGGAGCTCCTTCTGGCATGTTCACTTTAGATTTCATGCCCATGAGGACCTGTACACGTGATGCATAAGGATTTCAAGTGGGCATCAAGAGCAAAGGTGGGCAGAACAGGGCCGTGAGAAGCACAAAGAAAGCCGCACAGCGCGTGTGCTCATTGCTGCAGAGTGGCGGCAGTGGTCATTGCCGGGGGGAGGTGGGAAGAAAGCCTCCAGCTGCGCCCTACCAGCTCAGCATGTCGGGGGTGGGCACCCTCAGTGTTAAGGATGGTGGAAGTCATCGGGATTTACAAAGAAGTCAGTGCCGGGGTGGTGGTGGGATCTGGCAATGGAGAGACGCCGCTATCATAGCAGCTTGAAGTCTGATTAAAGTGCAAATGCCAAGTGAAGAATTTCTTCAAAAGAACAGCACAGTAATAGCAATATATCGAAGTTGTTTGGGTTATTCATTTCCAAACTATAGCCTATTACACAATGAAAAATAGGGCAACCTGATAGAATAGACAGAGGGTCTTTTCAGACAGAAAATATCAATAGATAAGATCATACCCGTAAGTGGAAAAGGGCAAAGGGATTCTGAGCAGCAAGTATTTGAAAAGTACTGTTCCAGCCCCTTCTTTATAGTTCAATATCGCACCACCACATTCAATACAAAATTCAGTACCGTATTAGAGTTCAAAGTCTGGCCATATTGAAGTCACCTAAAAGGCAAGGAAGAAAGTCTTTCATCACTCTCATTGTGAATGTGACAGACTTTCAAAGGAAAACTGCCTTCTGTTTCTGATAGTTCATTCCCATTTCACAAAGCTACGTCGGGATCAGCCCATGCCTCTCTGCCCTCATACCCACTGCGGCCCCCGACTGCCTCTAGTTACTTTCTTGCTTTCCTGTGCAGGCCTGAACCTGGACTTCCTCAGGGACTGGAAGTTGCCTCAGTAGGAAATAAATTAAGATGCTTCTCAGTTGAGGTGGATGATTTGCTTCGTGCCAAAGGTGTTTTGCTTCTGCTACCCCATGCCTGTTTCCTCACTTCATCGTTCTCCTAGTCCTGAGATAGATGAGAAAGTCAGTAGAACAGGGTACAAAGAGATGGGATCTGGTATCAGGAAGATGAAGTCTAAATCTGGCTTCTTTACTCTTAGACAGATGAGTTTGGCCAAGCTACATAGGCTCTCTGAGCCAATGTCTCTTCTTCCCACAATGATATTAATTTATGCTGAATTGTGTTTTGGAGGGAATGAGATGAGCTTATGCATGTACAACACACTAGCATAGTGCCCATTACACAGTGGTTTTGCTCACACGGCTACTCCTTGATTTTCTGCTTCCCTTTCAAGCTCCTCATTTGTGGCTACCTGTTTGGCTCACTTTACATGCACTCTTCTGGTCCCATTTGTCTGTCCACTGCTTTTCATCAAATCTATAGCACATGCTTATAGTTACATACTGGACAGCACTTTTGATGCTGCCTTAGTCACTGGGTATGATGGCCACGAACAGAAGCTGCTCAGATCTGCCAAAAAGAGCATAACTGACTGACAGCCCCAGCCGCTGCAGCCCTGCGCCCGCCCATTGCTGCTTTTGTGCCAAGGCTGAATTTCCTGTAAGCTGCTCTCTATCAATGACTGACTATGATAGCTGTACTGGGATGGCCAATTTTATGTGTCAACTTAAGCAGATATTTGGTCAAACATGATTCCACATGCTTCTGTGAAGATATTTTTCAGATGAAATTAACATTTAAAATAAACAGATTTTGAGCAAAGCCGATCACCTTCCAGGATATGGGTGGGCCTGATCTAACCAGTTGAAGGCTTACAGGAAAAAAGACTGATCTCCCTGGAGAAAGCAGAAATTTTGCCAACAAATGGCTTTTGGATTCAAACTGCAACTCTTTTCTGGGTCTCCAGCCTGCCAGCCCACCCTGAAAATTTTGGACTTGCCAAGCCTCCACAAGCAGATGAGCCAATTCCTTTAAAATTGAAATGTATACACACACATATGCACACATACACACACACACATATCCTATGGGTTCTGTATTATGTGCTTTTTATTTAAGGTAATAACTTCCAAGAAAGGTAGTAAGGGTCAGCTCCCTGAGCTCTTGCATATTCTTGGGAATGGGCCCAAGCACAGGGAGAAAAATTAGGAACAACATTTCCTTACCAAGTAAGTGGTAACTGGTCCTTACTACAACCGTTTTTTAAGGTGTTGGTAAGAGGACATGCATCGAGATAGACAGCAAAGTGCTTGGCACACACAGATTGTTAATTATGGTTAATGGTTTCCAATCCTACTTCTCTGCTTCCTTTCCTTTCTCTGATGGCATCTCATTTCATTGTTGCTTGATGGCTGCAGTATGAGTTAAACACGTTTAGTGGGAGTGGTGGGGCAGATAGACTCAAGGAAGAAAATCCTCCCTTCCATTGCTCCACCCCAAGCCACACATGCTCTTAATCTGCAAGCATTTACTGAGCACCTTGTAGACACACAACATATTACTAGACACTGAAGAGGAAAGGGGAAAACGTACAAAAATGTGTAAGACAAAAATCCCTGCTTTCTAGGAATGTATAACTTGAGAAGGGAGACAGACATAAATTAACTCAGTTACAAGAGAGGCTGAAAATTGCTTGGAATACACATACGTACACCATCTCTAATAGGATCTTATGGAAAGAGTTTAATCTCAACCCACCCCTGTGACTGTGTAACCCATTTGGTACCTTGCTCAGTAGTTGGTATCTAGCTCAATGACATTCCATGCAGGGAGCTCTTAATGTTAACTATGAATTACATAAGCATTTCCCTCCATTCTCATTTAAATTTTCCATGATCTAATTTCACTGAATTCCTTGTATTATGGGAAAGAGTGACTAGGAGTACTCAGCTGGACTTTTTGTTTTAACATTTCAACTTTTACCCTCCTCTAACAAATTTCCTCTTACTTTCTCTCCTTTCCAAATGAAATAATCCTGACCGTCTCCATCTTTTCTCACGTGCATCTAATCATTTCACTTGCATTCCTGTAAACCTTTCTTCCAGTCTTTCTGCTGTGAGCAGATACTTTTATTGAGATGTGCATAATGGCTGTTAGACCTTTTTCCTGAAAGGTTACAGTTAATTCAAAATCTATCAGTAGCTTAAATTATGCCTCATAATATAAAGTACCATTCTCTTGTCTTGGCTCAACTGTATCTGACAAAGGATTATTCAACTACCTATTTTTTTGTGGGTCTTTCTGGAGTTCCTCAAAATAGTCCCCACTCCTCACTAGCTAAATAATTCTCTGTTACCAACACATTTTGCAACCTCATTATTCAGAAGGCTTTCCAGATTGATTGGTGTTAACATACATAAGAAATCTGGTTCCAATACCATTCCCTGGGGCACCTTTCTATTCAACCTCCTTTCAGGCTAACAACATCATTTATTTCTACCTTTCATTTTCATTGTTATCCATTTTTTTTTTAACTTCAAGGTTTTGCAAGGCAAAATTTTTGCCTCTCACCTCTTGGGTCCTACGTAAGACTGAAATGGATCCTAAATGTCTTCTGGTTAGGGGCTTGATCAAAAGCCTTTTGAATGTCTAAATATTTAATGCCCACTACTTCTCTACACTTCACTCTTTTGTTAACTCTTTCAAAAATTCCAAATAGATTAGAAAGCCATGATTTATCCAGGCGGAAGCTGTGCATACTACCCACCTGGGTGTTTTATAACCCTTAGTAATGATGTTATCAGCCATTTTTTCTCATCCTGAAGGTAACATTCATTGGTAAATAATTCTCCAGGTAACTCTGAGCTCATTATTTAAAGATAGGCCTCCTGCCTGTATGTCCAGACAAATAGGCACCTATTGGAGATTGAAACCAAACAAACAAAAAAAAACGTATTTTCTCTCTGACATATTCAACCACCATCCTAAAACACTTTGGGGTGTGTCAGAGCAAAAAGAAAGCCTTAGTTTGAGTACTAAATGAACACTGTGTACTTTGCCTGCCCTAAAAGGAACATTAAGTTAGATTTAGTTTGGATATAAGGAAAAATTCCCTGACAAGCCTCTTTAGCCCCAGCATGGGTATGGAGAGCACTGTGAATTCTCCTTTCCCCAGAAATCTCTGAAAATAGAGTAAGTTTTTCTTTTTCAGATGTGGCTTCCTTGCAGTCCTTCTGAAGAGGGAAGGGATTTAATAACCTCTGGAAGCCAACTTTCAGTCTTATTTTATGATTTTGGTTTTGAACTCAATTTATCTTAGGGGAAACAAAAAGGGAGAATAAACTTCCAGGATATCTCACGGAGCAAACTGAATGATAGCAGCTGTCAGAGAACATAAGCAAGTTAAAAAAAATGTATTTAAATTAAAACTGAAGTACCCTCAAGGTGACCCAACTAAATTTGCTGAAAGGATGAGAGGAATTGACAAAAGTAATCAACAGAGGTAATCACCTAAACGTACACTAAGTGCTCCAGGTGCAGTGGTGCTAAAGGACCCTCTACCCAGACAAGGGAGGCTCAAATGGATGACAATCAGAGGTGAAGAGAAGCATCTGACAAGGGAGTGGACATGGAGTAGGAAGAAGACAGGACAAGTGGCAACAGATTGCTCTTCTTTCCTTTTTCGACTTCTAGTGATTCAAGTTTATAATGGGATTCTAACACATTCGTAATGACTGAAAACCAGTGCTCGGCCGTGGCTGTTTTAGCGTACTGCATTCGGGTGGGGGACGTAGAGGTAGAGGGTGATCTTTGTAGAATGTAAATCTAATCATATCAGCTCCTTGATGAAGACTATTTGATGGCTTCTTGTTGTTCTGTGAAAGAGTAAAATAAAATATCATATATTTTATCCAGGCCTAGCTACAAAATTTGTTGGACCCCCTTGTTCAAAAGGCAGAAAGAAAGAAGAAAGATTCTAAATGCCCATAAAATATACTAAGATGTAAAGCTGTCTTTCTTCTACATTCTTCTTCTCTCCCTGCCACGGTGTATTTTATTTGCTGTTTAATGTTTTCCTTCAGGAAAGATCTCCATAGATCTTGCTCTCCCTTAGGCATCTACCCTTCTCATAGGCCTGATGCCCCAACTCAGCAGACAGGTAACCCCTAAGGATTGCAACTTCTGTGCTTGCACATGGATCAGGGTTGGACAGAGGCTTATCAGTTGCATGTGCCATATCCCACCCCAAGATGCTATGAGAACTCAACTGACCCTGAGCCTCCTTGAGCCTCCAACAGAAAGTGGTAGCAGTTAATGGCCATTGCCAGGGAATGGGGGCCCAGGTGGGAACTGTGGCACCCATGGGCAGAGAAAGGGGCAGCCAGAAAGTATCTGGGAAGGTGAAGAGGTTGCAGGAGGTGACACAACGTAGGACCTGAGTGTCCAAGCCTCTCTTCCCCCACACATATTCTATTGTCCATTGTCACATCAAGTGGGGGCCTCCTCTGAGACTGGGACCCTGTGCCACTATACTGGTTAACTGCCCATGAAGCTGGTCCTGACTTTATCATACAAACTTGACACGTTTGAGAGTGGAAGGGGTGCTAACTACGTGGGATCCTGAGATGACAGGAGGAAACAGAGACTGTCCCAGGTAAATCAGGAGAGTTTAACTACTCCAGCCAATTCCACTGTATGATTTATAAGTGTTTATTCATCCATTGTTTGACTTCATGACATTTAGATTGATCGCATATTTCATAACAGATAATACTTCAATAAACACCTTTAGACAATTCTAAGCATGTGTGGGAATTTTTCTAATAGGACGATTTTAAAATTGAAGTATAAAACCAACTGGTGTCATGAAACCAACGTGACCACTCAAGGAGAGGAGTGGAATGGGTGGGATAGAATAGGATAGAATAGAAGAATAGAATAGAATAGAATAGAATAGAATAGAATAGAATAGAATAGAAAGAATAGAATAGAATAGAAGATTCTATCAAATAGGATGTAAAAGGCTAAGTATCATACTGTGCAATTATTTGTTATGTATATGAGTATGCATGCATATTCTGATTTGCAATGTGAAAAAATACATATATATTTTTATATACAGTTAACACTTGAACACAGAAGTTATGGATGTCTACCCCCCACACACTTGAAAATTCATGTATAACTCCTGCTCCCTCCCCCCCCACGAAATTTAACTACTAACAGGCTACTGCTGACTGGAAGCCTCATAGAGAACATAAATAGTCGACTAATGCATATTTTGTATGTTCTATATATTATATATTGTATTCTTACAATAAAGTAAATTAGAGAAAATAAAGTGTTATTAGGAAAATCATAAAGGAGGGCATGTGATGGGATGTTATACGCATCTGATAAATTATTGAACACTACATTTGAAACTAATGATGTACTATAAGTTGCCTAATTGAATTAAAAAAAAAGAAAAGAAAAGAAAAGAAAATCATAAGGGAGAGAATATACAATTTATAGTACGGTGCATATAAAAGTGCACAGTATAAAAGAATTTGCATATAAGTGGACCAGTGCAGTTCAAATCTATATTGTTCAAGGGTCAGCTGTATACTTATTTTATTATTTATGTATGCTTATTATATATATGTATTTATGTATGTATTACACATGTAATATGTATTTATATACATATATAATAATAAATATATATATTTACCATGGATTGCTGTCAAAAAAGTTTGAAAGCTGCTTTTATAGAGTTTATAAGTTAAAGTAGAATTGCTAGACCACAGGGTATTTTCAAATTTTGTAGATATTGACAATTTCTCTTAAAGTGGTTGCTCCAATTTTTCCTCTTGACTTTAAATTTCCTGGTTCTCTGTCTACTCTCCAACAACCAGGATAGTCAGATATTTTTGGACAACCTGATAGATAGGAAATTTTACCTCATTTAAATTTGCAACTTTCTGATTAATAAACCACTTTTCACATGTTTATTAACCATACAAGTTGTTTTAAAAACTGTCTGGTAAAAAAAAATATATATATCTGGTAATATTCTTTGCTAATTTTTCTGAGTTGTCCATCAATTATTTTCAAATATATAAATTCAATAAAATATACTTTTATATATTCATATATACACATTTTTTTCAGAAAAAACATATAAAAATTGTCCATGTTTGTAAATGATTCATTGAAAAAAATAGGCATATTATCTAAATTGGAGTTTGGGGAATATATATCTATCCATCAAGCATGTTGATTGTTTTGTTCAAATTACTATTAATAATATTTTGCCTAATGGATGTCTCAATTATGAAAGAGCTGTGTTAAAATGTCCCATTATGATTATGGATATTTAATTTTTTCCTTTGAATTTGTTGAATTTTTTTTTACTTATTTTTAACTTATACTTTTAGACATATATATATATATAACTATTCTATCTTTCTGTCATTTCCCCATTATATTATTAAGTAATTATCTCCTTCATTTAATAATAGTTTATAAATTAATGTTCATTAGTTTAGCATATTATTATGTCACCTTGCTTTTGGTTGTTATTTGAATCATGCTATTATCCATGCTTTACTGTCAATATTTCTGTGTTCTTAACATTTTATCTAGTTTGGTAGTGGATTTTGTTCATCAAATTGTAGAATCCTATTTTTTAGATGGGTACATGTATCATTTCTATTATTATAATTCATGACATATTTGGAATTATTACTGTCAACTTAATTTGTATTTTTAATTTTTCATGCTTTTCTTTTTTTTCTGCTTTTCCTACCTTCTAGACAAATAAGTTCTCTTAATCGCTCCCCTCTATTTTTCTTCTATTTGGTTTTGAAACTTTAAATTATTTACAAGTGTCTTTAATATTTAGCACTTCTACCTAACTTAATGAAAACTAATCACTATCCCTATCTTTCTAACCAATGAACAGAGCACTTCCTTATATATTTGTAAGTTATTTCTACCTTTATTCATACCTTTTCCAAGCTATTAATTATGATTATTAATTTATACAGTGTTTATTTAGATTTACTAATATGCACTTTTTTTTACCTTACCATTATTTTTTGTATGAAACTTGTTTCTTCTTGAGTAGTTCTTTAGTAAAGGTCTGTGAGGAGTAAAAAAATTCTTAGTTTTTCTTTTCTTGCAAGTATCTTTATTTCACTCAAATTTGAATGAATGTTTTATAGAATTTTGTAGTAACAATTCATTTACTCTAGCTGCCTCCTTCCATGTATTATTGCTAATGAGAAGTCTGCTGTCAGTCTGATTCTTGTTATTCTGTAGATAACTATTTTTCCTCCTAATAACTTAATATAGTCTCTGTGTTCATGAACTGCTGTTTTAGCATGATGTACCCAAGTTGCTATTTCTTGTTACTTTTCCTTGTGATTCAATGTGCTTCTTCAATGTGAAGACTTGTATCATTTTTAATTCTAAAAAATTCTTACCTTTCTTTCTGCAAATCACTTTTTTTCCTTCCTTTTTTAAATTCTCCTCTTCTGGGACTTTGTTAAATATATATTGTGACTTTCCTTTCAATGACTTACGTATCTTAATATTCTCTTTATAATTTTTATCTCTTCATTTCTCTGTTTCCTTCAAAGTGATCTTTTCATATTTATACTTTTGAATTAATTAATTCTATATTCAAAAGATGTCTTTATATCCTGTCCATTTGCTTTTTAATTTCTATGACTACATATATATATATATATATATATATTTTTTTTTTTTAGAAGGTTTGGTTAATTATTTTACAAGGCACCTTATAGTTTTCATGTAGTACATTTCCTCTTCATGATTTAGTTTTCTTCAAAAACATCTTTAATCAAGTTAAACATGCTTATTTTACTATCCTTCCAGTTATTCTTTTTTTCTTGGGCATGTGGAGAGTTATTTCTATTTCTTAAGTTTTAATTATTTTTTGTTGTTATTTATGCTGGCTCATAACAGGTACTGTGGGATCTGACATTTGTACAAGTTTTAGGAATTTCTATAAGGTAATAATACAAAATTACTAATTCTCATTTAGATGTCAAAGTAAATATTACTTTAAAATGATAAACAGAGCATCAGTAGGGAGAGGAGTTAACATTGCAGAGGAGTAGGGGGACCCTAAACTTGTCTCATCCCTCGAACACAACTAGATATTATCAAATCATTCTGAACACCCAAGAAATCAATTGGAGGTCTGAAAGGATAAAAACTAAAAGTCTATAAGTAAAAAAGCAACCACCTTCTGGAAGGTAGGAGGTGCAGAGAGTTGATGTGGGGAGATATAACTGTGTATATGGTGGTAGGAAGGGAGCCCTGATCACGGTGGCTACCACAAAGTATTATAAGCAGTGGAGTGAGCAAAATTGGAACGTTTAGAAGTCCACTCCCATGAGGGACGTGCCTGGCTTAAAGGTGCTCAGGTGGCGAAGCAGGGTGGAGTCCCAGGAATGACAGCAAGGTCTGAGGATCCCTTGGGTCACAAGAACGGTGGCGCCAATGTGCTGCACTGTTCCCAGGCATAGGAGTGGGGACACTGGCTGAGAGCAGTGAGTCTTGGTGCTGCCTTTCGGCTCTGTTTTGCCATAAACTCCAAACTGCTGTGTGATTGTGCAACCACTTTTCTGGAACAGCCCGGGAAACAGCAAAAGCATGGTGAGACCCTCCCCCAAAGGAAGAGTGTGGGTATGCACCATGGAAGTCCCTAAAATTTGTAATTTTGAAACTCAGTTGCAAGCCTGAGATAACACCTTGGACACAGGCAGGGTGAACACAGGATTCAGACAGAAACTAGGGACACAAGAGGGGTGACTGATTACTCTTCTGTGAGGGCTCCCTGAAGAGTTGGGGGTGAGAACTTTCAGCTCCAGGGCTAGAGAGTGGGGTGCCACCATATTCATCCCAACCATCAGCACTGAAAGCCTCCATGGAGCAAAACAGCACACCTAGTGGAGGCAAGAGATGCTTACACCAAGCCCTGCCCCCTGCACCTGGTGGCACATTTACAGTAGGGCAAGTCCACCTGAGAATTAGTGAACAGGCCCCTCCCCCAAAAGACCAGCACAAACAACTTGCTGACACCAAGTCTACTGATCATAGAGCTCTGCAAAGCTTCAGTTCTAGAGAAAAGAAGACCTAGCTTCTTTTTTACTTTTATTCTTTATATTTGATTATTTTTCTTAATTTTTTCATTACATTTTTCATTTTATTTTCTTACTTTTTAATTCCTTTTTTACTTTTTATTATTTATTTATATATATTTATTTATTTTCATTTTATTTATTTATTTATTTTTAAATTTTTGGATCTAGATTCTTTTAATAAGCAGACCAAAACACACCCAGGATCTAGTTTTTTGTTGTTGTTGTTGTTTTGTTTTGTTTTTTCCCTTTTTTTTTTGTTTTTGTTTTTTTTCTTTCTTCTTTTCTTTTCTGGACAAAATGATGAAATGGAGAAATTCACCCCAAAAGAAAGAACAGGAAGTAGAACTCACAGCCAGGGATTTAATCAATACAGATATAAGTAAGATGTCTGAACTAGAATTTAAAATGATTATAAGGTTACTAGGTTGGCCTGAAAAAAGCATAGAAGACACACTAGAGAATCCCTTATTGCAGAGATAAAAGAACTAAAATCTAGTCAGGCTGAAATTAAAAATACTATAAGTGAGATACAAACCCAAATGGATGCCATAAAAACAAGGATGGACAAATCAGAGGAGAAAATCCATGATACAGAAGATAAAATTACAGGAAATAATGAAGCTGAAAAGAAGAAGGAAAGAAAGGTAATTAATTGATCACTAAGGCAGACTTAGGAAAATCAGTGACTTATTAAAACATAATAACATTTGTATCATAGGGGTCACAGAAGATGAAGAGAGAGAAAAAGGGGCATAAGATACATGCAAACAAATTATAGCTGAAAATTTCCCTAATCTGAGGAAGGACACAGACATCAAAATCCAAGAAGCACAGAGAACTCCCATTAAATTCAGCAAAAGCCAACCATCTCCAAGGCATATCATAGTCAAATACACAAAATACACAGACAAGGAAATAATCCTGAAAGCAGCAAGGGAAAAAAAGTCCTATAAGGGAAAACAGATCAGGTTTGCAGCAGATCTGTCCACAGAAACTTGCAGGCCAGAATAGAGTGGCAGTATATATTCAACATGATGAATGGGAAAAATATGCAGCCAAGAATTTGGACAGCACCCAACATGGGGCTTGATCTCATGATTCTGAGATCCTGACCTGAACTGAAATCAAGATTCAGCCACTTAACTGACTGAGCCACCCAGGCACCCCAAGACAAACAAGATTTTAAAACAAATACTCTAACAATAGATGAAGAAGGGCATTATATCATAATTAAGGGGTCTTCCATCAAGAAGATCTAACAATTATAAATATTTATGCCTCCAACTTGGGAGCACCCAAATATATAAATCAATTAATAAGAAACATAAAGAAACTCATTGATAATAATACAATAATAGTAGGGGACTTTAACACCCCACTTACAGCAATGGACAGACCATCTAAGCAGAAAATCAACAAGGAAACAATGACTTTAATGACACACTGGACTGGATGGACTTAACAGATATATTCACAGCATTTCATCCTAAAACAGCAAAATGCACATTCTTTTCGGGTGCCCATGGAACTTCTCCAGAATAGATCACATACTGGGTCACAAATCAGCTCTCAACAAGTACAAAAAGATCAAGATCATACCGTGCATATTTTCAGACTACAAAGATATGAAACTTGAAGTCAACCACAACAAAAAACTTGGAAAGACCTCAACTACATGAAGGTTAAAGAACATCCTACTAAAGAATGAATGGGTTAATGAGGAAATTTAAGACAAAATAAAAAAAGTACATGGAAGCAAATGAAAATGAAAACATGACAGTCTAAAACTCTTGGGATGCAACAAAGGCAGTCCTAAGAGGGAAGTATATTGAAATATAGGCCTCCCTCAAGATGCAAGAAAAGCCTCAAACACACAACTTAACCTTACATCAAAAGGAGCTAGAAAAGGAGTACCAAACAAAGCCTATAGCCATCAGAAGGCGAATAATAAAGATTAGAGCAGAAATAAACAATGTAGAAACAAACAAAGCAACAATAGAATGGATTAACGAAACTAAGAGCTGGCTTTTCGAAAGAATTAATAAAATTGATAAATCCCTAGCCAGAATTATCAAAAAGAAAAAAATATATATATATAAATCCAAATATATAAAATCATGAATGAAAGAAGAGAGAACCCAACCAACACCACAGAAATACAAACAATTATAAGAGAATACTATGAAAAATTACATGCCAACAAACTGGGCAATCTGGATGAAATGAACAAATTCCTAGAAACTTAAAAACTACCAAAATCAAAAGAGGAAGAAATCAAAAATTTGAATAGACCCATAACAAGCAAAGAAATTGAATCAGTAATCAAAAATCTTCCAACAAACTAAAGTCCATGGGCCAGACGGCTTCCCAGGGGAATTCTACCAGACATTTAGAGAAGAGTTAATATTTATTCTTCTCAAACTGTCCCAAAAAATAGAAATGGAAGGGAAACTTCCAAACTCATTCTATGAAGCTAACGTTACCGTGATTCTAAAACCGTTCAAAGATCCCACTACAAAAGAGAGTTACAGGCCAATATCCCTGATGAACATGGATGCTAAAATTCTCAATAAAATACTAGCAAATTGAATTCAACAGTACATTAGAAGAATTATCCACCATGATCAAGTGGGATTTATTCTTGGGTTGCAGGGGTGGTTCAGTATTCACAAATCAATCAATGTGATACACCACATTAATAAAAGAAAAGATAAGAACCATATGATCCTGTCAATAGATGCAGAAAAAGCATTTGACAAAATACACTACCCATTCTTGATAAAAACCCTCAACAAAGTAGGGATAGATGGAACATACTTCAACATCATAAAGGTCATATATGAAAGACCCACAGCTAATATCATCCTCAGTGGGGAAAAACTGAGAGCCTTTCTCCTATGGTTAGGAACAACACAATGATGTCCACCCTCACCATTACTATTTAACATAGTACTGGGAGTTTTAGCTTCAGCAATCAGACAACAAAAAGAAATAAAACATATTCAAATCTGCAAGAAAGAAGTCAAATTTTACTATTTGCAAATGACATGATACTTTATGTAGAAAACCCAAAAAAACTCTACCAAAAATTTGCTAGAACTAATAATACATGAACACAGCAAAGTCACAGGATATAAAATCAAGGTGTAGAAATCCATTGCATTTCTATATACCAATAATGAAGCAGCAGAAAAAGAAATCGAGGAATCGATCCCATTTGCAATTGCCCCAAAATGATAAGGTATCTAGGAATAAGCCTAACTAAAGAGATAAAAGATCTGTAAACTATAGAACACTTACGAAAGAAATTGAAGCGGACGCAAAGAAATGGAAAAACATTCTTTCCATGAGTTGGAAGAACAAACATTATTAAAATGTCTATACTACTCAAAGAAATCTACACATTTAATGCAGTCCCTATCACAATACCATCAATATTTTTCACAGAGCTAGAATAAAAAAATCCTAAAATTTGTATGGAACCACAAAAGACCCTGAATAACCAAAGCAATCCTGAAAAAGAAAAGCAAAGATGGAGGCATCACGATTCCAGACTTCAAGCTATATTACAAAGCTGTAGTCATCAAGACAGTATGGTACTGGCACAAAAAACAGACACACAGACCAATGGAACAGAATAGAAAACCCAGAAATGGACCCACAACTATATTGTCAACTAATTTTTGACAAAGCAAGAAAGAATATCCAATGGAAAAAAGACAGTCTCTTCAACAAATGGTGTTGGGAAAATTGGACAGCCACACACAGAAGAATGAAACTGGACCACTTTCTTACACCATACACAAAAATAAATTCAAAATGGATGAAAGACTGAAATGAGACAAAAACCCAACAAAATCCTAGAGGAGAACACAGGCAGCAACCTCTTTGACCTAGGCCACAGTGACTTCTTATTAGACATGTCACCAGAGGCAAGGGAACGAAAATCAAAAATGAACTATTGGGACTTCATCAAGGAAAAAAACAAAACAAAACAACTTCTGCATAGAGAAGGAAACAATCAACAAAACTAAAAGGCAGCCTACGGAATGGGAGAAAATATTTGCAATCAGTATATCTGATAAAAGAATAGTATCCAAAATCTACGAACTTGTCAAACTCCAAGACAAATAACCCAGTTAAGAAATGGGAAGAAGACATAGACACTTTTACAAAGAAGACATCCAGATGGCTAATAGACACATAAAAAGATGTTCAACATCACTCATCATCAGGGAAATACAAATCAAAACCATGATGAGATACCACATTATACCTTTCATAATGGCTAAAATTAACAACACAAGAAACAGTAGGTGTTGTGGAGGATGCAGAGAAGGGGAACCTTCTTGCACTGTTGGTGGGAATGCAAACTGGCACAGCCACTCTTGAGAACAGCATGGAGGTTCTTCAAAAAATTAAAAACAGAACTACCCTATGATCCAGCAATTGCGCTACTAGGTATTTACCCCAAAGATACAAAAATACAGATTCAAAGGGGTACACACACCCCAATGTTTATAGCAGCATTATCAACAATAGTCAAACTATGGAGAGAGCCCAAATGTCCATTGACTGATGAATGGATAAAGAAGATTTTATATATATACATATATATATGTATGTATATATATATACGTATATATGTGTATATATATACACATATATATGTAATATATAAAAATATATAAAATGGAATCTATTTATAATGGAATCTCTATATATGTATATATCTATATATATATATAATCTATATATGATGGAATATTACTCAGCCATCAAAAAGAATGAAATCTTGCCATTTGCAATGACATGAATGGAGCTAGAATGTATTATGCTAAGTGAAATAAGTCAGAGAAAGACAAATACCATATGAGTTCACTCATATGTGGAATTTAAGAAACAAAACAGATGAACATATGGGAAAGGGGAAAAAAAGGAGAGAGGGAAACAAACCACAAGAGACTCTTAATGATAGAGAACAAACTGAGAGTTGAGGAAGGGAGATGGGTGGAGGATAGGCTAGATGGGCGGTGAGTATTAAGGAGGGCACTTGTGATGAGCACTAGGTGTTGTATATAAGTGATGAATCACTGAATTCTATTCCTGAAGCCAATTTTGCACTGTATGTTAACTAACTAAAAATTTTTAAAAAGATAAACAATAAATTGTTAAGACTTAATTTCATATTTCTTACCTTTATGCTTACTTCATTTTTATTTCCTAGGATATGTTGCAAAAGTAGTACAATGAACTCCTATATATCATTCACTTTGTTTTGCTAATTGTTAATACTTTATGCTCGCTCTCTCTTTTTCCTATTGCTACCCACATATCTGGGGTGCCTGGTTTCATAGGAAGACAAACTCTGCAATGCAAACTCTTGTCCTGCACCTTAAAGTCACAACATCAGGTGAGTTGAGCCAGTGGGCCATGGAAGTATGTCTGGAAGCCATTCCTACAGTGGGTCAGCTAGTAATAACTTACCTATACAAGAAAGTGACTGAGGATCACATGAATATATTCCAGTAAATATAAACTTCCTTTAGGTGGATCCAAAAAATATTTAAGGTCATTTTACCACCACTCAACACAAGAGGAACTATGATGGAGGGACATTAAAGCAAAAAAAGAAAACAGTCTAAATTGATTACACTTAAGATATGGTACTTGAAAATTTTATGAAGTCATATATAGCCATGAGGACATATTATCAAGGCCTGTCTCATGACATTTGAAGAGACATATGCAACTAAAGGGCCTTGAAATGTCAGCTTCTTTAGCTTCATGGTAAACTGCCTCTTCTGATTTTCTCCCATTGTGGTTTATTTTATGATATGATTTGTCATTTTTAATTCGGAATTCATCTTCAGTAGGATTTTAATTTTTAAAAAAAATTTTAAAAAATAAAAAATCCATGCACCCAATATTGTTAATATTTTCTTAAACAGCATAACAGAATATTCTTCTGCTGAAAGCCAAAGGGTTTTCCATAGTCCTCTGGATTTTCTGTAGGGAGTATAGTCTTATCCCACATCTCACACAGCCCTCTGATATGTCTCTTATCTCTACATGGGCTTTAGAAATGGTCAATATCTGGTCTGAAAACCTAGTGGATCACTACAGTACAAGTCTTAACCACTCAGTTTTCATTTATCTCTTTATTCCTGCCTTATGTAAATTCTTCTTGTTCAAATAAGTCTGCCCCACCATACTGCTTGAGAAGTTGCCTCTTCCTTTATCATGACATCATTCTCCATCTTCTAACTCACTATGCTATAACCATGTTGACTTTTAATTTCTTTAATTCACCCTACTCACTCCTGATCCTGACCATTACACTTGCAGGGGATACTTCACTAACTTCTAATTGTCCTATTAATCTGAGTTCAAATGTCATTTCCTCAGAGAAGTTGCTGATACACACCATACATTTTTATTTTACCATGTATGTTTCTTGCCACAGCACTTGTTGCCATTTATAATGATATATTTCAGTGATGGATTAATATCTGTCATCCCCACTAAAATATGCATTATGGTATAGGGTGCTGAATAGGATATCTCCTTTGGGGGCAGAGAAATGGCGATTTGGACTCATGACTATGTTAAGCTCTGCCAGAACTGACTCCGTACAGCAAATCAGAGTATACCAGCTACTATATGCATCATATTTTTAGTCTATTATAGTTTTTCTTGTAAGCAGTGTGACTGCTAAGATAACCAACATTCCTCACCACCAAATAATTCTTCAGGGAAGTGATAATACATAACATTTTTTAGCCTTGACTATGTGTTTTACAGCATTATCTTATTTAATTTTCATAAACAATCTTGAAGAGTAGGGAATACTTGTTACTAAGAGCATTAACTAATGTAACCTGTATAATGTGGACTTCAAGATGGTTAAATTACTCTATTTCAAGTGTATAGACCTCTTTATATTAATCATATCACCAGTCAGATGAGTTTTCTAAAAAGAAAAAGAAAAAAAGAACATGCCAAACACCAGGAATGCTAGAGGACTCCTCTTGGTGTTACAAAATAGGCATGGCATATTTTCACTATAAAGAAGTTCTATAATTATTTGTTTGTTAAAAAAATGCAATAACTTTTGATAAAGTTTTGACTGAAATTGTTTGTGTGGTTGTATATTTTGGTCTGAATAGTTTTGGATTTCACAAACTAGCATAATTTTAAGCAACACAATAAAATGAATGTCTATTACCAGCACTATTTCATAAAAGAAAAGTCTTGTCTTTTTAACACCAAAAGTTAAAAAAAAATAAGCTCAGAGTAAAAGAGACATTTAATTTGGACGTAGTAAAATCATTCTAAGTAGGAAGTTCATAACTATACAGGATTAACCTCAAGAAATAAGAGAAATCTCAAATAAGCAATTTAATGTTACACCTAAAGGAACTAGAAAAAGAAAAGCAAAGTAGAAAAAAAAAAGAAATAATAAAGATCAGAGTAAAAATACACAAGATAGAGACAACTAAAAAGACAACAGAACAAAATCAATGAAACTAAGGGCTCATTCTTTGAAAAGATAAACCAAATTGATAAACTTTTAGCTAGATTCACTAAAAAAGAAAAAAAGAGGAAACTCAAGTAAAATCAGAAATGAAAGAGGGGAAGTTACAACTGATGCTAGAGAAATACAAAGGAGCATAAGAGACAACTATGACCAATTATAGAGCAATAAACTAGACAACGTAAAAGAAATGAATAATTTCTGGAAACAAATCATAATCTTCCAAGACTGAACCACAGAGAAACAGAAAATCTGAATAAATCAATTACCAGCAAGGAAACTGAATCGGTAATCAAAAATGTCCAAACAAACAAAAGTCCAGGATCAGACTTCACTGGTGAATTCTACTAATCATTTAAAGAATATTTAATACCGGGGCGCCTGGGTGGCTCAGTTGTTAAGCGTCTGCCTTCGGCTCAGGTCATGATCCCCGGGTCCTGGGATCGAGCCCCGCATCGGGCTCCAGCCCCGCATCGGGCTCCCTGCTCGGCGAGAGGCCTGCTTCTCCCTCTCCCACTCCCCCTGCTTGTGTTCCCTCTCTCGCTATGTCTCTCTCTGTCAAATAAATAAATAAAATCTTTAAAAAAAATAAAAAATAAAAAAAATAAAGAATATTTAATACCAATTTTTCCCAAACTCTTCCAAAAAATTGAAGAGAACACTTCCAAACTTATTTTACGAGACCAGTATTACCCTGATATGGAAAGCAGGCTAAGAAAAAAGAACATTACAGACCAGTATCTCTGATTAACATAGATGTAAACATCCTCAACAAAATATTAGCAAACAAAATTCAACAATACATTAAAAAAATCACACACCATGATCAAGTGGGATTTATTCTAGGGATGCAGGGATGGTTTAACATCCACAAATTAATCAACATGATACACCACACTAATAAAATGAAGGATAAAAGTCATATGATCTCAACAGATGCAGGAAAAGCATTTGAAAAAAATCAACAACCACTTATAATAAAAACTCTCGAAAAAGTGGGTAAATAAGAAATATACCCCAACAAAATAAAGGTCATATATGACAAGCCTACAGCTAGCATCATACTCAACAGTGAAAAGCTGAAAGCTTTTCCTCTAATATCAGGAATAAGACAAAGATGCCTATGCTTGCCACTTTTATTCAAAATAGTATTGAAAATCATAGTCAGAGCAATTAGGCAAGAAAAAGAAATAAAAAGCACCCAAATTAGAAAGGAAGAAGTTAAACTGACACAATTTGTGGATGACTTGATTTTATATAGAGAAAACCACGAAGACCCTATCAAAAAACTGTCAGAGACAAAAAACAAAATAGTGAAGTTTCAGGATATAAAATCAATACTCAAAAATCTGTTGCATTTTTTACACTAATACACTATCAGAAAGAGAAATTAAGAAAACAATTCTATTTATAATTGCATCAAAAATAATAAAATACTTAGGAATAAACTTAACCAAAGAGTTGCATGACCTGTCCACTGAAAACTACAAGGCACTGATGAAAGAAATTGAGGAAGATACAAAGAAATGGAAGGCTATTCCGTGCTCATGGATTGGAAGAATTAATACTGTTAAAATGCCCATATTACCCAAAGCATCCATCCTATAGATTCAGTGCAATTCCCATCAAAATTGCAATGGTATTTTTTCACAGAAATAGAACAAACAATCCTAAAATCTGTATGGAGTCACAAAAGACTAAATAGCTGAAGCAATCTTGAGAAAGAACAAAGTTAGAGGTATCACACTCCCTTGTTTCAAACTATATTACAAAGCTATAATCAAAATACAATATTGTATTGGCATAAAAACAGACACACAGATCAGTAGAAGAGAATAGAGAGCCCAGAAATAAACCCACAGATATACGGCCAATTAACTTACAACAAAGGAGCCAAGAATATATAATGGGGAAAGGACAGTCTCTTCAATGAATGGTCCTGAGAAACTGGACAGCAACATGCAAAAGAATGAAATTGGACCACTATCTTACTCTGTACACAAAAATAATTCAAAATGGATTATAGACTTGAACATAAGCCCAGAAACCATAAAACTGATAGAAGAAAACATAGGTGGTAAGCTCCTTGACATTGCTCTTGGAGATACTATTTTTTAAGATTTTATTTGTTTGAGAGAGAGAGAGAGTATGAGAGAGAGAGAGAGGGAGAGAGGGAGAGAGAGAGATCATGAGTCGGGGGAGGGGTAGAGGGAGAAGCAGACTCCTTCCTGAGCTGGAGCCTGATGTGGGACTAGATCCCAGGACCCTGGGATCATGATCTGAGCCAAAGGCAGACACTTAATGGACTGAGACACCCAGGTGCCTCAGGAGATACTTTTTTGGATCCTAAGACTCCCTGACTCCCAAGGCAATGACAACAAAAGCAAAAATAAACAAATGGGACTGCAACAAACTAAAAATCTTCTGCACCATCAACAAAATGAAAAAGCAACTTATTGAATAGAAGAGACTATGGACTCTGAGAAAAAAACTGAGGGTTCTAGAGGTGAGGGGGTGGGGGGATGGGTTAGCCTGGTGATGGGTATTAAAGAGGGCACATACTGAATGGAGCACTGGGTGTTATACGCAAACAATGAATCATGGAACACTACATCAAAAACGAATGATGTAATGTATGGTGATTAACATAACATAATAAAAAAAAGAAGATATTTGCAAATCACATATCTGATAAGGGGTTAATACCCAAAATATAAAAAGAATTCTTATAAACTCAATAACAACAGCAACAACAAAATCCCAAGGAATCTAATTTAAAAATGGGCAGACAATGTGAATAGATGATTTTTCAAAGAAGACATACAGATGGTCAACAGGCACACAAAAAGATGCTCAGCATCACTCATCACCAGCGAACTGCAAAACAAAACCACAATGAGATATCACCACATACCTGTCAGAATGACTATTATCAAAAGACAGGAAATTACAAGTATTCATAAGGATGTGAAGAAAAGGGAACCATCATGCACTGTTGGTGGGAATGTGAATTGCGGCAGCCACTATGGAAAATAATATAGACATTTCTCAAAAAATTAAAAATAGAACTACCATATTACCCAGTCATTCTATTTCTGGGTATTTATCCAAAGAAAACAATAACACTATTTTGAAAAGATATATGCACCCTATGTTCACTGCAGCATTATTCACAGCAGCCAAGATATGAAAACGACCAAAGTATCCATTGATCATTGATGGATGAATGGATGAAGAAGATGTTATATGTATGTGTGTGTGTGTGTATATCTACCAGGAATACTACTCAGCCATATAAAAGAATGATATCCTGCCATTTGCAACAACATGGGTGGACCTTGAGGGCATTACATTAAGTGAAATAAGTCAGAGAGAGAAAGACAAATATCATAGGATTTAACTTATATGTGGAATCCAAAAAACAAACAAGAAAACAAAACTCATAGGTGCAGAGAACAGATTGGTTGCCAGAGGGGAGGGGCGTTAGGGGTGGGTAAAATGGAAAAAGGAGGTCAACAGGTACAAACTTCATAAAATAAGTAACTCACCAGGATGTAATGTACAGCATGGTGACTATCCTCAGTAATATTGTATTGCATATTATGTGGCTTTATATGGTGCCTGGGGAAACTGGATTTATTGAGCTGATTATTCCACAATATACACAAATATTGAATCATTAGATTCTATGCCTGAAACTAATACAATGTTTTATGTCAATTAGGTCTCGATAAAAAAAAAAGAACTAATATTTAGGAACTGCTAGCACAGGAAGGGGAGTTGAACCTCATGTGGCTTAGACAAAGAATCTTAAAGGTTAAATATTAAGAGCCATTTCTATTGAATATTAATCAGAAAAGAATAACCATTTCTGGTTTTATAATAGAATCTGATTTGCACAGAGCCTTCAGGAATGCACTATGCCAGGCGAGATGCACTGCATCTTTTTCATGTGTTTCCCTATTGGCAATGGAGGAGCATAGAGATGTAGACACCAATTACCTTAGTCTATAATAGCAAATGATGTGCCCTTCTTAATTCCTTCACAGAAAAGCATGCTACGAATGCCATGTTAACGCCTTCTCCTAACACATCTCTGAATTCTAGATGTACAATGCTGAGTGCCACCCAGTGCTTTTTAATGCTTTCTTCACAGCCTGCTATTTTCAGCTTCATTCTTCACGTTTGTTTTAGCTCTCAGACATGTCAACATGTTCCCTTCCACACTACATATCATAATAGATCTCTCTGAAAGTGACAAAAAATGCTCATAAAAAAATTCCCATGCAAAATTATAATGCCACACTTTAGAATAAATGCTGTCTTGACTGGTTAACATATTTCCAGAAATATTCTAAAATAATTATCTTTGTGCCCCAATTTCCTCATTTGGCTTCACAGTGCTTTGTTCTCTGACCTTGTTGTGAGTAAAATGACTGTTTCACATATGTTCCATTCTTCTTTGGAAAGAGAGAATGTTGTTACTTTCTGAGCATCACAGTGATGCATGCATTGCTGTTAAGGAGGGCAGCACATTCTCCCGGGGCACAACCCTTCCCCACTATCTCAGAAAGTGACATTTATTTTTACAGGTCATGAGTGTAGCTTTTACCTCATAACACTGTATGGGTTCAGTGCATCTAAATAACACAAGTCTAAGAGGAAGAAAATGGAATGCACAATGTTATCAGTGCCATTCATTCTCAACACAGTGAATACTGATCCAGGAACGGGAGTTGGCAGGGATCACAAAGAGGGCAGTCCACAGGGTCAAGAAAAACCTTTGCAAACTGTCTTCTTAGCCTCTCAATTGTCTAAGATGTAGAGAGGCCTAGAGTGGAAAACTATTAGTTGGGTGGGACAAAACACAACTAAGTGGTGCCGCATTTGGCGAGAAAGACTAATTTGAGCAGTATTTTTCATCCTGAGATTTTATTATGATTTCGTGTGTGTGTGTCTGTGTGTGTCTTATTCTCTCTTGGTTTTCTAAGAATACCTTTTGATTAGGCCTTTGAAAATAATCTAATCTAAGCTGGGAAAGAAGGTAATTTCACTGAAAAAAAGCACCTCTGTTCCAAATGACTACCTTTATATGCCACACTCCTATTACTAGGGAAAACAGTCGTGTCATGAATGGAATAGTCCCATAATTATCTCCTTTGATGAGGACTACATGGTCATTACCCCACCATATGTGTATATTTTTGTGTGTATGCATATACACATTATATCTATATACATAAATATAGGTTAATATTAAAATGTATATATGTCTATATATCATACATATGGTATGCATATATTATAATATAATAATACTATAATATATGCATACCATACCACATATATGCATATATATGCACACACATATATAATATTTTAAATGTTTTTATAAGCTTGACATTTTTCCATAAAATATGCAAAGACCTTTGCCTTCAGGCCCAAGTAAAATTTTGCTGACAGCCATCTGGTCACTTGTTTATTCCCTGTCTAAAAGTATATAGTTCTATTTTGATTGTTTTCCTACATTTTGTGTTTATAGAACTAGTTTTCTAGAGTCCTTTGGAGAAAAATTTTTAAATGAATATTTGTCTTTTTCTAATCTCAATACATAGCACTTGGATTTATATTTACACATAAAGACATACTATTATTTATATATATACAAATGAGACAATTCTGGAAAAAAGTGATTATTCATGAAAATGTTGAAACTTCCCAGTTTCAGATTCTGATCTTATTTCTATATTCAAAATAAATATGAAAACTTATTTCATATTATCCCCATCTCTCTGAGGGTGAATTAAGCTTAGGTCCGCGAAAGTTATATCAGTAACTGATTTTCCCTGATGGCTCAGTGGAGAAATGATTTAGAAGATACCATTTCAGGTTACCACTTTTAACACTGAATGTCACGGAGTTGATACTGTTTGATAGGAAGCAGGCGGAGCCAAACTTTTGATTGTTTAATTCAGGTGTTCATGCACTCATTTATGTTTATAGAAAATAGGTATTGGGTCCTTCTCTCAAAAAAATTCCGTTTAGTTGGAGGAGACAGCAAAATCAACAGGCATTTATAATTCAGAGTAGCTGAGGTAAACTTCTCAAAACAAGGGCCACTTGATTCTCCGCTGGGCATAGGGATGGATGTCCAGGACCCTATCTCAGTTTATAGGGAGTAGGAGTTAACAAGGAGTAAACAAGGCAGCCAGTGTTCATTAGAGTTCTTTAAGGGCAACTCTCTTGCATGACAAGTGTTAATACTCTCATTTTCCAATTGAAAAAAAAAAGAAACTTGGAAAAGACATACAGTTACTGTGAGGTAGAGGCAGGATTTGAGCCCAGGTCTGAGTCACTCTAAAACTCATACTGTTGCTTCTTTTTTTTTTTTTTTTTAATTGACTCTTACTATGCCAATTCTTGAAAGAGGCAATACTTAATGCCATAATTAGTGCACTGAACTATATATCTATGTGCAGTTCTGGAATATTCTGTGTTGCAGTTACTACATTCAACAGCTATTATAGATACATATGTGTGCTATGCAAGTTGTAAAAGAAATAATAAAGAAATAAATTTACAAGGTGCATGCTGTACTTTGATGATGCCAATTTGTTTTCGTTCCCAAATGCTGCTAATGTCACTGTCATCTCCACAGCCAGAGGCATTTCGGTATAACCTGTCTGCTGCCACGCTCATTTAGAAAAGGAAACCTACCAGTACAACAGGATAGGAATTTCTCCCCCTCCCTTCCCACTATGAGCTTCATTTCAAAAAGCTGTTTGTTTTGTCCTAATTGTAATTGAATGAGTCTTTGTCATCCATCAATGTCTGCACTCCACAATCTTCACAGTCTTGAGGTTGATACCTTATATTCATCTTGGGTATAGCAACGGCACGAAATGACACACATAATAACTCTGCTTAAAGCTAAGTTCATTCACTCCAGGAGGGGCCGGCACCTGCAGAAATCACGTGTTTGGTCTTAGTCTCGCAAGCGCTTCCACAAATTCAGGGCTCTTATCTTCTTGCTCTCATGCAACGAGTGGAGGAAATAAACAACCTACGTTGGAAACACAGGGCACAGCCTGCCTGAAAGGATCGAGCCTGGCAGTGCAAATGGTGGCAAGGGAAGGGTGCTAGCTCCCTGGATTCCTTGGTCCCTGACTTAGCAGCTCTGGGAACTCAAACCAAACTCACAAATATCTTCAAGATTAATTCTGCATAGCCTAATAAAAATGAAGGGACATGAAGAAAAGGAAGGAAATGGCACGTACAGATGGCCACCTATATATCAGGCTCTGTACCAGACACTTTGCATACCACTGTCTCATTGAGTCCTCACAATTCTGATACGAAAGCACCATTTGGCCAATTTTAATCATTCAGAAGTTCAAAAATTGGCCAAGGTCCCATGGCAGACCTACTATTCCCATTTGAAGTGTCTCATTCAAACTACTTCTTGCTGTATACGATCGGCAGGCAACATGCAGTGGATGGACGTGCGCTCAAGAAATCCCTCCATCACCTCCATCTTATGTTCCTGTTTATTCCCCTAAGGTAAACTGCTCTTGCCACTTGACCTTTTTGATCTTCAATGAATCTGACCTAGCCTGTGGCTCCTTTTCTAGGCCTATTTAATCCTGCAAGTTCACACACTAACAACTGAATTTGGGAATTATGTTAGGGTCATGTGTCTCCCAGGTGCTCAGTAGAGAAAACAATTTCTAACTGCTGTTCTTAGGTTGTTAAGAAGTACAATAGACAGAACACTCAAACCAAATTCCCAGTGCTTTTCTTGATGGGATGTCTGTCCCAAGCCTGCTGTCCTACCTCAGTGATTGGCTAGATGATGGGGAGGCTGTCAAGGGTCTTCTCCTGTCCTTTTGAGGCTGAGCTCAAAGCCAACCTTTGCTAAATCTTCCCACAACCTTGTGCTTCTTTTAATTGTTTAAGACTACAGTTACCAGCCAAGCAGTTTACAGCCCATACCCTCAGGTCTAACCACTCTAACAGAAAAATCAGCAAAAATGAGTAGAAGTAATTTGCATTCCAGGATCTGTAAAAATGGAAAAACTGTCTTTGTTTCTGAAAAGGATATATGGGAAAAGTCACAAGCAAAAATGGGATGTGGTGGTTTTACCATAGTTACTATTAGCATTGGAGGAAGTCCTAGTGTCAGTAGATCCCAATCTATCTTTTTGTTTTGCTTTGTTTTTACCCTGTCTTAGGGCTTCCAAGAGAAGGAATGCAATTACAAAATACACTTCTTAAAATGCTAGCTTCAGGGCAGGTGATCTGGGCTGTCCCTTCCAGCCCACAGGCCTGCCAAGATGATACACATTTATTTTCACTGCTATGGTCTTAGCTCTGTTCTCTTGTCTGTACGAAATTTACTGATCTCTTTTTCACTATTTTTTTAAAAAATGGCTGTTTCTCTTCTGAATTTTAACAAGTTATCTCTTCATTTTGAATCCTGCCTTACTACTACTCCAGCCTCAGAGCAAACACAGACTACATGCTACTCTATGAGTTTTACCCTACAGAGTTGAGTAGGTCTGAGTAGAAAAGGCCCTAAATGCTGAAAACACTAGGGCCTTAATAATCATGAAAGCTGCTGGGATAAATGTAGTCACTGTCCCTGTTCTGTTGTGGCTCAGTACATAATTAGTCCTCATGTGTGATTTTATTCTTATTAGAGTGTTATGGGGAATCTATCACTGATTGCTACAGTAATGGAGATCATTGATGGGTAGGTCAAATATGAGTGCTCAGCTCCATAAGGTAAGCATTCTCAACAACAAATTATATTAGTTTAGTCCAGAAGATTGTTGTGTGTGTGTGTGTGTGTGTGTGTGTGTGCACGCGCACGCGCACGCGCCATATTTCTTTTCTCTAAGTTATGTGGTAAAAAACAAGAACAATGATGAGCAAGAAGTCTGTTTGGTTATAGCTCCCTTCTTTAAAATGCCCAGAGAGCTTGAGAAAAGTATCTTGTGAAAATGACTAGCTGTCTGGAAATTTGCCAGGTGATAAGGATGCCAAAATGAAAAGACATAGCCCGGAGTTATGTGAGAAAGAGACTTGAAAAGATATCATCATAATATTCTGTATTGACACCATATTAGCACATTTCAAGATATAATGGTTACACAAAAGATTGAGAGGTTATGGGAAGCTTCACAGAATATACCTTGTATGCTAAAATACAACATACATGAATTGGGACTAAAGTTCAGGAATATAATACATTGGAGAATCATCAGGGAATATTCTGTAGTGGATTCTCTGGAGAGGAAAGGGAAATAAGGAGGGTATTGGAAGCAATCAAAGTACAAGGCAACTGCTTTCTACCCTAAGGAATAGACACGTGTTTAGAAACATGTAGTGACAGGGACAGATAGCAGTTTAAGTAGACAGATACCACTGCTCGCATAAATTGTAGCTTCCTAGGAGTCAGAAGAGAGAGAAAGTATCCGCCTAAGTAGAGTGGTGAGGTGTTCTGCTTGGCTCTATATGTGTACTGGCTTGAGGAACAGGCTTTGAGAAAAATGTTGAATACCAAGGATTTAGAACATAAGGTGTTAGAGGAATGTTTAAGTAGTTGATTACAGTATCTGGGTTGAGTACAGAAATAAGAGTGGTCAGTTGGGGATTACTGATGTGGACAAAGTAGCAACTTGGGTTCTGCTTATGTTTATAGCAGAGTGTGAGTGAACAGGAAAGTAAAAAGGAAGAAAAAATAAAAAAGGCAAGAAAGAGAACAGTCTACTATGTGCAATGCACAGTGAAGTGTTTTCTGTGCTATGATTCTAGGAGTCGTTAGATAATAGGCATGTCAATTCAGAGATCTTGAAATTAAAGAAGTCCAAGAAAGGACAACACTCAGTATTTCACCTGTGGCTTCCACCTGCAATCCCCATGCCAGGAGTTACTCACCCTTAATATTACACCTTCCCATGAGTCTCAATTTGGCCTTAAGATCCTTCTCAGCCCAACAGTGCAGTCAGCTATTAGCAGGTCATTGATACTGATATGAGAGATACAATCTCATTGCTGTCTCTGACTTAGGTAACACTTCATTGAAATTGGAATGTGAGATGATCCCCCTTTGCTCTCTGATTTAAGGTGCTGGCTCTGCAGGAAGGAACTATTTATTTCCATTGCCTATCCCGTTTCCTTTTACAGTCATTTTCGCGACAAAAGATTATTCTCCAAACTATTTTCTACTGGTGCCAAAGTTTTCACCTCTGAAACTAACCAATAGTATTATATGGCAGTTTGTGACTACCCATTCATTTTAAGAAAGATTGTTCAAGGAGTTTATGCAACTTGTTTCCCGAAATGGATAGTGAGCTTCAAAAAGAAATTCCTATTTATTTTACATTCTCCTCAGTGCCTGACCCCTGTTGGAGTACACAGCAGGTACATAATAAATAAATAGTTGTTGACTTAGTCGAATTTCAAACCTTTCATGTAAGCTGTTATGATTTAGCTAAAGAATGTTACAGCCTTTAGAAGGGCTAATTACAGCCTATAATTCGACTGACCTGTGCTGGTTCTGAAGTACTTAGTGGTAATAATACTGTTTTTTGCAAGATGGATATTTTACTGTTGAGCCTGTCTGGTTTGAGAGGCTTGCTGTTTTATGGTCTGCGTGTGGTGATCATTTGGATGTAATGATCAAGTGGGGGTTGCCCAAATTGATCGTTATAACAGGATTCCACTGTAATTACATTTCCATAAATGATACTCAAATTCACTAGGGAAATCAACAACCCCTTGGTGCGCCTACTTCCAGCACTGATTACAAGTTCAGGTTCTATAGCACTTTCTAAACAAAAGGTAATTAAAATTTTACAGCCCATAGTTAAGCCAAAATGAAAAGGCAGCTTTTTGTTCTAGATTCAAAAGTGCTGCCCTTTGTAGGCATCCGAAGACAATTCAATTTAGAAGAACAGGCAGATGTTTGGATCTTATACAGATTAATAAATGCATGTTACTGAGACGGTAGAGAATAAGCATGTTGGAGTCAGAGACTCATGGGTTAAAATTTCAGCTACATTATGTAGATACCTTTGTCATCTTGAGTAAGTCATTAAATCTCTCTGAACTTCAGTTTTCTCATCTTTAAAATAGGGATAATATAGTTTCTGCCTCATTAGGTTTCTGAGACCATTAAATGACCTATTGCTTGTAGAGTACTGACCACACAGTGCTGGCTGGGCGTGTTAATAAGTACTCAACATACCTTGGTTATTATTATTGTCATTTAGATTTCTTTTTAAATCCAGCCATCTTTTCCCTAGTAACACCATAAGAAACAATATATTTGTTCCTTTTGCCCTAGCAAAAGTTGAATGTTTCCAACCCCATATATGCCAACACCTGGCATACTTAGTTTGTTAATTCTTCTGTTCTGGAATTCTCTAGCTTAGCCTCCATGTCTCAGACATAGTTGATCATGTTCATTTCTAGGCAGTGGGTTTTATATCTTATTGGATTAATTACAATAGTCCATAAACTTCAGATTCTTATTGTCCTAAAGCAGCTATAAACATGCGAAAGGTCATGGGATGATTCCAAAGGTACATTCCCACAGCGCCTTCCCACAAAGGATGCAGGGGGAGGCATTTTCACATCAATCTAAATACCATTATGCCATCGAAATAACATTTAAGATAATGTACCAGCTCTGAGCCCTTTCCAAATGCTAGGAATACTTCTAAAGCTTTGCATTTTAGTCCAGAAATTACTCTACTCAGCAGAAATTCAGCCAACAAAAATCATCCTCTCTAGAAACAAACTAAGGGTAAATGTGTCGTCCTTTGCCACCCATGTAGTCTATACCCCTTCATCAAGATTTATTGGTGGGCTGTGTTACAAAATTCAAGTGTTAATAAAGCCAGTTATCAGGGCACTAAAAGGATAAACTTACCAATACTCCCATAGACTGCCTTTTTTTAATTTTTAAGAAGTGTATTTAAAAAAGAAACTTGTTGGGGTGCCTGGGTGGCTCAGTTGTTAAGCGTCTGCCTTCGGCTTGGGTCATGATCCCAGGGTCCTGGGATCGAGCCCCACATTGGGCTCCCTGTTGGGCAGGAAGCCTGCTTCTCCCTCTCCCACCGTCCCTGCTTGTTTTCCTGCTCTCACTATCTCTCTCTGTCAAATAAATAAATAAAATAAAAAAAGAGGAAAGAAACTTGTCCCAGTAGTAATCAAGACTCAGAAAAAGTAAAAGCTTCTGTCCAGACAGACCTCCTAGTTTATTATTCTCTTAAATTATTATTTCTGGGTTAGTTTAACAATAAGAGAAAAATGAGAGACCAATTGCCTTAAAACAATGACCTCTCAAACTGTGGGAACTCATATCAAGTTATACTACCTGAACATATTCCTTTGATTAGTTTTATTAAATAAGAATAACTGCACAGGTAGACATTTTATACAGAAGCGGGAACACTACTAATATTTCTATTGCTTATAATTTATTTTCTATAACATACCTTTTTCTTCAAAGTTTTATTGTTTTTGGTTCTTTCTTACCCTTGGATTTTCTAGTTTGATTTTTGACTTTCTGAAAATCCATATTTTTGTTGCTCCTCCCAGTAATTATTTTATTATATATTTTATTTACTTTATAAAATCAATACTATTTTTGAACATTAGTTTAATTTTGTTTCTGACTGCTACATTTTATAATGAAGAATAGAATCCATAATGATTAACTCATAGACTAAGTTCTCTATAACTTCTCCAACATATTTTTACTGATACTATCTGCTTAAGGTGAATATCTAAGGCAATCCACCAGCCACTAGAATTTAGTTAATACCAAAGTGTTTGATCTTGACATATTTATATCATATATATATTATATACATTATACATTATAATACATTATAAGGTATATTGCAACAGATTTAAAAATTTTAAATGTTGGATATCAATTAATTAACAGAAATTGAAGTATTTTTTTCACTATCAAAAACACCTGGAAAGTCATTAAATTTTCTAGCTAATTCTTCATGCTACCCCTTCTCAACTACGCTTGCCCTCATCCCAAACCTAGATTTCATTTCATACCTGAGTCAAGTTTTATGTTTAGGGACATATAGGGCCATTTTCTCTTTTTGATTCAATCCAGGTTTTCAAAATAAAACATAGATGGGATATAGGGGCTTGAAAACCTGTTCTTGACCCTTTGTCTCTCTAATTTCCCATTGAGATTATCATAGCTGATCATGGAGGAAGTCCTGATACATCTGCATATCCAGACTTAATTTAGTAGGTACCTGAATGGTGTGTAACTGTTTAAACAGAAGGTGGTAGAAAATATTAAGAACGAGGAAACTTGGAAATATGCTGTACTTTTCAAGTCTAGAAGGAGGCCAGTGAGGGTGACAAAAAATGCAAACCTAGGAGTATCCTCTCAGCACAGGGAGGGGACTATTCTGGCCAATGTATGATGCTGAATTTCAGGAAACGTTAATATTATTGTTTCTTTTAGTAGAGGCAGCACTAGCACCTTATGCGGTGCTGGGATAAGAACAGCCTGTCTGCACTTGCACCTGAAAAACACAGAGGTTTCGCCACACATGACTTAAAATAGAGTTCCCTGATTTACAATTCATTTGACTGACAGCTCATTTGATTAACTGAAAAGCAATTTACTTCTTTATCTTCACTGACTTCCAGTCCACCATTGCTTGAGAGACATCGAACATTGGCCAATTCAAACATGACCAAACAAGGAACCATCACAATCAATTTAAGTTGATACAATAAATTATAAGAGGGAAACCAAGCCAAAGAACCAGCTTCTGTGCAAGTAGATCTATTGGAATAAAACAAAAACAAAAACAAAATAAAAGAAAAAGGGAAAGAACAAAAGAAGGAAGGAAGGGAGGAAGGAAGGAGAGAAAGAGAGAGAGAATGAGAAAAATTGAATATAACCGTAATAAAGTCTTTTGATGAGAGATAATTAAACACAAAAATGTATTTCTGGAATGAAATAAGACATATTTTTTACTTTAAAATTTGAAAGATGAATTACCAAAATAATATAGTTTAGAAACAACTTAGTCTTCATTTATTTTCATTTGTTTAACAAATAAATCACTTAGAATTTATTGTGTACTAGGCACAGTGTATTTAACAGGGTATAAGACAGATGGCCCTACCCTTAAGGAACTTACATTCAAGTGGGGAGACAGGAAGAAAACAAGAGACCACAATGTAAGAAAATGAGAGGTTGTATGAAATACTGTGAAGACAATAAGGGTGTTAAGATAGGGAATAAAGGAGGAGGTCTCATTTAGTTCATGTAGGTTTGTAGGAAAATCCTTTCCATGTGGTGCTAGTACAGTCCCAAAGAATTGGAGGGATTTGGCAAATGGATATTATTCCAGTCATAGGAAGCTATGCCTAAGATCCCTGAGACAGGAAGGAGCTCAAGTGTCCTATGAACTATCAATAAGCTCGGGTGGTTAGAAGATGGTGAATGTAAGAATGATCAAGATAAAGTAGGAGAGGTAGGCAGTAGGAGAGGATCAAGCAGGGATCTGTAAGTTTTATATGAGTTCAACTTTTAGGCTACAAAAAAATTAGGACTCTTAGGTTGGATCATAAAATGATAATACTTTATTAAAAGGTGATTCTGGCAGTTATCTGGTGAATAGACAGAGGGGCTATCAGGGCAAGAACTGAAATGGACAGGGTAATTAGGAAGCTATTGCAAAATGCAGTGTGTGCACAATGATCTTGGATTAAAGAAGGTTGTTGCTGTGGAGACAGTAGTAGAAGGTTAGATTCAAGATACATTTAGGAGATAAAACCAACTATACCTGCTGATGTGGTTGGTAAGGGAAATACAAAGATGAAGATAATTTTTAAGAGTCTGGTTTAAGAAATTGGGTGTATGGTGGTGATATTTAAGGAGATCAAAAAGACTGGAAAAATAAAACATTTAATGGGGAGGGGGCAATGTCAAAAATTGAGTTCTGACTGTGGTAAGAGTGAGCTGCAAAAGAGTCATACAATTAGAGATATTGAATAAGCAGACATGAGTCTAGGATGCAACAACCTTCTTTAATCCAACATTATCTATGTGAAAGGGAACAGACAACTGGGTAGAAATCAGGGCTTTCTGTAGGTCATGTGATACTTTTTAAGATGAAAAATATTAATTTCTATTTATTTAGTGCTATGCATCAGGCACTGTGCCAATCGCTTCGAATTAATAAATTATATCATCTTAACAATACCAAGAAGCAAGTACTAGTGTTTCCTCCCTTATTAGAAGAGAAAAGAAATTTATAGCAAGCATGATTAAATTATCCAGGGTTCCAGGGTTAGAAATTGGGCAGAGTGAAACTTTAAATCTCTATGGTCTGATTCCAGAAGCACCATGTTTTATTCCCTGCTACCATAGCATGGTTGTATGCTGACATAAGCAAGTATCAGCGAGAAATGAATGATGATACAAAAAGAATAACAATATGGGAAGTATTAGGATTTATAGCACAGATGGAATAATTGACCATTCCAATAGAGGCAAAAGCAAAGAAAACAGATGCATCAGAGTTACTTGCAGATTTTGTAGTGAGAAGATGAAGAAGATCTCTTCAATAGCTTCAGTACTCAGAGAAGTATGGTGAAAAGAAAAAGGTAAAACAGTTCTTTTTTTTTTTTTTAGAGAGAGAGTGTGCAGGAGCACACAAATGGGGTGGGGGGGCAGGGGAGAGAGAAAGAGAGAGAGAGACAGAAAGAGAGAATCTTCAGCAGGCTCCATGCTGAGATCATGACCTGAGCCAAAATCAAGAGTTGGAGGCTTAACCAACTGAGCCACCCAGGTGCCCCAGGGATACAATAGTTCTAAAGAAAGCAACATAGTATGAAATAGTTATTTTGGATAATAGTTACCTTGGAATATCAAATTGAAGAAATAACCATCAATGCAGAACAAATTTACAAAGAAACAGAAAATATGATCAAAATAATATAAGATGTGGAAGAGAGATCTGGGATATCTAATGTATGAATAATATAATTACTAGGGGACAAAAGGGAACAGATGAGAAATAATGAACAAAGGAATAACAGAATACCAGTTCACTGAACTGAAGAAAAAAGCTTGAAATTCCAGAAAGTACCACTGAGTTCCAGTCATCATTAACAAGGCACACATAGATATTGTGCTAAAAATTTATAAACTTTAAAATTACAGAAAAAAAGAGTAAAATGTTTTCTAATTTCTAGAAGTCCAGTGAAGGCCAGATGATAATGGAATAATACTTTCAAAATGTTAAGAGAAAGTTATAATTAACCTACAATTGTGATTCCAACAAAACTATCTATATTTAAATAATGGAGATAAATAAAAACATATTCAGAGAAACAAAAAAATAGGAGTGCTTGGAACCAACAGAAGTTCATAGGAGGAAATTTCTTTTTTTTTTTTAAGATTTTATTTATTTATTTTAGAGAGAGAGAGAGCATGCACTCATGAGCATGAATGGAGGGAGGGGCAGAGGGAGAGGGAGAGAATCTCAAGTAGACTCCACACTGAGTGCAGAGCCCGACGAAGGGCTTGATCTCAAAACCCTGACATAATGACCTGAGCTGAAATCAGGAGTCAGCTGCTTAACCGACTAAGTCACCCATGCACCCCATAGGGGGAAATTTCTAAAGGAAAGAAGAAAATGAAACCAGAGGGAAGTGTGACAGAGACAGTGCTGTGTGTTCACCACCCTATTTCTGCTATGAGGTGATGGCAGTGACCTGGAGGCTGTACCACAGGTTCTGACTAATGAGCCATGGGTTGGGGGGGACACGCAGGACTGGTCGTGCATGCAATCTCAGAGTAGTAGCACAATATGATGAGGTCCTCATCAGCTTGGGTCCCTGACTGATTTTAAGGAGACACAGTTCCTGTTACCTTCATTTGACATTTAGTGTGAATAAATTTTTGATGGTTAACCCACGGGAGATTTCAGGGTTAGTTGGTCCTTTCCTTATCACCTGCCTATTCTTTTATAAAAAAGCCCAAACGAAGAAAATGATGAACAAAGATGTTAGCAGACATGTAGGAAAATCTAAACAAATATTTGTAGTTTTGTATTTAAAAAAATAATAAAAGTCTAATTTGTAGAGTTAAAAAATACTAGAACTGAGGTAGTGTTGTAGTTAATCAACAAAATCTATTGTCTCTTCTTCCTGGCTCTGAGCTAGACTATACTTTTCAGCTCCTTTTGTAGTCGTTTGTGGCCATGTGACCAAGTTGTTCTCCATGATTATTTTTTCTGGTGGCTACTCAGAATGGAGATAATCTACAAGGTCATTTTAAGAATCACATTTCAAATATGGTGAAACTAAAGCCAGAAGCAGCGTAAACCCTGTATCACAGCCTGAAGTGACTACCAATATCTTTTCTGGTCTTTAACCTGAGTGAGAAATAAACTTTTAATTATGTTAATTTCTTAAGATTTCCATGGGTTACCAAATAAAAACAATTAAAGGATGTCTAATCTTCTTGAAATGTTCAAAAACTTGCAAAATTGACCATATTCCAGTCCATTAAGGAAGTCTCAATGAATTTCAGAAAAAGAAAAAGATCACTTTCTCTCACCAAAGTGCAATTAAATTGGAAAGCAATAAAAAGGTCAGTTAAAACAAGGCATCTGATAAATAGGAGCTCAGACTTATAAATAACTCTTAGGTCAGAGAATAAATATTACTAAAAATTTTAAACACTTAGGTCTGAAAGATAATGAGAGGTAGCTAGAGGAAAATACAGTTTCAAATACTCATATTCAAAAAGAAGAAAGATTGGAAATTAAAAAATAAAGGATCAAACTTAAGGAAGAGCAGGATAAACCCAAATATTGTAGAAAAAAATAATTAGAATAACAATTAATTGAAATAGAAAACAAATTTAAGGAGAACTATTATCATCTCCAGTTTATATGAAAAGAATCTGAGGCATAGAAAAATTTAAAAAAATACCAAAGGGAATTCTTTAACAAAACCAATGGGCAAAACTTGGCTGAAATTAATCAAGAGAAAATAATAGAATGCATAAGTAAATGAAAATAAGAATGAAAAATGGGTCAGAACTACAGCTACAATAGCAATTATAAAGCCACCATGAGTGAAAATCAACAGAAACAACACTGATGGCTTTTGCTTTGGTATTGGGTCCAATTTGAAACTCAGCATTTTGGAAGCTGAATAGCCTAATGCCTACTTCAACATTATATCTGACATGCCAGGAATTCTGCATTATCTATGCTTATGTGATTCCATAGCTTCCTATCATAAGTAATAGCTTCCTATTGTAAGTAATCACTGTAACTATGTTAATAGTGACAAGGTATACCATTTAAGTTTATTGTTAATATCCAAATATTCACTTTCAAATATAAGCAAACATTTCAGATATAACTTGAAAGAAAATCTCCTTTTGAATTTTATACGGTAAATTATATCAGTCAACTGAAGTGTAAATGCTGAAAGAATCACTGAAAGAATAAAATACTGCTTGTGATGCTTGTGGGCACTTACTTTTATGTACAAAATGGTTATCAAGAACTAGATATGTGGGAAAGTAGTGATAACAAAAACAATATAATGTTGACTACACAATTTTATAAAGAGAAATGTGACCTTTTTTTTGATCCCTCAACTATTTGTAAATTTAATGATACAAAACAGAATAATAGGGTTTGGGTTATATGACATTTCTAACCTAAGTAAAATTATTTGGCGTACCGGCTGTGGTAGGCATACTCTTGAGTGACCAGTGATGAGATGTTACTCTCTTAAGGAGGTTACATTATATGTCAAAGGTGATGGTGTGTCATTCTACTTACTATGTTATGTTTTTTAGGACTGTTTTAGCACCCTAAAGAGAGATGCTCTGGAGCTGGTCTTTGAGAGGTGAACTGCGATATTGTGGAGTGCACCACACAACAGAGAAGGTGAGGTGATGCTTTGAGGAACTGAATTCTGCTAACAGCTAATGAACCTATTGACTACTCATAATCTGTACCATGATCTGTGGATTTGGGCTTTGAAGTGGGTCCAGCATGGCATCGATTCTTAGCTGTGTGGCTTACCAGATATATGACTTCCGGTATTTTTTCAAGTCTTCTGAATTAGTGTCTGCAATGGCAAAATAAGAACAATGTTAGTTACATTGCAGTGTTGTCGTGAGGCTTGGAGATAATGTATGCAAAATGTCAGGCACATAATAGGTTCTCAAATATGGTTATTAGCAGAGGTAAGGAGTGGAGGTCACTGACCTCTCCAAGCCTCTGTTTTCATCTGATAATAACACCTACAACATCGTTGGGAGAATTAAATAAGATGAGGGAAAAGAAGGCCTTTGCCAGGACATAAGTGCTCATTAAGAGGCGGTTTTCCAAGTACTAATGCTGCCTTTTTTTCCATTGGTATACATATACCTATACCCATACCCATACATATATATACACAAACATAAACATACAAATATACGTATACATGACAGAGAATGCCAATACTAAAATTAGCTCATCCAGTGAAATTTTCTAAACATTAAAGTTGACAAAAAAATTAGGATCTATGATCAGTTCTCAAACCACTTTTTATTCTGAGCAAAAATATTCTTCAAGGGGCGCCTGGGTGGCTCAGTCGTTAAGCGTCTGCCTTCGGCTCAGGTCATGATCCCAGGGTCCTGGGATCGAGCCCCGCATCGGGCTCCCTGCTCAGTGGGGAGCCTGCTTCTCCCTGCTCAGTGGGGAGCCTGCTTCTCCCTCTCCCACTCCCCCTGCTTGTGTTCCCTCTCTCGCTGTGTCTCTCTCTGTCAAATAAATAAATAAAATCTTAAAAAAAAAAAAAAAAAAAAATATTCTTCAAGATGTTTCAGAGAACAGTCTATTTCTCTCATAAACTATCATTACCATTTCTCTTTCAGAAAACGAAGCCATCACTCTGGGAAGGAAGTGGCTGCAAATATGCATCTTCCACCACACGCCTCACAACTTACAGATTTCTGCCATTCCATCTCTTACTCTTTATTCTCAGGATTCGGAGCCATCCATTGTGTAATTATATGTTCTTCAAGAGAAATTGATGAGAATGTGAATACTGTGAAACAGTATCTTGTTTCCTCAGATGAAACACAATATTTTCTATTTCTACAGATGACTTGAAAAGCTGGAGCAATCAGTACCAATCACTCTTCACTCAAAAAGAATGCACAGCCCTGCTGCCCAGCACACACTGGTTCTCATCTGTGACCTTAAACAGCAAACACATATGCAAAGCTCTGAGATTGTAGATGCAGATGAACTTAATAGTTCTATCGTATCTACGAAGAGCACTTGGCAGAATCAAGGTACTTTTGCAGAAACTATCTCCTTTGACACTCTGAGGCACAGAAGTCATTATTATCCCTGTGTTATAGAAAGACAAAAACTATATATGCAGAAGTACATGCCTTTCTCAAGCCCATTTTATAAGGAAAACAGCAGGGCCAGACCTGCATCCTGGAATCTCTTCTCCTTAATAGTGGTTTTCAAAACTTATAACAGACTCTCAGACCTTGAGCTTTTGGACTTTGATGAAACTTGGGCTTGAGTCTTAGCTCTTTCTCCTACTAGCTATGTGACTACAGGCAAGTTATTTAAACTCTTTACAATTTCATTTTCTTATTTGTAAAATGGGGCTAATAATTGGGCATGTAGAGTTACAAAAGATTAAATGAGATAATATTTGCCAAATACTCAGCACTTATTAAAACCTCAATGTTAGCGCTAATAATTGCCATAAGAAAAATTGTATTCTGCTAACTTTTATGAATAATTCCCGTCTACATAGGAAATATTCAGTATACGATCCCAATTTCTAGTGAAGAGATGGTTCTAAGAATAAAAAAATTTTTTTACTATTTGTAAAAATGGAATAAATTTCTTTTCCTGGGGGTTCATAAAAAATGAAACACTTATCAAGTTGCACTTCAAATAATATAGGTTTTCTATGCATTCAAAAAGGCATATTTTCACAGGCAAATGAGGCAAAATATGCTTTTTGTCATTCTAAAAACCCAAGTGGGACAGTTTCAGTGAAGGCTCAGGAATATATATTTTTTTATTAAATGATGAAAATAGTTTCTCCAAGACCATCTCTATTTTATCTTTACATCTAGGCAAACTTCCCTATGTAGAATCCCAATCAAGAAAAAAATGTAGGGCTATAATGTCACTATAGAACTTGGTAAAGGATGTTTTTCATTGATTTTGGATTGTCTTATCACAATGATTTGGTATTTTGGCATCAGGTAGACAGATGAAACTTCAGAGAAGGCAAGAGAGAAATTGCATGTCATCAAAGAGAGGATATGGCCAGGCAGGTATTAGGGTGAATAGTTCAAGTATTTTACATCACTGGCTGCTTTTTAAAGTTTTCTTTATGCTTACATTTTGAATGTTAATATGATAAATACTGGCAATATCAGAAGAAGAACTGAAATAATTGCATGTCAAATAGCTCAGTGTAGCATAAATACGACCATATTAAAAAAAAGTTTTTCATTGTTTCTAATAATGAAAAATAAATCTAGTAACAACTTTTCCCTAGAATGTAAACTAAGGCAAGAAGTGCCAAAATTAGATTGAGAGATTTGAATTTTGTCTTCATATGTTCTCAGCAGCAGCAATTGGTATAAGGTACACATATGATTTCCAAAAATTAAACAATGGGTCTTTGTCCTAGTGAGATTGTTAGGTTGTCAGTAAATGAACTCAAAATAAATGAATTCGAAAGAGAGCAATGAAACAGATATTGATCCTATTTCAGACTTCTTTGCTGGGGAGCAAAAGAAACTATACAAGTCTATTATTACCAAGTGATGACTTTAGTCGGCATCAGCAATGATTCCACTTTCTTGGAACATCTTGTGGACGATATGCATCATCACCGAGCTGAGATCACAATGAAAAGAATCACTGAATCACCACTCATCAAATGGCTCTCTGGGCAAATAATTTTTATCTTAAATGTAAATGAATGAAAAACATATGGAAAGAAATTTAGTTCACAGAGTGATTGAAGGCTTGTGGAAGAGCGCCAAGAAAAAGATCATCTTCATACATTATATTCCAAAGAATCTTTGGTTTCAGGCTTCATAGCTTCTAGGAGATTTCCCTGCCCAAAGATAGGCACAGGGAGTCCTGTTGTTTCCATTACACGGTGAATAATAGGAGTCTGTTTATAAGCTTGTACAGTTCAGTTTCAAATATTTTTCAGGGCAAAGATCCTGGAACACCTTTCTGGAAGAGATTTTTGGCGATTAGATATTGTCATGAGTAGCCTGACAAGTGAGAAAACTTCTCCACTCTGAATGGGGACAGGTGGGAGGGGTGTGACCAACAAGGCTGCCCTAGATCTCTGGGAGTCTTGGGTTTTCTGCCTCATTTCTGTGCAGTAGCAAACTATTTTAGAAGTTCTTCTCCCACTTTGCCTTTCTTAATATTCTGTTTCCCGCCTGAATTAGTTAAGGTTCTTTGGGTTACATTTAATAACAGAAATCAAATCAAGCCAATGGAAGCAAAAAGGAAAGAAATGAGGGAACCAGGAGGTGAATGGCCTTAGGGAACGCAGAGCACTCAACCTCTCCGTCTTCTATCTTTGGTCCTCTTAACACATGCTCTTCACTTTTGACTCTCTACAGTTCAGCTCTCTCCATCTCTTTGCATAGTGGAAAGAAGAATAGTCATTTCTAAACCGAAAATGACTGATGGCCTCTCAGCCCTAATTTCAAACTCCTGAGGCAGAAGTAATCTGATTGCTCCAGCTTTAGCCAGGAGAACCACCCCAACACATCCAGTTGCCTATGGCCAGGGTTGTGGGATCATATGTGGCAAACCCTGTTACCGGATCTCTCGTATGGGGTTGACGTGTGACAAGCAGTTCTGAAAGGAGGGAGACTGAGTTGGGCAGTTGCCCCAGCAGTTGCCTTCTGCATTTTATTTTCCATCGCCATGAAAGAAATATTAATAGAGACAGGAGCATTCTGTACCTCTTTATTTTGAAACTCAAGCCTTTCTCTCCCCCTCTGGAACACTACTTTCATTTTTGGTTTTAATATGACCACACCAAGCAAAGGGCAATATAGGGGAAAGTTTTGAAGACGGTTTGCATCTGAGGAAGTGCTGAGTAAACAACTATGGCAATTAATAGTTATGCCTCATGTGCTCTTGTCCTTGCAAGCATAGTTCTGAGAACTTGAATGATCTGTGCTGGCTCATTCTAACAATGCTGGAGTATAGTTGGAAAATCAAGAAAGAGGAAAGAATGCCTCTAATTCACTATGTGATCTATAAGACACAAACTTTGAATAAAGAATGTTCTAATGATAAATGCAACAAAACTGAGAAATTTTGAGATGATTTATTATGCCTTCATTCCTAAAAGGTGTATATTACCATGTTGGATTTCCATATGTTGCTGTGTTCTGCAAAGAATAGTTAAAATCAACATCAAGAAAAATAAGCACCTATCAGATAATTAAAATGTATAGGATGCAGAACTATGTCTACATGATTTACAGTGCATTTCAACAGTTAACTTTTATTAAGCATTGCAAAGGAGTTACATAGTGGATGTAGGCATTAGAAAGCCTTGGACTCCAATCCCACTTATGCTCCTCAGCAACAGTATGGCTGAAGCACACTTTTAACCTCTTCAGTTTCTTTATCTTTATATATAAGCGATAAAATCTGCTCCATAGGATTGTTGTGAGGATAAAAATAGGTATCTCCTGGTTCCTAATATATGGCATTAGGTATTATTATTTTTTTCACTTTTTACAACTCTGTGTAGCAAACATAGGCAAGTGAGCTAGATATTATGTTGCCAATTCTGAAAATCAATAAACTTAAGGTAAATTTTCCATGGTTCCATAGATGTGTTGCTTAACTGCTTAAACTTCTTTGGTTACATTTAATCACAGAAATCAAATTGATTTCTTTTTGTGAACAAAAAGCAAAAAGATAGGTTGGTGGGAAGGATCTAGGTCAGGAACTAAAAAGCCATGGCAGCTAGGGCAGAACAGGCTGGTCATCCCCAGTGTCTACGCTCCCATTCTTCTTTAATCCTCAGATTGTGCCCTTTAGCAGGGCTTGTCACCACCCAGGACAAGGACCCTATTTTCTAGTCTTCCTTGCAGCTCTGCCTGGTCCATTAGCCAATGGAAATCTGGCAGATGTGCCTGGTGTTCAACTACCAGCAAGTTCTCTTCAAGTGAGGTATTCACCCCTTTTTTCTGCGGTGGAAAAACAGTGCCTGGGGTTTCAACAGTTTCTTGGACCATGAGATGATCTCAGGACCTAAAGCTATGATCCGAAGTCAGAGGAGTGAGAGAGAGCCAAGATCCCTTGCACTGTGGGCCATCACACCAACCTTAGACTGCATCTTTTTTGAGGTTTAGAGGGAAATACATTATCTTAGTTAAACCATAATCATTTGGGGTTTTTCTGATACTTACAATTAAATGTAACCCTAACTCATTTTATTGGGATTATCCAAACACGAAAGTGTACTGACTACCTGTGACAGCCTAAGGATAGTGCCAGGCTTTGAGGTCATGAGGCATCACCCCAATTAACTAGGAAAACAATACACATATTAAACAAGACAAATCATGATACAACTATCATTCAAAGATGGCAGAGATACTAACATCATGATACAATTACATACTAAGTTTTATTGAGTTAAATTTATAAGCAGGGAAATGGCAGAGCGCCCACAGTGCTCCAGACTTGCCTTATTGGAAATCTGCTGTGGCCCAGTGTGTCTAGGCTAGAAGAACCACAAGAAGCATCCCAGTAAGTAAGTCCTAGATTGCACTTTATAGGATCAGAGGCCGGAGAACAATGAAGGTCCCTGGATGAATAAATGGTGTTAAAAAAGAAGAATCCCCAGAGGGAAGTAGCTCCTATCAGCCTGTAGTGCATGACTGCATAACCCCAGGCCAGCTTGCTTGTCTTCAATGACCTGTTTGCCTCACCAGCACCTTTGGTTCAGGTGACACCATTGTACACTGTCCCGCACAGGAAGAGCCTATTTAGGTAATTCCCCCACAGTTCTAAGAGGAGCACTGTGAGAAATGGATGGACGAGAGTGGAGTGGGGAAGAGTCTGGACCAAACTGAGATGGGGAGGTGAGGATGGACCAAGTGTTTAATAGGTTTATTTAATAAAATGTATAGAATTCAGTATTGACCAATTACTTATTCACTTAATCTTTACAATAGCTTCATGAGGTAGGTACTACTATCGTTCCCATTTTTGAAATGAGGGAACTGAGACCCAGAGATGTTGATAGCTGTGTAAGGTCACACGTGTAGTGTGCAATGAAGTAGGGATCTGAACCAACGTGACCAGGTGCCAGAGTCCCCCCACCTCTCTGCTGCCTCTTCATAAGGCTGTCCCCCAGTTAGGGGAAGCAGCTAACAGGAATCAATATGTGTGCTATGTGCACCACTGTGCTAAATGCTGTCTCTATATTATTTCACTTAATTCTCACAATAACTCTAGGAAGTAGATGCTATTATTAGCCCCATTTTATAGACGAGTACACCACTGATCAGAGAGATTAAGTTAATCATCCCCCAAAGTCCAACAGATTTAACATGAAAGAGCTAAGATTCCAACCCTGGCCTTACAGATTCCAGAGTATGTGCTGAGAACCACCATACCCTATTAAAGAATGTACAAGATGGATGAAGGAAGAAAGGGAAGGGGACATTAATGTAATTCAAACTGGGTAGAGGAAAGAACTTGAGTCTAAACATGGGACAGCCAGGGGCAATGAGAATCTGTACATTCCTGTATCATTAATGCAATAATTTAGTTTTCTTTTTTTTTTTTAAGGTATGTTTTATTCATTGGTATAAATAAATATAATCATGAACTGCATTGCCTGGGAAAGTTTATGAAAGGAGGGGCTTCAACTGCAGGAGATCTAAAATAACAAAGACCTCTTCTGAAGTTTAGCTTGGGAGGCCCCAAATTTAAATTTATACCCCCCAGCTGGACTGGAAAAATATAAAAGCCAAACGGCCAAGTTAGCCTTGGAATCCTTATATTGCCCTCCAAGAAGCATACGTTCTGATTGAGTGTTGAGCACAGCAGGAAATATCATTACAGACCTAGAATCCAGATTTCTACCAGAAAATGCGAAGCATCTGGCAGTTTTGAAAGGTAATCTTTCCAGATTTACTTTCACATAAACTATACTCCAGTACAGCACTAGAAATCATGGGGGAAGATTGTTTTTAATACAGTGGTTCAGAGAACAGCACAGGGAAACTTAAATGAAGACAGCATTTCATCTCCAGGTCTTTATTAGTAAAAATAACACCCTAGACCTTCCTTATTTGTTAAGAAAGGTGGGCTCACTAGGATAGTCTTAAGATATTTCCCAATGCCTCCTATGTAGCACATTAATTTCTAGGGAATTCTGTGGGGCGCCTCTTTTCTGAAGCAATTGGCCATTGATTACCCATTAGTATGGTGGTTGTTATTTTTCTCTACAGGAAGCTAACTGAAGTTTCAAATTATCTTCCACAACTTCGCTGTGAGCACAGCACTGAATTCCTTTTTTTATTAGTTGGAAAGACCAGTTTCTGGTTTTGTTTTTTGTTTTTGTTTGTGTGTGTGTGTTTTTTCTTTAAATTACATCTCTAGTTTTAAATCCATGTGGATTGAAGGGAAACACATTGTTTTCTTTTTTCTTTACTCTTTTCTCTTTTTCTATTCTTTCAGAAATAATGTGGATTGAGCTATGCATAAACAATCAAGAAAACATTTTTGTAGCTTTCATTGCACTCCTAACGTCTCTCAGATGATTTCTCTCAGCACAAAACCTATTATAAGTAAGAGAAGGTCAAAGTATAGATTTTAATCTTAGAGGGGGAGGTAGACAGAAACTAGAGCAAAACCAGACAACTTGAGAAATTCTCAATGATCAATGTTCTCAACATCATAAAATGGAAACAGGAGAGGTGGTTTTTTTTTTTTCTTTAAGACATCCTGGAAATAGTCATTTATAGCAGAATGCACAATGTGAGATGTTTGAAGTGTGTGTGAAATATAAAAGCCAAGCTGAAAATGTACATTATCAAGATTGTTAGACAACACTGCATTATTGTTTTTCCAAAAGCAGAGCATGAATTTGGATCTTAATTACAATGAAAGCAAGTGTGTAAAAGAAAAGTTTATTTCCTATTGTTGTTTGTCTGTAATTGATAGTGTGACAAATAATTGCACCGCTATTGTGTATGGCAGATAAGTAACTTCGGTAGAAATCTTGCCCTACACGGCAACCAAACAGCTGTTTATCATTGGCCTAATTATCAAGTTAATGAGATGCTAATTTCTATATTCATAAGGCATGCATGAGCAAGTAATAGTGTATGCAAAACAGGGTTTAGTGACAAACTTAATAAATAACAAAGCAAGGTATTGGTAAATAAACACAAATGGTTTTAAAATCTAGGACTTAGCTCACTGGGAAACTGTACAGCTCCAGGATGCATGCCCGGCTGTCTACTGTCTTTAATGCATACACAGTGCTGATAGCAGCCTTCCTTCACTCGGTAGTCTTGACTCAGCTCCTGCCGTGTCTATGGAACTCCTATTACAGTTGCTCAATGGGGGCAGAATCAGACACACTGCAGATTTATGGATGGCTGTTTCAATCCCTATGGGATTGTGGTGCCAGGTTTCCAATTTCCCCAGCCCAAGATGGGATGACCTTTTTTAGGAAATTAATATTATCAGGAAAACTCTCCAATAAGCACTGCCTTGAAACGTGTTTTTCCCTTCTCCCAGTCAACAGTGCCTCTATGGGAAAGTCTGTATAACATCCAGATTTGGGGTTTTCTTACAGACTTGAAGAGAAGAATGGATTTTTGTTTGTTTGTTTTTTTTTGTTTGTTTTTTTTTTTTTTTTTTTTTGGAGTAAAACAAGATTTCATTGTTGACAAGGTTACTTCTGAGTTGCAGAAATTCTTCTGGTTTTTCCGTGTACTCCCCCATTCAATCTTGACTGCCATAATGAGACAGACAGAAAGCGCGAGGACACTTTTTTCTTGCATCTCTAGTGGAAACCTTAGCAGCAGACAGGAACTGCTCCAGGTCTGTCAAACGGATGCATTTGTTTGTTTGTTTTTAAATAAGAATAACTGTGAGTAGAGTAGTAATAATAACACTGAAGTAATTAAACCAAATAGTAAAGCACGTGACAATTTGCAAAATTTGTCTTTAAGGCCTGGAGTAGCAGGAAAGAAAATTATTTGGGTTGTTTTTAAGGTAGAATTTGAAACTTTTGAAATGGTTTGAGGGGCACCTGGGTGGCTCAGTCGTTAAGCGTCTGCCTTCTCTCAGGTCATGATCCCAGGGTCCTGGGATCCAGCCCCGCATCGGGCTCCCTGCTCGGCGGGAAGCCTGCTTCTCCCTCTCCCACTCCCCCTGCTTGTGTTCCCTCTCTCGCTGTGTCTCTCTCTGTCAAATAAATTAAAAAAATCTTTAAAAAAAAAAAAAAAAAAAGAAATGGTTTGAAATGCTGACTTATACCATCTCCTTCTTGTCATAAGGTCATTAAGAGTGCTCTTTGGGGGCAACTGATCTGCCATCCTGAAATCTGCCATCACCTTGAGGACCTACCACACTTTTCTGGTCCGTATAATATCACACAGAAGAAGGAAAGTGGTAGATCCAGGAAAGCTGCTTTGCCCTTAAAGCAGAGCTACACAGCCTGACAATCAACTTTCCCTTGTTCATTTTTAAGAATGAAGCCACAAGCACGGTGTGTGGAACAGCTAAGAGTGGAAATAAAGGAAAGACGGGAGATGTCACAAAGAAAGTGGATGGTGTGTCTTCTTTAATAACCTGATATGTGATAATCCTGGTTGAGAGGTGTGGAACAATGTCAAATTTAAAGTTCTATCATGGTTTATTTCCTAACCTGAAAACCTACAGAGGTGCTAAGTGAATGAAGGTGCATGTATTCCCTCAGCATGCAAACAGGTTGTAATATGCTCCCAGTCACATTTTGAATCTCTATTATTGAAAGTAACCAAGTTACAACAGCTGGTTCCTTCATTCTAATGACATTATTAGTAATGATAGCTCTACCTTGCATTTCACGTTTGTCACATGTTGATTGGTAGGAATTTTACAGTAAACCTGAAGGTTTCCACTGCATGTAAGTCAGTCTCATTATTTTACAGGTGTAGTTATTGAAGCCCAGAGTATAGAAATTGTTTGTGACACAGCCAGGACTAGACTCTGAAACTTTGCTCATTCTCCCTCTCTTTCTACTTCAATAATCAAGCTGAAAAATGATCAGGGTGTTTAACGTGGCATGCTTTGCAAATTTGCCTGTAACAAGCAAAACAGAAAAGTGTCTGACGTCTGACGTGATTATAAAAGGGGATTTTCTGATTTTTTTATACACACTAGTAATTAGTCATATACCCCCAGGGAATAAGAATACAATTCACCTCATAGAACCATAATTCTCTATTAGCAGGATACCTCATTTTCTGATATAACTTTTCCCTAATCATTCAGAAGGGACTGAAGAATCTTCTAGGGACTCCAACTCATTCACTTCAAAAAACACCCATAGAGAACTCACCACCTAATAGGAATTCCAGGATCATGGCTCTGTGTTATGGGTGTGTGGAAGATTGGGGCCATTTTCCAGGAATTCAGCTGCTGTTGGAGCAACGATGCAGTAGGTGTTGCATGGCTGAGTCCATTATGTTGATCAAATCTAACTAATTATAGAGTAATTTTATTCTGTTGGCTTGGGTCAAACCTGCCTTAATGAATTCTCATGGACAAATTTTACTTCTAATTGTTTCTTTAGACCCAGGACTGTGAGTAGCAGTGATTTGCAGAAATAAAGCAGAGTCCACTCTGGGATTTTGGAGGTGAGGTGGGAGCACACACAGCTAACCCGGAGTTCTCAAACATTAGTGTGCATCGGATTCACTTGTAGCTTTGTTAAAAACACAGCTATTGGAGCGCCTGGGTGGCTCAGTTGTTAAGCGTCTGCCTTCGGCTCAGGTCATGATCCTGGGGTCCTGGGATCGAGCCCCGCATCGGGCTCCCTGCTCCGCGGGAAGCCTGCTTCTCCCTCTCCCACTCCCCCTGCTTGTGTTCCTTCTCTCGCTATGTCTCTCTGTCAAATAAATAAATAAAATCTTTAAAAACACACACACACACACACAGCTACTAAGAATCAGAGCTTCCAAAAAGGGGACATAAACACCTTCATTCTTAAGAGTCTTCTTAACTAAACTTAATATTTACTAAAGTCTGAAAATCCCTAGGTAGGTCTTTAAACTCTGTGAAGACAAGAAACCACCTGTCTCATGAAGTTCTGAGTCATCTGAATAAATATTCTTGAATAAATTAATTAATAAAAAAGCAGAAATTCAAGTTATCATATGATGTCACTGATATGAGGAATTCTTAATCTCAGGAAACAAACTGAGGGTTGCTGGAGTGGTGGGAGGGATGGGGTGGCTGGGTGACAGACATTGGGGAGGGTATGTGCTATGGTGAGTGCTGTGAAATGTGTAAGACTGATGAATCACAGACCTGTACCTCTGAAACAAATAATACATTATATGTTAAAAAAAAAAAAAATAGTAGGAAGGGAAAAATGAAGGGGGGGAATCGGAGGGGGAGACGAACCATGAGAGACTATGGACTCTGAGAAACAAACTGAGGGTTTTAGAGGGGAGGGAGGTAGGGGGATGGGTTAGCCTGGTGATGGGTATTAAGGAGGGCATGTATTGAATGGAGCACTTGGTCTTATATGCAAACAATGAATCATGGAACACTACATCAAAACTAATGATGTAATGCATGATGACTAACATAATAAAATTAAATTAAAAAAAAAAGTAGAAATTCAGGAACATACTATAAAACCAGAAATAAGCAAAGAGTAGGATGCACTCAAAACAAACAGAGATGTTTTAGGCCAAAAGTTCAGGATGACCAAAATCAGAACAGCACCTAAGAACAAAGAAATCTCCTCAAATCAAGTCCAACGAAGACAAAAAAATTAAAAAAATTAAAAAAAAAAATCCACATGGTCTTCACATAACTGAGCATGTATGAAAACCACTGTGCTTGACCAAGCAGAATTTCACACCAGCTGCCTGATTTCTTCAGATTAGGATGCACTGTATTCACATTTGCATATCTCTGAAATCAGGATGCCCCTCCCATTTGATGCATCTTACCACTTCTACTGTCCTTGATTGAACTCTCATTTTCCTTCTTCCAGGGAATCTTTTGTGTTTGTTCTTGCCAGTCACCGGAGGGCACTATCAAGCTGAGACCACTTCAAATTAAATCCTCTACTGAGGATTTCTGGACCACATGGGCACTCTGAATTCAGGCTGCATACCTGCAAAAGTGGTAAATTGTAGTTGAAGTTTTCACGGGAAATATTTTTTCCCCCTTCCTCCACCAAGTGTCAATCTTGAAACATACAAGTTTTCCTAACTGTCCTTTTCTGAATGTTGGGTTTAAGTCATTTACTTCTGCAGTGAGGATTTAGGATGGATTTTGCAGAAATCAGCTATTAGAATCCCAGAATGTGTGCCTCTCCCTCTCCCCTATTTTTTCTCATGCTTTGTCTTTGTTTTTAGAGGAACATTAAATATTGCACCTTACAACTGAGAGCATTTTATATATGATAAAATATGGGTCCTTTCCACTGAGATTCTCTAAAATTCACAGCTGAGCAGTTCGAAATCTATGGGGAGAATAAAGGGAAGGTCTGCACCTGCCTAAATACAGTGTGTCTTAAAAAAACAAAGTTCAGGTCCTGAGAACCCTTTTTGATTCTATCATGTTCTGAAAATTGAGGCAATGACACTCAGATTTCATAGGCCCCCGTAGGTTGTTGTAGTGCTATTTGCCACATTCACAGATTCACTGTGAGATCATCTTTCTTCTCTTCTTCTACGATGCTCAGCATATGCTAGGTGCTCATCTAGTGTTTACTGAACTCCATGTTCTAGAACATGACTGTCTAAACACTACTTGATTTGGCTCAGCATGCAAAACAAAAACTCTACTCATGTTGGTTTCTAAGATCTGTCTGGCAATCACTTCTGGGCAACATTAGGAAATTATGCATGGTTTCTGGGTAAATGTTTTAATAAAATTCTTAACATTTGCAGAATTCATTTTAAATGTTGTTCTCTTGTTGATGCAGCTGTTGGGATCAGATGGATTTCTGTGTTTTGCTTTGCTTTTGTTTTGTCTTTCCCCTGAAGAAATTGTTGTTGTAAATTCTCACTTTAACTAAAACTAATTTTTTTAAAGAACATAAAATGCATTTTATGTGGTGATGGCTGGATTGATGATTCTCTGGCTTAACTCAGTCTATTTATTGTCCCTCCCTCAACAAGACTTCAAGCCAACATTCTGTGGAGTACTCAAAATTGCAAGCTGCATTTTCCCTCCTTCGTTAGTCTGTTATCACTCTATTGCCACTCAAACTTGAGTTTCTTTGACTCCAGTTTTTTTTCCTTGAAAACACAAATTTCACATTTATCTTTCCTTTTATTTTTTCTTGAATTTTATGAGGTGAGGGCCCACCCCATAAAACTCTGTGGCCCTGCAGCTGTCTCCTAAAATAACTACTTTGAAGCACACTTAGTTCCCCCTACTTCTTCCTCACCAGCTGCCAGCCTACCAACTCTGGGAGGAAACTTGGAAAGCAGAAGAGTCTGCAAAGCAAACTGTGAAGGAAAGACTAACTGTATTACCAGCTCCATATATCTCCAAGTTGTCTTGGTCTATTCAGGCTGCTATAACAAAATACCACAGCTTGAGTAGTTTATCAACAACATAAATGTATTACTCTAAGTTCTGGAGGCTGGCAGTCAGAGATCATGGTGCCAGCACGGTCAAATGAGGGCCCTCTTCCAGGTTGTAGACTTCTGTTATATCCTCACAGGGCAGAAGGGACTAGAGAGCTCTGTGGAATCTCTTTTGTAAAATCTCTAATCCCATTCATGAGGGCTCCACCCTCATGACCTAATTCCCTCCTAAAGGCCCCACCAACTAATACCATTACCTTTGGCAGTTAGGGTTTCAACATGAATTTTGGGTGGACACATTCAGACCATAGCTAATGGCAATCCTATTATGTTAGATAAACCCAATCTTCTCTTCAAGTTGGAACAGGCAGATAATCAGTAGGAACTTCATTAATTCTTCCAGTAACTTGACATACAACATAACCTCTTCCTTCCTTCCTTTCTTTCTTGTTTCCTTCCTCTTTTCTTGTTTCTTCCTCTTACTCATTCCCTCTGCTTCCTCTTCCTTCTTTATTTTTTCCTTTTGCCCCAAATTCTATGATGAACTAATTGAGTATCATTTTTTTTTTTTTTTTTGGTAATGGTCATCATAAATCACTGTCATCTCTAACTATATATCACACTTTCTACTAAAGGCAAGTATGTCAAAGCATATTTGCCCATGGTCATCACTTCCTAAACTCCACACTCTTCAGGTCTTGTAATGAAATAAAAAAGAAACATATGTTTACATAGTTGCATTGGGTCTTTCTGGACAAGTAATTGTGATGATAAGAATCTTGACAAATTTTACAGCACTACCTAACATTTTATTGAGCTCATACCTAGGTGTTGACACATTCAAAATTCTTTTCGTGGATTTTCTTGGTTAATCTGTGAGGCAAGCACTGTATTTCCAAATTGTATAGATAAGAAAATTGAACCCCAGAGAAGTCAGATAACATTGCCAAAGTCATGCAATACTAAGTTTGGGTTATGATCTCAATATGAGTATCTTGGTATTTGGAGACTTTCTGGTTAAATAAATTAAAAATTCTATAAGTAAATACATAGAGAAGTTTCCTGTAATAAAGAGCATGTTTAAGGAAAGAAACTGTCGGTAGTTGAGATGTATATCGTTTAAGACGCTCACTAATGAGAGCAGATCCGTTCCTTCAGCTGTATCATTCTGTCTCCAGGATCAGGAATAGACTTGTTGCTCTGTAAGCTGGAAATCATTCTTTGGGAAGCCTTGCTTATGGTAAGGTTAACAATTTATTCAGGAGGCACACACTTGCTTATTCAAAGCCTATTTGCCAGAATGTTTCCTATTTCTAAGAATTCTTCAGCAGGGCATAATTATCAAGATACACTGTTCACTCCATGCCAGTAGGTGCTTGGTGGTACTTGGCTCAGTTGTTTAAAAACTACTTTGCTCACCACCATATCATCCCTTCTCTCTGTGAATAGCCTCTGCAATCTATTTTCCTTTCCTAAGCAGTTCCTGCCATATAGTCTTTTAATAACATTCCCAGGGATGTTTACAAATAGTGGTGCCATTTTGACCTTTATTCATCACACGCTGAGTAACAAGGTGTGATTCTCTTGAGATTCTCTCTCAGCCTCTTCCCAATTCATCTTCCCCACATCAATCACTGAGTCTGACACCTACCTTCTTTTTCCCTGTCTGTGTAGACTCTTGCACAATTCTGCATTCCTAGAGCTAAATATCCACGTGTTTTCCTTCATAATTTTGTATAGGCCGATCCCCAGGATTTAGTCAGAACAGACAATCCCAGTGGCCACAGGGCTGTGTTGTTAGCTGCTCCAAGAGTACTTTAGGGATGGAACAAGGGATGCCTCCTTCTGGGTTTGCCTCCTTCTTGGTGATCCCAGTCCGTTCTTCTGTAAAGTGCTCAGGAGGCCCCACAGAATTATTTCCACCCAGATTAGTGAGTTGACCCCTCTATAGTCTGTTAACTGAGTTCTGTTAACAGATTGTTCACAAGGGGGCCTGCAGAGCAGGAACTCAGGCTGTGAGGTAACGGTGAGGTGACAGACTCTCCCCTGTGTTCTATACATGTGTACTGACAGATTATGAAATTGTGTGGCTATTTTGTGGACAAAAATAACTTTTTGTCACTGGTGTTCCCAGAGCCACTCAAGAGCTATGTCAGAGTCACTGTTTATCTCTCTTCTTTCAGCAGCTTTTAGATATTTTCCAGGGTCAGAGACTCCTCAGTTCCTCAACCATTTAAAATGATTTCACCAACAATGAGCATGCTACATAGGCCTGCTTCTCAGTCCTCATATATAACCTATTATATTTTATTTGATGATGTAAACTATATGAATTACCAGTTGATTTACAGAAAAGGAGAATCAAGCAAACCCCAAATGCAGGGAATTGTTTTCTTATTTCTAGATGTTGTTGAAATTCTCTATTACAAAATCCTTAATTAAGCGATGATGAAAAATAGATAGAATAAGAATCATGCATAATTTCACGCAAATAAAATCTCTTTTCAAATTTAAATCTACCAAAACAAAACAAAATGTTTAAAAAAAATCTTTTTATAACTTTTACCTAATTTCTATGTGTAATGGAGCTACACCTGCCTATGACAGGTGATCAATAAGTAATTTTTCCAAGGATGAACCAGAATTCCTAAGGGGCTACTCCTAGCAAAAACAAGTAAGTCCCAGGTGGAAAAGGGACTGTACCCCTCAGGCGCTATTATTTATGGGAATGGGAGTGTGAAGGAACTGGGTGGAGAGGTTCCTCAAGGGGATATTGCCTGAGGCCTTCAGAGGAGTTGGTGACTGGGAGTGTATAACTAGGGGGGAAGGGCTTGTGCCTGGTCAGGGGTGGGGTGGGGCGGGGATGGAATGAATAGGAGCAGCTGCAGTGAGAAAACAACTTCAAAGGGAACATGAGGAAGTTTTCCTATGGGAAGAACTCTGTAAATTTTTATAAATTTTAATACTGCCCCTCCAAGAAAATTTGTAATAAAAATCAATTACTCCTCAACAATTTTGAAAATTAATCCCTATAATTTTGAAGCAACACCGCTCTGAGACTGGCTTAGTGTAGCTCAATTCCTTTTAGGTTCCTGGAAGATCTATTTTGCCCCCCACCCCCCACCTCCCACATTTATCTCAACACTTACACACTATCAATTCTCTGAAGACAATGTATCTCTTTCCCAGGAAGGGGTCAGGCTGAGAGAAGCCCTGTTCTGACCAAATCTCACTCATTTTAATAGGATCAGTCCTGGAAGAATTGACCCAGTTGCAGGTGCTTCCAGAGAAGGATAAATCCAGGGCAGGCATAAGGTGCATAGGTTAAATCAAACACAAGTTGCATTAAACATGAATACAATGGATTGGCAATGGGAGTCCAACGTGGAATGGTTCCTTTAGTTGCTGATTTCTGCAGGTGGAGAGACTCTGGGCTGGATGACACTCAGAAGTAGCTGGATTTCGGGATCCAGGCTGCCAAAACAAAGTTCTGATTTGTCTCTTGGTTGCAATCAACTGAAATAATTAAACCTCGAGCACCATGGATGGGAGTGGGGAAGCTGGGTTTTTGCTGCTACTATCACTTTGTAAAGGATGCTGTACTACTTCTGCCCAAATGAATTCTGAATCATCCATGCTTCTTTGAACATTTATTTCAAATGCCCTGGCAGGAGGAGTCAAATGGGACAAATTTAAGTCACATGTGAGTTCCCATTAGCTGCTTTTTCTATTTTAAAAACAGAAAATATCTTTTTTCTCCTTGGATGCCCATCAGGGACTCATCTTTCATCAAGACTTACACGATGGCAGATTCCATAAGCATATGAGATTTAAGATATTAAAAAAAAAAAAAAACCACGACACTGATTAAAAAGAAGGCATGATTACTAGGTCATTTACCAGAACTCAAAAAAAAAAAAAAAAAAAAGAAGAAAAAAGAATGGGGCTCAGCTGTAAAAACATGACACATAGAATAGCCTGGGGTTGGGGAGTCAGGGAGATCCTGTTGTCAGAGCTGGGCACTGAGTCAAGGCTGATCTGGTAGCAACTGGATTCTGAGCATGGGTTTTAATCTGGAGGTGCACAGCTTCTCCTGCCACATGGAACACTTTAAATGGAGACTTGAGAATGTTGTTGAGCCTGCTAGTTCCCAGATTGAAGACAATCAAAAGCAGTGACGGTAAAGACTTTAATATGGGATTCAGTAGACCATTATTGGCATTTTACTAAATGCTACAATAAGTTACATCAAATCTACATTGATAAAGTGAAGTGGTGGTTTGGAAACATTATACAGATGATTTATTTTGCTTCTGTGTTAATTTATGTAAGTGTAATAATTCCCAGGTGACCTGTAGGAATCATATTGCTTACCAATTGGTAAATCGCTGTGATTGGTGGACTTTCAAAAAGCTTTGCAAAAGAAAATAATCCCTGAAATGTAATGTTGATATCGACTAGACACCACTATTCTAATTTTACTGCAAAAAATACGTTGGCTGGGGTCATTAATATCTTTAAATCCCCTCCAGGTCTCCCAGCATTCCTTGGCTAGATGCCAGGGCCTGAGCTGACCACTAGCCAGATTGGGGCTCTCTGAGGCTTGACAACACTCAGGCTATTTGCAACTATGTGTTCCCAGATGCATTCCTTTCCTCTGTGCCTAAGGATGCAGAGGGATGCTAAAGGTATCTTTATGACAGCGTAAGATTCCTTGTCACAGGGATAAAATTCAGTGGACTTTTATAGCAGCAGCTGCTCTTCTGGAACCAGGAGAAATAATTCTCCAGGTCATCATAAAAGAAAAAAGGAAAAGGGATGAAAAAAGAAATAGAAACAAATATATTACATTCGCGAAAAGTATCAACGGGGCAGGAGGGAGGGCTAAGAACAGCATTCATTTTGTTTTGACTATGGCTTCAAGGTTCCCATTAAGCCCAGGAAAAGGAGAAATGCAGGCAGTCAGATGTGGATGTCACAGCCGAGAAAGGCTGTCATCTGCAACTCTGCCAGCTCTCTGGTCTCTGGGGCCAAAATTGTACATGTGATTTTCTCGTCGGAGAAATCTAAAGATATAAACGTAAAAAAGCATATAGGGTATTTCACAATGTTTGATAGCTGATGATTGTGTAATGGAAAAAAAAGAAAAAAAAAAAGAAACTTCGGGCAGAATATTTTCCCATATCTGTTAGAGTGCGTGAGTTTATCAGCAGAGAAGTCTTTAAAATAAGGAAGGTGGCAAGGACCTGGGAGTGATGGCCGTGGACACCCTTTATGGAGTCAGAAATTACAACAACAAAGAGAAAGTATGTAATAAAATTTCCTCATTATTTCGTGAATTTTATCTGTAAGTTGAATTATTGTTGCAAAATCTATTAGGGAGGTTGAATTTCTCTGATCCCTTGTGGAGAACTAATGAAAATTCCCTCCTAACAGGTAATAGGCTGCAAATAAGTCATTTCTTCCAGAGATCTCTGACTCTAACTTCAATGATGATTTTAACTGCTTTGATTGCATTCAGGCAAGTGACTCATATACTCCACCAGAAGAAACACACACACACACACACACACACACCATACACACACAGGTGCGTGCACGATTACTAAATACAGATTTTCACATAGCTTGCAAATTTCACCTGCCTTGAAGAAATTCTCTTCCACCTGGAACATGTCTACTGGAGCATGGCATGCCAGTCATTATGGCATCTTATGCTTCACACTGTGCAAGCTGCCTGCTCCTGGTTAGAACCAGTGTATATTAGTCCTAAAATTTCTCAATCTATAGGTCTATAGTGTCAAAAATAATGGTTAACGTTTATTTTTTTAAGTCTTAAAACCCTTTTTGATGCAAGGTCGTTAATGAATAGCACCTCCTCTGAATACCTGGTGAAAAAACTCTTTTCTATAGAGCTCTTCAGGGCATGTGAGTGTTTGGGGTCAATATCTAGGACTCTGGCAATATGGGAGAGAATGTATGATGGTGAAGAATCTGTTCGGTATGTCAGCCAGCTAATTAGGAAGGCGACTTACTGCCTGGATCCTGAGTGCTGCATTTCCCAAGGCTGTCAGTCCTGAATTTGATTTCTAAATATTTGACTTGTTCATGGAGGTCAAGTGCCTGCCATGATGTCTTTTCATCCCTGTTAGCTTTCCAGTAGTTCTCCATTGCCTAGATGAATCCTGTCTTTATTCCCAGAACGTTACCGGGCAACTAGCGAGGCAGTACCTTCACCCATTTCTGAAAGCAAATTAAATTGACAAACATCCTACTTTATCAAACTTTGCTTCTTTTAACCCATCCCTATATGTCACTGTAATAAAAATTCAATTATTATAATTCAACTTGTATTTAGACTTTCCAAAAATAACGTAGATTCTCCTTAAAATCAAATCAACTGCAATTTGAAAAGGTACGTAAGTCATATTTACTTTCGTTTATGGCATTTTCCCACTTTCTATGGCCTACATTTCCTTGCTTCTAAAATCCAATGTGTTTATTACAATGGTGCAATTGATTTCTCCAGCCTTTGACTCAAGGATGATGTCCCACTTCACTGAAATAACTTACAGACTTACTTGCTGGATATTGTTCTTCCCAAAGTATCGCTACAGATTTTTCTGAAAATTCCCCAGGGATTCCTCATAAAAACTCAGGAATAGATTTCTACATGTCTTTCATAGAAAAAACCCTTCCCTTGTCTACACTGTTCCATCTTTAATGTCAATGGGATTAGAAGGAGGTCACTCCATTAAGTCAGTGACTACTGTTGTTACATCCTCTTCGGTAGAGTGGATTCCACGGTTGGGAGGCATCACTTTCCCCTTTTAAAAATGTGTCTCTGATGGTGATAATTTGAAAGAGGAATGGTGGAGTAAGGAGCATCTGGCCTGGCCAATTAGATGAATGTGATGTCATTCTCTGAGTTAATGATTACAAGGGGAGATAAAAGTGTGCCTTGGGGGTTGTATGATAAGTTTGGTTTGGCACATTAGTTTTTGTTACATCCATATAAAATAACCAGTAGACAGTTGATAATATACAAATAAATCTTAGAAGAGTGGTGTGGTCTGGAAACATAACTGTGGAAGCTATCAGGATAGAAATGGTCATTAAATTCATGAGAATGGACAATTTAATCCCGGGAGTCTATAGTAAGAGAAAAAAGTCTCAAAGGATCATCAACATTTAAGGGACAGTCAAGGACTGTCCATCTGAGAGGCAGCTATTGGAAGATCCAAGAGGAATAAAAGAAAACCAGTAGAGGGGCGCCTGAGTGGCTCAGTCGTTAAGCGTCTGCCTTCGGCTCAGGTCATGATCCCAGGGTCCTGGGATCGAGCCCCGCATCGGGCTCCCTGCTCAGCAGGGAGTCTGCTTCTCCCTCTCCCACTCCCCCCGGTGTGTTCCCTCTCTCACTGTGTCTCTCTCTGTCAAATAAATAAATAAAATCTTAAAAAAAAACAAAACAGTAGAGAATAGAACTTGATCATTTATTGGATGAGGGTGTTACACATGAGCAGTTAAAAATGATTCTGAAGTTTTGACTGTGGGTAACTGGTATTCACTGGTGAGTTGTAAATATATGTAAGTTTATTTGCACAGTTAAATTCCATTTTAACAAGAACGAATATGGGAAAAAAAAGTTTGCAATAATAAAATTATTTCTAAGCCCAGGCCAGTGGCCTAGAGCATTAGTGCCTTGTTGATCTCATTACAACAAAATTCTTTACTATGAATTATTTAGTATAATGACTTTACCCAGTCCTTGTCTATAGAGTAGTTCTTAACATATAATGAAAAAATCATAAGAATACAAACTGTTCCATGAAGCTTGATTTAAGTTAAAAAAAAATCATTCTCTAGAGTCATAGTGGTTTATCCAATGTGAAATGTGTTGTGTTCTGCTGGAAACTGAAGGTGGGCTCTGGGGTGTGCATTTAAATGGAGCTAATGAATTTCCTCTGTGCAGTCCAGCCTGGGGAGAAATGGAGAAGTCAGTTTAATAAAGCATGCAGTAGAATTGCCCTCTCTGGCTCTCCAGATTATAATAGTGGAGTATGGCATTGTTCCTTTTTTCTCTAAATCTATTCTTGTTTTTCTGTTAATGCAATTTCTGACACTCTCACCATCTCATTTCCTCCTCTGCCCTCCTTCCTTTCCTGCTCCTTCTTTCAGGCTTGCCTACACCTCCTCTTTTCTACCTCTCGGCCTCCCTCTCTGCCTTCCTTCTTGTTTTCCTTTAATTAAGGCTGGTGTCTCAGTGACAATCTGAAGAGATGCTCACCATGTGCTCACAAGTCCTTTCGCAGAAGAGCATTCTCAGAAAGCCCTCATGGTGCTCCCTTTCCTGCTAAGAGTTGCAAAGTGGAGCCTCTGTGACTTGGTATGATTCTGACTTTACACAAAAGAAATAAGTATGTTTTTGCTTTTTATTATTTTGGTTTATTTGTTTATTGTTTTGGTTTTTCTGAGAGCTCTGTTTCTTCTGCTTTTTATTTGAGTCTGGGGAGATGGGAGGCAAATTATCCACTCATGCTTTTTGTTCTGGCCGTGCATTCGGTTTAGAACTCAATGCTCGTCACTTCTCTTTTGAAAGAGCCCTTCCACAAGATTGAAAAGGTGACCTGTATCATTATTAACTTGGATGGTAGATGCCAGGAGGATAGAACTTAGGAATCTGTCATTTTAATTAGTGCTTCAGGTAATCACTATGCACACTAAAACCTGAGACCTTTACTCTAAAATCATTATGACCTTTGGGATGAGAAAGTGTTTTATAGGAAGAAAAACAATCACCTAAGCTGCCTTTCTCTAACTCCACTGGCCTTCAGAATCCATTCATAAATAAGACTGTAAACTTTCTGAGGTCAGGAATCGTGCCTTTTATTTGTTTGTATCTTGGTGGTATGTAACCATGGAATCAGTGTGCGGCGCTGGAAATCAAAAGCACCCGAGTTTCAACTCTACCTGCACTGCCTGTCCTTGGATAAATGTTTCAACCTTTTTGAACCTCATTGCAGTCATCTGATAAAAAATATAATACTTAAGTACAAGATAGGCATGAGCATTTGGTGCCCCGGTTATTGGCACAAAATGGAACTGTTAAAAAAAACATATGGTAGAGGTCACAATGTACAGTTGGAATTTCAAAATGTTATTACTCCTAACTTCACCCTCTAAGTGACTTAGTGTCTCCATTTGTAGAATAGAAATTGTATACTTCTATTACATATTGATGAGAAGATAAGAATAGGAAAGTATGTAAAAACATTTACAACTTTGTTTGTCATATACGGTGACTGTTATCTTGTTAGGTATATTTCCAGATATCAGTAAATCAAACTAGATCCATCATAGTTACTGAGTGCTTTTATGTACTAATCCCTCTGCCTGTGGATTCAAAATTAAAATTCAGGAACCTCAGGATCTCACAATCTACTGAGTAACATGAGTAAGTACATAGATGACTCTCACAGAAGGTAACCTATGCTCTGTGGTGTTCACTGAGCAATTGTAATCTAGAGGCTATAAGAGTTGTTTTAGAAGAGGAAGAACTTAATTCTGACCGGGAGATTGGAACATCACTCTGTTTAATGCTGGTTGAATTTAAGAGAGAAAATAAAATTAAGGAAAACCCTATTTCTGCTTATTTAATCTGCTTGGGAGGGCTTTAATTACACAGAAAAGAGAAGGAACATAGTACAGTAGAAGCTTGATTAAATGAAACACTTTGAATTTGGATAATGGGATTTTCTTGTTAATTGTCTCTTTAAGACCAAAAAGTCCATGTCTTGTTGTTGCTATTCCTACTTTTAATAATGCCTATTCAAACAGCCCTTATTTAATTAATATGGACTCAAACAATCGTAGACAGAGTAGCAAATATGAATGGGTCATAATATAGAATTCTTGACTCTAATGAGTTTATTATCTTGTAGATTGAAGGATATATAACATAAAATATAACATTAACATAAAAATAAAACAATAATGTAAGGAAGTATGTAACTAGCTAGAAATGTAAGATCACTCTATGGTTTAGGAGATTAAATATTTTGGATCAGAATAGATTCACACAACTGAGTCAGAATACATTGATTTGTATCAGAGAGAAGATACAAAAGAAGCAAGTATTTCAAAAATATTGAGAATGCAGAGTATTCAGTATTCAGACTGAGTATACAGAGTGTTTTGAATTTGAAGAGTTGAGAAGCAAGGAGACAAATCTGGCAGTTTTCATGGTATCTGAGAATGTCATTTAATATTTCTTAGATGATTGAATTCCAGAATTCTCATTTTGAAGACCATCATCATTGATTAACATTTTCTGAGTGAGTACAGTGTACAAAGCAAACACAAATGGAGCACAGCCCAGTGGTCAGGAATGTGGGATTAAGAATCTAAGGACCAGAGGTAAGTAAGAGTCAGAAATTACTGTCTTTGGAGACTTAGCCAACTAATTTAAACTTTCTAAACCATTTCCTTAGCTGTAATGTGATAATAATAGTAGTATCTAATTTTTTCTTTTACTGTGAGTAAGAAATGAGGTAAGCAAATTAGTTGGCACAGTGCCTGGAACATGGTTAAGTATTCGATATGTGATAACAACCATTGTCATTATGAGAAGGACTTAGAGCTTGGGCAGAAGAAGTTGTAGAATTTATACAGACCATCTGAAATGTCTATACAGTTTTATTTAAACTGAATTTTGGATATATGCTTCTTTTGTTTTCTACTTTATTCTAGTTTTGAGTGAAGTAGATCCTGGGTTTTTTTGGTTTGTTTTTTGTTTTCATTTTTTGTGTGTCTTTTTTAGGGCTTTATGATGATGTGGTTAATGTTGTTGATGCTGTGCCTACCTATGTCTGCTTGGGTTTTCCAACAGTGGCCTCACAGGGTTCCCATGGGAGCCTACTGCTAACTGTATCTCTCTGGCTGGGATCATTCTCAGGCTACAGATCTGACCTTGGTTTGCATGGATGGACCAGAAATATAAGGCAAGAAACACCCCTAGGAGTGACCTCGAGTAATGAGAAAAGGGAATTTGTGAGCAAGAACCCCGGCTTCTTCTTTTTTTATGAGGCAACTCTTAACTTGTGTTCTGGAAATACTATCGGATGACCCCCAGTAGGTATGGACTGCAGTTTCCCAAAAGAGTAACCTGCTCATAAATGAAGCTTTTATGAATTTTCTTTTTTCCCCATCAAGCTTCCTCATTTCCACATTTTGCTTCCTATGCCAGTTATCAATTCATTTGCTCCAAATCTACATTTTATCTCCTACTCTGTGATAACAGAGATGACCCCTTTAGAATAATATCTCCCTGGCCAGGTGTCATAACATTAAGCAGTTTCAGTAGCTGGTGCTGGAGAGACACACTGGAGAGGAAGGGAGTTTTCTCCCCCTGATTCCAGTATGTTCCAATAGGTAAGCTACAGCAGCACATGAAGCCTCCATAGCACCCGGCAGTCAGCTCTCCATGAACAGCTTCTCCTGGCATACCTCTCTGATAGTTTTGCAGCAAAGTGCCTCAAGCACAGCATCTCCTATGAATAATTTTCCATGCAGCCCCTAGAGTAGCTTTGCAGTGAAGTGGCATTGGTACAACATCTCCCTGTGGATGGCTCTCCTTGACACCCCGTAGGCATCTTCACGGCCTCAGTGAACTCAAGGAACCAAGGTGCACCCCCTTCAAAAAGGTCTGGAGGTTAGTCCTGGGGAGAAGTGTGTGTGTGTGTGTGTGTGTGGTGTGGAGTGGTGGTTCTTACTTTGGCATTCTGTGTCAGCATTGGGGATAGAGGCTACTCCTTATATCTGCTATTTCTATATTCTTTAGAGTTCTCTTTACTCCTTACTAGCTAATCTCTGTTACTCCAATCTCATCTTATAGTTAATACCTCTTTATATAAAGCCTTCTATGTTTAATTTCTGTGTAAGTCCTATGTCCTGACAGGACAGACCCATACATCTCCCAAATAAACTACTTGCACTCAAATCTTTGTCTCAGGGCCTGCTTTTGGAGGAATCTAAACTGAAATTGTTAGTTACGTAGACATATTAGAAAGCAGATTCTCAGGATTAGAATCTGGAATCGAATTACTTGCTGACAAGAGAGAAACAAGAATTCCACTTTTAATGGAAAATGGAATATCATAGTTTAGTCATGATGTAGCATCACAGTTACATTCATTCTCATTTATGGTAGATTAGGAAAAGAAACAAGGGAGAGAAAGCTCTGGCTTTTAATAGCTCCAGCACACTGGTTCCCAGAGTGTGGTACCCAGACCCCAGCGTTAGCATCATATGGACACTTGCCTCTTCCCAGACTTATTGAATCAGAAACTCAGGGATTGGGGTCCCCAGGTCTGTGTTTTAAAAAGCTCTCCAAGAAATTTTAATGCAGTGCAAAGTTCAAGAGCTAATGCTCTAGAACTTGAAAGAATTGAGAATAAATATGAGAATTGTGGAGCAGATTGACTTTTTACAACTGACATAAAAGCTTTGAAAAAAAGAATGGCAGCCTTAGGTCAGCCAACTCTCAGTCCAGAGCTGTAAAGGCAGAACACTTTCATGGCAGCGTTTGAGATCCTCTTCTACAGCTGATGTGCAGAACAGGCTCGTGTTTAGGTCCATCATTTGATCATAGGAGAGGTGTAATTTCCAAATGAATCTAAATTCATAGCCCCAGAAAGTCTTCTATGCCAAAGTCAGGGCCATGATAGGAAAGAAGTAAGACATCAAGACCTTGGATGAGACTTTTAATGGGTAAATGAGCTTAAGAACTTTCAGTGCCTATCTCTCCCCTAATCATTGCCAGAAGAAAGCATTGTTTCCTTGATTGGACACCATTTAAAGGTCAGTGCCTGACAGAGGATGTTTGCCCTCCTTAGGTTCTGTACTTGCCTATCTACCAGTACTTCCAGATCAATAACTGGGATCAAGTAGTCCCCTGGCATAAGTGGGTAAGGTCCATCCTTGGTATGGACTATTCACCAAAAATCTGAAGAATCTTTACAATATGTAGTGGCAGAAAATAAGAGATTATTTAGGAGAATGTACCTAGAGTGTTGCACTGAGAAGGGTTCAAAAGATAAGGCAAGACAGGGGAGATTTATTAAAAATAAGGCAATCTTTTGTGATTCAGAATCCAGTATCCTCACAAAGGCCTGTAAAGGCTCCTTGAAGTTTAGAGACAAAGATGGCCCACAATAAGCAAGATTGTCAGAATCCTGTTGGCAGAGGATAGAGGAAGGGGATAGAGATTCAGAGATGGAGACCTACAGGAATGGGCACTAAGTAGTGTATATCTTTGTGTCTTGCATCAGTGTCCACAGTAGGAAGTGCCTACTTCAGAAGAGATGCTGGACAACCACTAGACAGAACGATTCAACCAGTAGGTGTCAGCCAGCTTCTGTCCTTAGCTATGCTGGTGCTTGCACACTGATCCCATTAACAGAGTATCCACGGTAGCAGAAACGGAGGCTAGCCTGCCAGAAAGGAAACCCACATGCACAGATACACACACATGCACACATACCAATAGTACGATAAAATGTCACAGATGAAAATTTAAAGAGTCAACTTGCTCGGTAGCCTTTTCCTGCATAATTGAATTAATTTTGTTTTCTATGACCATTTCCCCAGAGTGCAAGAAACTTACAAATCTTAGGGCTTCTGATTAAAAGAATATTATTAAAATAATCTTAATATTTTTTGAATGCTTACTCTGTTCTATTCCCAATGCTAACACATTAATTACATTATCTTTTTCCATACTTAAAACATTCCTGTGGGGTAAGTACTATTAGTATCTATCTTAGGGAAAAGGACACTGAGGCTTAAAGAGGATAAGACTTCTACAAGACAAGTTAGGAAGTAGCAGGGTCAGGGATTCAACCCTGATTCCAGCTGACACTAAATCCATGTTCCTAACCACTGTGCCATATTTGTTATCAAAATCTGTTCCAAAAGAGGTGGTGAAAAAACATAGTACTTGGGTAATTTGACTCTAATTGTCTCTGTTGTCTTTTGAAGTGGCAAGTGAGCGCTGATACTTTGATTTTAAAAGGGTCACCAAGGGAAAGCCTTATTTCTGTTATCCTATCTACAGTGTTTCAAGTAATTGCTGATAATCCAAATTGAGGTTCTTGGCTGCTGCAGCTTATATTAATGATTATACAAAATTTAATAAACATAAATTTAGCTGTCTATAGTGTTTGAGGAGTAATGAAAGATATATATTGCTTCTAAAGCATCTAAAATACAGTATTGAAAACCAAAATGTTAATTTATTTTTAAGAAGAGGTTTAGGTTTAGAAGTAAGAAAATGTTTCATTGAACCATGGTACAGTTATATTTGTAATAAGAGAACTGCCAACTTTATAGTCAGGCTGCCTATATAATGTAAATCAAAGCTGGGAACCGCTTTAGTTTAAATTGCTTTTTAAGACTGTTGAACTCCTGTTGGTTTATACATAAGATTTACGCCAACATGTTCTTTCCATCTCCATTTTTCATGAAGGGAATATTAATCTTTGATTACCTCCATAATTATGGGAGTGGGAGCAGTTATCTGGGGTGTACAGCTAATCTTTGATTATTCATCCTACCTACAAATAAGTTTCTACTTTAAAAAGCCTTTACATTTACCTTATGCTAGGATTACAGAGCACAAAGACAAAGGGATTCCATGAGATGCTGGTCCTGGTCAACCATATTCAGACACATCTTCTCTTACCTTTTATCTACCTCTGACATCTACCCTCAGGTAGGCTCTAGGTTGGTCAATTTTGCTAAGGTCTAGTCTCTCTCCTATCATCTCTCAGACAAAAGCCATTAATTGCTGGGTACTCTCCATTTTGTAAAAACTAATTATGTTATTATATTCTTGACAACTATTTAAGTAAAAAACATATGCTAATCATATAACTAGTTAGAAGCTGCCTGGTGCTTCTGAGAAGCGTGGTTCATAAACTTTAACCATATAAAAGTTGTCTTTTTGGAAATATGTTAGCAGCTTTACACAGTAAATGTTTATTTCTTAATCTTATAAATCTCAATTCTGGTAGTGGCTTTTCTGGGACTTTATGATTTCAGGCATTAACCTGGGGATCAGACTACTCCTATCAATTAGACCAAACCTAAAAATGATAACACTTTTAACTGTTAAACAAAGGTATGTGCTACAGAGTAATCTTAGAAGGTATCTATTTTAGTCAGAAAGACAGTTTTAAATATGTGCCATTTGAGCTTGAGATCTTAAGGAAGAAAGAGCTACGCCAAAAAAAAAAAAAATAATAAAATAAGGAGTGGGATACTTCTGTTTTCATCACTGATGTGTAAAGGGTGTGGAAGTTGTCACTTCCTTCCCTACAACAACAAAAAAGATGAAGTGAGAACTGACTCATCAATTTTCTTGGACTCATCAGAGAACTGAGGGTGCAAGGCAAACTGACACACAAAGTCTGGAGAGACATAAAGCTTGAAAAAAAACAAACAAACAGGCAAGATCCAACTGCAGCAGAAGCCACTGAGCCATAAATTGGTATGAACATTTAAAATGGTAATTAATGACAATTGGCTGGAGCCTGAATGTGGACTAGCTTGAGAGGGAAACTATTGGTGGCTATAATGTTGGGAAGATTCTCACAGATTCTCACAGTGAAGATTCAAGAGCAAGACCTTCTTGCCTCTGGCAGGGGAAGAAGATTAATCTTTTGTAAAATACAAGTAGAGATTTCTCCATATCAAAAGTCTGTTCTTAAGCAAAAAAACTTTACCAGAGCCTTATCTCAACTGGAGGAAGTTCATCCCACCCTTTTATCTGACTCGTGTTTCTGTTTCACCTAAGAAGGAAAAAGCTATTCAACTGGAAAAATGCCTGTAAGTCACAGACTAGAGATACAGAACCTTTAAAACACTGACATTTAACCATAAGATTGTAGAACACTTGCCCCCATATCACACCAAGAGTGCTCCAGTATAATACAATGGATTATAGCTGAAAAAACTGCAAGATGCAGATTTTCATTAAGAAGGAGTACTCAAGACCAAAGTCAAGAGGGAGATTAAAAAATAAGAACACTAGAGAAATCTGAAGCCTCTGGAACCTACAGCTACAGCAAACTTTCATGTTTGTTCCCAGATTAACATAAATCCTCACACTAAGTGCCTATATATCTCATGTCGCATTATTTAATTTGACATGTTTGGCTTTCAACAAATAATTACAATGCATTCTAAAAGGTAAGGGGGAAAAACTATCTGAAGGTACAAAGGAAGCATCAGGATCAGCCTCAGATATGACATAGGTTTTGGAATTAATAAAAAGGGTATTTAAAAGAACTACAGTTAATAAGTTAAGGTCTCTAATAGAAAAAGTTGACATGACAAGAAAACAAGAGTGATCTAAGCAGAGAGACAAAAAAAATCTAAGAAAGAATCAAAAGAAAATGTTAGATATCAAAAACACTGTAACACAAATAATGTTTTTGATAGGCTCATCAGTAGACTAGAAGTGGCCTAGGAAAGAACCAGTGTGCTTGAAAATATGTCAATAGAAACTTCCTGAAGAGAAAATCAAAGAGGAAAATGAATAATAACTTAAAAACAAAATAAAACAAAACAGAAGAGAATATTCAAGATCTGTGGGACAATTTCAAATGATGTAATGTGTAATTAGAATACTAAGAGGAGAAAAGCACAGAAGAAATATTTGAAGTAATAATGGTTAAAATTTTCCAAAATTAATGGCATAAACTAAACCATAGATCCAGGAAGCTCAAAAACAACAAGGAGAATAAATATCAAAAAATCTACACCTTGGTATATTATATTCATACAACAAAAAACCAAAGTCAAAGAGAAAATCTTGGAAGGAGCCAAAGGGGAAAAAGAACACTTTCCTTAGGGGAACAAAAGTTAAGAATTACAATAGTCTTCTCAAAAGAATGTAAGCAAGAACACAGCAGAGTGAAATACTTGAGTTGTTGAAAGGAAAAAAAAATTAGAATTCTATACCCAGGAAAATTATCCTTTAGACTGCCACTCCATTTCAAATCACAACTCCCAGATTGTCACCTGCACTTCTGACCTATCAGCTATAAGTCAGAGTTCCCATAGCCCTCTCCCCAGGTTTGATAATTGTCTAGAAAGGCTCACAAATCCCAGGGAAACATTCACTGGCTTTTAACAGTTTATTATAAAGGATATTATGAAGGATAAAGATGAACAGACACATGAAAAAGTACATAGAGCAAGATATGGGGAATGGAGGCAAAGCTTCCAATGCCCTACAGGCATGTCATCATTCCAGCACCTCCATGTGTTCATCAGACTGGATCCTCTCCAAACCCCATGATTTACAGATTTTTATGAAGGCTTCATCACATAGGCATGATCAACTATTAACTCATCTCTAGCATCTCTACCCTCCCTAGAAGATGGAGGTAGGGCTGAAAGTCCCAAGTTTTGAATCATGGCCTGGTCTTTCTGGTGACCAGTCTCCCCATCATGAAGTGACCTAGGAGCCCACAAAGAGTTGTTTCATTGGAACAAAAGAAGCTTCTATCACTCAGGAAATTTCAAAAAATTTAGTAGCTCTTTGTCAAGAACCAGGAGCAGAGACCAAATATATATTTCTTATTATGTCAGTTATATTATACAAAATTTTTCAGATGTTTATATGTTGTCCAAAGAAGAATATACATCTATAATTGTTATGACATCTTCCTCTGAAACCTATAGCATGCTGGAATGCAGCCCAAACTGGTAAATAGTTATACATTTTATTTTTTTCTCTACCATTTTATATTATGCTAACTTTATTTGGATTCACAGAACCTAACATTTCATTATAGCACACTTAAGAAGAAACTTATGAAACTGATTCACTAAACTATGACACTAAGATGTTCATGGTAGAAAACTGCTGCTAAAAAACAACCAAAACCCCAAGGAACTATTAGGAAAATGACAATAGAAGTGCCCATTTAGTAACTGTCAGTATAAAGGTAATGATAACTAACTTGCTGAGTTTCATAAAATAATGAACAATTTTCCAAAATAAATGGTAGAACAAGGAGTCTGCTTCAGTAGAAGAAAACAACATTTAAACTGTTCATTTTCCACAATTCCTAACCTAACCATTAATTTAAGTAACAGTTCCCATTTAGTAGTAGAGGGCACAATTAATCAAGTACTTAATTTCTTAGAAAATAAAAGTACTAGATTGTTGATATTTTTCATATTTTGTCCAAATATAAATGAAAACTGTCTGCAAATGATTAGCAATTTTAATTTAAGAATGACTCTAAGTCAGAGGTCAGCAACCTTTTCCTGCAAAGGACCACATAGCAAATATTTTAGACTTTGTGGACCATACAGTCTCTGTCAGAACAGCCATAAACAGCGCAGGAAGAAGCAAGAGTAGAGGTGTCAATAAAACTTTATTTATAGATTATTTGCATTTCATATCATTTCCAAATTACATTAAAATTTGCATTTCATATCATTTTCACATTACATTAAATTTTTTTCTTTTAATTGTTTAAACCACTTAAATACATACATAAAAAAAAAAAAAAACATTCTTAGTTCAGTAGCCATACAAAAAGTGGTGGAGGACCACATTTGGTGTGGAGGACAGTTTGCAGAGCACTGCTCTATGCTTTCTTAACAGAGCTGTGTGTGTGTGTGTGTGTGTGTGTGTGTGTGTGTGTGTGTGTGCTGTGTAATACACTTGTCCTGTAATCAGTCTCCATTGATTCTACTCTCATTTGTATGGATGAGCAAGATTCAATATTTGGTATCAATAAGAAAGGAAACAGAAGTTTACCAAATGGACCCACAAATTCCTTATGCCAATATAGTTTTCCCTCTCCTGCACAAACCATCCTCTGACAAGACCTCCTCTATAAACAAATATATACTACAGATCTGGAAGAGTTAGAAGAAAGTCTATTTTACCATTATTCTTTAGTGATGTAGTTTCCTGCATTTTACCTATTTCTTTCCTGGTTTGCCTCTAGGAATGTCTATCATTGATAGAATGAGAAGTTTCCACATAAGACTGGAGACATGTCAAGGGGTTTGACTTAATCAAAGCGTCTGCTTACATAAGAAAATATTTAAGTTCCTAAAAGTAACCATCTTTTGTTACTTAATTTTAACATTGAATGCCATTATTAAATTGCTTGTATATGCTTTTTATTAAGTAACTTTATTAAAAATAAGGATCGGAAATGCCATTTGTTCTTCACTTCCTTGAAATTAACACTGTCTTCTACTGAATTATGACATTGCCCTTCTCACGATATGTGGTAAAATTACCAAGTTTTCACATAGAATGAAAATCTGATCTATAAAGGGTTCACACATGATTTCTGATGTATAGAAAACCTATTATTAGATATTATCCTTCAATTCCTGTGCTTCTGGGCTTCCTAAAAAATAAAGTAACAGTGATATAAATAAAATCATTTAATACAAAAAATAATGTTTAGGTTATGGTTGTCAACTATACATCTTAAAGAAAAAGGACATTAAAATGTTACAAGTTTATAGGAACATTTCGAGAAGGTATGACTACAAAGAAGAATTTAAAATATACACTTCATGGGGTGCCTGGGTGGCTCAGTCATTAAGCGTCTGCCTTTGGCTCAGGTCATGATCCCAGGGTCCTGGGATCCAGCCCTGCACCGAGCTCCCTGCTCAGAGGGGAGCCTGCTTCTCCCTCTCCCACTCCCTCTGCTTGTGTTCCCTCTCGCTGTGTCTCTCTCTGTAAAATAAATAAATAAAATCTTAAAAAAAATAAAATAAAATATACACTTCAGTGGGACAAAAGCTAACATTACCTTCTGTGATAGATTGCATTATTGTTAAAAAAATGTTTGTTGTCCCTCCCTTTGAAAGTATTATACATCCCATTCCTGTTGATGTCAGGCTAGACCACACACATTGCTTTGGCCAAAATGAAATGTTAAAATCTGAGATGTAAGAACCAATACGTGGTAAGTGAAATAAGTCAGGCTGAGAAAGACAAATAACCATATGATTTCACTCATATGTGGAATTTAAAAAAACAAAACAATGAATAAACTAACAAAAAGCAGAATCAGACCTATAAATACAGAGAACAAATTGATGGTTGCCAGAGGCAAAGGGTGTGAGATGGGCAAAATGCGTGAAGGGGCGCCCCAGCAATACTGTTTTTTAAAGAAGCAACTAGGTGACACAATGTTATGAACACCATATAAGGGTCTTCTGAAGGGCTCACTAATTAACAATGAATAACATGCCCATTCTGCAAAGGTACAGCCACTTTGTTCAGTAAGAACCTTGAAAATATTAGGAGCAAATAATGTCTGTCTTGTCCAGGTAACAACCTAGGCACTTCACGAAGACATCATGGCAATTAATAAAACAATCCATGCTAAAGAATGAAAGTGCGGGGTGCCTGAGTGGCTCTGTTGGTTAAGCGTCTGCCTTCAGCTCAGGTCAGGATCTCAGGGTCCTGAGATCGAACCCCACATCAGGCTCCCGGCTCCGCTGGGAGCCTGCTTCTCCCTCTCCCCCTGCCTGTCACTTCTCTTGCTTGTGCTCTCTGTCAAATAAATAAATAAAATTAAAAAAAAAAAGAATGAAAGTGCATAGAGCTAAATGATAAAAGTATCTAAGCATGGTCATATCTACTAGAATACGGTGTAGTGAAGTTCTGATATTAAGTTCTGCTTCTCACTAAATAGTCTGTGGTTGTTTTGTTTGTTAATATAACGTAGATATCTCTCAGCCTTTCATTATTCAAATTCTATAGGAATTCACTGTGTCACATGTTTTTTTTCCTCAAAGTTTCTATGCCAGTATGTCACTTTTTTCTTTCTGTTTTTTTCCCTTGTTTTCCTAGTCGCAGAAAATTCTGCATCTCTCCATTTAGAATTGCTTAGAGTGAACTTTAAGTTTAATGATTATCATCTATATTGAAGGTTGTTTCCTTTCCAAATGGTTTTGAAATTGCCAGATGCTAGTTCTTATCACTGATAAATAGCTTCTCTTTTCAAGGACTGAACCTCTGCCTAATAATGAAAGTAATGGTAAGGATGATAATGGCTGCCATTTGTTTAGACTCCAAAACCCTAAGACCTATACTTGGTATTTTATAAGAATTATCTCATTTAGTCTCACAAAAACCATATAGAATAGTTATTTTCAGTTTACATTTCCAAGTAAACTGACAGGAGAAATTTGCTAGCATAGGGTCATAAAACAAGTTTCAATGTCCATTGCTTTTCTCCTAAGCTACATTAGCTCCTCACACTATTCTGTGGGTCTTTCAGTCATCTTTCTTTGTATTCTGCCTTGTGCTGTAGCAGTGGCAAGACTCTGATTTGAATGCTTTTTTTGAGAGAAAAATATACTTATTGTTTGGTATCTGAGCTGAAAAATATTACTCTTATTTTATTTTTTTTTAAGCCCCCCGCATGGGGGCTTGAGATCAAGACCTGAGCAGAGATCAAGAGTTGGATGTTTAACTGACTGAGCCATCCGGGTGCCCCAAAATAATACCCTTATTAAGCAGAAACATGCCCAATATGGCTTTTCTTGGATAAGACCATTAAACACCCTCTTGACTGTATCAACCTTAAGTTTGTTGTGTCACACCCAGTACAATGCAAGATTACTCCTCAGTGGGCCTGCAGAAGTGTTACATAGCAGGAATAAAGCTAGTCAAAGTTATGGTCTAGCCTCAAAGGAGGGAGCAACTCAGCTCTCTTTTAGTCACTGGTCTTGTTTTTGACAGGATTTTCTCTGGTGAGGGAGGTGCAGAATCTCTAAGCAAAGTGAGATGAGTTATAGAACTATGCTTCTAATACCCATTAAACTGGGTTGAAGAAAGTCCCGAGCTATTGACTGGAGTTATGAAGATCAAGGTCTGATCTGTTGTGGAAGAAGGCAGAAAAAATTATGCCAGGGTAAGTGAGATGCCATCCAAGAGAATGAGGCAGGCCCCCAATGCCACAAAGCAAACTGAGCCTCACTTAGAAAACTAAACAGAGTTGATGGTGAAGGCTAAAGCTCAGTAGATACGTGAAAACCATTAACCCACACTCCATGAACCTAGCAACAGGTTTAGAGCCACGAGACTAATTTCGGGGTGTGAATGACTTGTGACAATCTTGGTTTTGGGAGACTCAAGATTCCTGGTGGGATTTAACTGTAGACTGAAGGCTTTGAGTAGGAATTCTAGATCTGCCTTTCACTAGCTGTGTGATTATGAGCAACTTACTTAGTTACTCTATGACTTTATTTCCTCAATTGTAAAATATTGGTAATATTAGAACTTGTCTTATGAGTTTCTTATGATAATTATGATATATAAAGGGTTTCCTATTGGCTATGGCAGTGCAAATAAATAAATAAATAAAAGAGGAATGGCACTTTCCTAGTTCATGGGTAACTGGGCCAAATAACCTTTAATAACTCTTGAACACCAAAAAAAAGCTCTATAGAAGTTAAAGCACTTGGAGGCACTCCTGAAACGAAAGTGAGCTCAGAAGAACTAACTCTTCTTTTTCCAGCCACCTATTCCCACAATTACCATCCCAGTTTGAGTCCAACATTACCATCTGTCCAACTGGATATATTTACATACATAACGTGTGTTGAATGATTTTATTATTTTCACCCTCATACTTGTATTTCTTTTCACTTGTCAAATATCATTTATAGGAATGCATCACCATATGCATTCAAGTTCAGAATCTCCATTTCCTTTACATCCATATCTAATTCATTTCCAAATCCATTCTACATCTGTAATATTTATCACATCTATTCTCTTTTATTCATTTAACAGTTGACTTCCTAATTACCATCTCAGTTGTCTATTATACTTTGTTACTTATTTGATCTCTTTGTCTCTAAATAACTTCCCTATAATCCATCTGGTTTGTCATCTTAGTCCTTAGTCAAGCATTTTTCCTATCTAAGCATTATCAGTGATTCTTCATTTCCTATAGAATAAAGTATATAGGTTTGCTGGCATTAATGGTTTTTCTTAAGTTGATCTCAGTATATAGTTTTATTTTTTATCTTATTCGTATTATTCTCTTTCTATATTTTATTTCCAAGCAAACTATTCTATTTATTTCTGAGCACAATTTCTCTTGCTTTTTCATTTCTGACTTTGCTCATTATATTTCTTCTGTCTCTTAATGCCAAATATCCATCAGATTTTATTACTTCTTGAAGATCCAAATGAAATCATTTTCTTTCTGCATTTCTTAATGGCCTTGTTTAACTTTGAATGGTCTATTCACCTGAAATATAAGCTCTTTGAGGAGAGTTCCTGAATCTTTATACTTCACAAAGTATACACTTTATTGTACAAAATGAGTGCTTAATAAATGTTGAACTAATAGATAAATGAATAAACAAATATGCAAATTCAGGACATGGAAAGTAAAATGATAAAAATACCTTCTGAAAATATTGCTAATTTTGAGAAGTGTTTCAAGCCTGGTGTTTCAGGGCACAGCCTCATGTTGTTTTAGTCACTTGTTTGGGTATATTCTTTATCACATGAGTAATTCTCCACACGAAGGAATAGTTTTAAATAATTATGTAAAAACACATATTGTTTTATTGTCTTATCAGATATAAATCTTTCCTTTTCTTGATACCCACACACTGATGAAAACTCTGAAAAAACTCAAACTTAGACCTTCAGCAATTTTACAGGAAATTCAAAACTTGCCAGGAAAAAAAAATGCAGTTCCCCGTAGCTAAGTTTTTTCCATATATCTATATCTATATCTGTATCTATATCTATCTATATCTATATCTATATATATCTCAGTATTTTGATCTGGATAGTTCAAGTGTTTTTGTTTAGAAACACTGAAGATGTTGTGAATGTAGGGATGAGTAGGAAGGAAGTATGTTGAATTAGCATATGCATGCTAACATCTGCTGAAGAGAGCACCAAGAATGCTCAGAATATCTTAGCCTTACAAAGATGTGAAGGGAAGGAAAGGAAATGAAGAAAAAACAGAGATATGGGGGAGTAGAAAAGCAAGGCTTGAACCATCTATAGCTTTTGTAGCAAGTCCTATGTTTTTTTCTGAATAGCTCTCTACAGAGCTAACTTCACTTCTTGAACTCAACAGATGGCAAATAATAATAATAATTGTATTACCATAATTTGTTACTATACAGTTGGTCTTTGAGGTATAATCGACCTGAACCCCCAAATTAGGGAGGTGTCTGAAATTTTTTATTTAAGCACTTCCATATTTAAGCAATCTAAACTATATGATTAAAATAATCATTCCCAACCATTACCACTACTGCTTATCCCAAGAAGGAGAAAGTAGTTCCTTGTAAGTTCACACAATATGGAATTTTTAGACATGGTACAATTTAGAAAGAAGAAAGAAAGAAAGAAAGAAAGAAAGAAAGAGAAAGAAAGAAAAGAAAGAAAGAAAGAAAGAAAGAAAGAAAGAAAGGGAGAGAGAGAGAGGAAGGGAGGGAGGGAGGGAGAGAGGAAGGAAGGGGGAAGGTGTTAGTTCTACCTTTTGAGATGTTAAGGAAATAAAATGAATGGTAATTTGTGAAATTGAATAAAGTACTACTGAGAAGTACTCTTTCACAGCCTCATTTATTTATATAACAATTATTTACTGAACATTTGCAGTCTATAAGACATAGGAGATTAAACAAGACAAACAACCTTCTTATCCTCAGGAAGCTTACATTTAAGTGGGGAAAAGAGGAAAGGAAAGCGATACTATGGATTGTGATAAATATTGTGAAGCAAATCAGAAATGTGACAGAGAGTAACCATGATGGTTGAAAAACCATGGCAGGAAAAAAAAAATTCCATGACAGTACTATAGACAGAATAGTCAGAGAAGGCAAGGAAATAATTTGGGACCTAAGTATAGGAAGGAGCCAGCCACGCCAAGAGCAAGAAAGAGTAAAGGGAGACACATCACAGACAAAGAGAAAAAGAAATGAGAGACCTTGAAAAAGGAAATATTTTGGCACATGCAACAGGAAAGGAGGCCAAAGTGGCTGCCACCTGGGGAGCAAGGGGGAGAGTGACATGAGCCAGGGTTGGAGAGGTGGGAGGAGGCAGTATGTGCAAGATCTCAGAGGTCAAGCAGTTGAATTTATTTTTCCTGACTTTAATGGGAAGCCATGGAACTGCTTTAAGGAAGTTAGTGAAAATTATAACCACCCTGGTTGCTTGGAGAGAATAGAGTGGAAGTGGAAAAGAGTAGACATGCAAACACAGTTTTGGCAGTAACCCAACAGCAAGATGATGAGGGTTTAGGATTGAAGGTAGGGATGGAGAAAAGTGCATAGACTTAAGATATATTATGAGCTAAAAGTGATAGTGATTCCTGATGGATTGTATATTAGGGAGGGGGTAGCTAGGTTTCTGCCTGGGTTTTCAGCTGAAATAATTGGGTATGTGATGGTCCCACTTTGTGAGACAGAAAAGACTGGGAGACCAATTTTTATTATCCTCCTAAATATGTGAATTTTAATACCCGTGAGCCAATGGGACTCCAAGTTAGTCAGACAACTGAGCTTTTGGTTCTACAAGATTCAAGCTTAGAAGAGAGCTATGGACTGAATATATAAATTTGGGATTTTTTCAGAGGGCTTCTTTCATTTAGTGATAGAGTGGAAGAGTAAATGTTTGCTAAAAGCATTGAGAACAGCTAGGGAAGTAAAACAAACAAACAAAAAGATTAGGAAACCATGGAATTATGGATTCCAAAAGAGGAAGGCATTGGGAGACTCCTGTGGTCCATTGTGTCAAAAGTTGCCAAAAAGTAGCATAAGATAAAACAATGATATTTCCATTAGATCTAATTTATTAGCCAGCACAATTGAAATATAAGTTATAAATTAACACATATGCAAAATGATACTGTAATTCTTATTCATTCATTCATTTGATCAATAAATAATAGGTGTTATAGGCTGTGTTAGGCAATATTAAAAATACTTTCTTTTGTCCCCTCAATTTTTTTATTGCAGGTTAAACTTGTATCTGTAATCTGATACCAATCTTTTTCTGAATAATCTAATTTTGATTTATATAGTAACCTTCAGGCCAATAACTCTCTAGATCCCAATTCTATTTAAATTTCCCTGTTGTAATGAAAGAATCATCCCAGCCCCCTACCATTTCCCAAAAGAGTAGCATTTCATAAACTTCTATTTCTCCTACCATTGATAAGGGCATGAAAACACAATCAGACTGGAACAGAGTTAGGAAAACAGAATCATTAAATTAAGGCATAATGAAAGTCCAGCTATTTTTTCTTTTCTAAACCCAAATAATGCAAAATCGCTCCTCTGAAACAAGAAAAAGGGAGGTGATCACAGGAGTCAACAATAAGCAAACAAACAAAACAAACTGGTGATTTAATTAAATATGTTATTCTAATTTCTCTTTTCATAGTTTGCATTTTTCAATCATTTATTTATGGAGATTAGGAGACTGGCCTACAGCCATTGCAAAACTACAAGGGCTATAGGTAGAATCTACTATAGTGGCATTGAGCCAAGCAACTCATATTATGAGTTCTGGCACAAGGTGTTACTTTGAGAGGGCAGACTTGTTTCCCTGAATATCAGGCCAATCCTCACTGCATTCTTTCTAAAGCATGGTCTTTATTAGAGCTTAGCCCTTTACATCATACATGGTCCACATACTGGCACAGCTTGCCAAGGGTTTTACTAAATGCATTTTCTACATGTTACTCTCAGGCATGGTGTTTATTAGTGGCATAATTATCCACCAAGACCAAATTATATAAATTGGAAAAATTTAAATTCTGTGTTTTATGCATTATGAAAAGAAAAAAAAATCCTTTGGCTGCCAGCTTGTGAAAATGTTATGTACATGACATAATGGTCTCCAGTTCAGAATACTTACTGTGCAAATCTTAACATAAAGTCTAGAGTTTTACTCTCATGATAATATTCATCACTTAACTGGGTGTGAAAAATTATATGAAAGCATTCTCACCTGGGTCACAGTATGAACTAAAGGGGATACAGAAGACGCTAATAAAAGTGGGAAAACTCATATGATGAAATGTTCAGATGTACCAGTAAGAACGAATAAGGCTTTTAAATATTTTTGCTATTGTTGTTATTATTTTATTATAATTACTGTTATTGTTTAAATCGGGGCTGCTTTTTGAAATTAGCTTGCTTTTAATTACCATTCTGGAGAATATAAAGCCATTTATTTATTTAAGGCGACACAACTAAGTTTGAAGTTTTCTCTCCCACTGCTTCTCCTTGATGTTCGTTATCTGGACAAGTAACATTACGTAGCATTGAAATGAAATAAAGAGAACAGGTGGAGGCTATAGTTGTGTTTTGTTCTTTTTTTTTTTTTCTCCTAAGAGCAGTTTGCACTTGCGCTTGTTAGCAAATTACAGCCTGTTGTGTTCACTTTCTGAAATAGGAATGGGGAACAGAGATAAAAAGAGTAGGAACAAAACACAGAATGCTGCCACTGCTCTCCTCACCAGCAAGCGAACTCCAGCTCCGTCATCTACTGACTTCATTCAAAGAGGAAGATGGAAATCCTACCCTGTTCTATGGTAAGGATCTTGTTCAATGGTTTAAGAAAAGAGCGAAAGAGATTTGGAAATTTCTTATGTTTGTCTTTTTAAAATAATTCTTTAAAATGGATTATTTTGTGTGCTATTTGTACAGACATTTATAAGCACTACTCTATGTTTCTAGATAGCAGTTGAGATGACCATCTTAAAAGCAGTGGGCTAGAACAGTGCTTCTTAAATTTTAATGGGCATAAGAACCGCTTGCAGATACTGTTAAAATGCAGATTCTGATTCAGTTGGCCTGGGAAGGAGCCTGAGTTTCTGGATTTCTAACAAGTTCTGAGGTGGTAAGATGCTGTTGGTCCATAGAGCATACTTTTGAGTAGCAAGGGATTAAAAGACTCTAAAGAGACCACCTTCTACTTCTCTCTGGAAGCAAGACACAAGTATAGTGTATACATAGAAAGGAAGCTTTGAAACTTTATTATTATTATTTAGGTTTCAAAGTAATGGAAGTTTTTTTGTGACTTCATCTGAGTTAGTTTAGACACTTTATTGAGAAGTTTGGGTTCTGGACTATGATACTTTTAATTTACTAATATGGTCATTTCTTTTCATTGTATAAATTTTACATTTTACATTTAAGCACATGTTTTTGGCTGTTCCTAGAATAAAGTTATATATTTTTTAGAGTAGGGAAGCATTTGGCTATTTCTGTGCCTAAATTCTCTAATTTGTGGTGTCTCTCTTAACCAATAGTGTTTGTCTTGTCAGGTTTGTATTTTGGGGCTTCCCAAATAATTAATCTGATTACATAACAAGAGGGTAGAGACTTGGGGCTGACCACTGATGGTTTTAGCATATCTAACTCCTTTGGCAAGTTAGAAGCAAAAGAGATAAATTAGCGGTTTTCCACAAAAGATGGAGTGGTGGTAGCCATAGTGAGGACCAGAATCATGTAGGGAACTCTTATTATACATTTTTCCCTCTCCCACTCACAGTCCTTTCCAAATATTAGAATCTCCTGGTGGAAACATGGTTATTTTAATTTGAAAAAGTAATCCAGAAGGTTCATATTTGCCACCTCCACTTCCAAAATTAAGAAATGCTGAAATGAGTTAATATTTTGGGTCTCACCTTTCATTCTGAATTTTAAAGTCAAAGCCATAAAATTTTTAAAATGTTCTGTATACTTTTATTTTTGAGATAGTTAAATAACACTAAGGGTTTGTATTAGAAATTTTCTCGCAGACCAAATAGCTAAAGAGAATAACAGGGCAGCATATACCATTGCATTGGTCAGTGGTCCTCGACTCTGTTAATAATCCTGGAATAACCTAGGGGAATTTTGAATAAACACCAATGCCTGAGCCCCACCCCAGACCAATTAAATCAGAATCTGCAGGCATGAAGTCTGGCATCATTATTTGTAAAGCACCCCAGAAAATTCTTATTTGCAGCCAGAGTTGAAAATCACTGATATGGACCAAAGACCCAAAAGCCTTTGTCTATGAAATAATCTGGAATAATTGATTTTTATACTAGCAAAATATTGAGTTTCACAGGAATAAATTACAGGAATTTCTCTTCTTTTCATGGAATTCTTCAAGACTTATTTCTTCCTGATAATATAAGATCTTGTGCACTACCAACAAATGCATCATCATAAAATTTGCCTTTTCTGAGAAAATTAGTAGTTGCAGTATCAAGGGATATGTATTCACTCATCTCCAGTAGATTTCTCAAGGTACATAGAGCTGACTGAACTCAATTTAATGAATTAGTGCTAATGGCATTCGAGTGCTTAGTATACTATTAGATCCTTTCACTTAAGAACATGCACGGTTTTGTTGTTTGTTTTTTGTTTTGTTTCCAATCCAATTATATGTTTAGAAAAACTCACATAGGAAATAAATCTCTTGACAACAGATAAGAAGAAACAATTTCCAGATTACTTCATACTCCCATCCTCCCTGATTTCTTGAATGGAAGTTTAAAAGAATTTTTTTTTTTAATCAGGTATAATTTACATGAAGTAAAATTCATCCTTTTTAGTGTACAATACTGAGAGACAATTCTCCATGGGTTCTCATGTTTCTTCATTTCTTGTGAGCACAGACACTGACTGTCTTTTCTCCCGGGCTATCTTTCAAGCACGTTTGCATAGCCAGCAGCCTTGGAAGACTGAGTGTTTCCCACTGGAACGATGATAAGGCATTGTATGAGTCACCAAGTAAAGTTTCTTGAGACTATATGGGCAGATTCAGAATGTCATCCCCTCAGCAGTCAAGGAAAAAATGTTATTTCAGTTTCCCACCAACAAAATGAGTCCGAACCCCTTACTGGACTGCTTGGGGATTAGAGACGGTACGTGCCTCCTCTGGGCATTCTACTTGATTCTTTATATCGGCTAAGCCACGGATCAGCCTGGTGTAAGTGGGGCCCAAGCAACGGGTTGTGCTGGAAGCTGTCCAGGATGCTGTGGCACACTCTGTACATTTGGGGCTCCACTCCCCTAATGACCCCTTTGAACTGCAAGTCTCTGTGACTGATGACCCTGCCAATTATAGGTTTCTGCCAAAGAAAGGCAACTTCCACTCAAGGGACCTGTTTTAGGGTTTGGACCTATCACCTCCTTGACACAGCCACCACCCTTCCTGAAAAGCAACTGTTAGCTTGCTACTGGGCTCTTGTCAAAACTGCACTCCTGACCCACGGAACTCTAGTGCCACCCCTGCCTGATAGTTCCATTTAAGTATATATCAACTTGGACTCAACAAACAAGGTGGGAAGGCCCAGCCAGCTTTGCATTGTAAATGGTATATTTAAAACACAGCTGGCCTCAGAAGCATCTTGGCTTTATAAGAATAAGTGATAGCTATCCCTCTGTGAGAAACTTTATACACCATTCCTCCATGTGAAGAAAAGCCATTGGCTCCAAGGGGCTCTCAATTCAGAGAGGCTCCCTAAAAGTCTGGGCAGGGCTCACTCATGGTTCTGCTAGGCGGAAACCTGGATGTTGTCCCTTGGGCCGTTGTAGCCATTCACTTACACCGTCAGCTAGACAGAATCAATAATGCATATGGTCGCACCACTTTGTGGACCGAATTTAAAGCCGTTGTCACAGCTCTAGCCGCTATTTCCTTTTAGGAACTTTGCTATCTTTTTACTGACTTGTTGCTAATGGTCTAGCTGTTATAGAAAGCTCCAAACTCACAGATGAAACCTACCCTTTTGGTGTAGTTTTGTGAACTACAGGAATAAATCACTGCTACAGGTCAAACTCTATGGGTCTCTCATGTCCGTGGTAAGATCCCATTCTCCGATGTGACTGAGTAGAATCAAATCCTACACACCCCAATTGTCATCATTGCTGCCCAGATCCATCGTGCTACCAGGTATGGCTACATATCCCATCATTGTAGCCTGGAGCAAAGTAAAGGACTGTATGTCTCTGATGTGGGAATTACCACTGCATGTCAGAAATTGTGACTCCTCATAAAGTTGACCTGTATTCTCATGGTGAAGGAAGCCACATCTCAGGGGGCATGGTCTTCACTGATTCCTGACAAACTGACTGAGTCAGACTTTCCACCTCTCCGTGGGTTACCACGGATGCCTCACTGCTGCCTTCATTTTTTCAGGTCACTGTGTTGCTCTTCCAGTCCAATCAGCCAACTCTGGCCACACTACTGTGGTCCTTGATCCTAATCTGTGTCATGTTTGTGGCTCTCTGAATCAGTTGCAGTCTGATGATCCACTCAACAAAGCTGATGGACTTGCGTGCTTGCATCTTCTGTAGGTATCTGGTAAGTTTGAGCTTTGAAAGAGCTTCCTCAGAAATTAACTTAGAAATATTTCTGACTCAACTTTCCTTATCTCTTCCTTACAAAGGTAGTTTAGTCACTGAATGTGGCTATCTCCTGAAAGGGATCATCTCCCTAGGTCACTTCCTAGATAATAGTCAGGATGAAAAGGACGAGAACTATAGAGATCTATTTTGAAAATTTGATGTTTTGTTCTAACATTCCTGGGCATGACTCTTCTTTCTTTTCCCTGATAGCAATATTATGACTACTGGACTAGGAACCAGTTTGGGGGTGAAAAGGGGAAAGCAAAGCCTTGGCATCTATGGAAAACACATTGAAGGCTCCAGGACTTATAGGGGAGGAAACAATATTAATGATTTCTGTCTTTCAAAATAACCTTTGAAGATTAACTCCATGAAGAAAAAGGTCCTGATGAGCTTTCCCAAGCTGTTGCAAGCACCTTAAATGTAACTGACTACCGGGTCTGCCATCCCCTGACACATGGCTCTGACAAAATGTAACAACCAGTTCCCTAACCTTACTAAGTATTAGAAGCCATAGGGATTGGCTCCAGTCCCTACATTTCCAACACAAAACATCTATCAAAACTCCTGATTTCTTTCCCATCTTCATTATTGTTGACATTACTGAGTTATTTTGCAGCGTGGATAAATGCCGACTGGCTGGTAATGCATTTAAACATGGACTTATTATTAAGCTGGACTTATTGCCCTCAAATAGTCTCTCCAAAAGAAAGGACTGGCTTCAATTATATCAGTTATCTGGGAATCTTAAGGTTTCCCAGCCAGCCAGTCAGGAGGTTACTTGGAGGCAATGTCACATTGTGTCTTCCTACTGAGGAAAGTCCCACTTGAGGTGCCCAATAATTGTGAACATCATTTTATCAGAGGGACTCTATGGAAGCCAGGAATTAACTTGCCTCCTCCCCCAAAACATGATGACTTATATCTCAGGGATGATTATAAGAGACCTTGAAATGTTTAAGGAATCCCAGTAGATTGCATATATAGCAGATGACTGCAAAGATCTCTCCAAACTGAGACTATCCTTGGTTACTTAGGAGAACTTCCTAGAGGGACATATAACTCACAGTTTATGACAAACCATTAGGTATTTAACTCTATGATGATGTCATCCAATTAGAAAAGGTGGGAAGGAAATTGTCCCCTAACTGAAGGAAGTAATCAAAGACATTACCTCAATCCTGAAAGGCATTTAGTTCAGTCTCGACTTACTGTCTAGGTTTTGTATGGATATAGAATTGCTGCAGATTTTCTCCTTGTGGACCAATACGGAGTTAGTGCAACCACGAATACAACCTGCTGTACGTGAGTTAATGCTTCAGGCCAAGGGGGCAAGTTAATACAGAAACTTAAGGAGAAAGCCACCTGGCTTTTCTAAGGAAAAAACAGCTAGTTCATTCCAGGAGCCTGGGGTCATCCTTAAGATCAGTAACGCTAGCTGGACTCACCCTTCTGCTCAGAGTCCTATAGATAACAACCTTAATTAAATGCTATATGATAGTTGAATGGAGTGGTCTTAGCTTCTGTCACAGTGGCCAACAGAACTGTGCACTCAAGAGAAATATCACTAGAAGCCAAGAAAATGTAGAAATGAAAAATGTATATTGTTGACAATTCTCCACTGGTGTCCGTTTTTCTATATGCCTTGCAAGAGGAGAGAAGACTGTCCTTTGCTCCGGACTATCTTTTCAAGGTTGTTTGTATATGTACATATATCTAAATTCTGTTTGCTAATTCCAAAATCTGGGCCATATCTGAGTCTGATCGGGTTGATGCGTTGTCTTTTGACAGTGTATTTTTTTCTTTCTTTTTCATGTGCCATGTAATTTTTTTATCAAAAACTAGACATAACACACAGGACTGTAAAGGGTAAAATATATAGTAGTTATGCCTGAAAATGAGCATGCCTCTTTTGCTTAGCCTTTATTGTGGGCAGACTGAGTCAATCTGGTTAGGAAATGAGCTGGATTTTATTGTTTTTGTTGTTGTTGTTCCTATTATTAGCTTTAGCATACTACAGGCATCAAATCCCTTTTGTGTTCCTTGTATTTGGGTTGGAGGTTGCGTTGCCAGAACATTTTACTCAATGTTTCTGTTTTATGTCAACATGAGACTTTCTCATACGGCATGTGTCTCAGAGACAGCTCCGTGTTCTTCCATCTCCTCTAGCAGTAGACCACATTTACTTGTTTCTTCATGCTTGCTATCCTAGTGGCAGTTTTCAGGGTTTTTTCTTGCCTGCTCAGATTCAGATTTTGTCTTAGTCAAGCCCTGTGTCTTTATATCCCTGGGGTGAGGCTTTCTCAGTGATACTGTTCTTCCTCCTCATAGCAGCCAAACTCTGCCTTGTATCTTTAACAGGTCTTGAGTGGAAGAGTTTTTTACTGCTACTCTCCCACTGGAGAGCCCATCTCTAATGGTCTGGACCCAAGATTATTTTCTGCCTTTCCACCAGTGTAGAGGGCTTTTTCTGTTCTCTTCTCCTGGTCTCAATGCTTTTTAACCTGTGTAGACCCAAAGAGGGTTTGTCGCCCTTCCCTCAATGGTGTAAAACTTTTGCTTCATAGGGGAAATAGGAGAAAATGATCCAGTATTGGCATCATGTCTCTCCTACACACACTGTTCCCCTTTCCAAGGCCTTCACCACTAATGGAAGCTGTCTCTGTTCTTGTGAGTATATGGCTAGGTAAATGGAGAAGGGTCTGTGACTAGTTGCTGACTCTTCTTGTGTCTACAGTTGCAAGGAATTCTATACTTTTATGCTAGCTCATACTCTGACATTCACAATTGATTAAATATTTTACATGAAATCATTACCTCCTTTTATGATGGTCCCATTTTCCTCCTATGATACTTACTTACTCTAGATAAGCCAATCCCCACGTCCTATCTCCTTGAAGGAGCCTGTCATTTCTTTCAGACTAGTTGGTTGTCCTACATCTTCAACTCTCTAATGGGTCTATAAAAACTTATGATTTTGTAGATTGTTTAGCTTTTTCTTGTGAGGGTGGCAGCAATGTTCTTTCTAGCTTTTTACATCCTAAGCAGAAGCAAGAACTTAAATGGATTTTTGTAATATCTTAATTCTTCTGGCCTTATGAACCTATGGGTCTTTATTTAAAGACTAATTTTAGACTCTTGTCATCTGACTCAATGTTGTCACAGAGAGAATTTATTATCAATCAAGGTCCTATGCTATATTTTATTTCTTCCTAAGCTTTAAATGAATTGTGATAATTCACTACAGAGAAAAAAGGCATTTAAGACAATCGTAGTTTATAGTTTCTAAAAATAAAACAACTCCTGAACTTCACAAAATTGATAAATAAAGGATTCATTATTTATGCTTCAAAAGGGCTCTACTTATGGCATTGTTGATAGAGCACTATATTGTGTCACTGCTCTCTCATTTATTATGTGATGATCTTGAGCAAGTTATTTTTCTGAGCCTACATTTATTTATTTGTAAGAGAAGTCAATGATGTAAGCATGCAGAAGTGCTAATCTCAGAAGTACACAATATTATTTTTTACCAGACATATATTAAGAATAGTTCTCCCATTGCAAAAACATAGATGGAGCTAAAAAGTATAATGCTAAGTGAAATAAGTCAGTCAGAGAAAGACAAATGCCATATAATTTCATTCACATATGGAATTTAAGAAACAAAACAAGTGAGCAAAGGGGGTAAAAAAGAGAGAGTGAGAAAGAGAGAGAGAGACAAACCAAGACAAACAGACTCTTAACTGTATCTCCATAACCATCTCAACTGATGGTTACCAGAGGGGAGGGGCATGGGGGATGGGTGAAATAGGTGATGAGGATTAAGGAGTGCACTTGTCCTGATGAGCTGGATGTCTAGAATTAAAATCAAAACTTAAAAAAAAAAAAAATAAACATATTAAAAAAAAGAATAGTTCTCCCAGAATATGATCTTAGGAAAATCTCTTAGCATTTCTCCACCTCCATTTTCTTATTGGTAAACATGATTTATGTAGCATATTCTCTTACAGCATATCTCACAAATCAAAATGATAAGAATCAAAGACATAGTATCTATAAAAGAGTTTTGTCTACTATAATACCATATAAATAAAGGTGTTATTGTAATCATTCAAATGTAAGATTCTCTTTACTTTTAAAAACTGTTCACCAATTATGGTAGAAATATTAAATCTCCAGAATTTATTTGATATAATGTTAGATTTGCAAAAATAATTGTGTTTGCTACTTTCTTTCTTACAAACTAGGAAGATAAATGGAGTCATATTTAGTTTTTATATCAAATAAAATCATATAGGATACAGGATCATTCTCTAGGTGAAAATAATTCACACAAAAATATGTAATTATTATTTAGATATATACTTTGTCTTCCTCTACCAACTAAATATTTAAAAACCCTGCATATTATTGATATATTTGACAAATACAACAAACAACTGTGAATTAACCTAGCAATGCAACAACAAATACCTAGTTTGACTAAATGCAAGAAGTATGACACTACCAAAAGACTGTTGAGGGGATTAACTAGAAACAGTAGACACAAGGTTAAGTTGCTGGATTTAGCAAATAAAAGGACAGAAAATTGTCTTAAATTTAAATTTCAAATAAATAACGAATACTGGTTTTTCTTTAAGATTTATTTACTTATTTTAGAGAGAGAGAGAGAGAGAGAGAGAGAGAGTGAAGAGGGGGAGGGGCAGAGCGAGAAGGAGAGAGAAAACTCAAGCAGACTCCCTGCTGAATGAGGAGGCCACTGTGGGGCTTGATCCCGGGATCCTAAGATCAGGACCTGAACTGAAGAAAATTAAGAGTTGGTTACTCAACCGACTGAGCCACACAGGTGCCCCACGAATACTGTTTTTAGTATAAGTATGCCTTCAAATATTGCATGGGACATGCTTGTACTAAAAAAAACCATTTGTGGTTTATCTAAAATTTCAATTTAACACAGAATCTTGTATTTTATCTGGCAACCGTACATTCAGTTAATGTTCTTTTCTTTTTCCTACACCTGAAATTTATTTTATAGTCATTTGAGTTGTCCTCAGTTCTAATTTTAAAAAACCTTAGACAGCTCCTCATTCTTTATTTCATGCAAAAGAAATAGGAGAAATCTAAGTGAACCTCCTAAGACAGCTGGTGAAATCCATAACCACCAAGGCCCTTTAAGTACTCTTACCCTTCTGGGATGCCCTAAAACTGAAACCAAGCTGAGGTGATGGGACTGTTGGGTGGTTATAAGTTCATAAAAATTTTGATCTAGAGTAACATTCCTCATGAGGCTCTTCAAGCCTTGTAACTATCTACTGCCCCTAGTAGAAACAAAATTTCTCCTTCCAAATTTATTGCTGCTTAAGACCCAGACTTTAAAGGGGCTGCCCAATGCCTGACATTGTTTCTTTATAGTCAATAACCCAAAGGATCAAGGTCATAAGCACATGTTTCTTTTACTCCATAGTGAATCTTAATTCAGTGGTTCTCAAGTTTAGCTGCATCTGAATCACCCAGAGGACTTGATAAACAGATTGCTGGGCCCCATCCCTAGAATTTCTGATTCAGTAGGTCTGGGAAAGGCCCAAAGCTCTCTGATGATACTGATGTTGCTGGTCTGGGGACACTTTGAGAATCACTGCTCTAAATTAGAATTCTTAAAAGGAAGAACATTATAGTTGATTAACTGGAGTATGCTATTCATTTGGCACCTCTAAAAACATGTAGAAAAGAAGTGTTACAGAGATAAATTATGTTCATAATACTGACCACATGGCATTTCAGTCTTTAAATGTTTTCTGAATCATTAAAGAGAGATTATACTATGTGAAATCTAAAGCTTGATTTTTTTCTTCTGTTCTTATTTTTTGAAAATTGATAATACATGTTGGTGTGTTTATGATCTCTCTCATGTCTAAACATGCCAAAGAATAGAGATATGCTATATGCTATATTTTAAAATTAATTTTAAGTACATATTCTCAGAACCCGTAAAATTATATTTAAATGTGGTCCATTAGCATTTCTAAAAATACACAAGAATAAGAAACAAAATCTTCCTGAATACTCAGAATCTTTGTACTTCTGGAAGCATTGCAAGGAGGGGATGTAGGGGGAAGTACAACATTGAGTAAAATTATAAGCAATTCAGTTTTTGTTATTTCTCTAAATAACATACTTCCTCCAAGGCATTGAAGATATTTTAATAACTTTAACTTCATGTCTCTGTGAAGTGGCTAATCAGCAAGCACTTCCAAGTGTAATTTAATGAAATGCAAAAAAGTAGTTAAAGAATTTATTAAGCTTAGTAGTTTAAAACCTTCCCAAAACCCCATGTTGGACCAGCTGGCTCAAGTGAGTAAGGCTAGCACATAAATTTTATCACATATGTATCTGTTTTTTTGAAATTAGAATATAAAAATACCAGAACTTAAAAAGTTTTAGTCACCGAGTGTCACTTGCAATTCGAACTGATTGAATGGATGGCAGCAGGGAATTAAGCATAGAGATTATTTTTAAAGAGCATGACAAAATGAGATCCCCTGTGAGTGCTTAGAGTTTGCACTGTCTCTTGAGACGTTGTTACTATACTCTTCAGCACGTTATCCAATGATACACTGAATGATGTATAGGAAATTACATCAAGAAGGCTAGCATGTTTTGGAAAAAGCCTGCAGATAAAAATCAGTCCTTCAATCTTGAATCAAAATGAAGAAATAAAAATAAGGAGTAATATCCAAACTTCTAAACAAGACTTTGAACTCTATGGAATCCTAAACAAATTCATTCTCATCCTTTATTAAGTATGCTTAATATTAGATGAAGTGATAGTAGGTATTTTTAAATTTACTATTAATACTTAATAACAAATATTTAATTAAGCTCCTACTATTCTTATTCTAGGTCTAATTCTAGGCAGTTGACATCCTTGCAGAAAAACTTATGGAAAAATTACTGTTATTATGCCCATTTTACAGATGAAGAAAACAGAGGAAGGGAAGTTATGATTTGCCCAGGGTCACCAGCTTGTAAGAGGTCTTAGCTGGCAGAATGACTATAGGTCCCTCTTGAAGATTTTAGCCATTGAGCTTGTTCAGATACAGTATTTAACATAATCATCATTCTATCTATATGCATATGTATAGTTATCTCCATTTGATAGATAAGAAAATGAGGATTGCTGTTATTATATAATCTTGCTGGTCTCTGAGATTCAAACAGACTTAGATTCTTATCTCAGTGTTATCTTGCAGTTTGACTCATCAAATTAATTTTTCAGCTTCAGGATCCTCACTTTAACATACTGATAAGTTTTTATACTTATTGGGGCAATTTTGAGCATGAGAAATACTGTATATTTAAGTAACTATTTCCAGTCCCTAACATATAAATAGTTCTCAATAGTTAGTAATGTAAACTTATCAAGGTCCTCTATAATAGGTCTTCTAAATTGGAAGATGTGATTTGGATATCTAATGCTCATAAGTATTTCTGCTATACCACTTAGGCCTGAAACATACCCCCGATACCAAAAAATAACTTCACTGGGATTAATAAATGTAGATATCGGGGGTGGGGGTGAGTAGATGCTCATTTTGTATGCTCAAATTAAGACTGCTGCAAGCAGCGTGGACAAAATGTTTTAAAGGATATTGCTATGTGACTTCAATACATATGACTTTAGGCAATAATTAAATGATAAACTCACAGTTGGGAATTAGCAGGCAAAGAGTACATGGTTAATTTCTACAAAGATTTGGTATACTCTTGGGTCTAGAAAGCCAGAGTTACAAACAATTTAAATGTAAAAAAAAAATGTAAACATTACTTTTTTAATTTAAATAAATCAAGGCAAAGTTTTTAAGTGTGTGTAATGTAGAAGGCACTATTGGTCATACACTTGAATATATAACCATTCTTTTCCAGCCCTTATAAATGCCTCTTTATCATAGAATTGTTTTAAGAAGAGCAGAAGACCATAGCGTATTTCTTCTATATGCACAGTTCACCTACACCACCCTCACAATTGGTTAATCCTACTCCATCCTAAAGGTTAACCAAAGAGACACACAAGAAAGATCTGTTATAGTTCATTTCTTCTCTTGGGATGTCAGAACAGTGAGGTGAACAAGCCCTCAGAGTGCTCCTTCTACTCTCAATCTCTACCACTTCCAAAGGCCCACCTAAATTAGAGACATCTACCTTTATTTTTTTTTTCCTTTTAGTATTAGTGTGTAGTTTTAGTGAGAAAAAGAAAAGAGCTGACAGTTCTGTTCTAGAATGATTTGTATTTCTAGGAAAAATCATGTCTACCCATATGGTTGTCTACCTCATAGAAACTCTACATTGGGATTTGGGGCCATAGCCTTGGAGTAATATTAACTTGCAAGAATTGTCTTTGGTGAATTTATTTCCCTTTGTGGTGTGATGATGATGACTTTAAGAGTATTGAAGTATTCTAACTCCTCTGGGCCAAATACCATCTAAATGTCAATCTTTTAATGCCTTGCTAAAAGCTGTATAAAAAAAATTAGAATATCAGGAATTTGTCTTGGATTGCATCCAAAAAGGGGTAGGCTACCTTAGACATAAGAGTATGTTATTGTCACATAATCACATGTGTTATAGAATAAGGGCAAAACTATTGCATGACATTCAATATTATTATGTTGAGAACAACAGAAATAGAAGCTTCTCACGGGGACGCTAGCTATTTTATCGTTAACTCTCACTTCGTTACCTTAGGTGTTCATATTTAGCAATTAAAAGTCCTTATTTTGTGTTCCTGACATGAGGGTGCCTTGGAACCAGAAGACAATGTAACCTAATATATGAAGTCTGAACAAAAATAAGCACACTTTTCCCGAGATACAGGTTATAAATATTTATATCCCTTTTAAAAAGAATAACAAGTAAAATTACTAAAAAGTTACAAATATTAAATGTTAATTTTATAGCAATACTTCTTTAAATATATTTACACCCTCAAATCTTTTTATTTATACTCCATTACCTCTGTGTGTGTTGTGATCACCCAGTTTGACCAATATACTTCTCTTTTTTTTTTTTTTTTAAAGATTTTATTTATTTATTTGACAGAGAGAGACACAGCGAGAGAGGGAACACAAGCAGGGGAAGTAGGAGAGGGAGAAGCAGGCTTCTGGCCTAGCACGGAGCCCGATGTGGGGCTGGATCCCAGGACCCTGGGATCATGACCTGAGCCGAAGGCAGACGTTTAACGACTGAGCCACCCAGGCGCCCCGACCAATATACTTCTCTTAATCTACCTTGAATTTTGTCTTATAGTCAAGGTTCCTGTGCTTTAACAGGGTATTTTTTTTACATTTAAAAAACAATTATTTTATGTATTTAAATGTAGAGAATTATTCTAGCAATTGTTTATTACAAACTTGAAATAATCATACCTGGATTGTACCTTCATATTTTTCTCGAATGTAGAAACTAACTCTGGTCTTCATGTTTATCCCATGAGCCCCAAGTGACTGACATTTACTTAAACATCTTTTAAAAAAATTTGTCTTCAAATTTCTCTCTTAATACATAAAATAAGTTGCTTTCTGTCATAGTGGGCTTGGTCAAAGAGGTAAAACAAGTTCATGTCCTAGGCATGGCAAAATAAGCATGTCATCTTGCCAAAACTTGAAGGCAGCCACCTATGGGTGGCAAGGAGGTGTTTAGCCTTTTCTGAAGTAGGTGTCTTGACCTTTCCTTGTCAGAGGGGCTGCAAAGCCTATGGCACCAAACCATCAGTCAAGGGAAGGTGGAATACCTGGAATACCTGGAATACCTGGAATACCTGGAATACCAGAGACTTGCTTTGGCCAATGGAATATGAGCAGAAGTGAAGTATGTTTCCCCCAGGTGCAAGCTTCAAGAGCCAGTGTGTGATTTGCCACGTTCCCTTCCACTTAACCCAGCAACTGTGGAATTGTGTGTTGAGATGGAGCATCTGCCAGCTGGGGTCCCTCTAGTGACTATGATGAGCAGAGCCTTCCTGCTGAACTGCTCTGCTCATGTAGCCTAACTGGAAACTGAGTTTTTGCAGTCATTTGTTACTGCAGCATAATGTAGCCTATCCTAATGGATGCTCAAACCACCCTCTATTTGGGAAGAGTCGACTTAGATCTCACTAAATTAATTTTCCAGTCTCCTTTGAAGCTCAATGTACATCATAAAGTTTTGGGATCGGGGGGAAACTTGGCCTTGGAGAAACTATATAGTTGATGATGACCTGACCAACTGGAGCTGAACAGGGAATAATTTTCCACTTAATTTCATTTCAAAACAAAGTAATTTTTAGTACTGTCCTAAATATAGTTTAGCAATCCAGCAACTTTTACAAATTACTGGTGAGAGAATTATTTAGAAAATGTATTCTGAATATTCCTATGTGTCCTACACAGAGAAAGTTTACTTATTAAAATTTATATAAGGATTTTAAGAAGAGATTTAAATTGGCTTCAGATAGAAAGCAAAAAAAAAATATGTTATAACTTTGTCTTTTTTGCAGTTAAAAATATTATCATCCTATAACTAGAATGATGCTCTGATTCAGAAAAGAAAGAAAACATGTTTTCAAGTGTTTGACACAGTTTAGTCCATTCACTGAGACCATGAAACACAGTGCACTCCTTCAATCTCAGTTTCTTCTTCTATGAAAGGAGTAATGGTACTCACTGTAAGAAGGCAATAAGAGTTCATTGCTGTTATTATTGTTGTTGGCTGGGAGGCAGGTGTAAGGGAATATATCATCCACAGCTTTAATATATGGGAGTTCAATGCTTAGTGATTTAGGTATTTTTCCTCCTATCTTTCTGTCAAATACTATCCACTAAAGTTTTGAATTTTTAGCTTACATGGTTGTTAAAAATTGTAGTTGAATATAAACAATTCTATATAATCCAAATCCAATTCCTAGTATCTTCTGATGAAATAGTGTGTTTGAAGAAGCTGCCTGTGTCTGTGGATGATGCTTTAAGAAACCATTTGGGCCTGAACCCCAATAACTTAACCCAGATTTCCTATGGCCATAAGTCAAGTGGAGATTTATCCTTTCATCAGGTAGCTCCCTAATCTTCCTCTCTCTTCTATCCTGACCATCCTACATTCCAGATTTATATTCCTTCCTGAAGAAATAGGGGAATAGTTTAGTGTGCCTGCTTTCTCAATAAGCTGGGAAGCAATTGTGAAAAGAGATCTTCCTGTCAACCTGTTTTATTCCATTTTGAATCCATATCTCCAACCAGATACTCAGCATTTTTAAGTGCTGGGGAAAAAGTGGTTTACTCAGGCTGCTCTCTATGTTAATGAATCCTTGAGTCAAAATTTTATGGCTGACAACAAACATTTCCTGGGTATTTGTATGGAATATAAAATAGAAGGGAACTAACCATTTTTGAGAGCCTACTATGTATTGAGTGCTTGTCTAACATTGTCACTTTTGAGCCTTATGATTCAATGGGTTAGGCATTATTACCACACTTTTTCAAATGAGGAAACTGTGGCTTAGAGAGGTGGAGGTAATTAACTAAATTTGCATAACTAATGATTTTCAGAACTGAGAGACAAACTTTAGGTCTCTCTTGAGCTCAAACCCGCTGATCTCACTACAACACCATGCTGCCTTCTCTTAAGGAAGTTATAATTTAAATAAGTCAAGCAACTTCACCTCTAGGAAACTCAGTTTCCTCCTTTGGAGCACGATGATAATGATAACTCATAAGACTGGGAAGAGGAAATGGGGAAACATTCCAGAGTTAATAATACAATGAAAAAGGCACATGGAATATTCAGAAAGATAAGAGTAAAGCCATATGACAGAGAGGAGTGTTTATACAGAGATGCATTAGGACACATACTTCAAGGGGAAATGGAGCCCTGATTTTTACAGTCTTAAATTTCAGAATTCTGATCTTAATATGTGGGCAATGATGAATACCTATTAGTTACTAGGTATAAAATGATAAACAGATGTAAAACCTAAGCTTAATCTAGATGGTGTATTTTAACAGGATTATTTCTTCAAGGATGTGCTATTATTACCTGAGGGCTTATTGCCCAAAACATGGACTCAAGTTTGGTGACTTGTGTGCTGGAGTTTAATTCTGTCACTAAATGAGGAACTGGCATACCTCATCAGATCTTACTCTCATCATTTACAAAAGGATGGTATTCAAATAGATTTTTTCCTCCACTTTGTGACTCTAAGAATGCAATATAATAAAGCATTTAAGATCATGGACCTTTGGGGGGAAAACATAATGGGCCTAGAATCTTCTTTCTTCTGTGTTTTAGCTCTCTTACCTTAGGGGGAAAAACAATTGCTTTAAACCTCAGTTTCAACAATTGTAGAATGGGGATAATAATAGTATATTCCTCACAGGGCTGTTGAAAGGATTAACAATAAGGTGAGATTCTAAATGTATATAATGCAAGGCTTGGCATCTAGGTTCATAAAGTTAGATGCAGCTATGGTGAGTAAGGCACTCTTAGGCAAGCCACAAAGAAAGGATCCAAGTGTGGTTATCACTTCTTTGTAAGCACGACAAATAAGTAAGCTGTTTTCAGCCTTCTACCCTCTAGAATGAAAGGTTGGGATACCGTAGACTACAAAGATGTGTGGCAAACAATATTTTTATATTCTTCTTGGATTTCGTCCTCGTCTCAATTCCCTGGCATATGGACTCATACCTTTTGGGGTCTGTTTGCATTTTTACTATTAAGAACATAAGCTGACTTAGGGCATGCCGTGAAGAGTGCTGAAGGCAGAACGGAAGTGGTGGGGACCCCTTTCAACAGCATTACATCTAGGGAAGAGGCACATGCTGTGTGTCAGCCAGCCCACCCTGGGAGAGGAAAAGATTACTAATGGAGTAGTAATGTTAAGAAGAATAAAAAGTGAGTCCTTCTTCTTCTTCTTTTTTTTTTTTTGGAACCATTAAAAGTTTTCAAAAACACAAAACCAACTTGGAGCTCAATTAAGGGCTGCTAAAGGGAGGAGAGTATGCTGTATCTCCCGCATCTGGACTAGAGCTAGTGCATGTAATTCCTATCCGTCACTGACAGCTTTCTGGGCTATTTTTAATTCAGTCTAATTAGTCATGTCTTCTCCTGCAAGTACAGGAATCAGTCAGAATATGGGTAACAATTGTGAAACTACCTTTGGGGAACTCCTTTGAATATTATTTTGGAAGACAACCATAAAGTCCTATAAGTGATAGCCTCCATAAATGTCAGCCCAGATAATTCAGCTGATGTCAACAAGCAGAGATTGGATGGGCTGTCATAGATATTGGGGCTGAATACAGCATATGACATCAAAATCATGGCTTTGTAAACATTTCCTTCTTTGCATGCAGATTTAATTATCTTGTACCCCAGAGAAGAGAAAAACTAGGGCCAACATAATTTCAAAGGAAAGAAAAATGTGTTCCTATTTTTATAGCCTTGTAAAAGCAAGGAAATGTCTGAAGAGAAGGAAAAAAAAAATAGTCTTGAAGAAGAATGCAATATGCCCTAATCCAAACTTATTCAAGATGTCATTCCTGGATAGAATTCTACGCTCTCAGCATTAGACAGGCTGCTTAAGCAAAGGCAGGTTCTACGTAGACTGTCATCTGAACATGATATTGATGGATCGTTTTTACAAACAGGCTGGACTGCAATGAAAAGCCTTGTGAACGTGCTAAGACCATTTTAACAGGTCACTGGAGACCAAAGTGCCTGGAGGAGAGGATCTATGCCAAGTCTTATGAACAGTTCATAATATATGAATAATGAAGCACTTCACGAAAAAAAAACCGTATATAAAATGAAGATATTCCCAAAGACATTTCTTGTGTCACTGATATTTTTGAGAACCCTTCTAACTGTAACCTGATTAGGTGTTTCAGGATCTGCAACATGTTTTCTTCATGACACTCTGATCCACAGTTCTTTTTTGTTTTGTTTTGTTTTGTTCTGTTTTGTTTCATTTTATTTTTTGTTTTTCAAATCACAAAGAACACATTTCCATTATATTAAAGCAGGTAGAAATCTTGTCTGAAATAAGCATGAGACTGTAATGAATCAATTCAAAGTAGAAATATGCCATGCACACACATAACTAGAACTATTAGGGACTTTCAAAGGCAATAGTGAAAGTAGGCATATTGGCTGAAAAAAAATCAGCCTCCTTCCAAATGTGGCAACATGTAACTCCTGCCAACCAATCCCACACACAACCTAACTTCATCATTAAACATGTGACTCAGACCAAAAAGCATCAAGACATATCTTGCTCACTCACTTGCCTAACTATAATTTTTCTCTGAGATTTAATATATATTTCCAAGTCCTTGATTTTAAACTTGAGGCTATAAAATATATCATCATAAGTTATAACCTAGTTTACTAATGAATCATTTAAATTAAGTTTTAGAGAGGATTTTGTCATTATGCCTGCCTAGCTCATGACTTGTAAGTTCCAAAGAAGTTAAGTAAAATTGGATTTAAGTTGCTGGTGACCACTTAAGATGACTCTGTTTAGAGCACATTCAAATAACATAAAGAACAGGGTAGCATTATTATTCAAATATATTCTGAAGCTATTGTTGCTGACATTTGCTTTTAGAGGATCACAGAAAAAAAGAGGAAGAAGTTCAAGTGTTTATCTTGCCCTCCCCTTTTGGGGGCATTTAAGTCTTTTGTTGATTTAAAAAATAAGACAAAACCTCCATAGACCTTCTTGGGAAGCCCTATAATACGATTATGTGAATACCTATGCCTTTGGTTCTATGTTCATTAAAGATTAAAAATTGCTGTTTGCCATTCTTAAATGTAGCTCTCTGCATGATGACGACTTAATTTTATCTATTTATAGACAACTTTAGAGTTGACAAGTCACATTCTTATACATCTAATTTGATACTCAAAAAATTCTTATGAGGTAGACAGGGCAGGTGAACCCTCAGGGGCAAGGGTGACTTTAAATTATATTTCCATCAAGATGCCATAGAATGTGCTTAAAGTATTTCTTGAATAAATGGCTGAATTATCTCCTTTTGTTTTTTTTTTTTTTTAAAGATTTTATTTATTTATTTGAGAGAGAGAGAGAGCGGGAGAGCACACGCAGGGGGAGCAGCAGAGGGAGAGGGAGAAGCAGACTCCTTGTTTAGCCCGGAGCCCAATACTGGGCTCCATCCCAGGGCCTGGGACCATGACCTGAGCCAAAGGCAGATGCTTAAACTACTGGGCCCCCCAGATGTTTTTCCTGAATTATCTCCTTTTAAACAATAAGAAAACCAAAGCTCAGTGAGATTTGGTGACACTCCCAAGGTCTATTGTTGAAAAACTACAGTCAAGGCTAGTTTTGAGGACTTCTGATTATGACTTGTGAGTTCTGTGCTCTGACCAATTTATTAGGTCTCCCTGCATACTATACATACTATCTCACAATATTCATTCCCAAACTTAAAAAAAAGTCTGAGAAGCAGAATAAAGGTGGACAAAATGATTTGTTTCTTTGCTTCTTTATTTTGGAATCTCAACACTGAATTGTATTTTAAGGACAAAAAATAATTAAAACAATGAAATACTGATCATACTTTCAGAAGATTTGTTCTTCAAAGGAGAAGATGTGGCTGAAGAATTACACTTCAAGTGATTACACCCAAAGTATTCTACTTAAACTCTCTACTGGTTGATAATAATAATGGTTTCTATTTAAGATGCTTATTTTAGTCAGCATGTTCACATACATTACTTCCTAGATCCACAGAACAACAGCATGTATTCCCATTTTACAGATAAGGAAATGGTGAGTAAGCAGTTAAATGAGTGTCCCAAGGTCAGATATCTTAATCTCAGGGGTCTGCCTTCATAGAACATTGTGTCCAACACTGGACACCCTTCCCCATTGTAACTTCTATTTTGAATGATGACTCCCTTAAGCTTTGTTGCATTTGTCTAACTATAATTCTCCATCCATTGGGAATTTTGTGGTGAAAAGACACTTGCCAAAGAACATAGGAGAGTATGACCGTATGAAACTGAAAAATATTGATCTGTATATTGTACTATTTGGTGGAGACCTTGCATAAGTGTTGGAATAGGTGCCCAGCCCAGAGAGGTATGAGTAGATAAGAGCCACCAAAAGGTCTTCTAATTAAAATATTTCCATCTCTTCTCATATAAATATTTGAACAATTAGAAATTAACTCAGATTAGCAAACTCCCCTTTTTAAAAGCAAATATCCTGGGGAGATCAAATCTATAAGTCATAGTGACAATTATTTTAATAATCACATGAATATCAAGCTGAAAAGAAGTAATTCAGGAAATGGGAGCTTTGCTGGGCAGGGAGGGGAAGATAATTTGAGAGCATGGAGGATATAAAGCCCTGGTGAGAAGGCAAGAACTCTCTTCAGCTAGGAAACATTAAGAGGGCACTGAATATTTAGAAAGTAGAAGGCCAAGCAGTAGGTGAAAAGGTAGTTGCATACTAGAGGCAAGTTATGCCCCTGAGCCTGAATAGCAGCCAATGTGTTATTGAAAATTATCTTGAGCACATGGCTGTTAATTCAGGTAACTGAATTCCAAATAATTTTTAAGGCTACAAATGTAAATATTCCTAAGTAAATCCATATCCACAGTCAATTCTAGCTTAATCTTCTATAATTCACTGACTCATGAAAACCAGTGTTACCCTAATCAGTCACTGCTATGCAAACACACAACACACACACACACACATACACACACACACACACGAAAAAGATGAGAAGAGCTAAGTTCCTGACACATGCTTTCTAATGAAGATTTTTAAAAAATTGAACACCCTCTCTCTTAGGAGCTTTTCTTTCTTGTTTTTCTCAAATTTTCTTCTCTTTCATTCATTCATCAATTCATTCAACTAATATTTGTTTATGCTCAAATTATCTGCAAAGCATTGTTAGTTGAATCTTCTTTCCAGGTATGATTCTGCAAGTTATTGTTTCCGGGGGTCTGCTAAAGTTCTTGCTAAATCCAAATTCTATCTACAGGAAGAATCCTACAAAGGCTGACCTATAATTTAGCCTTTGAATTTTAGCCATCAAGCCATCACAGTGTTTTAGGGAAATCTGTAGCTATTTTTCTCAAAGGTTATGCTTATGATGAAGGCATATGTGCTATTAGTCAGCACTAGTCCACTCATCCTTTTAGCAAGAATGACTCAGGTCTTTTAAAGTTGACTTGCACAAATTTTTAGATACTGTTAGCTCTCATCTTTCAAATTGATTAAATATAATTTTTATTACTCTATCTAACCTTTGGAGTTCTTTTTCTAGTAATTATATAAAAATACAAGCCCTGCATAATGGCCTGGTTGAGAAGACCAACAGCATGATCTTACTGATTTTCCATTTTTCTTACTAGTCCAGCTCTTGATAGAAGAATAAAACAGATTCCACGTTGCCCTCAGCATGCTCAGTTTCAGGCCAGTTAATATTTGAAAGAGTTTTCACAGTCCTTGCTTAAAAATACTTCCGTATTATAACCACCTATTAGATTTAGAAAGTTACCAGCGTACGTCTAAGCATTGCTTAGACACATTATTAAGACTTTGCCTCCCAAGTCATCTATATGCATGAGAGAATGAAAAAAAAAAAGGGGGAATTGTTTTGTCACTATTATGTTAGTAAAGAAAAGAAGAAAGGGTGATTATGTCCTGGTTTAGGGCAACAATGGGGATGGGGCATATGAAGGAACAAGGGAGACCAGGAGGCCGATGAATGTTTGCCAGTCTGAACAATTTCATGTAACAGGCCCTAAATTTAAAAGGAAAATAAAAACTTCTGAGGTGACTAATGTGGTCATAATGAACAATTAGAGGAGGGTAACAAGCTGGGGAGTACATTCTTATTCAACTAGCACACATCAGTCATTAGGGCTTTCAGGAGATAAGAGAAACTATTGACAGGCTTGAGGAGAGCAGCTGAAATTACACAGTCACTCCACACTCTTTATACATTTGTCACTAGTGGATGTAAATATTTATGGCTCAGATAACAAACGACTCACCGTATTTGGTGATGTGAGGCACTGCTGCAGGTCCAGGGTCACCAGAATGGTGTTAGGTTTCCGCTGAGATCTGGGCTGCATTAAGGCAGTAGAGTTGTAGCAGCTGCAAATGAAAATGTGCCATAACCCATTCCACCCCCATAATCCTCCTATTCTCACCCATGCCCCCAAACCAACCTCCCACCCCCCACTGACAGAAAAAAAAAATTAAGAAAATCTGTGCCTTGAGTTGTAAGGAAAAAGATCGTTCCAATAACTGGAATTTAGGAAAACGTGGAGTACAGAGGGGAGCTACACTAAGCACGTTCAGAGTGCATACAATTAAAACACACCAACCTCATCTGCTGAACAGCACGGTGCTCTGGCAGTTCATAAGCAAATGTTTAATAATATTTATAGTTCAGCTATATAAGGAATTAATAAAGAGAAAAGTCAATTGTCCTGGATGAGATCAACTTGGTCTGTCCTTCCAGATGTGGAACTTAGGATTAGGCAGTGTAGACTCACCTATGGTCCCCATGGGTGCAGGAGGGCTCTGTGAAGGAGCTCAGTCCAGGGAACCTGTAAAGAGAAATTCTTTTTTATTTATTTATTTATTTATTTATTTATTTATTTATTATTTTTTATTTATCTGAGAAAGAGAATGGGAGACAGAGAGCATGAGAGGGGGAGGATCAGAGGGAGAAGCAGACTCCCCGCTGAGCAGGGAGTCCGATGTGGGACTCGATCCCGGGACTCCAGGATCATGACCTGAGCCGAAGGCAGTTGCTTAACCAACTGAGCCACCCAGGCGCCCCTAAAGAGAAATTCTTTACCTACTTTTCTACACTCACATTCCATGCCACTGGTCAGGGAGACAGGTTTTTCTTCTAAAGACTGTTTCTGCAGAGCTATTCTCCAATTGGGCTGCTTGGCTACAACTACTGCATGAGTACAGGAGTGTTCAGAAAAGTCTATTTAAAGTGAATGGTTCTTTCTTATTTATAGAAATCGTATATATTTAAATTGCACAACATGATGTCGATCCCTTAGAAAACTCACAGATCCTTTGTAATATTTGTACTCGATGGTGTTTACCTTGGGAAATAATACATCAGCTCTGATCTTAACTTGTAAAGAAAATACAGTATTTCATTAAAATAAAAAAAAAATGGTCTTTTAGGGGTAGAACCTATATCTCATAGGCTGGAAATACGGGATATTCGAGACCCTTCCTTCTTAGATTCTGGGTCTTGAAACTGCTTTCCTTAAAACTGTTAAAACCTTAGTGGATTCTGAACCATGAAGTTCGCCTTGTGCATTTGCACACTCTGCATGTGGACACTGCTGCTGTAACATTTAAAGTTGCCCTGAGTCTCTCTTGATTAGAAGTTTTCCCAACTGACAGCTCCCATGTTAAAAAGCAAACAAACAAACAAAAAAACAAGTCCATAGCCATAAACTGATATATTCTATGATTGAGGTGCTTTGCCACCATTATTTAGAGAAAAAATGCCTAGAAAGCCTTATTTTGTAGAACAAAATGTATGTAGACATTAATATTATTGTAAGATGGAACTAATGATACATTTTATTTAGTGAATTCTTATATGTACCCAGAGACCCACTCTTATGTGTGTTTTTTGTTTGTTTGTTTGTTTTTTCAACACAGCATTATTATGACAGAAAGGGAAGTTGTGGTGGTCATTGTGATGCTGTCTCCAGTTCTCCTTCAAGGCAGTACTTGCTGCCTTCAAGAAAAACTTGTCCCAATGGCTAGGGCTGCTGCTGGTAGGCTACCTTCAGTTGGCAGCACCTGCAGGGATGGCTTTAGCTGCAGAGAACTTCCTTGCTCAAGGTCATGCCCCTTTGGAAGCAGATCACACCAACTGACTAATGAGAGTTTATATAAATGCCAGGTCATTTTAGTCCCCCCAGTGCAGAGCAACACTAATAGGTTGTTTTTGTTCCATTGTTTCTCTATGGGGTTGGTCATTGGTAGAAGTTGTCACCAGGCCAAGATTACAATTCAACTACTCCTTCTGCTAGATCCTGCTGCCTTCTTCTCCCTTCTATAAGTTTTAATTCATCTTGGTCTCCTTCTCAGAGAACTCAACCCATGGCCTGTGGTAGGACCTTTGTTAGGATTTTGACTCCAACTTCAGAGAAGGGATTTCTGCTGATTTGGACTCTCAGTGGAGACAATAATTTGCTTGTGGAATTCCTTAATCAATGAGTTAGGCAATGGATAACTGTCTCTCTAAATCAAGAACAGATCATTTAGGATTAAGGATGCTGTGGGAGAATTCCTAACTTCAATCTCCTCTTTTCTCAATCTCAGTACTGTTGAGCTTCTAGGAGTAAGAAAAATATGGGACCTATCTATATAACTCAACTAAACCAAACAAGATTTGGCAAGGATGGTAATTTTTATAAGAATTAACATACACACGTATTGATTTTGCTTGGCATTTTTGGCATGCCCAGTTCATTCACCCTTGCCTTTTGATATGTTCTCTGCATTTCTTTATCTCAAGTTCTACAATCAAGTCTGGCCCCCAAAATGGATAATTTAAGAGACTCTAAATCACTAACGAAACATGATCAGTTTTTTGTCTGGTTCCATTCAGGTCTTAAATGCCCTAATTTCTTGGTGATTCAGCTTTTGATTTGTTTTCTTGAGAACAAACCCCAATTGTGTAGCCACACACACACACACACACACACACACACACACACACACACAAACCAAAGCAAAACAAAACAAAACAAAAAAATCCCAACAAAAACCAGGAGTAAATATTCTACTCCTAAATTTTAACCTCTGGTTATGAAATCCTATTCCTCTTTTGCATCTCCCCACTGGCTATCACCTACTTACTTATACAGTTTCCTGCAGATTGTTCTTCTCATGACTACTTAATGGCTTAAATCTTGAATTCAAATGGAAACTGGATAAAATATTCCTTAGAAAGCCTTAAATAATCTGCTACTGAACTTTCCCCTATATTAGCATCTACCTTTTTCCTGACCCTAATTCTGAGTGTCATGGATTTGGGCCTCTCTTCCAATCTGTGTCATATATAACTAAGCTTTCCTTCAGGACAGAAACTATGAGAAAGTCATCTTGGTGCTCATGCATAGAAGAGAAATTGATAATAAATCTAGCCCGGGATAAGAAAAGGGTCCTGATATTTTGATGAGAAAATGGTCCCCTCAGTCAGAGTATACAACATAGTTAAGGAATGACTCTGACCATTAAAAGGTTGTATTAACACATCTCTTCAAAATGGTTCCATTTCCTCACAATTATAACCAAAATTTCCCAACCAGGAAGATAACTATCCTTGTGACCAAATACCTAATGCACGAAGATCTGTGTTCATCCTTGTTGGGAAAGGCAGTCTTGTGTCTTTCGGCTCCGACTCAGCCACGTAAGAATGGATCTTGGGCCTGGAATACTTCTTTACCAAGTGATAAAGAGCCTACATAGCTTGTGCCAGGTTTATCAACTTGTGTGGGAATATCTTTTGCTGTTTCATGCTCAGTGTGTGCCCTTTTGTTCTGTATAAGCACGTGCATCATACGGCACCTAGCCAACCCCACTGCTATATCTATCCTCCGTGTGGAGAACATGGGGTCCTTCCACTGCAACACATGTGTGAGCATATGTGAGTTGTCCTGGGTAGACTGCTGGGAGAAACCTACTGGCCAAGGGGGACCAATGCTCACTATGGAGACTGATCTTGCTTTCTCTTCTCTATGTGAACAAAGCCTTGTCCCATCCAGTGCTTGATTGAGTTGTGTTTTCCTTGGCAATACCAATACCAAGATGCAGTGGACAGAAATATTTGGAGTCTTCTGTGATTGGTAACTGCTGCATGGGACTCTGTTCAATGATTCCACTACTAGATCTTTCATACTGAGTCATTCTTATAGGAGGAAATTCTTTCATAATTATAAATTAGATAAAAATTCAGAGGCTTCTAAAACTACTTCTCACCTATGAAATTCACAGAAAAGATAGATTCTTCCATTCTGTCATATAAAATTCCTTATAAAACTTTGAAAAAACTAAATTCAATGGACAGATTGATTTAATTATATATTAAAATATGAAATTTTAATATATATGTGTTTGTATATATATGTGTGTGTATATTTATGTGTGTATATATATATATATACACACACACCTGAAGCCCTATTTACAATTAAGTCTAAGTAATTTTTTAAATTTTATTTAATTTTATTTAAATCCAATTAATTAACAAATAGTGTAATATTAGTTTCAGAGGTAGAGTTCAGTGATTCATCAGTCTTATATAATACCCAGTACTCATTACATCACGTGCCCTCCTTAATGCCCACCACCCAGTTACCCCAACCCCCTACCCCCCTCATCTCCAGCAACCCTCTGTTTGTTTCCTATGACTAAGAGTCTCTTATGGTTTGTCTCCCTCTCTGATTTCGTCTTGTTTTATTTTTCCCTCCCTTCCTCTATGCTCCTCTTTTTGTTTCTTAAATTCCACATATGAGTGAAATCATATGATAATTGTCTTTGATTGACTTATTTCGCTTAGCATAATACCCTCTAGTTCCATCCACGTCATTGCAAATGGCAAGATTTCATTTTTTTGATGGCTGAGTAATATTCCATTCTCTATCTATCTATATCACATCTTCTTTATCCATTCATCTGGGCTCTTTTCATAGTTTGGCTACTGTGGACATTGCTGCTATAAACATTGGGGTGCAGGTGCCCCTTCAGATCACTACATTCATATCTTCAGGGTAAATGCCTAGTAGTGTAATTGCTGGGTCATGGGGTAGCTCTTTTTTTTAACTTTTTGAGGAGCCTCCATACTGTTTTCCAGAGTGGCTGTACCAGCTTGCATTCCACCAGCAATGTAAAAGGGTTTCCTTTTCTCCACATCCTCATCAACATTTGTTGTTTTCTGACTTGTTAATTTTAGCCATTTTGACTGGTGTGAGGTGGTATCTCATTGTGGTTTTGATTTGTATTTCCCTGAAGTCTAAGTAATTTTATAATAAAACTAAAATATCCCAGCCATCAACTGTCCCCATGGCAGCATTAGTTCTTATCAGCTGGCAGACATTTAGTCATATTTCTCTTTATAAGGAAAATTAAGCAAAGAGATTTTAGATTTATTTACTTCCATGGGGCAGATCAGGTGATAGTATCAGTCAAATAAGATCATTGCCCAAGGGCCAAGAATCTTGCATTCTTGTCCCCGAATGGCCTGATTATGTTAGTAGAATAAAATCTCCATTTCTACCCATAAATAATTCCCAAGGGGGGAAAAAAAAGAACAATGATTTGACAAGATTAAAAGGGTTGTGAGAACAGCACCTTTAAACTCATTTACCATTTTTCACAGCACAGGCCTCTATTCTCCCCTTCCCATCCCGAAACCCTGCCCCCATTACGGATTTGATCAAGCACAGAGGAGAGACAGATTCAAGTTCAATTGGCCTACCCTGGTTGAAAATAGTCTGGGGGAAAAAAGAGGTCAAGACTACAGCAAAGTTCTCTTCATTAAGAAGATGCAATGAGCAGAACATAAACACTCTGTGATTGCTAAAAGCATGAAATAATATTCACATTGATAGGAACTTAGCATGAAAAAAGAGTTTCATTAAATAGAAATAAAAAAGTTCAGCGACCTTTACCACATCTAAGGATATTCCCAGAATTTAGCAAAAAAAAAAGCAAAAATATATACATTAAAAGAATGTTTTCAAGATATTTTTTCTAACATGATTATGACAACTACAGACACAATCTGGCAGGAAGGGCCATAGATCTTGCCACCAAGGCAAGATTCATCCCATTGTTCACCTCTGTGCCCCATCTCTAAAATTTCCTCTTTCATTTCTTAAAAATGATGGTATATTCCTCTCTTGCTTATATCCATCAAACTTAATTCTTAGAACTTTGGTATCCTGTTGCTATACTTGAGTAAATGGAGTCTTAACCCCTTTTATCTTTTGGGAATTATATCTTCTGGCCAGACAATTCTCTTTCTGCCTGGAGTCTTACTGGCTAACTCATTCCTTACATTTTTGTCATTAACCTTTTAATATCATCAATATTGGCAGAAGGATGTGCTTAGAACAGAATGACTACATTTAAAAATGTAAAATATATTTATTTTCTCTCAAGTTCAAACTTTACAATTCTGGGAAAGAACACAAGCTATCAGGGAGACTTGGGATAACTGGCTTGAGCTAAAAGTCAAATATTCTGGCTTCTTTGACATAGAGGCAATGACTCCAGAGAATGAGTGGAAGAAAGGGAGGAGAGGTCTTCCTAAAACACACTCCCCGTTGGAGAACGTTTTCTTTTTTTTGATACATTAAAAAGTCCTTAGGCATTTAATTTTTGTTGTCAAATCTCTGGCAGTATAAAGATGACACAGGCATCTTGAGAATTAATATCTAAAATAAGTCTCTGTCCCTAAACTTCAATACAGCCGTTAAAAAAAAAAAAATTCACCCGAGTCTATAGGTCTAAGTTTGTGAACAGTTAAAAGAACAGCCTTAGCTCCTGTTTCATTTTTTATTTGGAATTCTTGAAACTCTGTCGCTGAACATCTTGAATTTGTTTTGCATGTCATCAACTGCATGATATGAAGATTTTTTTTTTTATCCTTTATTAACTATACAATCAAAGTCTCAGGCCCTGCATGATTCTCTAAAATTTGTGGCTTTCAGATCTACAGTGCCCTAGTTCAAGAAGGAAATTGCTTTCAGGCAGTATTATTCAAAGAGTCTTGTTTCCATTTTATCTTTTATTTAACGCTGCTGTGTCATCTAGGGCCTCTTCGCAAGGACTCCAATTATTTGATAGGCAGCAGCCAGTGACATTTTTCTCTCTTGTTTTCTCATCTGATAGACACAAGTTAAAAATTATTTTCTTTAAAAAATTAGGCACCTGCTTAATGGTTGGGACAGTTGACACAAGGGCCACAAAGATTTCACTGTGAAGCAAATTAAAAAAAAAAATTGTGTGTATGTGTTGCGGCGGCGGGGTGTGTGTGTGGGGGTGGTTCTTGCTAGAATGAGTTCTACAGAACTAACTGAAAGATGCCCATAGCCATGGCTTAAATCACCTACATTATCTCTTTTTTGATCCCCTGATGACTGATATGATGATAGTAATCTGATATTCCTAGTGTTTGAATAAGGACCCTAGATTAATTCTTGGCAGGAAAGTAAAATTAAGCCGCGGGGTTTTCTTTTTCCTCATGTGGCTGAGGGGTTCTTATTGCCCTGGTTCAATCAACCTCAGAGAGCCACTGGTTATAAAAGCAAACCCAAACGTTACTTTAAAAAATTATAAGATGATCATCCTATAAGAATGGATAATCTCACATAAAATCTTGGAGTATGTCTCTCTTTTTTGCCCACCTCTATCCAGGTCTAACCCTTAGTGATGATAACATTTTTAAGTCCTTACCATGGGACTGAATGCTGCACTTTATAGAGATCATTTATTCCTTGTCACAATCCTATGAAGAAGGCACTATCATTTGTACCTTACAGATAAAGAAATTAAGGTATGAGAAGTCAAGTGCCTTGTACAAAGTTATATGCATTGGTGAATCCAGGGTTAGCACCCACAAAGCCAAGACTACAAAAGCTATCCTCGGGAACTCTTGGTCCCACTGCATTTTATACTTATCCTCATCTGTTTATCTAAGCATCTAAGAATATTTATGTTTTTGTGCAATACATGATCACAGTAGAAAATATTAACAACATAAGGAAATAAATAAAATGAATTCCTTGCATAATTCCTACATTCCAGGATTATTCTTAATACCTCATTTATTTTTTCCAGAATTTGCATTTTCTCCTCTCACTCATTCACTCTTACTCATTTAATATCCTACTTTTTTTTTTTTTTAAAGATTTTATTTATTTATTTGACAGAGAGAGAGACAGTGAGAGAGGGAACACAAGCAGGAGGACTGGGAGAGGGAGAAGCAGGCTTCCCGCTGAACAGGAGCCCGATGCGGGGCTCGATCCCAGGACCCTGGGATCATGACCTGAGCCGAAGGCAGACGCTTAATGACTGAGCCACCCAGGCGACCCTAATATCCTACTTTTATATCATCATTCTCTGAATATCCTAATTTTATATATATGAGACTTTTATATCATTAAATATAATATTCTTCAAAAGACTGGTCTTAATGGTAACACAATAGTCCATTAAATAGCTGCATTTGACATATATTTTATATTAAGAAATAAGATATTTTCCTTTCAGGAAGCACTTGTCTCTTACTCTCTTTCCTTTCCCATGGACTCCAGGTGTGAGCACATAATTCAGTTCTGGTCCAAGTATCAAATACCTTAGTCACTTTTTTTTCTTTTTTTGAGATGGGCCTATATCTGCACAACTTTCAATGTGAACTCTCAAACAAATGTTCTGGACCTACTGGGAAGAAACACTCTCTGCTGGTGTTCCTAAATTGATAAGCCTATGGCTCGGGTGAGAGGCAAGAATGGAGTGATGACTGAGGAGAGCTGATTGTAGCACCGAGGACCAGGTTCCTCATCCTGTTGCTGGATACCAAGATCAAGCCCTACCTGATGGTTGTTGAACCCCGAACCTTTAACATATGTGAGACAATAAAATTCCTTTTTTGCATAAACAGCAAGTGCAAACTCCATGAAGTAGGAACATGTTTGGATGGCTGAGGAATAGCAGAGAGGCCAGTGTGGTTTGTGAGGCAAGAAGAATGTCAGGAAATGAGGAAAGGGAGATAGTATGGGGCCAAATCACACAGTCATAGCAGACTTTCTAAGGAATTTGGCTTTTACCTGAAGTGAGAGGGAAATTAGTCACTGGAGGGTTTGGTGCACAGAAATGGCATGACTTAACACATGTTTAAAAAGATGACTGATAATTTTGTTGGAAGTATTCTGGGGAGGCAGTGCAGAGTGATGAATAGAAAGCTATCGCAATAACCAAGGAGAGCTGATGACACCTTTAACTGGGGTTTTTGCCTGGATACAGTGTTGTCCCTGTTGCCCTTCACCCTAGAGGTTTCCTGGGTACAGACATGAGTGGGGAAGGTTGAAGTTGGGCACATGCCCTGTGTATTGAGTCTCAAGGTGGACCCTGGGCACCTGGGAGGGTCTGTACTCATTCTCTGAATATCCCTGTACCCAAGAAAGTGTGACATTAAAAGACAAATAAAAAGCTTTATGACAGGTTGAGAAAGATACTTTGAATTAGAGAAGAAGAAATCTTTCTCCTGCTTTGTGAACAAAGGGCCCTATAATTTCCTCTTTTTTTTTTTTAAAAAAGATTTTATTTATTTATTTAATTGACAGAGAGAGAGAGAGAGAACGAGAGAGGGAACACAAGCAGGGGGAGTGGGAGAGGGAGAAGCAGGCTTCCTGCCAAGCAAGGAGCCCGATGCGGGGCTCGATCCCAGGACCCTGGGATCATGACCCGAGCTGAAGGCAGTCGCTCAACCAACTGAGCCACCCAGGCGCCCCTAATTTCCTCTTGTACTGGCCCCCACAAACCATGTGACCAAACCTGTTTAGAAAATTCATTTCAATAGTTTAAGGAATGAGTACATAGTTAAGATATGAAAAGGGCAAGGCTAAACTACTCTCATGTAAAGAAGGATTTTGAAAAGAAACTAGAATCAATATATACTTTTTCATGTTTCTTTGTTTGGGGAGGATGAATTATCTGAGCATCTTTGAATGTCAATGGGCAGGAGTCAGTGGAGAGGAAGATAATAAGAGTGGGAAGTAATAAATGATGAAGCAAAGCACCAGGGAGGAAAAAGAAGATGGAAGGGTCTCGCCATATTGGACTCCTTCAGGCAGAATCATAAGCATATTTAACACTGAAATAACCAGTGACTAGGTTGGCTGAGCATCTTTCATCAGGAAGTGCTGAGCATTCCTGTGGGGGGCTTGACAGCTGGGAAGCAGGGAAGAGGAGGAGAAAAATATCATTAGAAATTGGATGCTAGGGTTTGAAAAAGAAGATAAGGTAGACACATATTGAAGACTAAAATTGGGTGAATACAAAAATTCCTATGTGGGGTGAATATCTTTAACCATCAAAAAAGGAAGATCATCTTAAAAGAAAATGAAAAAGGAAGTGAACAGGGACTTAAAGACAGAAGACATGTTTTAGAGAGATGATTCAGAGTACTTCCTGTTGGTGGGAAGGTTCCATTTGAGGCCACATTGTGGCAGTCCAGGGCTTTGCACACAGCAGATACTTGGCCAACATTTGTTGAACAGTTCCAGATCACGTTGGCCCCACTCTGGATCACTATCAAACAGTTCCCTGTGACCGCCCTCGCCTACGATGACTGGAGTCAGTGGAGACTCAGAGCTGTCAACTGGTGTGACTGAAAGTTGCAGGATTCTGCCCATTTCTGTAGGTTTAAATTCTATGACTCCTATCTTTACAATCTCTCCTCCAGCTACTGGGTACCATTCATGATTCCTCAGAAACACAGGGTGATATTATCACACCAGCTCCTTCCTGTGCACACACATTTCCTTCTGCCCATAATTGCTCCCTGGCTTGCAGAGCTCCTATTGGGCTCAAAGTCTAAATCCAGTTTCTGTGAAACCTTCTTTGACATCTTCCTGCACAGACACATTGCCACAGTATTTCATATATATCCCCATAATCAGCACTTATGCACAATATTTTAATTTAAACTTTGCCTTTCTTTTTCCCACTATAGTGAGAATTCCTCAAGAGTGGAAATGCATTATTGGACTCCTAGTATATTACACAAGCCATAAGGTAGGTGCTCAATAATTGTTTGCAGACTAATTAATTGGCTAAATGAATGACTGGCCAGTTAATCCCTGATATGAAGGAGGATGACTCTTAAAAGGTAAAACGGTAGGGAGGAAGCATAATGACAGGATCAGCAGTTGATATTTGTTACCTATTTCCCTCAGTATCTGTTTCTCTTCTTTTTGGTAGAAACATTAAAAAAGAAATCCATCCTTTCCCATGACCTCTACATGTTGCCCATTCTATCCCAAACTTCACTGGATGTAAAAGAGAAACCTGAGTCCAACCAGCGGCTGGCAGCCATCTTGAAAAGAATTGTGGGGAAGTAGAGCGGGAAAGGATGTGGTCACACGGCTACAGAGTAGCCTCTCTGGAGCCAGCATTTCCTCTGAACTTTTTTTGACCATATAAATCAATTCTTAATTGCATAAGCTATTTTGTGTTGGGCATTCTATTATCTGCCTGAATCAAAGTCTGCTGATCATTTCCACTGGGTTTGAAGTCACAGGGAGTTGTACCTATGTGAATGAGGGTCATAACATGTTTTTGAGTGGAAACAATTCCTGGTGAGCAGTAGAATGCTATGATCATGATTGCAATAGTCTTCTGACCCTTCTACAGCTTGGGTTAAGCCTTCTCCTGCCTGTGTTGACAAGGATTTTGAGTCCTGACCTTTCCTGTTCTCTGACCCAATCCACTGGTACATTCAGGGCTTTTGTTATCTTTGTGCTCTATGTACTCTTCTCAGGTCTTTTAAGACTGAGAGAACCTTGGGCAGGTGTGCGTATGCTTGTGTGTATGCGTGCATATTTAGCATTGACCCACTACCATAAAAGAGAGAATTTTTTTTTTAAGATTTTGTTTATTTGACAGAGAGAGACATAGCGAGAGAGGGAACACAAGCAGGGGAAGTGGGAGAGGGAGAAGCAGGCTTCCCGCTGAGCAGGGAGCCCGATGGGGGGCTTGATCCCAGGACCCTGGGATCATGACCTGAGCCAAAGGCAGACGCTTAACGACTGAGCCGCCAGGCACCCCAAAAGAGAGATTTTTTTATTATACATTTGTCATGCATAAAAATTTCAGAATACCCATCCCCTCCAAAAATAGAAGCATCACATGGCTCCTAATAAAGTGTAAGTGAGTAAGACTGATTCACACAGCTTCCAAACCTTCAGTTGAGCTTCTCTGGACAAAGAGACCACATGCACCCCTGACTGGTTATTTGTTGCTGAGCTGAGCACCTTTCCCAGGCTCTGTCTTGTATCCATTACCATGTCACGTTCTCCAGGCTGCCCTCCCACCTGTTTGAGCTCTGTTAACCATGACTCCTGTTTCTGATGAAACAAGGCCAAGGGTAAGTCACAGCTCTTCCCCTTCAGTGCCTTTCACTTACTACTCACAGCTCAACTAACTTGTCTTCTCTCTGCCACTACCCTGAAGCTTCTTGGCACCTGTCTCACCAACAAAACCAAGAGGCACAGGCTTAAGGGTATTATTTATGACATTTCAGAAGGGAGAAAAGAGCTGAAAATGTTTTTGCTCTCTTTTTCCTGCCCCTCAAGAGAGGACATTGGTGGAACTTTGAAACAGTAAATAAACTTGAAATTGTCTTGTGTTCAAAGGCTCTCTGGCTAGTCATAGAAGCATATTCCTTGGCACAGCCTCCAAATGCCTGCTTAGGGGTAGGTTCAACTATCTCCTCAGGCAAGTCCTGGGTAATTCCCTGCTGTGAGAGCAGTAAGCCCTTCTTTTTCTCCTCCCTCAACAGAGAGTATCTTCCTAGATGTAATAACCTTTGACCCAGACTGCAGCATAACATGATTCCCTTCTGAGAAGGTCCTTGGAAGTCTCCTTCCTACAGGGAATGCCTAATAGCCCTGTTCACCGTGATCGACAGCTATTTTGTCATCATACCTAATGCTGTTTGTCTAAAACAGGTACCATTTTTTTTCTAATAAAGAAAATTGGCATATCCTATGTTGGCAGCTTTTTAGAATTTTAGTATGAGAGGAAAATTAAGAAGAGTATTAAAAGGAACTCTGATATCCATCCTCCCCAAAATGTTATTGTAGTCGTTCTCACCCTTCCAAACACTGTCACATATCCATTATGCTGTCACGGATCAGTGTACAATTGACAGAGAATAAGATTGAGACAGTCCATCAATCTAATGTCACACCATGTAATAAAAGTCTACAGAAACCCTGTAAATGCTAGTTACACCGCCAGATACAGCTCCAAAGTGCCAATTGGTGTAAAATGTTCTAAATGGCTATAAATAGGTAATATGTCCTACGGAAAATCTGACTCTTAGAGGTATTGAAAAGAGAAAATAGCAGAAATTACAGATTATTACCAATGGAAATAAGGCCAGAGGGCACTAGCATGAGGAGATGGGTCTAGGGAGATAAATGAAAAGGAGATAACCCTATGTCAAACAATCTTTCTGATTCACTATTTCTAATGGTCTATGTGCTTAAGGCCTTTTTGAGTACACACAAAAAAAATTACAATCTTCACTGAAATTGCAAGAATTTAAAAACCTTATCTGTCTAGTTCAATCTTTGCTAAGAGGAATTTCTGTACTTGATGAAAAGTTGGCCCACAATTATGTTGTTTTATTTACTAATTTGTTGAAAGATAAAACTAATTACATAAAAAGTATCAGAGTATTGGTCCCATATTTAACTATTACTTTATGACACTTTTTATGAATGTCATCTTGTAATCATTTTAAAATGGACTTATTGTGAAGTTTTTGTTTGTTCATTTGTTTGCTTTTCTTCACTTTTAGGTCATTGTTTACTTAGGGGCACTTTAAAAATACCTCATAAGAAATTACTGTCCTAATTAAAACATACTTTTATATTTCTGGGGAGACCCAGAAAGTTTCTGTTAACAGATGTGTATCTCTTCTTTGGCGGTCCCGCCAATGGTTTGAGGGGCTACTGATGATGTCATGGCTATAGACAGCATTAGCTTCCATAGAAGCCTTTACAGGAAAACTACAGGAAGTAATCAGCACTTTGGTCCATGAATACTGACTTAGATGTTCACTACTAAAACATAATTTAAATAAATGCTCGAAATTTGTTCAGACTATTAATTTTACAAAAGGCAGGCTACATTTTAAAGTTAGGTAATATATCAGTCAGGGTTCTCCAAAGAAACAAAAATGATAGTCTCTCTCTCTCTCACACACACACACACACACATTAAGGAATTGGTTCACATGATTATGAAGACTGGCGAGTCCAAAATTTGTGAGGAGGTCGGCAGGACTGAAACTCAGGCAGGAGTTAATGCTGCGGAATTTCTTTTATAGGAAACCTCAGTTTTTGCTCTTCAGCTGATTGGAAGAAGCCCACTCACATTAATGAGTAATTTCCTTTACTTAAAGTTAACTGATTATAGATATTAACCATATCTACAAAATACCTTCACAACATTTAGATTAGTGTTTGATTAAGTAACTGGGTACTATGACCTAGCCAAGTTGACATATAAAACTAACCATCACGGTAGTGAGAAAAATACTATTTTTAAGTTGTGGTTTTGCTATAACTGTATTGCCTTCCTTACATAAGTACACATCCAAGAAGACACCTCTAATTTCTGCTTTTATATCATTTCCCGAAAGGGTCCATTAGCTTGGCTGTCTCAAAATTTCTATTCACCAAAGAAGACTGAAAACACTGAGCTAGTCATTTTATTTTCAAAATTTTATTGTTTCATTATAAATCACAAAATAAAGTGTTTGCTTTATTATGTTAAAAATAAAGACTTTTATGAAAAGAAATCTCTATCTTCTCTTTGATGCCTTATCTCAGCTTGTAAGTACTTGATGATTAATTTTTTACTCTTGCCTATTTATATATATATATATATACACATATATATATATATACACGTATATATATATATATATATATATATATACACATATGTATGTAAGCTGAGACAGTGTGGAAAAGGTGTTTTCTTATTTTTTAGTTTGTTATAAAATAGGATTATGAGGATTATGAAAAACAGATTATTTTTTATTTTGCTTTTTCACTTAAGTTTGTAGACATTCTACAAGTCAATACATTTTAAATAGCTGCATGGTATCACACAGATCTATAGATTATATGATTTCCACTATTTTCCTAGTTGGTAGGTGCTCAGGTATTTGTTTTGTTTGCTCCACCTTAAAAAAAAACAACACTAACAGTTTATATCCTCATACACATTTCCTTATATAGGTATCAAGACGAGTTTGATTTTATTATTATTTCTGTAGGGCTGATTCTCCAGAGTGGAATTGCTTAGACAAAGATTACAAGAGTTTTTTTGTTGTAATTAACATTGTTTCTAAAATGATGTCTCCTTAATCCTCAATAAATATATGTGTAGTCCTGTTTTCCTACATCCTTGAGAAATTTGAATGTTCCTGTATTTTTGTCAGTCTGATGGCGGAAAAATATTTTATCATGGTTTAATTTATATTTTCTTGACTTATATTGAGGTTAAGTATACTTCGACATGTTTGTTGTGTATTGTCCATTTTTGACAGTGTTCTTAAAAGTATATGTAAAGATCAAATTCGAGTCAGAATCAAGACAATGAAAATGTTCATAAAAAAGGAACAATAATGATATTTCTAAAAACATAATTATATCAAATGATATACAATGCCATTGTAATGGAGGAAAACTGTTTCCTCTACCCTCTTAAATTCTATTTCCAGGGACTGTGAATTAAACTAGCAAACAAGAGAATAACAAGAAAAATCAGAATAATAAGAGAAGAAGGTGTGCAAATTTAATTGATGATTTCTACACAGAAAAGAATAGACAACCCAAAGAGCAATTAGACTTGGAAGCTTATATGCCATTTTAACAATTGACAATAATTTATAGAGAAGTGACCGGACAAAAGAAAGGGGGTTGGGGCTTCTGGGGGTGGTAAATTATGAGAAGATAAATGTTTGGGAAAACTAATGGAAGAGAAAGTTTATTTTGGTAAGATTTGTCTGTGTAGACTCATCTTGGATGCCAACTTTCTATTTTCTTTGCAACAATAAAACTCCCCTGGAGAGAAGAATTAAGTCAGTCCTCTTCTCTTAAAAGTTTCTGCTTTTAGTCAGATAAGAAAAGCTCTGAGAAGGCTTCTTTCTGCATCTGTTACTTCTCAATTGCCTTCAGCTCAAAATAATCCAAATGCCAAAATAGCATATTGTGGGGTGGCAGATATATTCTGATATTCTTCATTATTTAGCCTTTATAAGTACTACTATGGAAATTGAGAATCATTTGGAACTTTTGTTTTGGTGTGTTGACAATCTGTTTAGAATTGGATTTGAAGCCTGAGACTTCCCTTATTAACCACATAACTGTGCAAATTTCTCTGCTCTCAGCTTCAATTTTTACATCCATAAACATAAGAGATTAAAATCTACCTCAGAATGTTGAATTAGCTCACACGTGCGTGTGTGCACACACACACACAACACACTCACACACATGAAGTCTATCTGCATGGAAGTTTTCTAATTGGGGTAAATCTGATTTGATAATGATGCTTTGTATTTACAGAACCAGACTTCATCATTTACAAAATATTTCTTATCCACTATTTTTGATGCTCAAATCAAGACTGGGATATAGGCAGGGATTTAAAAAGGGATACACTGAGGCTGAGAGAAGTTAAATAACTTGGCCAAACTTACACAAGTAGTACGTTGCATATTAGGTCATTCGATTCTGGGGTCTAGTTTTCCTGTTGTTTCATATTTGGATCGATATACGCATCACTCAGATGCTTACAGTTTTCATAATAAGTATCTTTATACTTTCCTTAAATATGTTTGTTCATGTGCATTGGAACAAATACATGAGTTCTTATTGAACAAGAATTAATTTATAGACACTAATATCAAACAAAAATGAAATTTCAGATACAAAGATTATGATATTGCTGAATCAATTCTAATGTTTATTTAAGAGTATGTGCCAGGTAAGTGTGGAAGCTTGAAACCAGGAGGCTTAAGGAGACCAGTAAAAATATGAAATGATTTTTTTCGATATACTGAAAAGGAGATTATTTCAATTGTAAGATAAAGTTATTACAAGAATGTCGGTATGAACAGGCTTCGTGATCTGGAGTCAACCCCAGGATGGACTTCTCCAGATACTATTCTGGATACTTTTTCCTTCCTTCTCTCCTTTTTATCAAACCTGCTCTCACCACCTGCCTGAGGGCTGCAGTGTATCTGATAAGCACATTCCCAGTGAGGTGCTAACGACTGATAAGGCTAAATGGTTCCTCCCAGGGGTGTTTGTACCTTAGCAGAATAATACCTTAAACTGGGGTCTCAAACTAAAAGGCCTGAGGATCCAGTGAGACACAAACAAGAATGAAGGGATAGGGCACATGCTGATCTTTCACTTTCTTTGAAATGTCAGTCTATTTTCCCACTTTAGTTAAGACGTGTGGCCAGAGAAATATGTTTGTTTGCTTGTTTTACTATAAGATATACAAGGGTACAACTTATGCCTCATGACCTGGTACTCAGCCTTGGTGTCTAGAACTGTGGTGAGGCTGGGGTGAGTACACACCCAATCTCACTATCCCCCCGCCCCCAGCCCTGCCACCAGCTTATCCTTGCCAGCCTGGGATGCAGCCTCAAGGGTTGTGCAGAGTTCAGCCTGTACAATAAGATGTCACAACTCTGGAAGATAATTCTTAGGCTCCTTGACCATTACACAGTAGGACCCTGCTTCCTTCAGCGCAGAATTTAAAAATTTAGCTCTTCTTGATGCTCTCTCTTTGGTAACAATGCTGAGCATAGCATTTGGAGGCTCTGCTGAGCTGACCATGAATATTTCAGACTTCAAAAAATTAAATAAAGATGGCATTTGAACAATCATAAAGTCATCGGGGTTTGTATTAGCTTGCCAAGGCTGTTGTAAAAAGGACCACAAACTGAGTGGCTTAAACAATAGAAATCTGTTGTCTCACAGTTCTGGAGGCTGGAAATCTGAGCACGAGGTCTCAGCAGGGTGGATTCTTTCCCAGGGTTGCCAGGGGGCATCTGTTCCAGGCCTGTCTCTTAGCTTCTGGTTGTTTGCTGGCAATCTTTGGCATTCCTTGGCTTGTAGATGCATCATCCTGATCTCTGCCTTCATCTTCATATGGTGTTTTCCGCTTGAGCATCTCTGTATCTCAAATTCCCCTTCTTTAAGGACATCAGTCATACTGGATAAGGGCTCACCCTAATGACCTCATCTTAACTTGATCATCTGCAAAGGCCCAATTTGCAAATAAGGTCACATTCTGAGGTAGTGGGGGTTAGGACTTCAGTATATGAATTTTGAGGGAACACAATTCAATCCATAACAAGGTATTTCCAAAGCCATCTATTTATTAGTTCTAGATGTTAAATTCTGTTGCATAATATCATCATTCTGAATCATCAGAATGAAGATGATCTTATTTTAGCTCTAGTTCTACAATATTTATCTTCTTAGATACCAAATAGGCAGATTATGTATATTCTCAGCTGTTTTTAAATATAATGCATTTTGAGCTAAAACTTTTCATCCTTACCTGGGAACATCTGCATTCAGTGCATGTGGGGGTGTGAGTGTGTGTGAGTGTGCACGAGAGAGAGAGAGAGAGAGAGAGAGAGAGAGAGAGAAGGGGATGGGGGAGAAAGAGAGAGGGAAAGGGAGAAGGGGTATGGGGGGGAGAGAGAGAGAGAGAGATTGCATTCATAGCCTCAGTGCTCTCCTTTAGATTGCTGAGTGATTTCCCACTTGCCAACAGCTCTTCACATTATATGAATCTAAACTACTCACATTGTGAAATCCCTTTCATTTCTATAGCTTATAGAGTAATTGCCTGCCAGTATCCCTTTTTTTGTAATTTACTTTTAACCATAAAGGAAAGCCTTTTTTAATTCTCTTGAATGCCAAATCATTCAGTACTGAAGGTATCATTTCAGTGTGCCGTATAATCTCACTCAAAGCAAAAAGGAAATGTAACATGTCAGCAAGAAATGGCCCATGCTGAACCTTGATTTAAGGGGCCCTACTACTCAGATCATCCAATCTCTGTAAGGAAATATTTGGAACTTTCATGCAGCACAAGGTGCTTAGATATCAGTATAGGTGGTGGGGTTAGTGATGTTACGAATTCAAGCTATAGCTGGGGCACTTATTTGTGGGGAATAATGTTATGAAATGAAAAGAGCAGTGGACTGCTAAGGCCCAATTCCACCATGCCCCAACTTTACCTTATAGAATTCCTTTGATTGATTCATTCATTCCTCCTTATCTAGCCTCTGTGTTAGGAGCTAGGAACATCGTGGTTATTCAGACATGGAGTATGATATTAAATAGATATTAAAAAATAAATCAAAACACAGAGTAATATAGATTACAATAAAGCAAATATAGTATGAATTAAGTGCAGGCTAAGCTGCTATGACAATACTTGAAAATACAGTGATACAAACCACATACAAATGTGGAGAGATAAACAGTTTGGGGGTTCGTGGAACAGTATGTGACCCATCTCTGAGTCCTTGCTGGCTGCTTTAGATTTTGTTATCTTCCCATCAAAAGAAAGGAGGGAAAAAGGTGGAGGTATGGATCTACATTCCATTTTAGGGGCACAACTGGAAAGTAGCATATGTCAGTTCTGTTCACAACTCATAGATAAAACTTAATTACATGGCCTCCTGAGTTGAATGAAAGGCTGGAAATGAAGTCTTAGGCTGGATTGCCATGTTTGTATAGCTAAAACATGAGAGTCCTACTAATTAAAATATACCCATTAATAATGAATATTGGTAGAATAAAATAGTAGTCTCTGCTCCAAAGTGGGAACATCTAGTAGGTGGTTGAAATAGAGGGGTGTGACATACCTTCGTAAGAGGAAAATCCCCAACCTACTCCAAAGAAGTGACATTAAACCTAAGAGGGACGACAATGGTGCCTGATGATTAGAGACCGGAGGAGTATGAGTGTTGCAGACAGGGAAAACAACCTATGAAAAGACCCTGACACAACAGAAAGTTAAGATTGACATAAGAAAGTGGAAAGGATGACCCTGGAAAAATGTAAGCAAGGGTCAAATTGCAAAATGACTTTGGTCTTCATCTTAGGAACTACAGGGAGGCATAAAAAAGCTTGTACTAAGGGGAAACCTTCAGAGATTTTCATTTTTAAAGAGTGGCTATTTTAATAAGGGTGGGAAATGAATGGGCAAAGCCTGAATGGAGGTAGGGGAAGCAAGTGGCTTTGCAGTTATCCAGGTAAAATGTTTATAGGTAGACTATGATGACAGTGTTAGGAATGGAGCTGAGTGGATATAGGCAATATGGGATATAAGAGATAGGGCTTAATGATTGATGTGGATGCTGGTTCTAAGATATAGGAAGGAGTCAGACACTTCCTCAGCCTCTTGCCTGAGTAGCCAGACAGTGGTGACCCATTTAATGAACTGGAGAAATTTAAAAGAGGAGCAATTTTAAGAGGTTAAGGAATGGTGAAATAATTCAGTTTGAAATCATTGACTCTGAGGTACTTTGAAACACTTAAGCAGTTTTTCAAAAGGCTTTGGGGTAGACTTGTCAGGAGCTCAGGAGATAAGTCTAGGTAGAAAATGTAGATCTTGGAGAATGTGGAAGTGAAGATTTCCCTTCTATATCAGGCAGAAAGAGAGGGCTTAGACATAGCTAAAAGAACATTACCATTTAAGAAGATTGCAAAGGTAGATCAGGAAGGAGAGAGAGCCCAGAGAGGTAGGAGAAAAAATAGGTAAGGCCATGGAAATCAAGTAAGAGGGAGTAGTCTACGGTATCAAACACTGTTACAAGAGGTAGATCTTAAGTAAACTAAGGTTAGATTGGTAATAAGTAGGTTGAAGGAGGAGAAGGACTGAGTATGTCTAAGAAATTTAATGGCATACAGGGAGGACATTTTGGTTATAGCCATATTATTATTGGTTGAGCCCTAAGGCGCTGAGGAAATCAATGTGGCATCCAGGTTCATTTATTTAAAGACGTGTGACTGCAAAGAGTAAGGGATACACAGGGCAACGGCAAGAGAGGAAGATTATGATTTTTTTCTTGTTTGTTTTAATTGTATAAGCTTAATTTGAGAAGTTTTCATGGGATAAAGATGTATTGAGATTATACAGAACTGTATAGTCAAAGCCTTTAACTATGAAAAGTCTCTGGGCTTTTGTACATACTATTTTCTTTGTCTTATTTTTTCTCCTCACCTTCACTCCCTGCCTTTTCCATTTCACATAAAAACAGAAGATAAATTGTTCCTAAGGGTGAAATGGTGGTTCAGGTCTTCCCTAGATGACTCTTACATTTATGAAATAATAATACTATCATTAAGTGTGTGCTAATTAATTTGTCAGGCACTGTGCAAAATGCTTTTCAAGTATTATATCCTTCAATCTTCATAACAATCTTATGATGTGTTTTTCTGTTTTTTGCTTTTTTTGTTTGTGTGTGTGTATTTTGTTTTTTTGTTTTCGTTTTTCATTTTACAGTTCAGAAATTGTTGACAGTCACATAGTGGATCAAAATTTGAGACCAGACAGTCTGAATCAAAAATATGGATCCCACTAAACTTGCATGGTAGAATCATAAATTGTTAATCCCTAAGTTTTGTGTTTGTATCAAATTTGAATTTTGTTTCAGGATAGTTTTTATACTTAGAATGAAAAACATTTCTTCCTCAAGCAGAACATTCTTGTTTTGCTTTGGTTATCTTTCATCAGCATGGAACTAAATTAAAAACGATTAAGCTCTTCTATGATCACGAAAAATTTTTACAGAAAAAATGTATATATGTAAACAAGCATATGTGTGTGTGTGTGTGTGTGTGTGTGATATATATATATATATAAAAGTTTGGTAAAACTTGTTTTTCCTGATTCTAGCCATTTCAAAACAAAGCCGGAAGACTTTGAACAGTCATATTCTTGAACATGTTCAAGTTTCTGAACAGTCATGACAGAGAGATATCTTACTACATTATAGGCTGAGAATTGATACTTAACACAATTAGAAAATTTTCAGAAATGTGAGGATCCGTATATGATATATTGCAATGATTATGACTGAAAATTTTAGAGAAACCATGTGGCACTGTTTGGAAATTGAGAGTAAACGCTGACCCAGAGTTTGAGAAATCAGTAAAGAGAGCTGTTTTCAGGGATTGGGGCGATGAGGCAGGCTGAATGATGAAGCAGTCAGAAAGAGACAGAGAATCCAAACTGCTTTAGAATAAGCTCAATTTTAAATGTATGTAATAAAGTTACAACAATAATGTTGTAGCTCAGTAATGCAGTCTTAAAATGCAGCAAGCCAATTATACTTTCATTGGAAATTTCATGTCCTTATAATGAGGTTTGTTCTTTATTTTAGGGCTTTATTGTAAGTAGAGATGAGTTGGCTTTTTATTACCTGCGTCCATCTTTGGCTATAAAAAAAAGAAAAAAACTTATAGTGTGTGTGTGTGCATGGTATGCACATGTACTCTGCAAGAACTTACTATGTCCAATTATCCCTTGATCTAATCATTTTCTCAAAGAGAGTCCTCATTTTAAGAAAAACAAGGTTTAAAAAAATAACATGTATCAGTATGTTCTCTCATCCATCATTTCTTCCTATTCCATGTATCATTTTTTCCTCATGCCATGTATCATTATACATCATGTAACTTGTATCATTGCTTATTTTTCTTAAATGCATTCAATAACCACCAGAGTGAAGTTTGATATTCTTTCTTTTTTTTTTTTTTCTCAAAATGCATTCCCTTGATTCTTTTGGAGATGAACACAATGATGGATTTGAAAGAGATCCAAAATTAGGTTATCAGTAATATTCTAAATTAAAGCGCCATCCAGAAATTGATGCCATTTGGGAGCTACAATTTTACCATATGGTCTCTGCATATATTCATTATAAAGACATTTACATCCTCCTCTATCTTCTCTTCATGATATATTTTAGGATAAAAAGTTACAAAAGCAATGACAGTCACATTCCTTTCTTATTTTTATCAACCTGCTATATTAATCTTATTAGAATAATTTCCTTTTCCACATAACAAGAAGCTCTTCTTTCTTACCAAGGAACCAAATCTAGAAGGAATACCATTCTCATCATGTCTAAATAAAAGAGTCCTTCTTGTTCTTGTCCTGTTTCCCACACCTATTAAGAAGACTTTTGATTTTTCTGCATGTTCCCAAGGATGTCCTCTTGGTATTGCTGAATGTCATCTTAGGTAATTCAAAAACTCTCATTTTAATTACCTATGTCCATTATTCATTTCCCACATTTTCCACAGAGGAGTGAAAAGAGACTTCTAAATGTTTCCATCTTAGCTGTTCCAAAGGACACCTTGTTTAATTAAAAGAAGTATTGTCAAAAAACACTCCCTAGGTGTTTGAAGGTATGTAGGCTTTGACAATTACATGTCATATATTTACTTTAATGTAATGAAAACTATATAAAAAGAATTATATTTGTTTTAAATAAGATCAATTGAAATATATGTAATTAAATCACACCAACAGTGGGGTAGGTCAAAAAGTAATCTAGTTATGTTGTAAGGTTTATTTCTCCATTTATTTATTTCATAATTACTACTTTTTTGGAAAGAAAATAATTCCTCATAGTTTAAGAACAAAATATACAGACATATAAAAATGTATATTCCCTCCCACAATGGTCTGTCATTGACTCAGTTTTCAGCTCCACCCCCACTCTGTCTTAATAGTTAATAATTCATTAGTTAATAATTTCTTCTGTATTCTTCCAGAGTTTACTTAAGCATATACAATAAAATATGAATATATATAATCTTTTCTCTGTTCTACAAAGTAATAGCTTCTATTTCTTTTGATTTCCTTCATATCTGTTATTATTTCCCCCCAAGCAAAATAATGTGAAATTGGTCTTTCTCCTTTTTTTTTTCTTGCTTAGTTTATGTATGATTTATCTATATTGCAAACTTTTTTTTTTAAGATTTTATTTATTTGTCAGAGAGAGAGAGAGCACAAGCAGGGGGGAGCGGCAGGCAGAGGGAGAAGCAGGCTCCCCTGCGGAGGAAGGAGCCCGATGCAGGACTCCATCCCAGAACCCTGGGATCATGACCTAAGCCAAAGGCAGAAGCCCAACCAACTGGGTGGAAAATCTTGGGAGGTCACTTTGGAATTCTTCCTGCCATGATATTTATTACTCCTCTAATATTTTCTTTGTTTTGTTTTATTGTTATTTTCAAAAATTTTAGTTGAATGCTAGATTCACTTGTTTCCATTTATGTTTTCATTGATGTTAGTTTTTATGGCTGTGAGTTTTCCTCTGGAAGCACTTTTAGTAATATGACATACATTTGAATATGTAATACACTCTTTTTAAGTGTAATTATTTTATATGTTTTTTAAAGATTTATTTATTTATTTTAGAAAGAGAGAAAGTGCACATGTGAGTCAGGGGAGGAAGAGAGGCAGAAAGACAAGCAGACTCCATGCTGACCACAGAGCCCGATGCAGGACTCCATCTTATCACCCTGAGATCAGGACCTGAGCCAAAATCAAGAGTTGGATGCTTAACCAACTGCACCACCTAGGTGCCCTTAATTCTTTTATTTTATATTTCTTTTTGACTCAAGAATTGTTACAGACTTTTAAATTTACAGGCTGAACAACTTTTTTTTTCTTTTTTTGTTAATAATTTCTAAGTTTGTTCTTTTGCTCTGTATTGTGGCAAAAAAAAAAAAACAAACGTTGTCAGTGTTATATCTACAGGTGGAAATTTGTTGATCATAGACTGTACCACAAATAAGACTGCAACAAATTTGAGGTAAAGACCTTCAAGGAGAGATAGCATGAAAGGGCTTGTTTCCCTGAGTTAGACACTGCATGCCATACAAATCTGTTAAGAATTCAGATAAAAATTTTTAATGAATTCCTCAAGGCTAATATAAAAGTGGGCTACTGTAAGTACCAAATTGCTGGGAGATGCACATACGAGAATTTTCAACCACTAGAAAGTTTTTCTTCATGAACCCCAGTGTTGGGTGGGAGATCCATGAGGCATATTTGGGGCAGGGTAAGATATGGGAGGATGCCTCCATTGGGTTTCAGGGCGGAAGGAAAACAAGAGCAGCTATAATAGTAGAAAAGGCATTAAGCCTTGCCAAGATCCTACTCCCCTATCACATTTACAGAACAAAGCATTAATCTGATGGAGAGCATATCAAACACAGAGAAGGATCCACTGCATCTACAGGTAGGGAACAGACAAAAACTCTACTCATGGGGAGAGACAGAAATACATTGTAAGCCTAGACCATTAGAGGTCTCCTGTAGGGAAAAGGCAGTATCATTTAGAAGGCCCAGTCATTGATATCACTGACATAGTACATGCCTAGTGCTGAGGCTAAACCAGGACAACAGAAAATAACTCCCTTATGTCACAATAAAAGATGGGGTGGTTCCACTCTTCAGGCATAAATGTTATCTGTCACAGTCTCTACTGCCCTATACAGTATGTCTAGCTCTCAATAAGAAGTTGAGATACGGAAAAAGGGAGAAAAAACCAACATGCTCTCAAGAGACAAAAAAAATAATAAAGCCAGACTTGGATATGACAATGATACTGTAACTATCAAACAGAATTTATTTATTTATTTATTTATTTATTTATTTATTTATTTATTTATTTTAAAGATTTTATTTATTTATTTGACAGAGAGAGAGACAGCTAGAGAGGGAACACAAGCAGGGGCAGTGGGAGAGGGAGAAGCAGGCTTCCCGCGGAGCAGGGAGCCCGATGTGGGGCTCAATCCCAGGACCCTGGGATCATGACCTGAGCCGAAGGCAGACGCTTAACGACTGAGCCACCCAGGCACCCAAACAGAATTTATTTTTTATTTTTTATATTTTTGTGTCGTCTTTTTGATTTTTAAAATTTAAATTCAATTAATTAACATATAATGTATTATTGTTTTCAGAGGTAGAGTTCAGTGAATATATACCACATCTTCTTTATTCATTCACCTGTCAGTGGACATATGGGTTCTTTCCATAGTTTGGCTATTGTGGACATTGCTGCTATAAACATTGGGGTACAGGTGCCCTTTTGGATCACTACATTTCTATCTTTGGGGTAAATACCCAGTAGTGCAATTGCTGGGTCATAGGGTAGTTCTATTTTCAACTTTTTGAGGAACCTCCATACTGTTTTCCAGAGTGGCTGTACCAGCTTGCAATCCTACCAACAGTGTAGGAGCGTTCCCCTTTCTCTGCATCCTTGTCAACATTTGTTGTTTTCTGACTTGTTAATTTTAGCCACTCTGACTGATGTGAGGTAGAATCTCATTGTGGTTTTGATTTGTATTTCCCTGATGCACAGTGATGCTGAGTACTTTTTCATGTGTCTGTTGGCCATCTGAATGTCTACTTTAGAGAAATGTCTGTTCATGTCTTCTGCCCATTTCTTGATTGGATTATTTGCTTTTTGGGTGTTGAGTTTGATAAGTTCTTTATAGATTTTGGACACTAGCCTTTTATCTGATATGTCATTTGCAAGTATCTTCTCCCATTCTGTTGTTGTCTTTTGGTTTTGTCAACTGTTTTCTTTGCTGTGCAAAAGCTTTTTATCTTGATGAAGTCCCAATAGTTCATTTTCGCTTTTGTTTCCCTTGCCTCTGGACACGTGTCTAGCAACAGTTGCTGCAGCTGAGGTCAGAGAGGTTGCTGCCTGTGTTCTCCTCTAGGATTTTGATGGATTCTTGTCTCACATCTTGGTCTTTCATCTATTTTGATTCTATTTTTGTGTATGGTGTAAGGAAATGGTCCAGTTTCATTCTTCTGCATGTGGCTGTCCAATTTTACCAACACCATTTGTTGAAGAGACTGTCTTCTTTCCCCTGGATTCCATTTCCTGCTTTAACAAAGGTTAGCTGACCATAGAGCTGAGAGTCCATTTCTGGGTTCTCTATTCTGTTCCATTGATCTATGTGTCTGTTTTTGTGCCAGTATCATATTGTCTTGATGATTATATCTTTGTAATAGAGCTTGAAGTCCAGAATTGTGATGCCACCAGTTTTGGTTTTCTTTTTCAATATTCCTTTGGCTATTTGGGGTCTTTTCTGGTTCCATACAAATTTTGGGATTGTTTGTTCCAGCTCTGCGAAAAAAGTTGATGGTGTTTTGATAGGGATTGCCCTGAATGTGTAGATTGCTCTAGGTAGCATAGACATTTTCACAATATTTGTTCTTCCAATCCATGAGCATGGAACGTTTTTCCATTTCTTTGTGTCTTCCTCAATTTCTTTCATGAATGTTCTACAGTTTTCTGAGTACAGATCCTTTGCCTCTTTGGTTAGGTTTATTCCTAGGTATCTTATGGTTTTGGGTGTAATTGTAAATGTGACTGACTCCTTAATTTCCCTTTCTTCTGTTTCATTGTTAGTGTATAGAAATGCAACTGATTCCTGCCACTTTGCTGAATTCCTGTATGAGTTATAGCAATTTGGGGGTAGTTTCTTGGGTTTTCCACATAGAGTATCATGTCATCTGCAAAGAGTAGGAGTTCTAGCCAACAGAATTTAAAACAACTATGATCAATATGCTTAAGTCTTGAGTGGAAAAGGTGAACAAAATGCATTATTAAATAAGTGACTTCAACAGAGAGTTGAAACTTTAAGAGGTAATTTGATGGAAATTGTTAGACATGACAAACACTATAGAAGAAGAATGCTTTCAAAAGGCTCACAAATAGACTTGGAACAGCTGAGAAAAGTATCCATGAACACGAAAAAAGGTTAAAAAGTGAGCAAAAAGAAACACAGGGGAAAAAAGGTAAAAAAAAAAAAAAAGGGGGAACAGACTATTCAAGAACTGTGGGATAATATGAAATGATTTAAAATAAGATAAGTGGCATTTCCATAGAAGAAGAAAGAGAGAATGATGAAGATATGTTTAAGTGATAGTGTTCAAATATTTTTTTTAATTTAATGAAATACACAAAACCACTGATCCAAGACATTCAGAGAACCTCAAGTGAAATAAATAGCAGAACAAAACAAAACAAAACAATAACAAAAACAGAAACACATAAGCATATCGCACTGAAGCTGTCGAAAACAAAAAACATAGAGATATTTCTTGAAGGTAGCTAGATTAAAAAACAAAAAATATATCCCATACAAAGGAACAGAGAAAAACCATTACAACAGATCTTTAACATGCAATGCAAGAGAAAGATGGAATTATATCATTAAAGTCTGAAAGAATATAACTGTCAACCCAAAACTCAGTAGCTACAGAAGTTATCTTTCTTAAAAAAGAGAAAATTAAGAAATTTTCAGAAACACAAAAATAGATGATTTTGTTGTCAGCAGACCAGCAAACAAGAAATATTTAAGGATCATTTCAGGCAGAAAAAAATATGACATTAGTTATAAACTTGGATCTAAGTGAACAAATTAAAAAATTGAAAGTAACAGAATATAACAGTATAGGTCAATTATAGCTCATTGTAACTAACTTAGAAAAAAAAAAAAAACCAACCCTGGGAGCAGGATCCTGGCACCTGAACTAAGAAAAAAAAAAAAAAGGTAACAGAAATGGCATAATAAAGGTAAATATATGAATGTCATTTCCCCCCATTATTTCTAATTACTCTAAAAGATAACTGGCTATCTAAAGCAAAAGAGTAGCAAGGAATTGATTTTTATAGCAAACATAAAACTACATTGCATGATATTAGCGAAAAAGATGAAAGGAATGGATTGGAAGTATGTATCTGTAAGATCTTCAACCACACATAAAGCAGAATAATATTCTTTAAAGGCAGGCAGATTAATCAATTAAACATATATTGCAAAACCCTAATTTTTTAAGAAGAGGTATACATAACATATCAATGTTGTACGTTAAATAAAACCCCAAGATAGTCAACTAAATATAAAAGAAGGCAGGAAAGGGGAAAAACAAGTAATAAATGAAAAATAATAGACAACAGTTAGCAAAATGATAACTATTAATTCAACCACATGGATAATTATATTAAAAAGAAAGGATCTATAAATGATCTACACAAACCCATTCAAAGATAAAGATTATCAGATTAAATAAAAAAAGCAAGACTCAACTATGGGCTGTCTGCACAAAATTGACTTTGAAAGTAAGACAAATAGGTTAAATATAAAAGGATGGGAAACAATTATATCATGCAAACACTAGTCAAGCTAGAGTGGCTATATTAATATTAGATAATATCATTATTACATAATAATAAGCAGATTAATTCATCAAGAAGAGATAATAATCCTAAACATATATCCACCTATAGCAATTCTTCAAAATATAAGAAGCAAAAACTGATGGAACTGAAAGCAGACATAAACAGATCTACACTTACAGCTGGAGACTTCAACACTCCTCTCTTAGGAATTGATAGATTAAGAAGACAGAAAATTAGTAAAAATATAAAAGACCAGTGAAACATTATCAACCAATTGACCTGATGTTTACAAAACATACCAGAGGGTATACATTACTTTCTTGTACAAAAGGAACATTCACAAAGACAGAGCATATCACAGGCCACAAAACAACTCTTAACAGATCTTAAAAAATTAAAATTATGCACATATTAAGATGTCAAATTTCCCACAACCAATCTACAAATTCAATAGAATTATAATAAAAATTCCAGCAGGTATTCCTCAGAAACTGGAAACCAATATTAAAATTTATGTGAAAGACAAAAGAACCAATATGGTTTCAAACTAGAAGAACAAAGTGGAAGGATTCATATTACCTAATTTAAGAATTCATTATAAAGCTACAGTAAGCAAGACAGTGTAGTCCTGAAAAGGATATACCTATAGATAAATAGAAGAGAATAGGGAATACAGAAATACACTCAAACATATAAAGTCAATTGATTTTCAACAGATGTGCAGATATAGTTCAATAAAGACATGAAAATATTGGCTATCCATATGCATAAAATAAACTTCAATCAATAATGCACTCTTCATATAGTATAATAAATAACTCAGAATGGATTGTGCACCTAACTCTAAAACCTACAATTATGAAACTTATAGAAGATAAATAGGATAATGCCTATGCAACCTTGAGTTAAACAAAGATTTTTGTTTGACCACACAAAAACCACAATTCTTTATAAAGAAAAAAAATTGATAAAATGACCTCCTTAAAAGTAGTAACTTCTATTCTTAAAAAAGACAAACCACAGATTGGGAAAAAAATATTGGCAAATTATTTTTTTTTGATAAGAGACTTGTATTCATACTCTATTAAGTACCCCAAAATCTCAGTAAAGAAATAACCCAATTTAAAAAGTGGACAAATGACTTGAACAAACACTTAAAAGAGGTATACAGATGGCAAATGAACATGAAAAGATGCTCAATACCATTAGGAATTGGGGAAATGCAAACTATAACAAAAATGGGATATTACTGCACACATACTAGAGTGACTTAAAATAAAACAAAAAACAAATAAATCTGACAGCACCAAGTGTTGATGAGGGTGTAGAGCTACTGAAACTCTCATTCATTTCTGGTGACAATGCAAAAGGGTTCAGACACTTTGGGAAAGAAGTGTAGCATTTCTTATAAAAATATATCATATGACCCAGAAATTTCACTTGTAGTTATTTATTTAAGTGAAATAAAAAAAATGTGTTCAAACACAAACCTGTACATGAGTCTTTTATAGCAGTTTTATTGTTATTGCCAATAACTGGAAACAAATCAAAGTTTCCTAAGTTAGGATAATGAAGAAATTATTCTAAACTGGGATAGAATCATATACAGGAATGCTATTCAGCAATAAAAAAGAATTTGTCGTTGACATACAAAATAACATGGATGGATCTCAAATGGTTTATGCTAAATGAAAATAGCCGGATTCAAAACGCTACACACTATATGATTCCATTTAATGACATTCTGGAAAAAGCACAGCTTATAGGGACAGAAAACATCAGTGGCTTCCAAGGACTGGAGTTGGAAGGAATGGTTACTACAAAAGGTGGATTGTGTGTGTATGTATGTATGTGTGTTTGTATATGTGTGTGTGTGTGTGTGTGTGTGTGTTGGAACTGTTCCAGATTTTGATATAGTGCTCTTTACACAACTGCATGCATTTGTCAAAAATGCAGAATAGTGTGAAAAAAATGATATTTTTTCTCTATGCAAATTATATCCTAACAAACAATGGAAAAAATATTCCAGGTATTACACAAGAGACAATTAGGAAATCTGCTCTATTTCTACCTTCTTTCTTCACTGTCCTCCCAATTTGTATATAAGTTGTTTTATTGCTAAATTATTATCAGTTAGGTACTATTTACATTAATTCTGCTAGTATTCTCCAAATTTGTTTTAATGCTAGTTCTTCATTTAAATATATTCAATTTCACTATTCATTTGCTATATAGTACTTCCAGTTATAGAATTTCTTTGTTGGTTGAAATGTGAACTCCAGTAATTTTCTCAAGAACAGGTTACAAAAACAGTATTACCTGATGTCTTTCATACTAAAAACTGTAGCATTGCACTATTTCTGATGACTGTCCTTTGTTAGTATGTGTTGCTGTTATTTTCTGCCATTTTTTTTATGGTATCTTTGTATCAATTTTTGCCAGTTACCATTTGTCTTACTAATTCTTACTGAATGATGTGAATTTTCCTACACGGGATATTTGGAGTTCATTCTTGTGAAAGAAAAGGAGGCAGGGTAGCCTTCCAGGGTTTGCAACCCAGAGGTTCTCTTCTCTGCTGTCCAGAGATAGACAGCTACTAACAAATATGGCTCTACTGTATGATTCCTGATGTCTCTCTTTCTTCAACCCAAACCAACTCTAGGAGGGTTTTTGTTACAAACTCTGCTCACACTAGTTTCTTTTCTTTTAATTTCAAGCAAGGAACATGGCTAGAACTTCAGATGAGTCCTTAACCTTGAGAAGCAGAGTTTTACCAGTACATTCTGAAATCTTCCACCACTGTTCCCTTTTGCTATTTTCTAAGCTTCTTTATTTCTAATATTCCCACATGCATTTAGTTTGTTAGACGCTTTTAGGAACCTTATGTGCTTTTAGAAGTCAGTAGATTGTGTATTTCCTAGGTTCTCTGAAAATGAATGTTACATAGTTTCACTGTTGTTTGTGTATAATTCCCGGGAGGAAAGGAGGAATAATGCTGATTTACAATCATACTAGTCATACAGTTTTAGTCTAGTGAAGTTGATACACATTTTCGGATGTGGAAGGCCAAACCTCTCAGATGCTTTGGTTCCATTGTACCATTTTTAACAGTCCCATATCCCCTCAAGACATCATCCACTGTGGTCTTCAAATTTGATCACAAGAAAAACTATGAATATTAAACAGCTTTTAGTTGAAGCAAAACTAAAACAATCTAAAGGAGGAAATTTCTTGTTGAGATTTTCTGTTATAATGTCTTGGAGGAAAACATTTTCTCTTCTCCTTTTCTTTCTGTCATTGCTTTCTTCTTTCAATCAAAAATTAGGTTTGCAGAAATATTTTTCTTACCTCCAATTTCTTGGATTATCAATATGCTCTTTTTCTAGTCTATGGATTATTTATCTATTGCTGGTTTTCCCTTCTCTAGGTTAGAATGCTTAATGCAGTTCTAGCAGGAAAAAGCTTACCTTTCTCTCAACCTTCTGGTTTCCTTAGAGGATTTGGTTCAACATTGAAATGTGATTGGCAATATCTATTCTCAGGGACCTGCCTCTCTTTTGAAACAAACAATGGGTTAGGCAGTCCTCTGAAGTGTACAGGCACCGCTCCAGGCTATTATTTGGAATAATCTGCTCTGGCGCAGGAACACTCATGCAAGGTGTTGAATGTCTTAAAATATGCGGCGCTACATGAGTGCCTACAGCACCTCAGGGTAAAAACTGAGCCCAGTATAAGAATGAATGATGGAGCCTTTGTGTTTTTCTCAATGTTCAGGCAGGTGTGTTGGCATTTACACATGCCTATGTGATGTAGCATTCAGACGGAGATAAAACTCTTTGATGATTATACATTTCTACTGTACAAAGAATTCATCACCTTGCTAAGACAGTTTGCTTCTAATTGTTATGTTGTTTCTTCCCTTTTCACATTATCTTGTTTTATGGGAGAGGTGATTTTTACAAAGCTACATTTGCTTTACATTTAATTTTGCAAATATGCAACCAAATCAAAGGAAACTGCAGCGTGCTCTCAGGTTTAAAGTGAAAATACACATTGGTGTCTAAAGAAGAAAACCGACACTCTGGAGGAGAATCCAATGTCAATGTATTCTTGGACTGAGTAATTTTCATAACTAGATTATATTATTAAATTGAAGGAGTTTGCAAGATTTTCTGATGAAAAATATGATTAAATATGCAAGTGGGAAGTTGGGGGGAGTTGGTGCATGAAGTGGAGGAAGAAGTAAATATGTATGCAGGAAAGAGGTAAGATAATCACACTCAAATGAAACATGAAAAGAAACAAGGAAGTCCTTTTATACTAAAGACCATACTTTCAGCAAATTGCAACTTATCAATGCAGACATAAATTCAGCAACACTGATTGCACATTTATAACATAAAAGACTGAAACTGATGTTGGAGTGTATCAGAAAGAAAGAAAGAAAGAGAGAGAGAAGAGAGAAAGAAAGAAAGAAAGAAAGAAAGAAAGAAAGAAAGAAAGAAAGAAAGAAAGAGAAAGAAAGAGAGAAAGAAAGAAAAAGAGAGAGAAAGAGAGAGAGAGAAAGAAAGAAAGGAAGAAAGAAAGAAAGGTAGATAGATATTGTTCGATCCTTGAGGAAATGCCAAACTAATGAATGAGAATTACATAAATAACCAAACATAATACAAGTGGGAACAATGTTTTTAAGGAACAAAAGTGAAAGGATGCTTTATTTGTGCTCATTAGTATCACAGAATGTTTCTAGAATGTGAGATTTGACTGGAGTATTTAAAAGATCTGACCTGTCTACTTTTTTTTTTTTTTTTTAAAGATTTTACTTATTTATTTGAGAGAGAGAGAATGAGAGACAGCATGAGAGGGAGGAGGGTCAGAGGGAGAAGCAGACTCCCCGCCGAGCAGGGAGCCCGATGCGGGACTCGATCCCGGGACTCCAGGATCATGACCTGAGCCGAAGGCAGTCGCTTAACCGACTGAGCCACCCAGGCGCCCCTGACCTGTCTACTTTTTAATTCCTACTTTTAGCTATTTCTCCCCAATCACTTTCCACTCCAGCTCTTCTGGACTTGTTTCTGCGTCTATGTTCCCTCTTACCTCAGAGGTTATTTTACACAAGGTAGGTCATCTGTTTAGTGGAATATTACCTCTCTACTCTTTTACCTTACACCACAGTCTTTGTGAGGATGATTTAGTTTATACATATTTAAAATAGTACTTAGATTGAGAACAGTATTTGGCATATAGGAAGAACTCAATGTTCCCTATTATTACTAACAATATTAAAATCAGTGTTCAATTTATTTCAGTGTCATAGTCATATTTACTCTCAATGGATATATGTATCCAAATTCCTAAGAAGAGGTAAGGGAGAGGGCAATGCTAGGGGCAGCTGGATTGATAGGCAGGAGGCAAATTTTTTTTTTTTAAAGATTTTATTTATTTATTTGACAGAGAGAAACACAGTGAGAGAGGGAACACAAGCAGGGGGAGTGGGAGAGGGAGAAGCAGGCTTCCCGCGGAGCAGGGAGCCTGATGCGGGACTCGATCCCAGGACCCTGGGATCATGACCTGAGCCGAAGGCAGCCGCTTAACGACTGAGCCACCCAGGCGCCCCAGGAGGCAAATTTTAAAAAGAAACTTATAAAGCAGGTATAAACAAGAAAATCATAGTTGTTAAGGTCTGTAGCTTAGATCCCCTGTAATAGGTTTTAAAGGCATAGTTATATCACACTACTGGGCTATGATTGATATTTATTTCAGAAATTCAAATTACGTTAAACCCTGGTCCAGGAGGCCAGATTATGGATAGTCCAATTAAGAAATGCTTTCTTCCCAATGATAAAAATAAAAACAGTTTAGCAATAAAGAATATTAATTTCAATTACCTGGGAACTTGTCCTTATGTGACTTTCTTCATTCCCCCCCAAACAGAAAATATATTGCTATCTTTATTACCTAGCTTATTGCCTAATGTAAAGCTAGAACAGTTGTAGTTCAAATACACAGAAGTTTCAACTGAAGAGACTGAATTAAAAAGACCTTGATCTGCTATTTAAATTTTTCAAGCTTTGAAGTATACATATGCCATGAGAAGAAATTAATGTGAAACGCTGATAACACGGATTTGAAATATTAAAAATAATAATGAAATAATAGTAAATGATTTTTCCTAACTCCTTAGAGCATAGGGATGAACAGGTTATCACACAACTTATTTACATAGTCATGTTTTTACTATGCCTCAGTAAATATGAAATGTAAAAAAATATGTCAGAAAAATAGCTTATGCTTGATTATGGTACTTAACTAATTTTGTTTTTATTTTATTTATTTATTTTTGTATGAACAATTCAGTTAATTTATAAAACTTTGGGAAGGAGATAAGGATGTGTTTGAAATGCAAAGGTGTTATTTTTTTAAAGGCAAAGCACTAAATTATCACATTGCACTGCCAATAGTTTGGCCAACAGAGTATTCAACAATTTATTTTCACACACATTTAAAATTAACACAGTATTTGTTTACTTCATTAGCAAATGTTTAAGTCCTTAGGATTAGCAGATCCTGCGCTAGGTGCTGAGGATTCAGGATTGATAGAACACTATCTACTTTCACTATACTTAAAATGCAGTGGCACTAAAAACTATGACATAATGAAATCAGGATGGAAGTAGCTGGAGACAGAAACAGAGAGACAGAGAGAGGGAGAGGGAGAGAGAGAGGTTTAGGAATACAGAGGAAGGAGCTGTTAATTCAGCCTCAGGACGGGAAGAGTTCTACTTAGAGTTGAAATTTGCACAGTTCTTTGGCAGGATTTTGCCAAATTAGGTATAGAAGTGTAATTCGGGCACAGAAAACAACAGGAGAAAAAACATGGAGGCAATAAAAGAATAGATTTTTGTGTGCTCCAATATAATTCCTAGGAAAATAAACACTCCATTGTGACTAAAATGTGTACTGGCTGGGGTAGAAAGAAGGAAGAGGTTTAAGCGCAGATTTTAAGGATATTGGATGACTTAATGAGTCTGTGGCAGCAGACTCTAAGACTGCCTTCTGTATCCATGTCCTTGTGAAATCCCTTCCCCTTGAGTGTAAACAGGGCCTAGGACTTGCATCTAACCAATAGGATTTGACAACGGTGATGGGATGTATATGACTATGTTATATAAGATTGTAATGTCCATCTTTTCAGAAGATTCCTTGCTGGCTTTGAGGAAACAAGTGGTCATGTTGAGAAATGAGGCAGCCCCTAGCCAACAATCAACCAGGAACTGAGAATGACATCTGGCCAACAGCCCACAGGAACTGAATGATACCAATAGCCAGGTGAGCCTGGAAATAGATCTTTCCCCATTCAAGGTTCAAACCTTGAGATAGCAGCCCCAGCCTACACCTTGATTGCAGCCTTATGAGACAACGTTGAATCAAGGACACAGCTAAGCCATCTCAGAAACAGTTACATAATAAATGTGTGTTGTTTTAAGGCAATAAGTTTGTGGCAACATAGTTATGCAGCTATGGATAACTAACACAGTGAAGAATTTGAAGCTTATCTTAAAAGTAATGGCAAGCCAACCTTTAAGGATTTTCAAACAAGTGACTTGACATTTCTATTTTAGAAAAGAATTTCTAGAAAGCAGTGAGGAGAATAAAGAGGATGGGGAAAAACAATGGGTAAAACACAAGGTGGAGATTACTGCAACAGTCTGGGTGAGAGGCTAAGAAGTTATTATACATGTATACGTATATATTTAATTAATAGACTTTATTTTTTAGAGTGGTTTTAAGTTCACAGTAAAATTGAATGGAAATTATAGAGATTTCCCATAAATGCTCTACCTACACACATACATGCCACCCCCCACTATCACCATCCCCCACCAGAGTAATACATTTCTTACAACTGAGGACCCACATAAACATAATCACTCAGAATCCATAGTTATCATTAGGGTTCCCTCTTGGTGTTATACATTCCATGGGTTTGGGCAAATGTATAATGACATGTATCTGCCATTACAGTTTTGAAGAGTGGCAGAATATGCCATCCCAAACTATGCCAGGTTGACATGAGGATTATTTTAAGTTAAAGACACTTGAAAAACAGCAGATGTAATAGAAAGACATTCTAATCTCCCTTTTCTTCTTGAAAATAAGAGATTCAAATTCCCATGTGAAAGATGGCCTCCCTGTACTAGGAGAAAGAAACCATCTTCGATGCGGTAATCAAAGCCAAAAGAATTCTGTTAAAACAAGCCTTATCTCCCTTAGCTTTCCCATATAGTTGAGTTACTATTCCATAATCGCCTCTCTTTATACAAGATATATATAAAGGTAAAGTTCTGCCTCCCCTACTATAACATAAGAGTAGTTGTACTGCCCTAAAAATCCTCTGTGCTCCACCTATTCATCCCTCCCTCCCCTTTAACTCTTGGCAACCGCTGATGTTTTCGCTGTCTCCATAGTTTTGTCCTTGCATAATGTCATATAGTTGGTGGACATTCTTTTGAAAGATAAAAATATATATATATATTTTTTTTCTGTTCTCTAAATTTCCCCAGACTGTGCTCTCCACTACAACTCTGCTCACACTGGTGACATAAAATCTACATGTCTCCTTGTCTCACCAGCCAGACTAGTACGACCATCATCCGTTGTCCCTTTTCTCATTTTAATTTTAGTATCATGGAGCCCTGTCCTTTCCAAGGATCTCACACTCGAGAAAATGAAAACCAGCACAATTAGTAATGGAACCCTCCTGTGAATGTGGAAGAAACATCAACAATGTCTCCAACAGCACTGGCAAGAACAGAAAACAAACTATGTTTCCAACGGGACACGCCCAAGATCACACGAAAATGGCTTCTGGGTGACTGGGGCTCTCTCACTGATAACAGCCCAGGCTAGTTCAGCTCGTCCCACCTCCTGAACAGATGACCGGGGTGCCCAATTACTGAACAGCCCAACCTCTTGACGGAACCTCCAGGGCTGGCTGCATTTCCCAAATCCCTCGTTAAATCATCCAGCAAAATCCTAAACCCTCTTAAAACCCCTCGCTGCTGCACTCCTCTCAAGGAATTTCCCTCCACTGTGTTTTCTCTTGTTGCTGCAAGTTAAGGGCCCTACCTGTTCTTCTGTCTGGTGTCTGGTGCGTCCCTTGTGGTCTCTGGTTGGTGGACCCCAGCACTTCTGTGAAGTAGGGGCAAGCGACGGAGGGCGAGGGGCGGGTTCTGCGATGAGACCCGTGCTGCGCCTGCGCTCGAGCTCCTCCCCTCTGCCGCAGCCTCGCTTGCCCTGCGCCCTCAGGGTCCCCACGCTGCTGCCCTCCCTTGTTCCTTTCTGGTGGTTTCTTTTCCTGCCCTCGGAGGTCAGCGGGAGTTCACCTTCTTCATCCCAAGGGTAGCTCTTCCTGGCAGGCTCCTGCGGCAGCACCTTTGAGGGCCTCGTGACTCCATTTCTCCTGTTGTCCTCGGTTTCTCCTTCTCCGCGCGCAGCCCGGGCGTGGAGGAGTCTGTCGTGCATCAGGAAGGTGGAGGAAGCCTTGCAGTTTCACCGGATGGCCGCCGCTGATGGGTAAGCTGGACTGTTCAGTCCCAGCCTTCGGGCCGCCCTTTGTGGTTACTGCCAGGAGCCCTCTCTCTTTCCATCGAGTTCGGCCCTTTGTGACGTCGTAATTAGCAGTTGAATTTGTACATGTGGGAAATTTAATTTGCCAGATTCAGCGTCGGCCCTTTGGAGATCCCTGGTCGTGGCAAATTAAGGGATATGACTGAGTATATCTTACTGGGCCCTAAACACTCTAGGATGGCTAAGAAGGATTTTTGAATATTCTGTTGGAGTGCTCATCTGACCAGCATACAGTAAACTTTTCGAGTTTTTATGACCTAACCCTTTGCTTAAGCCAACTTGATTTTCACTGCTTTTTGTGCAATCCAAAACACCGCCTTATAAAAGTGTAGCAGTGAATTTTGTATTAATTTTGTATTCCACCTGTGAGACTCTTGAGTGTCTTGCCAGGAGGAACTAGCCTTGCTCATCTCTGGATAACTAGCCCTTAGTACAGAAGTCAACACAGAATGGGCTTTGTTGGGCTGTCAATGAAGCTACTTTTCAAAAGCACTTAAAATAGAATATCCAGCAAATTTACTAGTAAGTGTGTTCCTTATACTAGGCAATTAAAATATTTCCGATTATACCTTTATAGAGGCTGAGATTTTCTAATTGGCTAAATTGCTAAAGGAGAGGGGCTGGCTATGATTTGATTGATTATAGAGTATCTTTAAAGATGTGTCCTCTTCCCCACAAAAGATAGTTCCTCTCAAAAGAAATTTAATTCTGTCTAGCAGATACAGATCCTAAATGATTGGTCTGGGACATGGGCAACAGTGTTAGGTTCCTTTCTCTGTATCTCTGGATTCTTTAATAACATCAGTAGTTTCAAGGAGTTGATCCTCCTAACTACCCTAGAACTCAAATGTGCATCATCAATAAATACTTGCTAAAGGAATGAATGGTATTGAATGATGGCTTTTCCCCCACCTTCACCTATTAAAATCTATATTTGGTGCACCCCAAAGCAGTAAATTATAAGACTGATGAAGTATTTTGTCAACATAATATAATGTTTGCCATGCTGTCATATCATAATATAATATGCTTCGGACAGACACTGCTGATTCTTGGTGTATATTAATTCATTTACTGCTCAGCAGTCCTGGAGGTGGGCACTACTCTTATCCTCATTTAAAGATGAGGACACTAAGGCACAGAAAGATTGAACAACTTTTCCCAGGTCACATGGTTGATAAGTTTGGTAGTTTGGCTCCAGCATGCATGTATATTACTATTACCCTGTTACCACTCTTCCTGTGCTGTATATGAGATGTCTATGAAATAATGTAAAGATGTCCCCAGTTGTGAGACCTTAAGAGAAGACCTTACCTTAAATAAAGGAGGAAGGAAGTTGTACTGAATATTCTGAATGATTTGGAACATTTTTAGAACACAACTCATGTCTTACCTCAACGACATCTGTGATTGCACCTATTTTAGCTTACCTGTAAACAACTGTAACTTTTTTTCCTCATTATAAAGTCCTCAACTGTGTAAATTGAGGATTTTTCTCCATCTTTGTAGGAAATCTGGATGAATAAAGCTGTAGACTTTTTCAAATAAGATACTTACCTTAGGTAGGAGCAATTTAAACTGTCCTTTGGAAGGTTTATAGCAATTTAAATGAAGTGCTCTCTGGTATTATCCATGAAATCACTTTCTTTATACATTAGTGGACTTAATTTAGGGTTGTCATGACATTCATTGAAAAGAAATAAAATTGAACCTATCCTTAGTTGTGAAAACGACATCAGTAAGAAACCAAAGCCGCTGCCAAAAAAATAATAACCTTCTACTAAACATGTAAACCACTCCTTCAAAGAGTATCTGTATCCTTGTTTTTTCATGAAATTGTAAATTTCATAACTTTTGGGAGGAATTCAGTAGTCAACCAATCTACATAGCATTAGTATGCTAGGACATCAAAGGGAAAATGGATAAATATCAGGCTTTATTTCCAACCGGAAAATTATTGTGCACAACTATTCATAGTTCAAACATTTTCAAAAGCAATATTTAATATTTAAAGAAAAATGCTAGTCAAGGTACTGCAGGTTTTCTCATGCATTATTTACCTTTAGGAAACATGAAGAACTAGATTATAAAAAATATGAAAATGGAAAAAGACTCCCTACCTCAAAAAAGGTTTTGTTTTGATAATGTCCTAGTAGATGATAAGATGCTGAAATGCAGAGAATAATGTGTCAAAATAAGTCTTCATTATAATCGGAACAAATGGAGTTTCATGTAAGTCTTATGCCTCAGCATAGTTAAAATATAGTCTTGGCACTTAAACTCATCATTGAGGTCAGAATCTAACTTACGAAATTTAGCCTTGCATTGTGAAGTGGCAAATTATGGCAATTTTCTGAGGTAATTCAAAGCAACGGAACCACTTTCTCTTTTGTTTTTCAGGAAAGTACTAAAGACCAAATAAAGTCTATGTTTCATATGGGTCAGTGATAGAACTGCAAATGAACCCAGGGCGCAGAAAAACTTCTAGAAGGAACATTGTTTATATTACTCACAATGATTATAAAACCCAATTTTTACTGTTGAAACACTTTTGCATTGTAAGTTTGCAAAATGGTATTTACTAAACCTAGCTGGCAATAGAGTCTTAAAATGGAGTCAAAAGCTATACAAACAATTGCATAAAGTAAGAAGATAGGTAATTTATGTTCCTAAGCATCTCATTTATATAACTTACCCATCATACTCCAGATCCACCACTTCTGCTTTGCTTGAGTTTATAATCTTTTTAACTCATCATTTTTGCTCCCTACATTTTCATTAACACATCATTAACTCTGGAATCTAACTTGAAATCCATCTTTGTTCTTCCCTCCCAAACTCATAAAGGCTATAGTAAACCTGGGCCATTCTCTCTGCCTCTGCCTCTCTCTTTCTGTTTCTCAAAAGAAACACTTAAAGCTACTGTTTCTGGAATCAGAATCAAATACTTTCTGTCTCCTCCCCTGTCAGGGACCTACATGATAGGACATCCTATGAAAATATGCTGTGAATGTTTTATGAGTGTGCTTTTACTTAACCAGGAAGTCTGGAAGGAGGAGAATGACCTAACCTGCCACATTTTCTTTATGAGAACATCTTCCTTGTGATCTATGGCTTCATGAAGTAGGCATAGAGTTTCAAAGTTGCCCTTGAATCCTGGGTCAAGAAATGCCACCAACATATATTCTTTCCTGTCACACATTTCAATGAACTTGTAGTTTCCCAAGCCAATGTCATTACTTTGAATTTGATTTGTGAGCATTCCACAAAAAAGGTATATATGCCCATATGATAAACAGAAGAACCTGACTTCGATTTTCATTATTATATTTGAATTCCTGAGTGAATGCTTCAAACGGCCCATGTTGATCTCTATCTTCTTTCTTTCATTCATCCCTCTCTCCCTCCTTTCCTCCCTTCCTTCTTTTCTTTCTCGTTTTCATTATTTCTTTCAGATGATGAAGACAAGAAGAAAAATGACTAGAGAAGCTAGTTAGAAATGATCCTGAAACTTTGATATAAGAACAAAAACAAAAACAAATGCTCCCCCTCCAAACACCCATTTTTCTCTTGAGAACCTCTGGGGAACTAGTTAAAATGGTTGCTAGGCAGCCTGTTCTTCATCTCACGATGGGTTAGAACTATATTCATGTTTACCGAGATACTCTGGCAAAATTCTAAAATGACTGGCCTTTTATTTTATAGCTCCAATTTAATTAATAGCTAATATTTTAGGCATATTTATAGTAATTGAATATATGGAAATATATTCTATGAGTTAGACATGCTTCTAGAATTCCATCACCTTTTTAGCAAGTTGTTTTTTATTTTTTTAATCTCCATATTTTACTGCCTTGGAGTTTTCTTGGAAATTGTATACACCAATCTGCTCACGAAATATCTGGTCTATTTTATCATTCTACAAAAAGAGCTATATTTTCCACCACTTCCCTTGAGAGACTGTACCTGAATCTATTAGCAATGAGATTGTCAAAGAAGTTATATTAAGAGCTAGAAAGATAGATAAATGGTATACTATACATTCATGCACACACATACACATACATAATTGTGTGTGAGCACATATACTAATTTTTACAAAAATGCATGCACATATATGACTTGTTATATTTATTTCTGGTTATAACTGCATTAACTATGACAAAAATATCTTCTCTTTATAGTCTAGAGATCTATATATTTTTTTCTTTTTTCATTTTGGGGAGATATAAAGTACTTTTAAGATTTCTTCATTTATTTCTGTGTTATGTTATTTATTTTTATTGCTTTTCCCTTGAATATTTATTTTAGATATTCAGGTAAGTGAAATAGCCCACATAGAGTCTCCATAAGAAATGGGGAGCCAAGGGAGTGATACAGATTGTTATCTAAGTCATGCTACTGAAGGAATATCATATTTCTGGCCCAGGTTCTTCTACATCCTTGCCATTGGTCTCCTTTTCCTTCGTGACTCATTGTGAATTCATCTGTAACACTCTGTCATCTGTTAGTCTTTCAGTTCTTACTATGTTCCAAAGCTAGTGCATTGATTCAATCCCATATTCCCAGACCAGGGTTTCTTAACCTATAGTGAATGCACTGGCCCATCTATATCTTCCCCAACTTTTTATTTCCTTGTCTTTTTTTCAGTTGTGCTTTGTTTTATTTATTTATTTATTTTATTTTCTGAGAAAGGGACCGTGTATTCCATCAGATTTTTAAAGGGACTCTAAAAATACTAAGAAAGTAAGAAAGTCATCCAAAATAACAATTAAGATCTTTATAATAACTCTGAGTGGTGGTAGGCACACCTCCACTCTCTTCTGATGCCTTTTTCATTTTTATTTTATTTTAATTTTATTTAATTTTATTTATTTTATATTTTTTGGTTTTCCCAAGGAGTTTATTTGGTCAGACCTGGGGACAGGGAGGCTCTACATCTAAAGGAAGGGGTTGGGTTTCTTGGTAGTGAAGTGTGGCTTGTGCTGGTGACACAGGACCCAGTGGGGCAGTGGGAACTTGATCTTGGAGTTGGAACTGCCTAACTGCCTGGGCAGCACTTTCTGGCTGCAATCTCCTCCACCTTCATGATTTGGATCTAGTGGGCCTGGGTGTGTGGTGTTGGGCACCCATGTCTCGATAGCACTGGGTGACAGCGCCCACAGTGGTCAGGTTCCGTTACTCCCAGTACATGTTGTGGGTGCCACTTTGGGGTCATAGAGCAGCCAGATGTCGAAGTTCTTCACCGCGAGGGGGATTTTTTGAACACCTGTCCAAAGTAGACAATTTCCCCTGAAGACTTCCTCATCTTCTTCAGGTGAGACATAGGTACCAGAAACAGGACTTAGTGACAACATGATTAGGTGGGAAGGTTTGCGTGTGACCCGGGGTGGAGTGTGGCACTTGGGGTGAGGGCAGGCAGCAACCCACCACTTTGTACTCTCGCAGTGTCCCCAAGGCCTTCGTGGCACCCTCTCTGCTCTTGCTGCCACCCAAGAAAGGTAGTTGTCATTTTAATTGAGCTTACTTAGTCTCTCTGTTAATGCTAGTAAGAAAGATTTTGAAAATTCTGAATCCCTAGATAACAAAGTACTTAATAAAAGGGGGTGGCCAGTGGGTGTGGAGGGTCTTCTCAGCAGTCCTAACAAACTGTGTGACATTGGATGAGTCATTTAATCTTGATGTTCCTCAGTTACTTTGTCTTGAAATGGTAATGCTAGTAGTTTCTTTACTTCCTTTGTAGGATTACTATGAGGATAAAATCGATTAACTGAAAAGCTAAAACATGTATATACAATTCATGTATCTGCAGATATAGCTATACAGATATATATATAGATAGATATGGATGTATTTGAAACTTTTGAGCCCTGAGTGTAAATAAGGCAAGTATTTGCTTTGCACTGTAGCAGTTCATCAACAAATTTATTGGCCAACATTCTGATATTGAATATTCATATACAGTATAATAGTTCCATTTAATCTGAGGGGAGAATGTTTAAGCCTTCCCAACACAGGACTTCCCCTTCTGTTCCTTTTTTTTTTTTTTTTTTTAAAGATTTATTTATTTATTTGACAGAGAGAGACACAGCGAGAGAGGGAACACAAGCAGGGGGAGTGGGAGAGGGAGAAGCAGCTCCCTGCTGATCAGGGAGCCTGATGGGGGCTCCATCCCAGGACCCTGGGATCATGACCCGAGCCAAAGGCATACGCTTAATGACTGAGCCACCCAGGTGCCCCTTCCCCTTCTGTTCTTTAAGTATTTTCCTTGGTGTATGGGAGGCTATATGTTAGGGTAAAGAAAAATGTAGTCAGATGAATTTAAGCTTTTATCTCTATCTTACCATTTACTAAATATGGGTCCCTGGGAAGTTAGTAGGTCCTTTATGAATGACTGTGTTCTTTATATCTTTGAAGAAACCAACTATAGATTTATTTTCCTAACATCAGTTTTGTGCTTTTATAAGTCCTTTGATTTTTTTTCCCACTACCAACTTCTTAAAGTCTAATTATAGTATTGTCCTGAATTTACTGATGTTTTATCACTTCCTCTCGGATCATCTGTGAATGCCATCAAAATGTTATTAGCCTATTCCTCTAGCAGAGAGAAATTCTTTAGGATCTGCTGAACCTTCTGAAGATGATTTTTTTCTTAGCTCTGTTTTATTAATACCTCAATTTTTAAATCACCCTTCTCAAAGTAAAGCAAAAGCACCCAGTAAAGACTGTTTCTAAGCTCAGAGTGAAGAAAAGCTAGATCATCACAATTTTGGCCCTTTTTTTCTGTTTTCTCTTCTTGTTTAACAAGCAATTATTCTTTGGGTAAACTGTATCCATTTAAACACAAAATTTAATTTTAAGATTTATTTGTTTATAATAGCTTCTTAAGTGATCCTGAAACTGATGTATTTTTGTAGAATTTTCAGAAATATCATTCATATAAATGACTTCAGTTTATCTTGTAAAATGTATCTATGAAATAAACAAGAAATGATTTTAGCTAAATTATCCTGGGAGTAAAGGTAAAATACAAAGATTTGTTAAATTTAAAAGTAAAGGAATTAAGAGGATAGCTAGCAGGTATGTCTTTGTTCTTTCCTTTCTTTCTTTCCTTGTTTCCTGAATTATTTAGTTATGGTGTTATAACATCTGCAATTTACTTTCAGTGGATTCAAGATGAAAAGAGAGAAAAAATATGCAAATATGGCAAATGTTAACAATTGTAAACATTTACATTTATTGTACTACTCTCAGTTTTTAAAGATATAAATTAAAAAATGTGTATGTATATCTAGCTCCTAAAATATATCAGGTACTTCCTTAGATACTGGGAAAATTCAGTATTGAACAAAAAAATAAAGTCCCTGACCCCTGGAGCTTATGATATTATGCAGGTAACAGGCATTAAGCCAATAGTTACACAATTCTTAAAATCAGTGTTGGTAAGTAAGATGAATGAGTTTGATGTTTATATAGGATCCTTCTCGATCCTTGTCTCTACTGGTCCAGTCTAGCGTTGGAAACCTGTGGCTGGGTGATTGTTTAACTTCAAAGCCTTCATACAGGACCAAGCCATTGGCCTCAAACCAAGAAAAATAAACTGCCTTATCTGGGTTTTTATTTCATTTTCCTCCCATCCTTTTTGCCCCCCTTCACCTTGCCATCCATGGGATCTATAGCCTACTTCTTTATGTCACCAAAAATAATTTCAAACACTACTAGGGATTTAAGTATAAGATGTACGGAAACAATCTCTTGAACTCTGAACTCTGCCAAGTTTTAGATTCTGAACAGAAAATTCTCTTGGAGTCATACGATTAATGGAATATGAATGGATGCAATACATATAGTTTCAGGGACACTTCTCTGACAGGAAGCTGCTTGCTTTCAACTTCCTCTTTCCAAAGACTGGATTGAGGGGGTGGTTAAGAGCCAGCTTTCACTATTCCAACAACCATGTGCATGACCTTGTAGAGTAGTCACCTCTCGGTCTTGGATCATACCCCTACTCCTGTACTATTACTTAAGAAGAAAATAAAATTCTCTCTTGTTTGAACTGCCCTGGTTTTAGGTTTCTTTTCTTTCCTTTTATTTATTTATTTTTTAAGGTTGCTTTTTTGGAGTCAGTTTGGCCTATATTCTAACTAATGTACACCTTAACTAAAAATCCAGGAATCATAATTGATTCTTCCTTCTTTGTGTCTCATCTTTTCTTTCCTCCTACAATAGTTCATGTCCTCCTTGACCCTTGCTCGAACGACTGAAGTAGTCACAAGGAGACTTGGTCTCTGAATCTTCCGACTCCCTCATCTCTTCCTTACCCTTCATACTTTCACCAGCTTTATCTTTCTAAAGCCCAGGCTGCATTTGTATTACTTGTTCTCCTCAAAGACATTCAGGTCCTTTCCCTGTTTGTGTTTTTTTAAATAAATCTTGTAAGATTTTATTTATTTATTTCACAGAGAGAGTGAGAGAACACAAGCAGGGGGAGCAGCAGAGGGAGAGGGAGAAGCAGGGAGCCTGATGCGGCACTGGATCCCAGGACCCTGAGATCATGACCTGAGCTGAGGCAGATGCTTAACCAAATGAGCCACCCAGGTGCCCCTTCCTGTTTGTGTTTTTAAGTGCTGCATATTTTGGCTTTACCTCCTATGTCATGCCCAAGTGGTTTTGAGAGAGGACCACCTTTCCCAACTTCTTCACTTATTGAAATTCTAATAATCTCTGAAATTCTAATAAGACTGGCTTAAATTTCACCTATTATGTGAAAATCTTTCCTCAGTTCCTCAGATTCAATCACAATTCTTGTACTATTTATACAAAACTTTGCTTTTACCTCTTTCAGAGTGTTTTATTCAGCCAAATATTATAATGTCTTTAATATATACCTATCTCTACCACTAGAATATAAACTCCACGAGACTATGCACCATATTTTATTTTTCTGTATCATTTTCATTGCTATCACCCATAGAAACTTGCATATTTCTCCATACATCAGAGGTAACAAAAAATATTTATTGAGTTTACTGACTTAAGGAAGGTTAAACTCTCCAATTCCTTCCTGAATTAGAATGATCCTTGCTGGAAGCCAAGATACTAACAGAGAAAGCTTATAAAGAGAAAGGAAATAAGGGGGGCGGGGAGGATTTTTTACCCCTCCCCAAATTGGGTGTTTTAGTTTATTTACTTTAAGCAAGACATGATTTCCATTTTCTAAAGGAAAAAATCTTGAATATATTATAAGAAAACGATAAGGCTTTCTGGACATCAAAGAATTCTTACAAAATAACTTTTGGATGAGTTAAGTGTAAAAGAATCAGAAACATACAAATTAAATTTCCCATGAGAGACACTGGGCTTAAAAATAAAGAAGAAACATGTTTAAAAAATATGGAGCTCAAAACTTTGAGAAAAGATTTTAGAAAACAAAATACTAAAGTTTAATAATATGGTAAAATTGAAGTATAATGGCACATTATTCAAATATTTTTACTCCCTACTAACTGCCCCCAAATATGGACCATTTCCTAAATGACAGGCTCTTTTAGAATCATGGTTTGACTTTAACGGTCTCCATTATCTATCCTCTCACTTTACCATAAAATACTAAGGAGAACTTTTATTTAACAAGGCCTTACAATGTGGTAAGTGTATTTCCAAAAATATCTCAATTAATCTGAACAACAATCTACATTTTCCAGATGTCAGTGTTTTTCTTGAGTCTCCAGTCCACGCTGTTGAGTATATCTCATGCTGCTGTAGCAAGCCCTTGCATATATCGCAACTCCTCCTAACTTTACAGATTATGATAGGGGTAAAGGAACTTGTTTTCTACCCTGAAAGTCTCACCTTAACTTTGGGAAAGAGAAATAATATCAGCCTCATTACCTTCAAATAAATTTCACTGAATTGTGATTAGTTGGCCAATGTGTAATATTAAAAGTAGCAACCAGTTACAGAGCATGCTTTCTTATGTCAGGTGTTGTGCTAGGTATTTTAAATACCTAACCTACCTCACAACAGCCACATAGAGAAGTTAATGTTATTCCCAGTTTACAGATGGAGAAATGAAAACTCTGAAAGAGTAAGCGAAAAGCTCCTACGAACACAACTAGTGGAGGTAGGGGTTTAATCCATATCTGTCTAATTCAACATCTTATACTCTTTACTACAAATTTATATTGATTTTATTTTGAAAGCTGTAAGCCATTAATAATAAAAAAAGTGCCACGATAATGAGTTTCATGCATATCAAATTGAAATAGTATACAAAATTAAATTATCAAGAGAAATTATTTTCTCTTGGGAAACGTTCCTGCAGCTCCATAATTTTGTAAGATTAAAGCCATGTCAAACTATGGCTCAAAAATCTTATAGATTTATATATTAGCATTGCGATAAAATGAGCAGGAAATCTACCAATCTATTGCTTCATTTTACTTCTTATCCTGACAAATGGAAGCCTTATCTATAGACAGGAAATCTCAGGCAACGTTTAGCTACTTTATCTTGGTTAATCCATGCGATGGAGTGAGATTTGTTAAGTAAGCAATAACACACGACATGATGCACATTACACTGTAATGAAGCCATGCTTGAGCTGTTTGGTGATGCATTAACATCCTACTCCATCGGACACTGTCATTCTTTAAAAGTACTCTGGAATTAGCCATTCATGTCTTGATACCCTCCACCACTGAAGATAAAGAGGATCAGATGTAGGGTGAGAACATGGTTTTTTTATTCCCCACTTTTTTTTAAATCAACTTTTAATACTTTGACTTGGCAATATACTCATATAGGTCAAAAATCAAAATAGTACAAAAAGATAGTGAGTAAAAGGTTTCACTCTCTCACCTACCTTTCCCATCCATGATCCTTATCACCATAACCAGGTAATCATTTCTGCTAGCTTCTTCAGTTTATCCTTTAGAGATTTTCTGTGCACATGCAAACAAATACAAACATAAATTCTCATTTTCTCTTTCTTACATGAGTGGCAGCATACTATCCACACCGTCTTGCCCTTTGCTTTTTCACATAATTTTATGCCTTAGAGATCTTTACAAATATTCTGGCAGTTTCATAGTATTCCATTATTTAGATTCAGTCTACATTTATTTAACCAAAAGTTTCTACATGAGCTAGGAAAACATCTGTGTAAGGAGAAAGCATATATGAAAGAATATAATGCCTACCAAACGTGCTTGCCTCTGTCTTCTATCCCATATGCAGTCAGGGGCCAGGTGCCTGATGATTAAATCTGGCCAAATAACATATGATTAGAAGGGACATGTGTCATCTCCAGTCAGAGGCAGTGAAAAACTCACCTGTGGTCTTGATTCCCTCTCCCAATATCCAGTGAACAAGAAACTGAATGTCCCTGACATTATAGCTACAGAGATGTGGGCCTTTACCAGTTCACATGCCTGAGCCAATTGGGCTGGAAGCTCTCTACCACACTGCAGTGGGCACGTGTTGTTTTGTATGATTTGGGGCTTATGTTGATATCGGATGGAACCATGCATCTCAAACTGGAGGCATCTTTGATAATATTTAGTGGCCAAGTCCTTAGGTCTCTGTGTAGAAATTTTGAATGGATGTGTAGTTTTTCCTGGAGAGTCATTAGTAATCATTAGGTCCCTAAAAGCAGTCCAGAAGCTGAAATAAATTTAACGTTATTAATCTGGCTAAACCTCTCATTTACAGACAGTAACAATGAGTGCCACAGAGATGGGGTTGCTGGGAGGCTCTGGCTAGGTTGCAGATCTCCTTTCTTTCAGTTCTGCCCATGCCTCATCATGGCCCACTCTAGGAGAGTTCAGTGGCAGTCTAGGATGGTCCAATGGCATTAAACCCACAGCCCCGAATGCTAGCTGGTGTTTCCTAACTTCATCAACATATATATCCTGTTAGTCGCGACGTGCAGCCGCACAACCATTCTGTCTTATGTACCTGACTACATAGAACAGGTTTATAGTCTTCTTCATTTCATCTGTTCAAATACTCAAGCCAAAAATTTAGGAGGTAGTCCTGATCTGTCACTTCAGCCAACCACCAAACCACCAAAAATGAATTTTGTCAGTCTTTCCTTCAACATACACACCCAAACTGATCGTTTAGCACCACGCTCATCACTGCTGTCGCAATGCAGGTGCCTCTCTTGGACGATGCTGACAGCTTCCTTCTGCTCTCCCTGCTTCCATTCATGACACCCTCTGAACTTCTGTGAGGAAAGCTAAATTTTCTTTTTAAAAAGTAAATCAGAACCTCTTAATGGCATCTTACTATATTGAGAGAAAAAAATATTTTTAACTGTAGCCTATGCACGGGAGGAAAACTTTTCCTTTCTTCCCTTTTAGGTTCTTTAGCTGGTCTAGTAATTAAATTGACATAAGACAGGCTAACAGGAGAAAAACAAACTTAATTTCATACATATGGAAGCTCATAAAAATATGAGACTTAAAGAAGTGACCAAAGTATACCTTTTAGATAAAGAAACAATAACTTTTTGAAGAATTGACAGGACAAAGAAGTTGGGCTTAGGTTAGCAAGTTAATGAAGAAGTAACAAGGTTTGTTTATATAGCCTTCTTGGCCCTGAACTCCCTATGTCTGGTGATAAGGATGCATTCTACCCTCCAGGTGGAAATTTATTTCCTGCTTTCAGAGAGACAGAGGAGAGTCACAGTGTTCTTACACCGGCTATTTCTTAAGTAACTTTAATTCAAAATAATCAATATGCCAAGGTGGCATATTTGGGGCAGCCTGCCCTGAACCCCGTCACTTATAAGGCTCTTCCCAATGCACCCCCAGCTGTATGACTGGTCTCATCTATTGGAAAATGCTTCATGGACACTTGAAGGGCTGAATATTACTTATTCTGATATCTGCTCAAAGGTCATCTCCAGGAGAGGCCCGCCCTGACCACTCAGAGAAAACACTCTTTGCCTCTACCACTCTCTATGCATTCACTTTATAGACATTAACATTTGATTTTAAAAATATGCTTATTTATTTATGGTCTGTCTTACTTCATCTACAGTGTAGGCACCATGAGGTCGGAGATCTTGTCTTTTTTGCTCAAAGCTGAATCAATGTACCCAGAATACCAGTTGGTGTCTATTAGTGCTTAATATTAATTAAATCAGTCAATCTGCATTCATTCTCCAACTCTTATCCGAGTTGTTGCTTAGGTGAGAATTCCCTTCATTTTTCTTCTGTCATCTGAGCACTGCATATCTTTCAGGGATTTAGACTTCTGTGATTCAGCTACCTCCTGCCTCTCCTGTTCTATTTCTTTTTCTGACCCTTACAACAATGGCAGCTACAAAACAGACCTTTGATCTTGATGGGAGAGATAGTATCATGTGAGAAAACACTCTGCCCTAGGATTTTGAAGATTCACCCTGTATCTGCTTTTGATTCTAGTACTGTTGGGGTATGATCTTGGATAACTCATTTAACATCTCTGAATCTCAGTTTTGTCATCTGTGAAATGAAAATGATAAAAAGGCTTCCAATGATGATATGCTCCCTCAGAGCTGCCTCCCCACTGTGCCCAGTCTGTATTTCATTTAATACACACAAATTAAAGGACATAATTCATGTTTATGTATACCTGAAAACATAATGCTAATATAAAGGAACATCATCACCACCACCATCATCATCATCATCATCATTATCATTATTTGTTGTGTGAAGCTCTAGTTCACCTCCCTGATTGAATTTTCTGGGTGTTTCCTATCAGCACTAGTAATAGTGTCAATAAGGAAACCCAGGAATGAGCCCTTTAAGCTTTATGGCATTTGTTCCAAGAATATTATAAGGATATTATGAGGCCTCTTATAAAGTTAAAAACATTATTGCTTGTTCTATAACCTCGTTTTATATAAAGTAGGGATCTTCTTTTTCTGCCATAGAAAATGTGGTGCCTTTTAGCAAGAATGGAATTACATGGAGCCAAAATTTGAAGTCTTTCATCAAATTTTCACCGATTGGTGTTAGCAGATAACTTCCCTAGTTGTAGAAACCTTGCCTGTCTTCCTTTAATTAATTGGCTACTGACTACAATGAAATGAGCTGCCATATATATATGTATATATATATATATATATATATATATACTCTTTTTCACCTGAGCCAATTCTGTAATAACCCTCAACAGAATCATATCTATGTCTGTTATCTAAGTGTATGTATCATGCTATACAACAGGCTGCAAAAGAACCTCTCCAAATGCATCTTGCACAGCTAAGCAGTGAAAACTCGCTAATGCACTCCGAATCACATACTGTGTAAGAGCAGTAAATTGTTTCCTTGGTGGTTTCGACAACATTGCCTCTGAACATAATTGAATGTCATTCGTTTATATGTTTGCAAATAAGGTCCCAGTGACATTACACCTGGGAATGTGTACACTTGATCGTCTGTTTATGACAGAGGAGCCAGACATATGGCCTGTGGCCTCAGTTTGGCCCCAGAGCTGTTGCCAAGTCCTCCTACCGGTTTTCAGCTAGTCTGCCCCGTCACTGTGAATCAGCTCTGTCAGAAGCACTGCTTCCCATCAATAAATGAGCAGAAATGCAGCTTCCCCAACTGCCAACTCATGGGGCCTCCCGGCTCTGAGATGGCGAGAGTCCTTGATATGTGCAAGGGAATGTCACATGTTATGCAAATGAAAGAAAAATGGTGAGAGAAGGAGAAAGAGAAATGATGAAACCTAAAACAGACAGATCTAGAAAAGAAAAAGAAAAAAAAAGAAAAGACCCCACTGCATGGAAGTCGGGAAGTGTGAATTTTAATACCTATTCTGCTCTAAAGCATTCCTGGGATAGTGGACAAATCTCTTTCACCCCATTGGTCTTAATTTCCTCTTCTGTTAAGTAAGAGAGTTGGACTAGTTTTTCAACTTTTTCTCCATCATGAAACATTTTATTTTGTCAGATCTCATATTATAAAATATTTTGTTTTAAACTATATTTATTAATTTTTTCCAACTATTATTAAATAAATTTACAGCTGCCAATCAGAGTTTCTGACCAGCAGGATCATTGAGGTATTGGGCTGGTATAATTTCAGGAAAAAAAAAAGTGTCATTTGACTCTCTATACATAGAAAGCCTTAGAGTACGGAAAATACCTTAGACCTATAAATAATGTTCCACGGATTTTTGCTCTTCTTGCAAACATATCCTTTTAGGTTTTCTTTCAATAAATATTCAGTAAACACTGTGCTAGGCACTGGCAATGTTAGGTACTGAATAACAAAAACTATTCTTTTTTCTAAGATTTTATTTTATTTGTCAGAGAGAGAGAGAGAGCACAAGCAGGGGGCGCGGCAGGCAGAGGGAGAAGCAGGCTCCCCTTGAGCAAGGAGTCCGATGTGGGACTAGATCCCAGGACCTTGGGATCGTGACCTGAGCCGAAGGCAGAAGCTTAACCGACTGAGCCACCCAGGTGTTCCACAAAAACTGTTCTTGATAAACTTCCCAAGTGGTAGAGAAACTAGCAAAGAAAAGTCTAACTCAGCAAAAATAGAAAATATAATAATGGAGCTAATAATCAAATATAGGATCAAGAGAAGGGCTATCATGCAATAGCTTCATTGAAAGAAAACAAAGAACAATGACAACAAAACCCTATTTGTGGAGACTCGCTTACCACGAGGGGCCATCTGTTCATATTGCTTTGCTAAAGTGTGCTGCATGGAACCAAAGCCCTGGGAGATGCTCTTTCAAAAATAGAGTCCCAAACTTAATTTTGCTTGACAAACACAATATTTTCTACCCCACTCTGAAAGATTTACAATGCATATTTGCATATTAAAGGCTCTAGGAAATCCCTAATGTAAAGAAACATATTAACTTGGTTTGATATAGATTTTTTTTTCAAATAGTTGACCAAGGAATAAAAAATAATGAACCATAGGTTAAGGCCCTCTAAACGTGGCTCTTTTTGTTAGTGTATGTTTATGTGATGGGAACACTTAAGGTCTACCCTCATAGAAAATTTCAAGTATATAATACAGTGTCATTAACTATAGTCGCCATGCTGTACATTAGATCTCCAGAATTATTCATCTTATGTAGCTGAAACTTTGTACCCTTTGACCAACATTTCCCAATTTCCCTCTCCATCCTGCTTAAATATAGCTCTTGGAATAAACAAGATGAAATCAGAGCCATGTTTCTTGATCACATTATTTGGTGGCTCATGGCCAGCCTCCTCCTACAAGCCCTCAAGACCTACAAGACTGGTATTACTGAGCTATACTTTGGGAGTCTCCATTTAAAAAGAAAAAGCTGTAGGAAATGCACTGAAGTTTCTATAAAGATATTGTTAAAGTTGCTGCTCACACATCACTCGGTAAAAATTCAAAAGAGAATCTTTTCTTCAGGTACTCTTTCCAGGAATTGTGTATATCTCCTAAATAGTTTTTAATCATGTTGACACCATGACTTAACTGGTCATTGTTGGCAGAAAAGATCAGAGTAAAATTTATGACCTGCATTTATAATATATAGAGAATTTCATATGCATATTTGGGTACTAATTTCACTCCTGATTTCATCTTGCTTTTCCTATATTATTTTTTCTTTCCCCTAATTTTCTCATTTTTTAAATTTATGAACACTATAAATTTTTTTAAAGATTTATTTATTTGGGGGGGCGAGGGAGAGGAAGAGACAGTCCCAAGCAGACTCTGCACTGAGCACAGAACCCTACACAAGGTTTGATCCCATGACCCCAAGATGGCGACCTGAGCTGAAACCAAGAGTAGGAAACCTAACCGCGTGGGCTACCCAGGCACCCCTGAAAACTATAAATTTTATAAACATTGAAATTTAAGATAAGTATCAGTCTAAAAATTCAAAAAATTTAAAATTAATAAAAAATTCCACGTTCACCCTATTCTCTTTACCTTATCAAATTTCTATTCTGCCTAATTGTATTCATGGTTACAAACCACTTTGGTGTGTCTTTCTAGATCTATTTATAGATAGAAATATAAATGTATAATTTTAATGTGTTACCAGGATTTTATTCTATGTTTTATTTTATTTTTAAAATTTGTATGTCTGGGAATTTTTTCCATGTCATCTTCTTTAATGACGTTATATTCGTATAATAAATAAACCCTCCTTTAACCAATCCACTATTGATATTTTCCAGTTTTTTCCTATTCAAACAAAGATGCACCAAATGTCCATATACATATATTAGCAAAAAATACATTTTTTCAATTAAAAAGTATTTTTTAAAGATTTTATTTATTTATTTGAGAGAACACTCATGAGAGAGAGCTGAGAGAGAGAGAGCGACAGAGAGAGAGAGAGAGAGCTTGAGCTGGGGTGGGGAGGAGCAAAAGGAGAGGGGAGAAGGAGACTCCCCACTGAGCGGGAAGCCCGATGCAAGGCTCAATCCCAGGACCCTGGGATCATGACCTGAGCCAAAGGCAGACACTTAACTGACTGAGCCACCCAGGCACTCCTCAATTAATAAGTATTTTTTTAAAGATTTTATTTATTTGACAAAGAGGGAGAGAGAGCACAAGAAGAGGCAGAGGGAGAAGCAGACTCCCCACTGAGCAGGGAGCCTGATGCAGGGCTTGATCCCAGAACCCCAGGATCATGACCTGAGGGGAAAGCAGACGCTTAACCGGCTGAGCTACCCAGGCTCCCCTCAATTAAAAAGTATTAATTGATGGTCGCTATCTGGCTAATAATTATTTTAGGGCTTTTTTGTTTCATTTTCATTTCTTAATCTTTGTGTGTGTGTGTGTGTGTGTGTGTGTGTGTGTGTGTGTGATTCATTAGTGAACAAGAAAGTCAAAGATCTTGCCCTTCTGCAGCTTAAAATTTAATGGTGGATACAGGCAATTTAAAAATATAAATAGTAAAAAGTAAATTATACAATGTGTTACAAAGTAACCAGCTTATGGAAAAAAGCAAAAGCAGAGCAGGATAAGTAGCTTAGAAGTGTAAGGAGTAGGAATGTGGATTACCATTCTAAATAAAATGATTAAGGCAGAACTCATTGAAAAAGTGACACTTGGACTAAGACTTGAATGAGCTGGGGAAGTTAACCATTGGTAGATCACTTCCAGCATGGGAATAAAAAGTGGGAAAGCCCTAATAAGGGAAAGAAACAGATATGTGGAAGGAAGAGCAATAAACTTGTGGCTGGAGCAGAGCAGTGGATGAGGAGAGCAGTAACAAGATGGTCAGAGAGTTTCTTGGGCAGAAAAAGATGTATATTATGTAAGATCTTGTAGGACAGATGAGGACTTGAGAGTTTACTTCAAGTGACATGGGGATCCAAGAAGGGTGTTAAAAGAGGAGGCACATGACCTGACTTCTGTTTAAAAGGTTTTCTCTGGGGCGCCTGGGTGGCTCAGTCGTTGAGCGTCTGCCTTCGGCTCAGGTCGTGGTCCCGGGGTCCTGGGATCGAGTCCTGCGTCGGGCTCCCTGCTCGGCAGGAGGCCCGCTTCTCCCTCTCCCGCTCCCCCTGCTTGTGTTCCTGCTCTCGCTGTCTCTCTCTGTCAAATAAATAAATAGAATCTTTCAAAAAAAAAAAAAAAAGGTTTTCTCTGACTTGTATGTTGAGAATAGATCATACTGGGGACAAGGAACAGGTGGGTGCTGGGAGACCAGAGAGGAGGCCATTACAGTAATTTAGGAAAAAGATAATGGAGCATAGACCAGAGTAGTGGAAATGGAAGAGGAAAAATGTAGCCACATTGGAGGACAGCTAATCGATTGTTTGTATGCTGATGACAATGATCCAGTAGAGATGGGGGAAATGATGTTGCAACAGAGAAGGGGCATTGCTGGGAAAGGTTTTTGGATAAATAGGAGCTGCTGGAATCTAGAATATATGTGGAGGAATTGGCTTTAGATTGTGGTACAGAGAATTCTCCCCTGGCAACAAGATGAGAAGCAGAGAATGTGGGTTCATATATGGTAAGTGGGTAGATGTGGAATCTATGATGTTTTCTCTCTCTCTCTTTTTTTAAAGATTTTATTTATTTATTTATTTATTTATTTATTTATTTATTTAGCGCAAGTTGGGGAAGGGACAGAGGGAGAGGGAAAGAGAGAATCCCAAGCTGACTCCGGGCTGAGCATGGAGCCCGACTTGGGGCTGGATCCCATGACCCAGAGATCATGACCTGAGCCTTAATCAAGAGTCAGACACTCAACCGACTGAACCACCCAGGCGCTCCTAATGTTCTCTTTATCATTTCAGTTTTCTTCATGAAATTGGATGTATAGTTATCAGCTGAGGGTAAAGACAGGGGAGGAGGTATTGTAAGTATACAGAAGGAAGAGAAAATCTGAAATTGAAACAGGAGAGTGGAGGAATTAATTAATTGGGAATTGCATGATTGCCTGACTAGCATTAAGAGATACCATTAGATTTGTGGTTATGATTTTAAATTGAGTTGAGTAAGGATGGTTGTGTATTTTTCCTTATAAGTTTAGCTGCAGGGTTGTAGGCATGGAGAACAGTGATCTGGATTTAACCAAATTGTTGTCTTGCCAAACAAGTAAAAATAATAAAACTCAGGCAGACAGTTAAGGGTGTATATCAGGAAGTGATTGTAAGAATTACCCGTGGAATTTAAGTTGGATAAGGTAGAGGAGGGAGATGGCAGTAAAAAGTTAGTTGAATCAATTCATTAGATTTTCCAGTGGGATCAGAGCATTTGGTGTTTGAAACTAGAGAAAGTAAATTAGAAAGATCGTGATCAGAGGGGTGCCTGCCTGGCTCAGTTGGTGGAGCATGCGACTCTTGATCTTGGGGTCGCTAGTTCAAGTCCCATGGTGGGTGTGCTGATTACTTAAAAAAAAAAAAAAGATAGATGGTGATCAGAGAGGGACATAGGTAACTGAAATTATGGAGGGGTTGTACTTTATGATAATGAACGTGACAGAGTACAAGATCACTGGAAGATGGAATCCAAAGATCAGAGAATTTAGGGTGCCACAATGACCTACCTGAAATATTGAAATTGCAATTGAAAACAGGGCTTGTGTAAAAGAGAAAAAGAGCCAGGAGCTGAAATTCAAGAACCAAATAGGGTAGATAGGTCTAGGAATGTAAGGCAAAGTAACAATGAGGGATACTGGATGACAGGACTGGATGACGTGAAATTCAAAAATAGGAAATTTGGGGGAAGAGGACAAAGAGGCTGCTTTGAAGGGGGCAATGAGGAACAGTAGAATGCACCTACCCCGAAACCAGCTCCAATAAGGGAAAGTTTGTGGGAGTAAAAAGAGCCATCATCTGACAGATTTGCAGGGAAACCAGAACCTTTGGGAGAGAGCCAAGTTTTCATTAGATAAAGAGAGCAAATTAAACAATAGAAAAGTGATTGTAGGTATAAGGAATTTTTCTAAGGATCAACTGTGAATTCCAGAGAACACAATGGAAGACTATCTGAAGATGGAAAGGTATAAAAAGGGGTATGACTGTGGGGTGTACAGAGCATTATGGGATTTGGATTTAGGAAGTGAGAGATGCCTTGGAAACTATGTAAAGATGAAAGACAAAAGAAATTAATTCTGGTGGATTCAAGGCACAAGATGGTGACAGGTCTATAAGCATGGGTTAGTAGGGAGTATGGGTATTTGGTGCTCTTTCTTGATTCCAGTCAGTGGAAGCAAGAAAGCCTGGGGATTTGCTCACTTGATTAACAAATATTCATTGAACACCTACTACGTATCATACATTGCTATAGGTGATAAGGATTCAACTCTGACCAAAACACAGTCTTTACTTTATGAAACTTACATTCAAATAAAGGCAACAGAGAACAAATAAACAACTGGATAACGTTAATATCCAGTTACTAATAACAGCCACAAACAAAAATGAACCAGAAGAGGGAGATAAAGAATAACAGGGGTATTATTTTATATAGGGTATTTAGGGATGACATCTTTGAAAAAGTGAGAGTTGAATAAAGTACCTGAATGAAATGAAGTGAGCTTTGCAAATAACCAGAGGAACAGAATTCTGACAAGGTAATAGCAAATATAAAGACCCTGAGAAAAGATAGAATTGTGTGTGTTAAAATGACGACAAGAAAGACAGCATGACAGATCTACAATAAGAGATTGGGGGGAGGGGAGAATAATGGGAAGTTACACAAGATTGTAGCAACAGTCAGCGTCCTGATTCAAATGTATGAAGGGGGTGTGTGAGTGTGTGTGTGTGTGTGTGTGTGTATAAGACACACAAAATATATATATCCATTTCCAAGAAGTTTAGTAGACTCTATATATCCTTCAATAATATTCTGATTTACACAATAAGATTGACCACTTTTATAACTCTTGCTAAAATAAAATTAATAATGATCTTTATAAATGTACCTCATTTAAGGGGCAATATTATCACTTAAATATGTATTTTATTTTTTTTATTTTTTATTTTTAAAGATTTTATTTATTTATTTGAGAGAGAGAGAGAGAGAGCACAAGTGAGGTGAAGGGCAGAAGGAGAAGCAGACTCCCCGCTGAGCAGGGAACCCAATGTGGGACTCGATCCTGGGACTCCGGGATCATGACCTGAGCCGAAGGCAGATGCTTAATGACTGAGCCACCCAGGCGCCCTAAATATGTATTTTAAATGTTTACTGGATATTTCGTATTATTTGCGTTTAATTATTTTTGCTTATTATTTTATTTGTGTTAGAATTATATGTTGCAAATATACACTTCTGGTTTGTCACTTGCATTTTAATTTTGTTTTAGTATAAAAAAAGTTAAAATTTATATATAGTTGATTGCATTAATCTTTTCTTTCATAGTTTCTTAATTTTATAAGTGCTTGAGAAGACTTATCTTAAAGAACATATAAATATTATTTTACACTTTCTTTTCCCATGTGTTTATAATTTTTATTGAACTCATAATTCATGGTTTATTTTCTTATTATACCACATGTAAATTTTGTATATCCTTCCAACTACTTTGGGAATGAGGTGTGGAAATGAATAAATAGTAGCAGCAAACCTTTAGACATTGCTTACAGTGCGTCAGGTACTATTCTATGTTTTTTACATATATTAATTGATTGAATGTTAATGACAACCCTGTGAAGTTGGTGCTATATTAGGCCTTATTTTACATGTGAGGAAACTAATATGTACATATTAGTGTGTGTGTGTGTGTGTATATATATTATATATATAGTATATATATAATACATATATATATATATTTTTCCAAGTTCAAAACACTGGTTGGTACTATAGTGAGGTTTCAAACCCAGAAAGTCTGGCTTGCAAGTCGCTATGTGTATGCTCCTCTCTGGTGAGCACTTAAATTATGCCTTCTAAAGTCTGGAGGTTACAATGCTGGAGTTCACATTTCAACTGAGTGTTGAGAAATGAGTAGAATTTTGGCAAAAGGAAGTGGAAAGAAGAGCCTGTGCAATAATACAGCACTGTAAGTTGGCGATATTTTCTGGATTTGGATAAAAGTTTCTACTACAGGTGTATCAGATACATGGAGTGGAGAATGGGAGTTGAGATGGGAAAGGAGAATTTTCAAGAATTTAGGTACCCTGCTGAAAGTCAGGATTTTACTCTGAATGAGAAAATCACAGTTTGATGGTTATTGCAGTAGAGTATAAAAGTTAAGAGCAGCTTCCTGTTCTATCGATATCTAGCTCTCTGAAATTGGGCAAATTACCACACTATCTAACCCTTGATAGACTCCTGTCTGAAGTGAGAATAAAAATTGTAGTTACTTTAAAGATTTAAATAAATAATGAATGTTCAGGATTTAGCCTAAAGTCTGCAAGTATTACACATGCAATACTTTCAACTCTTATTATTTCTAGTTGAAGTAAACTTAGATGAGAGACAGTCGGCAATCCAATCAAAAAGATAGAGCAAGTATCTTTTAAGTGGTAGCAGGTAGAGGTTTTGGTAACCATTTGGGTTCAGAGAATGAGAAAAGAAAAGCAGATAAGGATGACCCTGATATTTTGAGGTTTGGAGACTAGGTACTTGGAGATATAAACTGGGGTCAAAAGGAAGGCGAAGGAGGAGATTTAAGGGCAAAGTGCTCAGTTTATTTTTGGAAATATTAAAATGAGATGCCAGGAGTTTATCTGTGTTCTGACCATTCCTATGTTAAGAAACGATATAGTAAAAGCAATTTATAAAACATTGTATCTCGTGGAAATCTCCATTAATCAATATCTCCATATTTTACCAGTGCAATAAAAAATTATAAAGTACCCAATGTTGACTCGGAGAAACTGTAATAGCTTAGAGTGCCTTTTGAATCACCAAAGATTAAATTATGTACAGTATAATTTTATTGTTCAATATATGATATTGCATTCTAATTACATAAAAGTAAGAAAACCTCCAATGCTATGGGTATGGAAAAAAAATACATTCCAGTTTCTGGGACAATCTCAATTTTAAATTTATTTGTTTATTTTATAAGCTGTTTATTTAAAATAAATAAATAAAAACATTTATTGAGTTCATCCATCGAATGTTAAGTACCTCTGTCTGTCTAGAACATAGGCCATAGTATACAGGTGTTAGCAGGAAATGAAACCGAATTGATGAGCAAGATAGCATCATCAAGGCATATGTGGCAATGAGACACTATTGACTCTAAAAACTCTGGAGTTTATTATGCAAAAATGCCCTATACTTGTGCTATACTAGAGCAAATTAAATTTATTATGCTGTTATGTTTCCATTGTTATTATATCTGAATGCTGATACAGTGTTTTCAGAATGCCAGATTAGGGTTTTCAAATTAGAGTTTAAAAAACTTCTTCCAACCTGAGGAAATTAATTTTATGAGCGACTTAAGCATCTACACTCTAAAAAGACACCTGCTTTCTCCTGGTAAATATATGACTTTAAGATAATTTAAAGAGCCTTTGAAAAGTTAAAAAAAATCAGCCAAATCTACTAATAAAAATAGACAAGATGCTCAGGGGATTCAAAGTAGGTTAAGATATCAAAATATAAATGCCATTTGAAAGGGATTCTTGCACTAAATTTAGGATTTTAGCATTTTGACACCGATAAATCTTGCTGCAGGGTTCCTAAATCTGATGAGAACACCTGTTAGTGATACGCAATGCCTGAATTAAAATGTAGTTTTGATATTTCGGTTATTAGATTAAAATCAGAAACCTTTAAACACACAGTAATTTATGTAGGATTCTTTTTGTGAGGGACTTTTAAAGCATAGATTGACTCAGTTTGATTCTGGAAAGTTTCTAAATTGAAGACTTCAAGTGAATGTACTTTGGCCATATGATGCAATTTTATTCCATATCAAATGGAGAAGTCAAAAAGTAGAGTATGATACCATGCTGTTAAGACATAATGAGAAGATTTAAAAATTCTTTTAAATAAACTCTTAAATGGAAATATTCATAGAGGATAAAAAATGCAGGTAGTGTAGTTTGACCTTTAAAGTCACATAAGAAAGATGAGTCCAATTCATTATTCATCGAGGTATTGCCTATTATAAAATAATAGACTTCAAGTGCTTTATATATAACCATTGGAATGTACAGAACCCAGACTCCATAATGTAATTGAGTAATGTAAAAAATACCTGTAAGTTGAGTGACCCAGATGATAAGCAACACTACTATAGAGCTATTTTTAATTGACTTAGAAAGTAAAAGTATTATAAGAATACTTTTGTAGCTTAAATATAATAGGTAGAAAACCTGTTATTCACCAAATCTTTGCTTCAGTATTACTCAGTGTTGTGTATGGATATAGAGAAATTCCCTCACTTTCAGTAATTTTTTTTTCAAAAAATTGTCTTATATTAAAGCATGCTATACCTGTATAAATAAATAATGTAAAAAAAAAATCTCCAAACCTAAGTCTTGGAAAATGTTATCAAAATTAAGCTTCTATTTATAATTCCTTCTGTGGTATCCTTATGAAAAATTTAGTAGAGATCGGGGGGGAAAAAAAAAAGAAAAGCTTCTTCTAAGTCAAACGATTTTATTTGCAATTTGAACTTTCAAAAATTGATAAAGCAGTGCACAGTCTCATTTTACAGAAATTGAAGTTTCAAATGTAAGCGTTTTCCTACTATGATATATGTGTTGCCCAGTAGGACATAGCATTGGTAAGTGATTTAACAGGCCTTCTTGAAGAGATGGTGATGATAACTAGACAAAGACAGAGAAGTGAGCTAAATTATTGGAGTAAATATCTTGAAGTGAATTATAAAACAGACTTCTTATGATAATGAATGTAAATTAAAAATCAGCAAAGAATGAGTAAAAACAGTCAATTTTCAAATACTTTTCACAGCTTTTTAAGCCTGACTTATTTCTCTGGCTAAAAAGGAGAAAACGTATTGGCCCTTGTGTTTGAAGAACCTTAGAACAGCAAAGTGCTAAAGCTTGCCAAACCAACTTAAAGTGGCTTTCTTGTGACCGGTATGCTGGGCACTGCACCAAGTTCTTTAGCATAGTATGTCCACCTTCTTCCACAAAAATCTTCTTAATTTTGGAGAATTTTTTTATGGGTAGGAATATAATTCTACATTTTATAGGAAGAATATACTCTCTGGATTACTATGCAACAGTGAAGCTTGGTATTGCAACATAAATGAATCTTGAAAGGAGCCAAGTGAGCCATTGACTGGCAGGCAGCGCCTCCATGTGATATTTCAAATTCATCATGGCTCCACTTTGCATGAAAGTCCGCTTTATAGTGTGAAAGCTAGTTTTGCAAATGTTATCTAGTTAAGAAAGAGAGGACAGGTTGAAAGTCAAATGTAATTCTAGAACCACCTGTACTAGCAGTAAGGTAATTGTTATTATAAAGTGCTAGGACAGATAAACAAAGGACAAGTTTAATCTAAAGTAAGAACACATTGGAGAAAGGTTAAGGGACTATGCCATATGTTTTGGAGTGAATTCTACATATAGTTCTTATGATAATGTATGTAGATTTAAGATTAGGTCAGGAGAACAAGTAAGAATAGTCAATTTTCAATTACTTTTCACAGAGCTTTCTAGTTTACATTTAAGCGTATATTCTGCTGCAATGGTTTTGTAAAGATAGATTATTATTATTTATTTATTTTTGTCTCCGTGAAAGGGTGGAAAAGGAAACAAATTTGTTTAGCAATGGCCCAGTTTCATAGAGGTGGTACAGACTTTGGGAAATATTTTAATTTTAGTTAAATTGATCCAGGTTAATTTGGAAAATATTATAGGTCATATACAGATTACAAGTCATAAAATGTATATTGTAAAGATTTACCAAGTTATAAGAACCCAAAAGATTCAAGCTCCATTTGCTAAGAATAAAACGCTGATAACCATGAGTTGCAGTTGTGGTTTGGATGTACTTAGAAAAGTTAACTACATAAAAAATGTCACCTTATTCAGCATATTAGCTCCCTGGGTGTCTTCAAGACATATCCGCTGGCTTTTCTTTCAAAATTTACACTTCCCTTAGCTATGCTATGATATTACAGCTATGGAAGAGTGAGTTGGCTTCCATTCTGCCTCATGCATCATCAACCAAACTGTCAGTAAAGTGCTAATTGCAGAAACTTTATTACTTGAGGTGATATTGAACCAGAGAGAACACAGCTTGATTTTTCGTATTCCAAACTTTGCAATGTGAGCAATTAGGAAAAAAAAAAAACTTTCCTTTTTGTTTCAATTTGTAAGCTAAGCAAAATTGAAATGGATGTCACTGACAATAAAACAGAAACTTAAAATATCATCCTTCTAAGTGACTTTATAACTTAGTCTAAAAATATCCTATTAACCCCTTCTTATCAAAATGAGTATTTTGTATCTTAACAGCACTTGCAATTTTACAACATAATTGGATACTTTTAATTGGAGAAAGAGAGAACTCTACCTTATTTTATGATTCTGTCATTCAAGTATTTTTGCAGAAGCAGTATAATTCAAAGATGAGCTTTATATATACTTTCCAAATTTATATATTTCCTATGGGATCTAAAATATTTAAAGCACTTTTTAAACATTATTTCAGAAAATGGGTTTGGAGGTAGCACAAGGAATTTCATCTAGAAATACAAAAATAGATGAAGATGGTTTAATGGAAAATTTATTGGAGTAGATGCATGGCAAGTCAGCTGGGACCACTTCCAGGGTGAGTTGTGTAGGGGGTGATGAGGAAAACCAGCAAATATAATTCCATGTGAAGTCCTTGGGGAGATTTAGTGTTCATTAAAACATATGAGAGGGACCTCTAAATCAGACTTAAGGGCCCACAAAAGAGGAAACAAAACTATTCTAGGATCTTAAGAAGGAGAAATAATTAGGGACCTGAAGGTGGAAAGGACAGGAAAAAGGAAATGTTTTCATCTCGAGAAACAACTGAAGATTGTATGGCCCTGGATTTTTTTTTTTTTTAAATTGTGGCAATTTGCAGAGTCTGAAAGTCCAATAAGACTAAAGCCTGGAAATTAAGTGGGTGATATGGATTAGGACACAAGCCTGTGAAGTAAGCTGTGCAAACTCTTGAAAGGGCTCACAAGCCAGGTTAAAGAATTTCAAATTTATTGGAAGGGCAATGGGAAGTCATGTAGGGTTTTGCATAGGAATTAACATCATCAGATTTGTATTTTTGAAAGGTCAATCTTGCTGCAGTCTGGAGAATTGCCTGAAGCGAGACAAGACTGAAAATAGGGAAACCACTTAAAAATCTGTTGCAGCAATCCACATAGGTTATGATCCAGGGCTCAGCTGGGGTAGTAGCAGGAGGAAGGAAGAGATGGATTTGAAAGATATTTAGGAGATAGAATCAACTGGGTAAAACTCCCCTGTGTGAAGTGAGGGAGAGGGAATATTTAGGGATGGCACTTAGTTTCTGGCCAGGACAACAGAATGAATAGTGATGCCAGAATGTAGGAAGAGGAATGAGTCTTGGTAGTAAAGATGATTTCAGTTGTGAACCTGTTAACATTTCCTATGACATATACACGTAATTAATGCAGGTGGAAACAGTGGACCATGGGAGATGGTTTCTTCCCAAGCCAGATGGGAAGAAAGTGAAAATAGGAAGGTACTGATAGGGGAAAGGAGAGGGGTTGGGATCTGGACATTTCAATCACTTACATGGGCAAGCATGGGCAGGGAGAGTAACTGCAAGAGATCTGGATGGGTAGGAGGTTGTGCTCAAAGAGTGAGATATTTAAATTTATGAATCTAGCAGTGGACAAATCCTGGTGACAACAAATACATGGGTGGCTGTGGGCCAAAGTGGAGTTGGGGTGAGTATCCTTGGAAGAGAGGCACTAGCAGCTCAAGTCAGTGTTGCAGTTCCATTTTCCCAGTGTTCATGTTGAGACCTCACTTGGAACTCAGATGCTGTTAAGGTACAGAGTATATTGTTGTTAATGTGTCTATGTCCTAATGATTGTGCCTGTGCATACAGGGGGGTCATATATAGAAGTCTTTGGCTGGTGGTCTTGCAGCAAGTAATCCTAGAGAGAATTGAATCCTTACTGAAAACAAGAATGACAGCCTTTGTACAATAAGTCAGCAAAGAGATGTAGGCCTGAAATAGAGACACGAACTTAATTTATAATTAATTTAATTAACATATTCACCCTACTATTGCGTTGAGTTCAGTTTAATAAAACTTAGTGCAAATATGCTGGCATACATAAAATGTGTACATAGACAAGCATTTGAAAAACTGAAGGAAAAGATTGATCATTGGGGATTAAAGGTTTTGGAAACCTTATAAAAGAGAGGAAACTTGATCTGAACTTTAGAAGATAGATTAAAATTTAAACTAAAGAACCTATATCATTTACTAATTAAACATTTAATAGGCTTGGGTTCAAGCCTAAGCCGTAAGCTCTTGGTAAAACTGATTAGTCTTTCAAAACCTTATAAGCAGACTTCTCAACTGTAATGTAAGAATATTAATATTATCACTTACAAAAGGTAACTAATTTAAAAGCTTTTTCCCTGTAAGGATTGAAGTGAAAGCACTAACAATTTTAATTATCAAAAGGACAAAAATTATAGAATTATAGAATATAGCAGTTATATAGAGAAGGAATTGCTATTTTTAAAAAACAGAACATACTTCTGTTGCCAAATAATTTTTTAAATAGAGTAAAAAGGTAATTATTGTATCCTAGCTACTAGATAAATGATGTCATCAGAACATACTAAATGATAGACGCTATTAATGTTAATCAATGGAATTTTTGCCATAGCAAACCTTTAAGACTGGAGATGATATGGGACTGTCAAAAATTGTTAGAACATTCATTAGCCTGGTTATTTGGACCAAAGACCTCTGACCCAGCTACATTAAACATGAACAAGAACCAAAATTTGGAGGTTGTTTGTTACTGCAGCATAATTAAACTATAGGCTGTAAAGTTGTCGATCACAAATGAGATAAAAGAGAGGAAGTTCATCTTTTATCTGGGCCTGGACAAACATGATCAATTAAGAAGAAAATAGTGGCCTGAACAGTGAGAACCCTTTTTCTGGATTGGTTCCATTGATGCTTTGTTCCTGAAATGCGGAGGTACCTTGCCAGTAGGGGACTACCTTTTTTTTTTTAAATTAATTAATTAATTTATTTGAACAAGAGAGAGTATGAACAGGGGGAGGGGCAGAGGGAGAGAGAGAGAATCTCAAGCAGACTCCCCACTGAGCATGGAGCCCAACAGGGAGCTCAATCCCATGACCCTGAGATCATGATCTGAGCCAGAACCAAGAGTTGGACACTCAAGCCATTGAACCACTCAGGCACCCTAGGCACTGCCTTTTAAATTTTTTAAATCCTTTTTATTTAAAAAAATATTTGTTTTATATTAGACAATGCCCCTGGCCACCCAGAACCCCATTAGTTTAACACTAATTGTGTTGAAGTGGTCTATTTGCCCCCAAACACAATGTCTGTAATTCAGTCTCTAGATCAGGGGATCATAAGGACCTTTCAGGCTCAATACACATGGTATTCTGTGGGAAGGATTATCAATGCTATAGAAGAGAACCCCAATAGAGAGAACTTTATGAAAGTCTAGAAGGATTACACCATTGAGGATGCCATTGTTGTTATAGAAAAAGCCATGAAAATCTGAAACAATAAATTTCTGCTATAGAAAAAAAATAGTAAGAACACACAGATATTATCAAGAAGAAAATTGTAAAGTTGAGATATATAATAAATGGTGACAATTTTGTCCTTCTAAAAATATATAGGCAATAACATACATGATATTACCCATATTTAAATAGCATATTATCTTAAAAATCATTTTCCAAGCTTTTAATTTTACACCACCAAAAATTCTCCATGTTTCATGTTCCCTTCCCTCTAGGAGCTTATGGTCTGAGACCAACAGTGTAGCACAGACATAAGCATAAAGCAAATAAAATAAATTCTGTTAAATGTATCAGCATCCTAGGTATGGTGAAAGGCACAATTGGGAGTGAAAGCCACACGATTATATGGATCTAAATTCTTATAAATAGGAGAGAACAAAGGATATTCATGAAGAAAGGAGGAGGATATGGACATTTGAATTATAGTAGAGGGCAAGGTTACAAGAAGAAATTTGTGCTAGAAATAGGTTGAGCTTTGAAATGATGTCTTAAGTCAGACTATGGAGAAGATGACAGAAGTGAGCCTTCTAGGGCATGAACTACAGGCAGTGAGGAAAGTGTCTTGATGTCATTGCGTCTCCGATAATACCCCAACCTTTCAGTAGAAGTAGATCTCTCAGATTTAACGAGAGATGTTACTGAAATTCTCGGTGCTTCTTACAGCTGAGAGGCCTCCAGAGAACTGTAAATTTAGGAAGGCAATGAGGGAAATGGCATGAGGCTTGTTGTTCATTCTCCACCCTATAGCGGGAGGATATTTTTGAAATGTTGATTTGCTCATATAATCTGCACTTGCTGTTTAAAACCCTTCAACAGCTTTCCATTTCTCTTAAATGGATGACCTTTCATTAGAGAACCTCAGGATAGAGGGATAAAATGACTTGTGATTGTAAATAATATGAAATCTATCAACCTCTCCAGGTCTTCTCTCACTCTCTCTTCCTTAGATTCTTCCCTGGAGCCACCACCTAGGATTTCTTTCAATTCCTTGATTACCTATGTTCCCTTCTACCATGAGGATTTTGCATATCCAATTATCTCTACCAAGAATGCTTTTACTTTCCCTCCTAGTCAAGTTAGCCTCTACTCATCTCTCAGCTAAATCTTATATACTGTTTTTTAGGGAGGTCTTACTGGACTTCCTGGCTAGGTCAAATCTTCCTGTAACAGAGTTTTTAGCACTGAAACTCTGACAATGTCGCCATTGTCAGAGTTGTAGTTGTATAATTGTTTTTGCATTGTTCATTGATGGGCATCTGTTTTCCTCCATGAGACAAGAGATCATATATGATTCTACTTAAGCTTGCTTTGTGAATATTTACTAAAGTGTCAAGCAAGTGGAAGTTTTTTTTAATGGATATTGACTGAATAAATTAATATTGTAGAACAATGCTGATAACACTTCAATGAACAGGTGTGCCTGCTAAGTCACTTAAATGTTTAAAATGAAGGCCGTGGTATTTTGGGGAAGTGTGAGAAGGCACAGATTTTTTTCGAAATGTTGTAGTCATCATTATTTGAAGAAAATATAATTGTGGAATCTCATGCTAACCTCTTAGATTAAGGAGGGAAGGATAATAAACTATCATGTTAGCTGTGATTTTCATGAGAATTACTTTTCTTCCAAGGTCAAAAACAAAAGGTAAGGGATATTTTACCATTTTGATTGTGCATTTCATCTTTCAAGTACTCTGCAGAATGGGTTTAATAAAATCTGGCTTAATTAGGATCCTTAGGTAATATACCATTCTAATAAAATAAATATTGTGGTTAACCAGAGGCTTTGTAAAATTTCAGACGTGGTTGTAGAATATATTTGCAAAAGTCTTAGTATTCTTTCCTGCCTTAGTAAACACAATGATAGAGGACATTGTATAACCTTTTCTGATAATTCAGAATATTGTGCTGCTTATGGTCATCACTTTGATAATCAATTTTCATTATGAGAAATATAGATATAAATTTAGAAGATAGAGTAGATTGTACTGAATGACCCTTGGATATAACCCAAAAGGTATTTTTTAAATTATTAAATACCTTTCTATACTTGTTTTATATTAATCAATTTGCCTCTATCGTAAAAGCAAAGGACAATAAAAATAATGAAGTCCTGGCTTTTTTATAATTGACTTAGTAAGTTGAAAAACTTCACCTTTTGTGAATCATGTGGAGTTGTTTTTAAACCCTATTTTATTATGTCAATATCTAAATTATTCCATCTGGGTCTAGTAATGAAAGTCAGCCCTCAGAGTACGTGCAAGTGGTTTACTTTTTGCTCAAGATTAATCTATATAAATGTAGGTTCTAATCAACACGAGACATGTAATTTTTAAAACAAAATATTAAAAGCTGTTTCTTTTTAAACAAATAAAAGTTGCTTATGAAAGACCAAGTGTTTTTATTTTTAAAAAACATAGTTTCTATATGTTATCTTCAAAAAAGGCATCACAAAAACAGTTTTCTTAAAAATGTTTTACTAAAGTATTTCAAATGGGAAAAGTAATAATATATTTTCAGTGAGTTACTCTTATTTTTGGGAGTTTTTATTTTTGGAAATGTAACATAAAAATATAAATTATTTAATGAGTGCAGGTAACATGTTTATGAACATAGAGAGACCTTGCCAAATTGAATCCTGCTGATAACCAGAAGGTCACATATTGTGACATATTTTAAAACATATTTAATATTTTCTTCACATTGGGAAAATATTTCTACATTTCATACCAGTGGGAGGTGTTAAATTTATTTCCTTGAAGAATGGTGTGAAATGCATATGTCTTTATTGCTGATTTTTCCTACATTGAAAAATTGTTTGCTTTATTTTAAAGCAGAACTTCAAAATCCTGGAAAAATAAAAAAAAATTAAAACATTGATCTTCTAAGTACAACAAAGAGTCCTACAAATAAATGTACTTTTGTGCTATAATCAGGCATCTCTTTTGATAACAAGACCTTATTCCTGGCTACTTTTATTTTCTATATTCCCATTCCTAAAATAAATTATTGGGCCAGCTTTTTGGAAGGATGACTTATTTACATAAAAATTTGCAAGGCAAAGAAGGAGAACCTTCCTGGGGCTAAACTATCCTCCCCAAAGCATGTGAAGATTCCTTCCAATTTTGTTCCTTCTAATTAAGCATTATTGTAAAAATCCTCACCAATCTCACAGCTGATTAGTGTTTCCATTAAGAAACTGAATATGGTGTTAAGTCTAGACATAGAGAGCTGTAAGAAAAATTCTAGCAATATTTTCATACATTAAAGACCGCAACAAATCACATTTTCCTGTAGAGACTATATTGTAAGATACATAGAAGAGAATTAGTTAAAGTGTGTGAGATCTTAACTTATAATTTTCCAAAATAATCGTGTTATTTCTAGTATCCATGCATTTGTACTTGCTGTTTCCATTCTGGGAGACTTTTCCGTTCCTTACCTTGAGCATCCATGTTATGAGCAAATTCTCCCTATCTTTGTATTTAAATGCAAACCATCATCTCCTCTGCTCTAGGCTACTGGAATACCCCACCTAAGTGCTTTCTCTGCTTTTGCTTTTCTCTCTTGACATCTTTTCCACATAGGAGCCAAATGGATCTTTTCATGATATCACACAACTATTTAAACTCCCCCCTACCCCGGGGAACTTCTCCTAACACAAAATGAAATCCAGTCTTTCCCAGCACCCAGTACACTGTCATCTGGCCCCTCACTATCCCTCCAAATCTGTTCTGTGCTGTTTCTCAAACCTGCCAAATTCTATTCTTCTATCTGGAAAAATCTCTCACTAGAACTTGACAAACTTTAATCATATCATTTAAGTTCCTGCTCAATATCATCTCCCCAGAGAGATCTCCCTTATGGTTCTGTCTAAAATAGTTGACAGCCTCATCACTGCCTAGTCCTTTAGCCTGTTTATTCTCTTCATAACACTTTCTACTTAGTGAAATTATTTTTTTTTAGTTTTTTTTTTTTTTTTTTTTACTTTTTATTGTCCATCTCTTGGACTATAATATATGCTCAGAGCATAACAACTTTATTAATCTATCTGCTGCTTTATCCCCGGTGCTTAGAAGAACGTGGCACAGATTATTCTCCCAGTTTGTAGTTCTTGAATGAAAAAAAGAAATAAATCAAGGGTCTCTGATTCCCTGAAGCCTTTCCAACTGCCCATCTCCCACAATGTACACAAGTTGAGTAGATGCGATCATTCCTTTCTTTATCCCATTTGGCATGAAAAGTTAACATTTATTGAGTGCTTACTGTCTACCGGGCGCTAAGACGTTTACATATATTGTCTTATATAAACTCACAATATTCTGTGATGGTAAATATTATTATTAGTAGCATTAGTAATAGTAGTATTAGCAGTAGTAGTAGTTGTAGTAGTAGTAGTAGTAATATTTCTAGCCCAGTGTCACCCAATAAGGCAGAGTCAGGATTCAACCTTAGGGAGTCTGGCTCCTGAACCAGACTCTAAAGCCATTATGCTTTAAGGAAATCATCACGGTATTTTGAAATGGTTTATTTGCATATTAGTACTATGATCTCTCTTGGGGAAAAATTATGCTTTATTCCAGTACAGTTCAAACAAATAGAGAAGGAATGAAGAATTATCTATACTTTGGCAACAACCAGTGAATTCATACAATGTAAAATAAAAACAAATGCATTTTTGTCAGGCTCTCAGAGCTGCCTGATTCTGATCACTGAGAACAATGAAGGACCTATACTTTACCTGAGGAACAGATCAGGAACTATCAGCTTACTAAAAATGAAAGTTTTCAGAACAGATATTAACCATGCATCCCTTCAGTCTATAAACATTTATAAACATGCACATGAACAGAAGAATTCCAAGAATACTCTTTGAAATGTAGACATAAAACATTGCTAAGACCATTTGGAAAAACTAGACAAAACCTGGTTCCACATTGGTGAATTTTTTTTTTTTTTGGTAATTGTGGGGATGTAAATGGAATATAACTTGATTGTATTAATGAATTCCAGATTTATGTCATAAATTTCCTTTCAACACTTAATGTTTATGTAGTGGAGACAGAAGAACCAAAGACTTTATCTGAATACGTGAATATATGAACAGGAAAAAATATGTTCTCTATGTGTCTGAACAACTAAGGGGAAAAACATGTCTATTGCATTTCTCAAGGCTCTTTGTATGGGTCAGAGACATATCCCAGATCAGCTAGGACAAAGAGAATTATCAGCTGAATTAACCTAGCCAAGGGAATAGGAAAGTCAAGTGCAGTGTCACCCACTAGTTTGAAGCATATGAACCAGGTATTCAAATGCTTTCAGTATTTTTAGAGTATTACATGTCTATTTTTCTCCATATATGTCATTTATATCTACTAACAAAGGTAGGAGAATGATTGAATTTAACACCTGGAAAATGAAATCCAAAAAATTCTCTTCTTCATAATAGTAGTGCTGTCCATAATTCAGAACAGTCCATTGATTTCATTGGTCTAGTGGGAAAGATTTTTTTGAAAACATACTCTATGTAAAATTTGTATTAAAAAACAGTTTTATTTTCCGTTTGTACATTGGACTATTTAGAAATGCATTACTTGATAGCATGCAGTTGGGTTTTTCTAATTTTACTTTTATTATTGATTTCTAGATTAATTTCACTTTCATCAAAAAACATAACTGAATAATTTCAGTTTTTGGATTTTGTTGAGGCTTTTTTTTTTGGCATAGCTTGGATAAATTTTATACATGGGTACTTAAGTATATATATTCTTTTGTTCTTGGGTGAAATATTCTCTACATATCAATTAGGTGATGTTTAAAAATTTAATTATTCATAACTTCTGATTTTTTTTTTTTTTGCTCACTTCTATCAGTTATAGAGGGAGGTATATTAAATGTGGATTTCTTCTTTTCTGTAATATGAATCTATGATATTAGATGATTATAGATTTGGTCTTGTGACATCTTCCTATTGGATTGACTCTCATATTTTAGTATGGCCTTCTTATCTCTTACTTCGAAGTCATTTTAGCTTATATTACTATAGCAACACCAACTTTCTGTTGGTCAGTGTTTCATGCTATCATTTTTCTTTCAACTCTTTTGTGTTCTTATGCATAAGGTGTGTCTCTTATATAAGCAATATAGTTGTTTTTTTACTTTGACTATCTAGGTCTTTTACTTGATGAATTTGGTCTATTTATACTTAATATAATAATTGACATAGCTGTGTTTATGTCTCTCACCCTACAATGTTTCTTTTTTTTTCTACTTTATTTCTGACTTTTGACTTAGTAAAATATCAGAATTTTGTCCCTATATTAATTCCTTAGTTACACATTCTGTAATTGTTTTGTAATGACTACCCTAGAGATTATATATTCATCCTGTACTTATTACAAACTAAAAGAAGTTATTATTTTATCACTTTCCTGCTACTGTTTGAATCATAGATCTTTTAATTCCATTTACTCTACTACTTCATTTTTCATTCTTATTATTTTCAAAATGGAGATATCTCTTAAAACTTCACTGGTGCAACTCCAATTAGTGTTGGCTTAAATGACTGCCCTTTTACCTTGTCAAAGAAAAAAAAAGAGAACATTTATTTTCTATCAGAAACTGGGGTCAATTGATTAAAGATCTTTTGGAATCTGTCATAAAGGTCATTGAGTTTTTCCCCTTTGCCCATGTAATATGATTATTTATGGTAATCTATTTTCTATTAATGAAAAGCCCTTGAATTCCCACAGAAAACTTCTCTTAATGATGGTACTTTAAGAATTTAATATTCTGTTAAATTTGAGATACTACTATTTGTCATTTTGTGTGTATATCCATAAAATAACTTTGTCCACATATTGCTGTGTCATTTCTGCTTTGCTCTGTTTATTTAATCTTTGTTAAGAGTTGGTAGCAGCATCATATTAGCTTCATAAAATGAATTGAGTAGTTTCTTATTTCTCTGTACCCTGAAAGAGATTGAAAAGCAAATAAATTGTGTCTTCTTAAAATTTTATACAAACTCATCTATGAAACTGTCTGGGTCATGAAAAACCTGAGAAATTTCTTTAATCTCTATAATAACTTAACTTTAAAATAGATATGTACTATGTCATTGAGTGTTTAAATTTCATGAGCATGATTTCATGTACACAATTAATCTGAAAAAGAATTTTTCTGTGTCTGAGGTTCTATCTCTTTTCATACCTAATGTTGTGAATTACTAGTCTCATACTTTCCTGTGAGTATCTTTTAGAGGTTTATCTGTTTTATTATCGTTTTCAAATAACTAGCTTTAGATGTGTCTTCATTTCTAACTTCTCTAATTTATTAAATTATGTTGTCATTTTTTAAAAAAGATATTTATTTACTTGAGAGACAGCAAGAAAGAGTGAGAGAGCACAGAGGGAGAGGGAGAAGCAGACTCCCTGCTGAGCAGAGAGCCCAACATGAGGCTCAATCTCAGGACCCCCAGATCATGACCTGAGCCAAAGGCAGATGCCTAACCGACTGAGCCACCCAGGTGCTCCTATGTTGTTATCTTTACAACTTCTTTTCTACTGATTCTTAAGGGTTATTTCAATGTACTTTTACTATCACCATATTAGTATTTATTGCTGCAAAACAAATTATAACAAACTTTGCAACTTAAAAAAACACTCATTTATTAGCTCACTGCACATCAGAAGTTTACTATGATATTGCTGTGTTCTCTGTTCAGGGTATATCATGAGGCAAAAATCATGATGTAGGTCAGGCTGAGTCTTCTCCTAGAGGAAGAGGAAAAAAAAATCGAGGAAAAAAAATCTGCTTCTAAGCTCATTCTTGCTATCTGCACAATTCAGTTCTTCGCTGTTATAGGACTGGTCCCTGTGTCCTTTTTGGCTGTCACTCAGTGGGTGCACTCAGCTTCTAGGGATTGCCCATGTGGCCTTGCTTCTTCAGATCTGCATCAGTGTGTTAAATCCTTCCCCATGCTTTGGATCTTTACCTATTGTCTCTGTCCTCTAGATCAGATTTAAAGAGATCATGTGATTAAGCCAGACACACTAGAATATTTTCCTCTGTTAAGGTCAACTGGTCTGAGACCTTAATTACATTTTCAAAATTATAGCAGCATCTAACTAGGTATTTGACTGAATAACTGGGAAAAGGTATATATTTACCAGGGGGTCGCATGGAATTTTGACTACCACATTCCTATGAGTAGAATATTTTGTTCGCTTATTGTTTTTCCTACTTTGTAGGTATAATTTCTCTAGAGTATATATTTGTCTGTATCCTCTGCTTTTGGTATATTCTGAGTTGAGAAGTTGATACCCTCCTTGACTCAAGAGTTAGTTATTATTTTTGATTCTTTTGTGGTTTAATGTATTTCTTAAGTAATTCTTTTATTATTAAAGTTAATTTTTAGTTCACTGAAATGAGATAAAGAGAAGTGGTATGATTTATTCTTTTCCATTTGGGAATTTTTTTTGAGACTCAAGATATGATCAGTATTTATATATGCCTTATGAATATTTAAAAAGTGTATATATTTTCTGCCTAGGAGCTACAATATTAATTATATTCGATTTTTCAATTTCTTTATTTGACTTTGGATTATTTGATCATCATAGGGAAAGTTTCAAAAAATAATTATGTTTTCCCATTTATCTTTTTTGTTTTTAATGCTTTTCATATTATACATCAGTGAAATATTATTTTATTTCTTTATTATCACCATACTGTACATTCTATCCCCAGAACTTACTTATCTTATAACTAGAAGTTCATAACATTTGACCACATTCATCCACTTGTCCCACCCCCACCTCCCACCTATGGCAACCACTAATCTGTTCTGTTAACTATGAGTTATTTTTGTTTTAGATTTCATATGTAGGTGAGATCATACATTATTTGTCTTTCTCTTCTTGACTTAGCATAATGACATCAAGTTCCATCCATGTTGTTGCAAATGGTAAGATTTCCTTCTTTATTATGGCTGAATAATATGTATATATGTTATATAAATGTTTATATAACATATAATACATTTATTCATTCATTTATTCATCTGGCAATGGACACTTGGGTTGTTTCCATATCTTAGTTACTATAAATAATGCTGCGGTGACCATGGATATCTCTTTAGGATAGTGATATTGTTTCCTTTGATTATATACCCAGTAGTGAAATTGATGGATCAATTGTAGCTCTATTTTTAGTTTTTTGAGAAATTTCCATACTGTTTTCACAGTGGCTACACCAATTTATATTCTTACCAACAGTGCGCGGGAGTTCTCTTTTCTGCACATCCTCACCAGCACTTATTATCTCTTATCTTTTTAATGACAGACATTCTAACAGATGTGAGGTGATATTTCATTATGGGTTTGATTTACATTTCCCTGATGATTAGTGATGTCAAACACCTTTTTATCTATCATTTGTATGCCTTCTTTGGAATAATATCTATTCAGTCTTTATGCTCATTTTTTAATCAGATTTTTTTTTTTTTTTTGCTATTGAATTGTATGAGGTTTTAAAACCTATTTTGGATATTTACCCTTTATTAGATATATGATTTTCAAAATTTTTCCCATTATGGAGCTTGCCCTTTCATTTTGTTGATGGTTTACTTTGCTGTGCAGAAGTTTTCTAGTTTGGTGCAGTGCCACTTATTTATTTTAGCTTTTGTTGCCTTTGCCTTCCAAAAAAATCATTGCCAAGAGCAACAATAAGGAGTTTACTCCTTATGTTTTCTTCTCAGAGCTTTATGGTTTCAAATTTTATGTTTAAATCTAATCCATTTTATTTTTTTAAATATTTTTTAAATCTTTAATATTTTTATTTTGTTAGGATCAATTTAAAATATGTACAACATATTTTTAAGTCAGATTGCTTGGGTTTGAATCCTAGTTCTGTTATTTATTAGCTACAGCTATACTTAAATTTTCTTTTTTTAAAGATTGCTATGTTCAGTTAGCCAACATATAGTACATCATTAATTTTTGATTAAGTTGATTTTTATATATATGGTATAAGATGGGATTCAGTCACATTCTTCTGCATGTGTTTATCCATTTTTCCCCAACACCTTTTATTTAAGAGACTGTTCCTTCCCCATTGTATATTATTGGTTTGTTGTTATAAATTAATTGACCATATATGTATGGGTTTATTTCTGGGTTTTTATTCTGTTCCATTGATCTGTGTGTTTGTTTTTATTCTGATACCACATTATTTTGGTTAATATAGCTTTGTAATATAGTTTGAAATCAGGAAGAGTGATGCTTCCAGACTTGTACTTCATTCTCAAGATTGCTTTGACTATTTGGGGTCTTTTGTGGTGTCATAGAAATTTTAAAATTATTTTTTCTATTTCTGTGAAAGATGTAATTGGAATTTGTATAAGGACTGTGTTGAATCTGTAGATTGCTTTGGGTAGTATGGGCATTTTAACAATATTAATTCTTTCAACCCATGAGCATAGAATATCTTTCCACTTATTTGTGACTTCTTTAGTTTCTTTTGTTAATATCTTACAGTTTTGGATATACAGATCTTTCACTTCCTTGCTTAAATTTATTCCTAGATGTTTTTTTTTGTTTTGTTTTGTTTTTTGATGCAATTGTAAATGGGATTGTTTTCTTAATTTTTATTTTTGATATTTCATTGTTAGTGTATAGCAATTCAAGTGACTTTTGTATATTGATTTTGCATCCTGCAACTTTACTGAATTCACTTAGTTCTAACAGTTTTTTTTTGTTTTTGTTTTTCTAGCATTTTTAGGGTTTTCTATATATAAGATCATGTCATCGGCAAATGGAGATTATTTTACTTCTTCCTTTCTGATTTGGATTCCTTTTATTTCTTTGTCTTTCCTAATTGCTCTGGCTAAGACTTCCAGTATTATGTTGAATAATAGTGATTAAAGTGGGCATCTTAGTCTTGTTCCTGATTTTAAAGGAAAAAAGTTTCAGTTTTTCACCACGGAGTATGATGATAGCTGTAGGCTTGTCATATATTGTCATATATGGCCTTTATAAATTTTGTCAAATGGCTTTTCTACATTTATTGAGATGATCATATGATTTTTATTGTTCATTTTCTTAATGTTTTATATCATATTGTTTGATTTGCAGATGTTGAACCATACATATATCCATGGAATAAATGCTATTTGATCATGGTATGTGACCTTTTAATGTATTCTTGAATTTGGTTTGGTAATATTTTGTTGAGGATTTTTGCATCTGTGGTCATCAGGGATATAGGCTCATAGTTTTATTTTCTTGTAGTGTCCTTGTCTGGTTTTGGCATCAGGGTTAATACCGGTCTTAAAAAATGAATTTGGAAATATTTCCTCGTCTTCAATTTTTTGGAAGAGTTTAAGAAGGATAGGTATTAAATTTTCTTTGAATGTTTAGTAGAATTCACCAGTGAAACCATCTGGTCCTAGATATTTGTGTTTGGGGAGATTTTTGATTACTGATTCAATCTTACTATTAATTGGTCTATTCAAGTTTTCTATTCATGATTTTTCTTGATAAGTGTATGTTTCTAGGAATTTATCCATTTATCCATTTCTTCTAGGTCTTCAAATATTGGTATATAATTGTTCATAGCAGTCTTTTATGATCCTTTATGTTTCTCTGGTGTCAGTTTTAATGTCACCTCTTTCATTAATAATTTTTAATTATTTGAATCCTCTCTTTTTTTTGGTGAGTCTAGCTAAAAGTTTGTCTAGTTTGTGTATGATTTAAAAAAACAGCTCATAATTTTCAATAGAAAATTGATCTTTTCTAAATTTTTTTTAGTCTCTATTTCATTTATTTCTGTTCTGTTATTTATTTCTTTCCTTCTACTATCTTTGGGCTTTTTTTGGTCCTGGTTTTACTAGTTCTTTGAGGTAAAGAGTTAAGTAGGCTGTTTATTTAAATTCTTCCTTTTTTCTAATGCAGTCATTTATTGCTATGATCATTCCTCTTAGAACTACTTTTGCTACATCTCATAAGTTTTGATATGTTGTATTTCTGTTTTCATTTGTCTCAGTTTTGTATTACTCTTTTTATCTCTTATTTGACCTACTAGTTGTTTGGCAGCACATTGTTTAATCTCCACATATTTGTGAATTTTCCATTTTCTTCCTGTTATTGATTTCTAGTTTCATACTACAGTGGTCAGAAAAGATGTATGAGATGATTTCAGTGAAAAGATGCTTGATATGATTTCAGTCTTCCTAAATTACTGAGATGTAGTTTGAAAATAATAAGAAAAAAATCCACATTGAAACAGGTGGGAAAGGCTGAGACACACTGTTACCATAAACCTCATCCCTGGCATAATGACAAATAATCAGGAGGAAAATCACAACTCCCAGATTCTCCCTAAGCAGTGAAGGGTTTGCACCCAACATCTAGTGTCCAAATTTTTAAAATCTTTACCTAAAGGATAGGATCTGAAAACACATAGCGCTGAAAGCTAATGGGGCTTATGTCCACAAGACCCACAAGACTAGAGTAAACAAAGAAGCAGTTTTAATAGGCTTGCAAGGACTCCCTGGGGTGCTGTCTCTTCAGGGTTCAGTGCAGACACAGCAGACAGAAACAGCCATCTTCCAGTCTGAAACAAGCTTATACATATGCCTACATACCGGCTTTTGCAACTAATGCCCAAGGGACACACCCCTTCATCACCTGGCTTTGTTGGCCAGAGGAGCTTGCTTTTGCAGGTCCTGTGGGACTATAGCAAATGATGAATCAGTTCTTAATTGGCTGTCCCCTCAGGTTTCAGTGCAGAGGGAGCAAACATCCAGCTCCAGTCTTTTCCTGAAAGAGATCTACTTGCACACTTTAAAAGCTTCTGCTTGAGCATGCTGTTTTCTATCAATGTGCATCTAAGAATTGATTGAAATCCTTCCCTTTGTGACAATGACAGATCTTGGCACACCCTCAGCTACTGAAAGCCATTAAGAGACAAGAAGTCTGCTTGGACAATCACACAGATTTGAGAGACAACCAAGAGCTAAGGCCATCCTGTATTATAAGATTCATTTCCTGCACAAGACCACTCCTTAAAGTCTGGAAGAGGGGATATTTTATATAATGCACAGAAACCAAAACAAAAAATCACAGGACATATAGAAACAGGGGAATATGTTTGAAACAAAAGAACAAGATAAAACTCCAGAAATAGAACTTAATAAAATGATAAGTGATTTATCTGATAAAGAGTTCAAAGTGATGGTCATAATGATGCTCACCAAGGCTAGGAGAATATTGCATGGACAAAATTAGAATTTCAGCGAAGAGATGGGAGATACAAGAAAGTATCAAATAGAAATCACATACCTGAGGAATATAATAATTGAACTAAAAATTTCTTTTGAGAGGTTCAACAGCAGACTAAAACAAGCATAAGAGGGGTCAGCAAACTTGAAGACAGAATAGTAGAATTCATCTAATCAGGGGAGGAAAAAAAAGGAATGAAAAAATATGAAGATAGCTTAAGGGACTTATGGGACACCATCAAATGGACCAGTATTCACATTGGAAAGCTCCTAAGAGGAGAAAAGAGAGTGAAAAAGGCAGGAAGGTTAATAATTAATAATTAATAATAATAATAAATAATGGCTGCAAACTTCCCTAACCTGGAGAAAAAACCAGACATCCATATCCAAGAAGCCCAGAGAGTTAGAAATGAAAGGAATCCAAAGAGACTGATACTGAAACACATTATATTGACATAAATTGTTCAACAGGTAAAGACAAAGAAATAATCTTAAAAGCAATATGAGAAAAACAACTTGTTACATACAAGGGAACCCCCAAAAGACCATTAAGCACATCCTTTAGCAGAAACTTTTGTAGGCCAGAAAGGATTGGCGTGATATATTCAAAGTGCTGGAAGAAAAAACAAAAAACTACCAATCAAGAATATTCTATCTGGCAAAGTTGTCCTTCAGATTTAAAGGTGAGATAAGGAATTTTCCAGACAATCAAAAGCTGAAAGAGTTTGTCACCACTAAACCAGCCTTACAAGAAATGTTAAAGGGATTTTTTTCAAGCAGAAATGAAAGATACTAATTAGTAATAGGAAAACATGTGAAAGTGTGAATCTCACTGCTAAGGGTAAATATATAGTTAAATTCCGAATAATCTAATGTTGCAATGGTGGTGGGTAAATCACTTATAAATTTAGTATGAATATTAAAAGACAAATGTCATAAAAATAACTATGCAATAATTCGTTAATGGTACACAAGGTAAAAAGATGTAAATTGTGACAATAAAACATAAAATATTGTGGGAGAGACTAAAAATGTAGATCTTTAGTATGTGTTCAAACTTAAGTTTTTATCAGCTTAAAATAGACATTAATAAATATATTTTATGTGTGCCTTAATGATAGGTACAAAGCAAAAACCTGTAGTAGATACACAAAAGAAAAGACAAAGGAGTCTAAGCATACTACTATAGAAAATCACCAAACACAAAGGAAGAGACAAAGAGAGGAAAAAACAACAACAAAGAAATTGCAAAATAGCCAGAAAAAAATTAACAAAATGCAATAGTAAGTTCATACCTATCAATAAATACCTTAAATGTAAGTGGACTAAATTCTCCAATCAAAAGACATAAGAGTGGCTGAATGGATAAAAAGCAAGACCCAATTCTAGTACATACAAGAGACTCACTTCAGATTTAAGGATACATATAGCCTGAAAGTGAAGAGATGGAAAAGAGATATCCCATGCAAATGGAAACCAAAAGAAAGCTGGGGTAACTATACTTACATCCAACAAAATAGACTTTAAAACAAAGACTGTGATAAGAGACGAAGAGGGGCATTACATGATAAAGGGGTTAATTCAACAAGAGGTTATAACATTTGTAAATATTTATGTGCCCAATGTAGGAGCACCTAAATATATAAAGCAAATATTAACAGATATAAAGGGAGAATTTGATAGGAATACAATAATAATAGGGCACCTAAATACCCTACTTTCATCATACATTAGCCAAACAGAGCATAGATAAGGAAGCATACATTGGACTTTAATTACACTTTGGATTAGATGAACATAACAGACATTTATAGAACATTCTATTCACAGCAGCAGAATATATATTCTTCTCAAGCGCACATGGAACATTCTCTTGGGTAGATTATATGTTTGACTACAAAACAGTGATATATATTTGACTCACAAATGTTTTTGATGATTAAATACCCATATTATATTATACCTTTAATTCTTTTTTTTTTTTAAGATTTTATTTATTTATTTGACAGAGAGATAGAGAGCACAAGTAGGCAGAGCAGCAGGCAGAGGGAGAGGGAGAAGCAGGCTCTCCGCTGAGCAGGGAGCCCGATGCAGGGCTCGATCCCAGGGCCCTGGGATCATGACCAGAGCCGAAGGCAGACGCTTAACGACTGAGCCCCAGGTGCCCCCATACCTTTAATTCTTAAATAATATCTGACAACTTGATAAATAAAGGATTTATATGATGATTGTAATAATGGGAATGATGATGATCATTTGTATAACATTGACATTGCCACTACTGATTTTATCTTTATCTAATATATTGTTTTTATTTTGTTTGTATTTTTTAGTTTTAGGTTTTCATATATTTTAGTTGCCTTTTGTTTTGCAATCTAAGTTTTCAAGTAGTGAGGTTTAACACATTTATCTTTAGTTGGGCTTACTTCTATTCTACTGTATATTTTATTTCACAGTATTCTTCCACCCCCAGTTCACTGCTTTTGCTAAATTAGTCAAAGTTTCTTTAGTCTTTTGTTCTCTAGTGATTTGAGGATTATGCATCTTATATTTATTCTACTACTTTAACATTTTGGTCATATACATACATTTATATGAATTCATGTTTTAAACATATTTTACTCTAGCAATACAGAATGATCTTTTTAATAAGACAAAACTGATAATCTCATTTCCCCGTATAATATTCTGGCTTCCTATATTTGAAGATAAAAATTGAACACCTTAGCTTAGAAACAAAAGTCCTTCATTAACTGGTTTATTCTTCTCTTTCTTTCTTTGTAACATTTGTTCCCCTTTTCTTTAGCCACCAAAGCATGTTCTGTGGTTTGAGGCTTCATGAATATGCTGTCTTTCAAATTGGGATGCTTTTACTTCTTCTATTTTTTCTGATAAATCCTATCAAATTTCTTTTTTTTTAAGATTATTTATTTGTTTATTTGAGAGAGAGGAGAGAGAGAGTGAGCATGAGTAGGGGAGAGGGGCAGAGGGAGAGGGAGGGGGACAAGCAGACTCCCTGCTGAGCAGGAAACCCGACCTAGGACTTGATCCCAGGACCCTGAGATCATGACCTGAGCCGAAGGCAGACACTTAACCAGCTGAGCCACCCAGGTGCCCCAAATCCTATCAATTTTCAACATTAAGGTCAAATTGCCATATCCTCCGGTAAACTTTGCTAATCACCTTCTCCACCCAAATCCTAGTTTAAAAATTCTTCTTCTTTACTGAAGTTGCACTCTAGGTACCTCACCGTAGCACCTCTTGTCCTGCTATCTGATCACTAGGTTACTCATTCATCTTTTTTTTATAACTGGGAGTTCAATAAGGGAAGGGGCCACATCTTATTCAGCTTTGCCTCCTCAGAATATAGCACAGTAGCTTACGTATTTGTGGTACTTAATATTTGCCTAATGAATTAAGTATATTAGCTACACTTTAGTATTTGCCAATGTTTTGACTCAAATCCTTAGAAATTTCATTTTACATTTATAAAATACATAATGCCATTTTCTGATTTATTCTAAGTACCAGAAACAAAGAAAAATATAAAATTAAATAAATCATAATGTAAACTATGTGCTTTAATTAATAATAATATATCAATATTAGTTCATCAGTTATAACAAATGTACCACACAAATGCAAGATCTTAATAGTAGGCAAAAGTGGAATGGAGGTGAGGGGTTAAATGGGAACTCTTTATACTCCCTGTTGAATTTTTCTGTAAACCTAAAACTTCTCAATAAATAAGTTTTTTAACTAAAAATTTTACTTTTTCTACAATATGTAATATTACAATTGAATATACATTACTATTTAATAATTTTTATTTATTTATTTTTAAAAAGATTTTATTTATTTGGGAGAGAGAGAGCATGTGCAAGCAGGGGGAGGTGCAGGGGAGAGGAAGAATGAACATCAGGCTGACTTCATGGTAAGTGAGGAGCCCAGTGTGGGGCTCAGTCTCATGACCCTGAGATCATGACCTGAGCCCAAACCAAGAGTCAGATGCTTAACCAACTGAGCCACCCAGGTGCCCCAATAATTTTTATTTATTAATTAAATTAACATATTTGGGCACCTTGTATAACCACAACTATATTTGTGATTAGGAGACAGAGGTATATAAGACAGAAAGCTAGAGACAAACTGTTAATTGCTATGTATTATGAAGAGCACTATGAAGACAGTAGGATAGCATTCTTTGGGAGCACATAGGAAGGGTATCTATCCCAGAACTGATCAGAGAGGATTACATGATAGAAATGACACCTTAAAAGAAAACTGAATGATGAGTAGGAGTTTATAAATAGAGAATTGGAGTTAGAGAAAATAGAGGCTGGAGAATTAAATCTGATACTATTTTACATTTTGAACTTTATCCAGAGAGTGATGTGATGATATTGACAAGATTTTGAAGTGGACATAACCAGATTTTCTTTCTAGAATGATTATCTGGATACTATAGAGAGGACAATGGACATAAAATAGATGGTACAAAACAAGATGGTACTAAGGCAGACAGACAACTTATGAGGCTTTTCTAATCATCTAGGCTAGAAATGATGTTTCTCTAAAATAGGTTAGTGTCAGTAGGAATAGACTGAGAATTTCAGAGGCGATTGGGACATAGATGGATTGAGCGTGAGTGAGAGGAAGATATCGTGAATGATTATCCAGTTTCTCACTGTTCACCTGGTAGATGTCCTTATGCCATTTACAGAGAGAAAAGGTAGAGTAAATTTGGGAATGGCGATTGGACATGAGTTCAGTTTGGGATTTGGGATGACTGCAGAATATACAAATGGAGATCTTCAGTTGAAAAATGGATGTGCAGATCTTGATGTATGTAAGGGAACTGGGCCATAGAGAGAGACTTGGGAAGTGCCAGATTGTCTTTGTAACTGAGGAAGGAGAATGGGAGAACTGGGAATGCAGCACTGGATACTTTCCCTGCTATATACCTATGGAGAATTGATATTTCAGAAGTGTAACTGAGAGAATAGATATTTTCTAGTTGAAAAACTTCATGGATGTTTATACTGTATTTTTCTCTCTGGTGATAAAGTGGCTTTAAAAGTAAAGCTTATTTATTTTTAGTGGACATTACATCTTTTTGAAGATACAAAGATACTCACTCAAGAATCTTCAAAAACTCTTAGGCTGCCATCCATATAATAGATCCCGAGGATGTTATCACTTTCCTGACTATAAGAATGTATGTACTTTAATGAAGTTGTTATCAACTCAATCAGACTTAATGCCTCCTTTTATAATACTGTGAAATGTTCCCTCTACTATCCTGAAATTAAATTCAAAGGTAATACCTATACACATAATTTTTAAAAAAAAATGCAATGCCTTAAGTTTAGGATAAAGGAGGAATAAAGGCAAAATATAATAAAATTATTATTTGTCTATATAAATGCTCCCTCAGAACAACCCTAGAAGAGAAAATGAAATAATCAGATACTTGAACACTCAGGTAAAATCACCGTGAAACTACAGCTACAAATGTAGGTTGTATAAAGTTTAGAAAGGCAAGGATTTTTATCTCTTTTATTCACTGCTATATCCTCAGTGCCTGGATCGGTGCCTAACACATAGTATGTGCCTGATAAATACTTTGTGAAATTACCGAAAGATTGAAAGCAGGTGTTCTGATTGGTTTAAATATGACTAGTAACATTGCAGTTGATGTGATACTCTGAATTGTGAATTAGTTTTTGGTGAACTGTCACACTAAAGTTTTCCTAGTTGCTGCATTTAAGTATTATTACTGGTTTAATTATTACTGGTTAAGTATTAACCCATGGGGGAAAAACATTAACCTGAAAGAATTTCTTTAAAATAGCTTCACATTAAGTACTTTATTTATATCAATGGGTTTGCACTAATTGATCACCTATTATGTATCTGATAGTAGAGCTTGTGTTGTGCATCTGTGTATACACAGCTCTTGGAAAAACATTTAATAAATAATTTTAAATGAATAAATTCTTGCAACAACTGGCTTTGTAGGTGTTTTGTTACTTTATTGTATTTCCATTTGAGGGTTAGTGATTGCTATGGTCTGTTACTGATATTTGAAGTAATGTAGCAGAATTATCTGATTTCTTTATTTACAAAAAAGGGATATTTTATCCAGAAATTTAATACTATGTTTAGCTTACTATTTTTATATAATACATCAAACTTATTTTTTATTATTGCCATTTCTCTGCCTGGATCCTTTTGAATCCCTTATTTCTACGAGTGCCAATCTGACTTCTCATCATTAACCCCGCCATCTTTATTAGAAGGCTGCCCTCTGTTGCCAGAGCCCTCTTTGCTAATGCACAGATGACCAAAAATGTCTGGGACTTAACATTTCCCTGAAAGCAGCCCTTTACCAATGGGTTCAAGAATATAAGTATTCTAGCTCCTTCACCTGTGGTCAGAATAATTCTGAAGATGTGTTTAGTACCCTTTCCCCAGAGATTCCCTGGGGATGATGTTTAATAACAATTTGACAAGTTGCTTTTCCTTTTCTACATTATCTTTATACTCTTTAGTTTTTCTTGCACCTCTCAAATTAAGAGTGCACAGTCTTTCTTCTCAAGGTCTGACTGTAAGGGAAACCCTACTAGGGGAGTTAGAAATGGTTCTAGGAAACACATCCCCAGACAGGATTATATGGTTGGGTCATTGGCTGGCCAGATAGTAAAAAAATACTGCATTATGGGGGCGCCTGGGTGGCTCAGTCGTTAAGTGTCTGCCTTCGGCTCAGGTCACGATCCCAGAGTCCTGGGATCGAGCCCCGCATCGGGCTCCCTGCTCTGCAGGAAGCCTGCTTCTCCCTCTTCTACTCCCCCTGCTTGTGTTCCCTCTCTTGCTGTATCTCTCTCTGTCAAATAAATAAATAAAATCTTAAAAAAAAAAAATACTGCATTATGGTGATAGGTGGGATGGTGATAATCTTCAGCATTCTGTAGCATGGCCATTGATAAGTCTCTTACCAGTGGTGAACTGAGATGGAAGAAGAATGCACTGACATATGCAATATCTCTGACATTTGAGATACACGATGGCAATGGCAATTATAAAGCCTGTGACATTATTTAGTTATTTTAAGACTCCATTGATTTGCTAAATAAAAATGACAGACTCAAATCAGTTAACAGACAGCTTCTGTACAGAGGAAAGGCCAAAGGGTATCTTTAATAGTATTTAAAGTGATCCTCATTTCCTTCAACTGGAGGGCAAATCAGGCCCAAACCAGACCCAGGATCTAATTGTGAAAGTAGCCGAATTACAGGGAAGGCATGATTCCCAGTACTGATATGTCTGCTACTCTAAAGAAAGCGCCAGAGGAATGGGTACAAAGGTATGAAAGGAATGGGCCCCAGCTAACTGGGATGGGAACACCAGTGTGTGGATACACTTGAGAATCTTGGATCTGCACATACCCTTGAACCCTCCAAGACTGCAGAAGTGGCCTGTGTCCCTTCTTAGACAATAATAGCCTACCCTTGCCTAGAGACCTTGCAGAGGCCTCTATTGACATGGATGCCTCCCAAGATGATAAGGACCTTCTTTAAGATTTCCCTCTACCTCCCCTCATCGCTTCTAGACTAATAGCTAGTTTAAAGTTTCGTAAACTACTGTAACTGCCTTATGAGAATAGTCTGGAAGAGGTCAAAATATTTAGAAAGGTGGGCATGCTGTAATGAATTTATTCACTGTCTAACCTATTTTCCCAAAGAGAGTCCATAGGACTCTCCATTTAGTAAATCTATGGGAAATTAGCTAGTGAGGATGGCACCAACATGATGTCCTTCCTAAGCCAGGGTTGGTGGAGGGGAGTGGGACGGGAATGATAGGACTTTGGCACAGCAGAGGCCTGGTGCCAAAATTAAACGTTAGAGGAAAAGCATATGTAGTTTTTCAAATGTAACAAAGCTGGAATAGCAAACTGGTTTGTATTTTGCATTATTTAACTATAATTTTTATGAAAAATTTAATATAGACCTATATTCATAAAACTTAACTACATGTTAATATCTTAAAATCATATTTTTATGTTCTATGTTTATTAGAAAGTTTCGTCATTGGAGGTTGCTTATAATAAATATGCAATAAAAACAAATTATTAACATTTCCTGGAAAGGTAAGCATTAACTTCATAATATAAATTTTGTAAGTGAATATTATATATTGATTTTTCTTTTCCTGATCATCAGTGGTACTCAGAAAATACCCATAGCTTTTTCAACTGTATTTTTATCCTAACATCCTTACTCTCTTTAAATTTTTTCTTAGTGATATTTAATACATCTATTTGTTTGAGAGAAAAATTATGTGTGAATGTGAATGTGATTGTTTGTTTGGAAGGATGTCACCATTTTTCACTAAAGGAGCAAATTGGGGCACATTCTGGTAAAAAAATGTGTATGATGAGCCATAGTAGTCTCTTTTGGGGTGTTTCTTGCCTGGGAGCCACTTTATGCCAAGAGAAGTGGTTTCTTATCATGGTAGCTTTAAATGTTCCCCCACCTGCTTAAGTGGCTGCATTTAAATGAAGCTTAAGTACACCAGAACTTGTGGAAGCATTAGCAGGCAAATAGGCTAGTACTTTCTATTTTTCTTTCTTTCTTTCTTTCTTTTTTAAGATTTATTTATTTATTTTAGAAAAAGAGCACATGCAGGGGGAGATGCAGAGGGAGAGAGAGAGAAATCCTCAAGCAGACTTCCTGCTGAGCTTGGGGCCTATAGTGGGGCTTGATCCCAGGACCCTGAGATCCCGACCTGAGCCCAGATCAAGAGTCAACCATTTAACAGACTGAGCCACCCAGGTGCCCCAGTACTTCTATTTTTCAATGAGTGTATCTGGATAGTAGATGGCATGTGTGTGTACTTATGTGTGAGTCCCACTGTGTATTCCAGTGTTCTCTTCAGGGCATAAAAATGCATGTTTTTATTAAGTTTACTTAGTATTTTTAACTGGTTAATAAATCCCCTGTTAAAGTAAATTTTTCCATTTTAAAATTAGTATACACTTATACTGGGAAATCTGGAAACATTTTATTTTTTTTGACTTTGAAAAAAACTACCCATATTTTCACTACCTGATAGTAACCCAAGTGTTTTTTATAGTCACTTCTCTGTTTTTTATATTTATATATGTTCTTTTTATAGTGAATATGCAACCTTAAATCTTTCCTTTTCACTTATGAAAATGAAATGAACTTTTTTCCAGGAGCTAATACCTCTTAAACAATATTTAATGGTTTCATAAGAGCTCACTGAGTATATATACTACACATTACTTAATCATAATCCTATCATAAACATTTAGGTTGTGTGTTAATCAGGCTTCTCCAGAGAAACAGAACCAATAGGATAGATGATAGATACAGATAGATAGATGATAGATAGATAGGTAGATAATTAATATAAGGAATTGGCTCACATGATTATGGAAGCTGAAAAGTCCCACAGTCTGTGGTTGGCAAGATGGAGACGCAAGAGAGCTGATGGAATAGTTCAAGTTCAAGACCAAGGCCTGAGAACCAGGAAAACTGATGATGTAAGTCTCAATCCAAGCGCAGGAGAAGACTGATGTCCCAGCTAAGTCAGGCAGACAGAAAATAATCCTTCTTTCCTCTCCAGTTTAGTTCTAGTCAGGCCCTCAACAGATTGGATGATGTTCACTCAAATTGGGAAGGACAATCTGTTTTACTCAGTTTACTGATTCAAATGCTAATTTCATCTTGAAACACTTTCAATGATGCACCCACAAATAATGTTTAACCAAATATCTGGGCACCCCATGGCTCAGTCAAGTTGATATAAAATTAACTGTACTTCTTATTATTAAGAATACTTCTGTCATCAGTATTTATGCCAATTTTTTTGTTTTCTTTTATTTCAGAATTTATGAATAATTTCTTAAAATAGATTCCCAGGAATGAAATTATCAGATCAAATTGCATAAGTATTTAAAATTTTCACAATTGTCCTGACCTGTTTCTGTGATATTTTTTATTACACTATATTTGGTCACAAAATTATCATTCTATACTATTGTTTAACATATGTGTTTAATTTCCATAGAATTAAAATTCGTATTTGACTCTATTTGCCTTTTGAACACTGATATGGTAGAACATTTCCCATATGTATGACCTCTTCTGTTAAACATCAGGTCATATCAATTGGCTGCTTATCTAGTGAGATTACAGGACATCTTAAACTAATTTGTGAAATCCCCATGTATTAATAACATTAATACTCTCTTATTATGGCTTTTTAAATTGTATTATTTCACTCTGTATTCTCTTTAAAATAAGCTTCTAGTTATAGGTACCTCAAATCTATTTTTATTTATGATGTCATATTTACATTTATAAAAATCTTATTAGCTCAACAGATTTAATGAATTGATATATTTATTTCTCCCCAAGGTCATCTTTGAATTTTTGGTTAATATATGAAATGAGTATGTGAACTCATAATTTTCTAAGTAGCAAACTGATTACCAAACAGTTTTATTAAATCATCTTTCCTTTGCTCACTGGTTTGTGATGTTTCTATGACGTGCAATGTTCTTCATGGAGATAAGCTCTAATCCTCATGTATATTCTGTGTTACTTATCTATGTCTGTCTAATTGTGTTATGGTCATTTAAATATTATGGTTTTGTAAATACATAATATCTGACAGGTCTTGCCCATTCCTTTAATTTTATACATGTTTTTAACATATAAAGTTTAAAATTATAATGTCAACTTGCCTGAAAGTTATTTCTTTTTTGCTTTGAGTGAAATTACAGTAAATAAAGTAATTGTGAATGAGAAGATATCTTTAAATATTATCAATTTTATCTAAAACTTGGTATTTTTTATTTAATTTCTTAATTCTGCTTTAATTCTCTATTTGAAAATTTTCTTCAAATATACACTATGCATGTTTCATTGACATTATTCCTGGACATTTTGTTACTGCAAGTGGGAATAAAATTATAGGCAAAGCAGGCAGGCAGAGATATTCTATTTTGATAAAAGCTCCACTATTAACATTGTGAATTTATATTTGACCACCTGTGTAGATCTATGAAAGTTTGAATTCAGGTAAAACCCTACATTTCATCTGATCACATTTCTCTTTTTGAGCCATCTGGTTAGTGTTCAGTTATTGATGTGAAGAATTCCTCATAGATAACACTGGATCAAGAAAATATTTTCCTCCTAAATCCCAGTGGAGTAGACTAAAGAATATAGGAAAAGTTGATTTAAATAATGACACTCATAATTCTGTAGAGAAGGTAAGAGAAGAAAGAGGAAAAGTTCTGTCACTGGCTTTCTGTTTAATCTATTAAGCTTTCCCTTCTTCATCTCATTCTCACCCAGAGCACCAACTATCATATGAATGTAGATGATGTCCAAATATGAATTTCCTCTACTGAACTATAGATATAAATATAAATGTACATATATATGTATTCATATATATGTATATATATTTATATCTTCCCCTGAACAAGCTCAATTTGTCCAAAACTGAACTCATAATAATTTTTGCTCAAATAAGCTATTTTTTATTCTGTATTCCATGTCTGACAATAACACTATCACCCAGCTGCTTATACCTGAGGGCAACCATCTTAATTCTTGTTTGTGTGTGATTATTATTTGTTTCCTTTTATTTCTCAAAAATATAGTCTCTAAATCCCCTTAACATCTCTTCAGTGTAAACCTCCTCTTCATCCTTTCAGCTACTGCTTTCATTTTGGACCTCATCTCTCTCCTTATCCTGAGCAATGGTTTCCCCACATTTCCTAGTCTCTAATCTGGCTTTACCACCATCCGCCCTTTACACTTTAGGCAAAGGGAACTTTCTAAGAAGTGAATCATTACTTTTTGTTTTTCTCCTCTTCCTTTAAATTTTCAGTGGTTCTGGGCGCCTGGGTGGCTCAGTTGGTTAAGCGACTGCCTTCGGCTCAGGTCATGATCCTGGAGTCCCGGGATCGAGTCCCACATCCGGCTCCCTGCTCCGCGGGGAGTCTGCTTCTCCCTCTGACCCTCCCCCTTCTCATGCTCTCTCTCTCAAATAAATAAATAAAATCTTTAAAAAAAAAAAAATAAATAAATAAATTTTCAGTGGTTCATTATTAGCCTCAGGATAAATGTGTTTCATTATTAGGATAGCTATATAATATCTTACATATTAATCATTACGCTTTTCTTCACCCTGCCAAGTAATTTACCCTTAGTTTTACCTAAGGGTACCTTAGGGTAATTTACCTAAGGGTTATTTACCCAAGTAATTTACCCAGCATTCACATTCCTGGGATGGTAAGACTGAAATAGAATGAAAGAAAATAGTAATTAAGGATTGAAAATCAAATTGGGAAATCTGAAGGAATCAGAGTTTATACTGAAATCCAGCCCCCACTCCAGGAGAGATAAGAGGAAGAATATCACCAAGGCTGAGGGCAGTGTGGAAGAATGAGGAGGAGAAGTGATCTAGAATATTGGTACCCTGGAGAAGAGGCATGAGTGGTGGCTGAGAATAGTGGGAGGTTAGCATCAAGAGAACTCAGGGGTGATTTTGGGTGCCAGTCCAGGGATGACATGAAGTCAATGGACAGGAGCCCTGACAATGATGGAATCCAAACCTGTATCTTATTTTTGTGTATACCTCCATATTGGCGGCTCCTTTTTGTCCTGTGTGCCCTCCGTCAATAGCTGCCACCTGTGATTCATTTAGAAAGATGTCACTCGTGCCCCAAGACTTTATCTTTCTTACAGACCATTTGGCATGTTTATTCTCCAGTCCCTTTCAATGGTCCAAAACATTTAGAAAATGAAGAAACAGAGGGGAGGCATCTTAACTTCTAAAAGATCCTCTTATATCAGGGAAAGCCTAAACACTTGTACTTGGAGGTGTAGCACTGTGGTTAAACCTCTTCTGTGATATGTGTGAATGTATTTAGTTGTCCAGTGTTATCTATGACTATAACCTCCCATGCTTCCACCATAGTAATTTTCTGCAGTTACTCTTAGATACACCAGATTGTGTAAAACTTCCATGACTTCAGCCCTTCAATCCTCTTCCCTCTATCAAGAAATTCCCATCTCTAACCCACATATTTTCACAGTGTACATGTTAGTCTAGCACGACCACATCTTTTAAAAGTGTTTCTTACCTTGTCATACACATAGAAATACAAAAGTGCAACGAAACGTTTGGGTATTGTCTCCTCTCCATCCCCACCCAACCACCTCCACCAATTCTTGACTCTCAGCCTCTAAAGAATAGAATTCTAGCTTACTCATCTTTCTGCTGTCAACAATGAGCACTGTGCCTAACTAACATTTAGCAAATGTTGAATGAATCAATGAATGAATGAGTCAATCAATCAATAAATCTATTCTCACAATCCTTAACAGTCAGTTCAAGGCTTAAATTCAGATAATTTAAATTGGCCCTGAAATAATCACTATGATTCCTCAATTTCCTATTTCTGTCAACTGATCTCTAAATAAATGTTTAACTTTTATCTCCAACTTGGTGTCTCAAATATGTGAAGCTCCCCCAAACTAGCATTATCTTGCAAGCCAGGCTTGTAGGCTTGAAAGAAACCTGATGCTGCTAAGGAAGGAGATAAAGGGACAGGTGGTTAGAGTGGCAGGTGCCAGGGTCTGGTAAGTAGAACTAAACACCTACCTACATTCCAATAAGATCAGATTTACACACACACACACACACACACACACACACACACACACACACACACACACCGGCGTGAGTAAAGGTAATTGTTCTATGGTATAGGAATATTTTAAACTTTTGAGGAGATTTATTTTCTTTAAAAGTCTGTAAGGCGACTGGCTATGACTTCAGATAAGCTGGATAAACGCACCTCCAGCTAGAGTGATAATTCTGCCTTCCTTCTTTGTTTTTCTAACCATTCAGTACCAAGTCTCCAGTTCCTGAAGGCTTCAAATTATCTTCTAGTGGGAGTCATTGTTTTATGTCTGGGTCTTCTCACACCTTGAGGTAAGGTCCCATTTACATTTTTGAGGGACAGCGCTCAGCACTCAAGACCTTAGCAAACCAGTCTGTGCCCTTTCTTTTTTCATCATGGAACAGCTGATTACAAAAATAGACACATTTCTAAATTAGAGATTTTCCAAATTGTAACTATTGATAAATGTAGGGAATGGAGACAATTTGGTTAACAAATGCCTGAAAGTTATTTCTCATTTCTATGATTGTCTATTTGAGTTATTTTTACATACAACCCAAATTTAAATGTTTTGGTTTAATTATCATGACATTGTTAATGGAAGGCTTTTAATCTTTGAACTCAGAAACCTTCTTAGTCCAACGTAACTCAAGTCTGTTGATCTCTAAAGCACAATATACAGTATTTTTTAGTTGCTCAAGTCTATGTACTTCATAGATCTATGGTTTGAGCAATAGAAGAATATTTAAAGAGTGAATAATTTTTTCAGTGACTATAGTCATTGTTCCAAGATAAGCATATATCTCCGCCCTTAAAAAATGATGTGAAGAATTAGCATATTTCGGGTGGACTATGCTTGTAAAGCATTAAACTCTTATAATGCCAAGGCAACTCTAAGACTCAGTAAAATAAAATTTATTTTTACAATGACCACTGTAATGTAAGTTCTTGCACAATGAGAAGCAAACAAGCATCATCTTTTTGAAAATTATTGATGTTCTATTGATTTTGAATTAGAGAGGGAAACTACAAACATTGATGTAATCAAATACCTAGGATGGGTCTGTACATTTTGGATATCTTTAAAGGTTTTTCTATCAGCAGATAACATCTCATTAGGCTGTACTGGGCATTAAGACTGTGATTTTGAAAGAGGGTCAACCCAAACTACTTCAATAGCAACTACTTCCAAACGCTTAGAGCAGAAAAATTGCTGTCCTCCTCTCGTTACGGTTCTTATTATTTTTAAGGTAACTTCTTAGGGAAAGGGGTGAAGATCTAGGAGAAAAGTGATAGAACTTCAGGTTATAGAGAAAAATAGTTACAGGAGTGTCCTAAGAGAACACAGCCCAAAGGCTGTGTTCAAAAGCAACATAGTAGTATTGCATCCTGAATCAAAGTGAAATGAAATAGGAGACTTAATGAGATATATCTGGAAAGCACTGCACTTAGACATATTTGTTTACTCAATATAACTATGTAAAATAGTGAGGTTTGGTGAGGAAGGACAATGGTCTCTTCAGATACATACTTACCAAAGGTGTGAAGTTGTGAGATTGATCATTTATCATTCTACTAAAGCCCTTAGAACAGAAGTTATTCTACGGCAGTATAATCCTACCTTCCTTGGGCAAAATACAGTGGGATCAAAGAGGATGGATGGACTATCCCACTTTGCCTGAGAGACTGAGGGGAGGTTTATGCAGGGACTAGAAAAGAATGCAGAATTTCCTGGGGTGGGTGAGAGGCAGCGGATGGTGGGGAGGGGAGGTACGCTGGCATGAAGCAGCAGGTGCCTTTGAAAACTTTAGAGTAGTATTACATTAGCATTTAGTTTAACTTCAAAATTTATGTTTTTCAGCCAATTTTTCCTACTATACTTCTAAAGCACATTTCTAAGCTAGAAATCTTACATAAACACCATAACAAGGCAAAAATTGGCATTAAGTATGAACCATAAAATCTCAAAGGTAATATATATAGGAGATTTGATCTGAGTGTTTTTTACATATTTCATTTATTAGCACATAGTAAGATATAACTCACCACTCAAAACAGATTGTTTTACTTGTGTAAAAGCCAGTATAATTGCAGTTATCTTTTCAGTCTGTTAATATCTACTTGCTTGCCAGTTTTCACCATATATACTTTGTGCCCTCCGTGAAATTAATGCCCCAACTGTTCAGGAAATTTGAATAGGACTCCTAAGTATCTCACACATAGCATTTGGCAATTGATTATCTAACATATTTCACCCAGGTCAGACTCCATAGCTGTACATTGTAAAGACTGTGAATGAACTCTTGACAGGGGAAATTCAAAACTATTCAACACCAAAAGGCTGTGAATAAGACAAAGGGTGAAAAGTAAGCAGATGAGGTAATATCATAGCCAGCTGAGGAGGAAAGGATGCCAAGCAGTGGTGATAGGACAGCATGAAGCAAAGTGACTTCATTAGTACACTGCAAAATACCAGAATGCCACATAAGACACTTAGTTTCCAAACCAAACACAACCAGAGTTTGCCACTATTGATTTTAAGTAGCAGCTGCCTAATTGCTAGAAAGCAGATACTTGAGCAGTTGTTGAGATTTACAAATGCAAATAAGCTTCCTTACAAATGTAGCCCTATCACAGCTACTATGGCTGTTAGTAGAGTTATGCAATGATTGTGATATTTAGCCAGTATAGTAATTGAACTTTTATAAAGTAATTAGTAGTAGCAAACAGGTATATAAATAGCAGTTACTTAAGTAGATAGTCAAATCACAATCTAAAAAAAAAAAAAAGGAGTAAGGAGCTTTGTTACTGTGCTTTTATTTCCCAAATTAAAAATCACTTTAGTTTCACAATAATTTATTTTGAAACAATAATTTCTTCTCACAAAAATATTTATTCTGTATATATTTATTCAGCACCCTGTATATTAGTTATGAAATAAAAAAAAATAAAAATTTTCCTATGGTTATTTCCTTGTTGCTGAAACTAATTCCTGGAATAAAGAGTTTAGGGAGAAATGATAAATGCCCAATCTCACAGCACTGTAACTTTGTTAAATATATATCTGAAGAAATGATATCATATTATTCACCTGTCTCAAATGTAACAATCTAAAAGTAGCTTGGAGGGCGCCTGGGTGGCTCAGTTGGTTAAGCGACTGCCTTCGGCTCAGGTCATGATCCTGGAGTCCCTGGATCGAGTCCCGCATCGGGCTCCCTGCTCGGCAGGGAGTCTGCTTCTCCCTCTGACCCTCCCCCCTCTCATGTGCTCTCTCTCATTCTCTCTCTCTCAAATAAATAAATAAAATCTTTAAAAAAATAATAAATAAATAAATAAATAAAAGTAGCTTGGAGTCAAGCTCTGCAGGGAGTCAGCTTGTCCCTCTGCCCCTCCCCCACTCATGCATGGGCACTCACTCTCAAATAAATAAAACCTTTAAAAAGTAAAATAAATTAAAAAAAATAAAAGTAGCGATATATTCTGGCTAGCCAAAATTTCATATTTGACACTCTAACTACTGTGGATTATCAATTTTCAAAGAATTATAATGGCAAAAACATGGTAGAACTAACATTCATGACATTCTGAACCAATCTAATTTTGTCTTTATGGATTAAAAAGATATCTCAAGTCATTGGTTAGCAAAACCATCAGCTTTTATTGAGCATTCAATTACATTTACTAAATATGTAGCTTGATCTTATTAGGTAACAGGAACTGTATGAGGAGAAGGCTGTACAGAGAGACTTTTCCATTTTGGGGGAAACACAGTCTAATGGGGAGAAGGACAGGTAAGAAGACAAAATATATTTTGATAAGTATTATGATAGGAGCTCTAGAGGCTCAAAGGAGGTGTTTGAAAAAAGATTTTCTACATATCAGAGGTTTTTTTAGTGGGGTACCCCAGAAGCAGGCCTTGAGACAAGGATTTGAGTGTAATTAGTTTGAGAGATGATTCCAGGAAATACCAGGACAGTGAGGAAGTAAGACATGGAAGGAGTAGAGCCAATTAAATGTGTATTATTAAGCAATTCCCACCTGCGTAACTGAAGCTTGCTCCAACTGGGGGAATCTGGGAAATGGTGCAGAACACATGCCTCAGATTTATCTCACCCAAGGGGAGAGGAATTTGGAATATGTATATATTATCTACCATCAGTCTTTGGTTGAGGTCTGCTCATAGGGATGTTAATTCCTCATACTTCTAGCCCGCAGAGAAAGAGAAAGCCCTCAGACCAAATATATATGTATATACATATTCCTTCATTTGGAAGTAGAGGCAAAAGGATTTGGTAAGGGGAACAACAAGGTTCAGGCACTGACATTACAAATACTCATTGATCTCTTTGGTAAGCAGTATGACCATGGAAATTTATTTTACTTTGTTCCACACATTATTCTACTACACAGGGATCTCTACTTTTTTCCTGTCCATCATGTCTCCTGTTTCACTACCCACTTTACCTTAGTTAGATTGTGAGGCCAATAATTAAAATTATTTATTTACACATATCCCCAATGTCTTTTTCCTCCTTTCTTTTGCTTATCTGGAAAATTTAAACCCTGGTTAAATCTAAATTCTTCTACTTTGCATCCAAACCCAATAGTGGACTGTGGTTGGAGAACAACACCCAACTCTGCTGAGTACTCTCAGATAACTTCATGACCATAAATCTCAAGTGGATCCTAAGCAGTGACTACCCAACTATGCTCCTCCTGTCCCCATTCTCTATTCTCAAACTTGTTTCATAATGGCTCAGTGGTCAAACTAAACACCATGCCTCAGCTGATGGTGTTGATTCTTATTTCACTGAGAAAATGAAAGCAATCATAAAATAAAATACTTCATCTCATCACAACCAAATCTACCCAATTATCTCTATCTATGTCTATAAATTTTGTCTTTCCCCCTGTTAAAACTGATGAACTTTCTCTGTTAATATGGCCAAACTCTCCAGTTGTATACTAGATCATATCCCCTTTTGCCAGCTCAAGAACTTAATTCCTGGAGTTATTTGTCTTTCCTAGAACACATTTATAACCCTATCTGTATAGGATTAGTTCTATCAGCATTTGAACATACTCTAGAAACTACCGTAGTAGTATGAACTTCAGTAATTAAATAGCAAATTAAATAGTATTTCTAAGGCTCAGTTACTTCATCAATCAAAAAGAATGATAATAATGTCTACCACTTTGTATTGTTGTTAACGTTAAATGAGATAAAGCCAAAAAATCTCCTTAAAATGTTTAACATTGATTAATAATTTACTGTTTATAATCTATTATATAGTTAAATATAAAAAAAAAACTAAAATATCTCTTCCTCTCAAGAATTTATGAATTCATGCATTCATTTTGGGAGATAGACTCCTCCTTAAAGCTTGCTATGACAAAATGTATTTTCCAAAAGTGGCCACAACAATATTTCTAGACCCACATGCTCTTCTAGAACCTTGCCAATCCTTCATCAAGAAGTTGAATCTAGGGGTGCCTGGGTGGTACAGTTGGTTAAGCATCTGACTCTTGATTTCAGCTCAGGTCGTGATCTTGGGGTGGTGAGATAGAGCCCCAAGTCAGGCTCCACGCTCAGTGCAGAGTCTGCTTAAGACTCTCTCTCTCCCTCTGCCCTTCTCCCCTGCTCTCTCCCTCTCTCTCTCTCAAATAAATAATCTTTAAAAAAAAAAAAAAGAAAGAAATCGAATCTATGTTTTTCCCCTGAAACCTGGGCGGGCCTCTCTTGACTGTCTCAACTAATACGGTATGGCAGAAGCAAACCTATGAGACTTCTAAGGCTGGGTGATAAAGGATGACAGAGCATCCATCTGGCTCTCTCTCCCTCTTGAAATGATCACACTTGAAACTGAGCCAAGGAAACCCAGGCCACATGGACTGGCCCATGCTGAGAGAAACCAAGGTTCCCAACCCTCAGTCATGGCTGAGATTTCTAGCTGATAGAGTGCCACCTTGACAGCTATGTGAGTGACCCATCTTGGGAGCAGATATTCCAGCTTTCAGATGAGCCAACCCATTTAATATTTTGAATATGGGTTTTGTGTAATGGTGAAAACCTAATAGTTTAAAGAGATTTCTACTACCTGGAGTAACACTGCCAGTTTAGAGTTTAGACTGTGAGTGCACAGACATTAAAAAATGAAAAAGACACATCTAGATCTCCAAATTTATTCAATCAAGAAGCAGGCTGAGAAAACAACTGGGCTACAAACAAGGCTACATATTATGGAAGAGTAAAGAGAATTCAGAAAGTAGAACTAGGAGCTCAAAAGGCAGACTCAAGAGCTATGGAGAGTAAGCCGCACATAAGACAGAGACCTGATCAAGAAACTGGCAGCATCTGCCAAGCGGGTTACAGAATTGGCTGAGGACTGGTAACTGGTATGTGTTCCTTGCTTTCCCCCTTTCTGATTGGTTGCAATTACCCTATCCTTGTCTCCCCACTGTGGTATGTTAGATGTACAGTGGAAGGTGCAGGTAAGTTCTTTCTTTACTTCATATGCCTTCAGATTGAGCAGAACAGTTTTGAAGGAGCTGGGTAACCAAGGAACTATATCACAGACCTCATCCACACCCAAACTTGATCTAAATGATGAAATCCTGGGCCTCAAGCCCAAACGTGATGCCATAATAGATGAGACTTTTGTGGGATTTGGGGAAGGGGTGAGTGTATTTTGCATGTGGAAAGAATGTAAGCAATTTTTTAGCCAGAGAACAGACAGCAGTAATTATTTGTTTGTTTTTAATATTTATTTATTTATTTTAGAGAGTAGGAGAGTACGAAAAAGGGGAGGAGCAGAGGGAGAAGGAGAGAAATCCTCAAGCAGACTCCATCCTGAGTGCAGAACCAACAGAGGGCTCCATCCCAAGACCCTGGGATCAGGACCTGAGCTAAAATCAAGTCAGGCGCTCCACCAGCTGAGCCACCCAGGTGCCCCCAGACAGCAGTAGTTTTAAAACACATCTGCACATACTGCCTATACAAATATATCTCAGTGAAGTGAATCTGTGTGACTTCTGAGGCAAGGTTAGTAAAGGCCATGTGACTGTAGTTTCTCTTAAGACACTTGCTATGGGAATCTTCAGCTGCCATGTAAGAAATCTGGCTACTGTTAGAGTACCATATGGAAAGGCCACAGGGAGAGTGGAAGATGGAAGAAAGAGAGAGAGAGAAGGAGGGAGGGTGGGAAGAGAGCAGGGGCCATATGACTAAACCACATGAGAAGTCACAAGGTAGAACTTGCTAGTTGATCTAATCAATCCCTAGATTCAAGAGAAAATTAAATGAATGTTACTTTCTTAAGCCACTTGTACTAGTTTGCTGGGGCTGCCATAACTAAGTACCACAGACTTAAGTGGCTTAAATGACAGGAATTTATTTTCTCCCAGTATTGGAGATTAGAGATCTGAGATCAAATTGTTGGCAGGGCTGGTTTCTTCCAAGGCCTCTGTCCTTGTCTCAATGTTTTTACATGATCTTTGCTCTGTTGATCTGTATCCTGATCTCTTTTCATAAGGATTCTTATTTTGTTGTATTAGAGCCCACCCATATGACTTAATTGCCTTAAGTTAAGTTAATTAATTTAACTTAATTGCCTCTTTAGAGGCCCTGTGTCCAGACATAGTCACATTCTGAGGTTCTGGGGGATAGTAATTCAACGTTTGAATTTGGAAGGGATAACAATTTATCTCACAATGTCATTATTTGGTGGTTTCTTCTTATGCAGCAATGGATAACCAAAACACCACCATATTTCCTGATCATATCCTAACACTGTGTATACTATACTTTAACTGGCTCCTCACTTGTTTGTCTTTATCACTTAGTTTTGCACTATTTCAGGGCCAGGACCCTACTTTTCATTTCTATAGCTGCCATGGAAGGCACAAATTTCAGAGTTAAAATAGTACTGACCCATGATTGGTCTTCAGTGAGTGACTGATGATTAAATCAATTCCTTAAAGACTACATCATGTTGTCTGTATTCTCCCTCATTATGACAACTGTCTACTCTCATGAAACTGTCTACTGTAATCTATTCCATGATGGAAAAGGAAATGTCACTTTTTATGGCTAGTGTTTCTCAACATGGTATTCAGGGTTCTCCAAGTTAACTTCAGTCTGTCTTTCCTGCCTTGTTTCCTCCTTCTTTCTCCACTTTCACTACACGTCAACAAGTCTGGACTATATGCTTTTCTCATCATGTTCCAAATTACATCATGTTCCAAATAAGCTATGAACAATGGGTGAATAAGCAGAGACCCATTCCTTTGGACATTTTTCTTGATTGGTTGTAATAATTTAAGATGATTGTTGCTTTCGGTAAACTCTCTTGAACCATTTTGAACTTCGGTACTCATCTTATTTTATAATATAATTCATTCACCTGTCAACTTTTTCTATCCTAATTCTTGGGTCTTAAACTGCATGAATAGGAAGTACTTTATGTTCATATTTACACTTCCTCAAGTCTTCAGGACAATATTTTACACATAGTAGATCCTCAAGTGCATGTTATATTGCATTTAATTGATCAAAAACTAGCTTAAGTCTTCTTTCTTTATGGATATTAAGTATATTATTTTCCAAGTGTTTTCTTGGTGGTACAACTCATTAAGAGTATATGGTATAAAAAAGAAATGTTTAGGGGCGCCTGGGTGGCTCAGTCATTGAGCGTCTGCCTTCGGCTCAGGTCATGATCTCAGGGTCCTGGGATCGAGCCCCGCATCGGGCTCCCTGCTCAGCGGGAGGCCTGCTTCTCCCTCTCCTACTCCCCCTGCTTGTGTTCCCTCTCTCGCTGTGTCTCTCTCTGTCAAATAAATAAATAAAATATTAAAAAAAAAAAAAAGAAATGTTTACAAGGACTGTAATTAAGCATAATAGGTTCTCTCTGACTTTTGCAAGTAAACTAATATGTCTGTATATAATTCAGGGTTGATTTATTGACACCTTAACTTCAAGATCTGAAATTATTTATTTGATTATTTTGGCTCCTGTGCTACAGTTATTTCAGTTATTATGATGCATGATCTTCCAACTTGATTTATAAAACATGTGTTTTCAATTAGTGTAACACTTATCTACTCAAAGGACATCTCTCATATCTGCTCATTATATATGTCTCTGCAAATTCAATCAAGATTTTAATTCTTCTCACTTCTCCCCAACCTGTGAATACTATCTTATTTATTGTATAAATGTATAAGAACTTCTCTACAGTATCAGAATACATTTTGGCAATATAATACTCAAAAAGCCCCACTGCATCAACACCCATAGTGTTGCTCTACACAATCATAAGAAGAGCTAGTTGGTGTATGAGATAATCACTTAACTGATGACTTAACATCAAAGCAAATTTTTCACTTAAAAAGATTTTGAGGATTTCTTTGACCAACATCAACATTTCATATGACTTAATGAAAACATTTGTGTATATGGATCCTAGCCACAGAAAAATGACTTGGAGATGTTTTTTTAGCAAAACTGTTCTGTCTCAGAACAGTTCATCTCTCATGTTTTTATTATTATATAATTAAGATGTTGTAAATGTTAGTTCTACAAAAATAAATGGAGAGGTGAGTTGTTAAAGACCATGCACCCTATTGCATTTGTTGCTTTATCTACCTAATATTGAATGGGTGACTAGGTAGAACTACTCAGAGAGTAACTAGGTGGCATTTTTTGTCCTCGTCATAGAATGATTAGAACAGTTAATAACATCTCCCTTCTTCATTAAATGGTAGAAAAGACTTTAGAAATGTTCTTTCACTTTCATAATTTTAAAAAATAGTTATAGAGATTTCAATAGCTAAAAGGATTTTAGCAATACTTTTATCATAAGCATTTAAAAAGTTCTGTTCCGTTGTTATCAAATGTCAGTTAATTCTTAACTCAATCTTCTGCATCTTCTGAAAAATGTGTCACTAAAAAAGTCACACAGTTGCAATCAACCATAATTACATGTCTACCAACCCAGGAATCATTAAATTAATTAACCTTTAAATTCACGTATCAGCTGAAAGGAAAAAAGGAAAAATGTTCATTGAAATCAGTTTTTAAACAAAATTAAAAGTAAGATTCCAAGCCAATACTTTTGGTTAGTTTTTTACTTTGAAATTCAAAGAGCAGAGTGAACTGCATGAGTAAAGTATGCCCCCAGCTAACTATATCCGTAGTAAATGGAGTAAGAAGCACTGGTTAAATTACTGCCATGTTACATGATCAAGAGTCAACTAAAGTACCATAAACATAGGAGTTGTTAGTATGTCTAATTTAGATTTTTTAAAAAAGTCCCAGGAAGTGTAGAATTCACTTAATTGGCACCCTGATAAATGATTCTCCAATCTAATTGGTATAATTACCAAGAGGCAGGCACAGTGTAAGGTATTTAAATGACTCAAACCAATTGGCTCATGGAATATCTTTGCCATTTAAATAGTGTTATTTATATGCTTATTTACAGTAGTCTAGTATTACATATCAACATCCAACTACAAATATTTTCTGGTATACTTTATCTCCATATCTATGACTAAGAAAGAATATTGTAAATATTTTGTATGATTTTCATTCATTTGGAACAAGATTGAAAACTTAGCAAACCAAAGCAGACTTTTTTCAACAATGATATCAGTGCTACGCCTTAAAATACTTTGTGTTTACCAAGAGTTGGGGTGACAAAACTTGAATAAATGATTATTTTCATCACATATAAAAATATTTGAAGCCCTTAACTTAACCTTTTCTATTAGAGTCCACCTATTGTCTTCTCTGATGCAAAGTATCAGGAAGAAAAAGTTAAGAATTATTATGAAGGTAGTGTCTTTTTTCTTCCCTTTCTTTAGCAAGAAAGATGAATGTTTTACTCATGAAAGTTATGAGGTGGAAAAAATAGCTATTCCATTTTGTTTTTCACTTCTGACATGATATAAATTTCAATGGAAACCTTAGAGATTTATAAGAAAGAAAATGAAAAAGAAAGTCCACAAAAATAGTTTTTCTTTAGGAGAACATCATTATTTTCAAGTTTCTCATAAAGTTGTCTGTCCTATCTCCAGAATTTTGATCTGCTGGTAATTTTACAGTAATTGAGATTTTTTTTTTGGCATAGGTGTTAAAATAATGAAAGAGCTGAGGACTGAAACAAAGATAGAAATTTACAGTGGTTTTAAACATTAACTTCATGAATGAATTTGCTTGACTGTAATTTAATCTTTGGTGTGGCTTATACCTCCCTTTTCTCTGAAAGGTATTTTGTTTGAATAGCTTTAAATCCATTTTCTTGGAAATTAAAATTAAATATAGTATTCCTAAATTCCTGACAATTTCAATTTAAAAATTTTTAATGTATATGTGAATTTGAACCTTCTATTATTATATGTACATTTACATATTTAATGTTGATAACCAGCATGCAATCTGACTTCTTTCTCTCAGATAACATTCATTACATTTACTTTGAATATTATCTTCTGGCATTTCACTTTTCTTTAAGTCCACTTCTTTGACTGATATTTAGTTGTGGATATCCTATGATATTCTCTGCCTGAAACTTGCCATTGTAAGCTTGTTATTGTTTAATTCAAGTTGGTTACAGAAGGCATATTCTTCTCCAGTTTATACCATAGGGATTAGATTTTTGACTTTTTTTTCAAAGAAACTTGGGGTGATCATTTTGGTTGTGGTAATAAAAATTCTGAGTATTTTATGTCTTTGAAAAGTGGAGCTTTTCTAACTTTTTTCTTCTGTAGGAGGTGTAGAAATTTTGTTTATATGTCTTTGCATTTCAATTAGATCTGTTTCCTAAAATGGTTCTTCTTCTGTGTTTTGTATGGTACTTGGTAAATTGGAATTGTGTATGTGTGCATGTGTGTGTGTGTGTTATGGACAATGCTAGATTACTGGGGAAAATCAAGATAATTGGATACCATTCACTATCCACAGAAAGTGCATATTTGTTTGTATAAAATTCAGTCACAAATAGAAAGTAGAAAATCTTTTTTGATCAAGCAGGACCCAGAAAGGGATCAAAATATATGGTTCTGTACTAATATATCTTTAGTTAGCAAGAGATTGTCAGTTTTAATCTTTTTATCTGCTACTAAACTTCTCCAACCTAAGGTTTTCCAAAATGTTTGTACCTATGAAGAAAGAGAAGTAAAAATCACAGGAGAATTTCCATTAAGTCATACCTAAAGAAGAACTTTGGAGTTGGGTGGATATTATGTGCAATATAAACATAGGTTAAAAATTGCATTTATCTGTGAGATCATTCATAAGATCTTTTAGAAATTAGGATTTTTTTTAAATTAAAATTTTGACTACGACCCAGCAATTGCACTACTGGGTATTTACGCCAAAGACACAAAAGTAGTGATCCAAAGGAGCATGTGCACCCCAACGTTTATAGCAGCAATGTCTACAATAGCCAAACTATGGAAAGAGTCTAGATGTCCTTCAACAGATAAATGGATAAGGAAGATGTGGTGTATATATACGATGGAATATTATGCAGCCATCAAAAAGTGAAATCTTGCCATTTGCAACGACATGGATGGAACTAGAGGGTATTATGCTAAGCTAAATAAGTCAATCAGAGAAAGACAAGTATCTTATGATCTCACTGATATGAGGAATTTGAGAAACAAGACAGAGGATCATAGGGGAAGGGAGGGAAAAATGAAACAAGACGAAACCAGAGAGGGAGACAAACCGTAAGAGGCTCTTAATCTCAGGAAACAAACTGAGGGTTGCTGGAGTGGAGGGGGGTGGGAGGGATGCGGTGGCTAGGTGATGGACATTGGGGAGGGTATATGCTATGGTGAGCGCTGTGAATTATGTAAGACTGATGAATCACAGACCTATACCTCTGAAACACGTAATACGTTATATGTTAATAAAAAAAAAGGTAGAAAAAAATCATCATTGAAACAATGTAAAACATGTTACCTTGAATTACCTTATTATGCTATTGCATATCCAGAGAACAAACTAATGATGAAAATGAAGATAGTTATAATGATGATAACAAAGATAATATTTATTTAGTTCTTATTATTTTTCAGGCACTATGTTTAACACATTACCTACATTTACTCATTTTGTGTAGGTAATATGTTCAACTGACTTTAATAGATAAGGAACATGTAAAAGCATCTATCTCACGCTTTTTTTTTTTACTTTTTAATGTAGGCACAATGGTTAAAATAATTATAAAATTCTTATTCTTAAATGCACATTATTCACACACAAAATATTTCTTAAAATGTTATACATATAAATTTTATCTTTTTAAGCTCACCATTAATTTAAATGTATTCACTAGACCCTTGGGGTTTTGTCAATGAATGCACTCTTTTCAATGCTTTTTTTTAATTCATTGGTAGTATTTCATACTGAAATTCAGAAGACGAGAGGCCTATGATAAAAGTGAGTCTTATCCAATCAGTCCTAATAAGAAAGTTAATTATAGACATTCCTTCAAATCAGCTAATCAGATTGTATTTTCCGCAGACATTGTTAACTCAATTAAACAGAAAAGATATAAACTAAATTACTATATCCTAATTATACAGAAAGAGATAAACTCAAGCAATAAAATTATCTCATAATTCACTCAGAAATTAAGATTTTTCAAATCACCAACAGATCAAAGCAAAAGTAATAAGTAAAATGCCTCTAATTGCATCAACTACCTCCTAAATTTCAACAACTGAATCTCATATGAAATTTAAATTAATAAAAAAATCAATATTAGAACATATATGAAGCAGAACAAAGACCAAATATAATTTATTTGTCAATTTGTCTTCTTGGGCAAATTTTTAAAATTTACGAAGCCCTGATAAAAAATATATATATAGATATATGTATTTGTTAATTGTTAATATCCTGATGTGTGCTCTGTGTGTGTGTGTGTGTGTGTGTGTGTGTTGCTTTTAGAAACCATGCCTTTGTGTTGGACATGTCAGTTTAATTTGACTGCCATACCTATATCCTACTAATGTACTTTGTCTTCTTCAAACTCTTAGAAGAGATATCCAACATACCACATGACTCCACCTTCATGGTTATAGGTAATTAGACTGGAATGGACATCTGATTTAAGGGAATCCAATCCGTAGTCAGTCAGTTCCCGCTCCCCCCACCCCCGTCACAGAAACTGGTCAGAAGACAAAAGGCTCTGGATTGAACAAGTTATGCAAATTTTTGGCCAGAACCAGCATCATAGCGAATTAAAGCCACCTCCAAAATTATGAATAAACAGAACGGGGTGGCGGGGGGGGAGGTGGAGAGGAAAAACCTTAACTGCAGCCAAAAAAAAAAAAAAAAAAAGGAACAGTTGCTCAGAAACAAGAGACCTTCTGGATCAGAAAGACATGAGGCTAATGTAGCTGTTTTAAGATGTGTTGGTTCCCATGAGTCCACATTCCACTTCTTTCAAATCCATTAAAAAACTTCCCCTGCTTCTTGTTGTTGGAATATGTTGTAAGGGATGTTTATCTTTTTACAACTAAAATGATTTGATTAGAACAAAACTTTTTTTTTTTGTTTTAACTTTTATTAGATTAATTTATGCATCTTGGCAAAAATCTTAGTAATATTAGGCCCAAGTTACATTTATAAAACTATAACCCGGCACCTTATTTTGTGTTAGAAATGACAAATATGTTACTATAAAACAGGTGGCAGAGCTTCTCTTGGAAAAGAAAGAAAATATACTGATGGTGTTTAAGTGTGAAAGGAGAGGCATCCAAGGCATGCCTGCATGGGCGACAGCAGACACATCCACTTGAGGGAGCAGGGTACGGTAATGAACAATGGGAAGTATTGTGAGGGCTGTAACTCAAGCAACATGAAGAGGGTGTGTGTTTATGTGTGTTTGTGTGTGCATGCACATGTACACGTAAAACTTACCTTCCTAGTAAAGCAATTAGTTTTTTGAAGTCAGGGACTGTTTTATTTTCTTTGAGTCTTGACCAGCAACAAGCCCATATTAAGAGCCAAATAAACAACTGAATCCAAGTTTTGTCTTACTCTATGACCTTGGGCAAACCATTTAATCTGGACTTAATAAACCATTTAACTGTAAAGGTCTGTTATAGCTATAATAAACTACAGCTCCATTGTGACTGGAAAGAAAGAGAGAGGGAGGGTGGGGAGGGAAGAAGGAAGGACGGAAGGAAGGAAGGAAGAGAGGAGAGGGGAGGGAAGAAGGAAGGAAGGAAGGAAGAGAGGAGAGGGAAGAAGGAAGGAAGGAGGAAGGAAGGAAGGAGAAGAGAGGGAAGAAGGAAGGAAGGAAGAGAGGAGAGGGAAGAAGGGAGGAAGGGAGGCAGGAAGGAAGGAAGGAGGGAGGGAGAGAGGGAAGGAAGGAAGGAAGGAAGGAAGGAAGGAAGGAAGGAAGGAAGGAAGGAAGTTAGATGAATGAATGCTTTCTTGGAACCCATTAATACCTGTATTGGTCAGATTAACAAACAACCCAAAAACCAAAATCTAGTGACTTGCTCCCTCCTCCTCTAGTGACTTCCACACCCGCCAAAATATTGATTTCTTGTTTATATTACATGTTAGCTACAGGTAAACCTTGGGCTGTTCCAATTGTTTTCTTTATTATGGAATCCAGGGTGAAGGAGAAGCTCCTTGCTGGGATGTTGCTGATCTGGTGGCAGAGGGAAAAGAACAATTCCATATCGGGTGATTATGCTTTAAGTTGCTGCTTATCAATGTCACAAGTTACTTGCAATCACATGCTACTGGCCACAGTCAGTCACATGGCCAAACATGCCTCAATGGGATGAAGGTGTAATCCCCTCACTGCTAGTGCAGATCACATAGCAATGGAGGGAAATAGAACATTTCTTGATGGGGTGTTATTTCCTGGGAATAGCTCCTCAGTCTTTTATTTGTGATGGTTCTTAGATATGATCTCTGCAAGGACATTAGTTTTTCATTTTATTCCTTGGCTACATCTGAAGAAGATATTAAAGAATATGCCCTCCTTGAGAGCTCAGAAGGGTTTTCAGTCTATTTTATGCCTATAGAAGTTTTGATCCCCAGATGGGGTTAACACACAAAATATGGACTCTTGGTTAAATTTGAATTTTGATAAACCACAAATATTTTAATATAAGTATGTTGCAAATATTGTAGGGGACATAGTTATACTAAAAAAAAATTGTTATTTAAATTCAAATTTAACTAGGCATCGAGGCATTTGCCAGGATTCCATGGGAGAGTCTCACTCTGAGTTCCTTTTTCTTGGAGACATTTTTTCTGGTTGGAGGGATTTACTGGGTGCCTCATCATTGACGTCTGAATTTTACCAAGAGGTTTTAGCTCCTCCCAAATTAGTCTTTGCCATCAGGCTGAGTTTTAGTTGGCCTCTTTCATTAAAAATTTCCTAATGTTATATTTTACTTAGAGAAATTAAAAAAATTACATCGTTCATCCCTGTTAGTAAACTGACCAATTCTTTTTTGAGTTCATTTCTATCTTTTTTTTTTTTTTATTATGGTCAGTTAGCCTCTCTTTCTTAAAGTACCTTATCAAATGCAGCAAATAGCACATGAGTAGCTTTCTGTTTTCCAACTTACCCACAAAGCTCATTCAGTACATTACCTATCCTCTAAGTTATCAGAGGCGATGGTTATATAACATGTTCACCTGTGCACATGCACAATGGGTTGCCATCTGTCTCATCAACGGTAAATACCCACTTCACCAACTTACCCAGTCCAAACCCAATGGCACATAAATTGGTGTTCTTGTTTCAGCAGAACACTACTTCTATGTTCAAATTTCTTAATTGGTCATCTTTCCTGGGTTATACAGGAAATGACAAAATCTTAGTAGCTTATTACAACTAAGGTGTATCTCTCATTCTCATCAAATGATGAATATAGATTGAGTCAGTTGTAGCTCAGTTCCATGAGATATATTCATTCTGGGATCCAGGCTGAAAGAAGAGCTTCTATTTGGGACATTGCTATTTTCATGCAAGAGATATTTAACAATGGATGATGCTTCCTATAGGTGTTTTGCTGTAGGGTCCCTGACACTTCCACTCACATTTGATTGGCCAAAACAAGTTTTAACATCAGTGGTTCAAGAAGTATAATCTTATCACAGAAAGAATACACAGATAAATACTATTAACGATATTACCAAATTATTTTTTTAAATAAACTTTTTTTACCTTACAATAGTTTTACGTTTACATTATTAATATCTTACATTAGTATAGTTTATTTTCACAACTAGTGCATCAATATATTATTATTAACTAAAGTCCATATTTTATTCAGATTTTCATAGTTTTTACCTAATGTCCTTTTACTGTTCTAGGATTCCATCTAGGATATCATATTACATTTAGTTGTCATGTCTCCTTAGACTCCTTTACTTTGGTAGTTTCTCATGCTTTTCTTATTTTTGAAGACAGTTTTGAGAAGTACTAGTCAGGTATTTTGTAGAATATTCTTCAATTAGGATATCTCTGATGTTCTTCTCATGATTAGACTGAGGTTATGTGTTTTTGGGAGGAAGACCACAGAGGTAAAGTGTCATTCACATCACATCATGTCAAGGGTAGATACTATAAATATGAATTATCACTGCTGATGTTAATCTTGATCACCTGGCTAGGGTCGTGTTTGTCAGATTTCTCTTATAAAGGAACAATTTTCCCCCATGCTATACTTTATAAGGAAGTCACTATACAGAATATACATTTAAGGAGTAGGGAATTATGCTTTACTTCTTCAAGGGGGAGTATTTACATACATTATTTGTAATTCTTATGTGTGGGAAATTTATCTATTTTTTCCATTTATTTATTTTTTTAGCCATTTATTTGAATCTATATGTACCTAATCAAGATGCTGGTAATGTAGGTATCATTCTAAGAACTCTTCTCTTGGCTTTAGGTGACCACCATCTTGCTGTGTATTCACCTGGTCTCTTCTTTGTGTGGACGCAGGGATAGATCTCTTTCGCGTCTATTCTTATAAAAACACTAATCCCATCTGACCAAGGCCCCACCTTTATGACCTCATCTAATCCTGGTATTTCCTAACATCCCCATTTCCAAACATCATAACATTGAGGGGCAGGGCTTCAACATAGGAATTTTGGGAAGAGTACTCATGGGTATTTATTTTATACTTTGCATTATAATCCAACAATGTTTTGATGGTTATAATCTTGCAGTTTTGATCATTAGGGGCCCTTTTAGTTAGCTCTTACGTCCCTTTAGTATAACTCTATCAATGTGTATGTGTGTGTTAGCACTTCCTTGTTTTCCTGAATTATGAAATGCTACAGACTCATTTTGTAAATTTTCTTCCCAGTTCTAGAATAAGCCTCTTCTCCAAGGAGCCCTGATTGCTTTGAGAATGGTATTAGAAACCAAGAGCTGAGTACTAGGCATTCTTGCTATTAATGAGATGTTGCTTCCAGACTCTCTCAGCTGACAGAGCTGGAAGTATGTGTGCATACTACCTCATGTATATACACAAATCTATAAATATTTTCATATGTAATCATTTGTGTATATATGTATATGTGTATGTATATATATATGTGTGCGTATATATATATATCAAACTAAACATGAGTTTACACTGATGTTTCCATCTAATCCATCACCATATGGATTGTTCTAGCCTTCTCCCTTTGCTTATTTGAAACCTCTCATTCCAACACTGAGAAACCTAGCTCCCACCAATCCTTCATTTACTTATTTGCTTGTCAAATTCTAGTGTACATGTATAGTGGCTTCAGAATTGTTAACTCAAACCCCTGCCTGAAACAACTTTGTCAACTAGATTATATTTTCTTTTGACTTTAGTCTTACAGACTGAACTCATTTCTAAAGTGGTTTAGGTCAGCAATTTATTCCTTCACCCCATTCACTGATGTTATCTCACACATTTGTAATGCATTTAGATTTTTTTTTTTGTCGTCACAGTATGCATTCCATCTTGGAATTCTTCAACCTCTTAAATAGGTTTTTTTTTTTTTTAATTTGCAGGCATTAAGTTGTAGATTTTATGCTATAAGGTTGTGTGAATTTTGACAAATACCTGATGTTTTGTATTCATCATTTATAGTATCATACAGAACAGTCTGACCACCATAAGAATCTTCTGTGCTTCACATACTCCACCCTGTCTTCCCAATGACAGATGAAGTTGAGCCTCTTTTTATATGCTTATTTTCCATCTGGATATCTTCTTTGGTGAGGGATATGTTCAGATCTGCTCATTTCTGTACTGGGTAGTTTGTTTTCCCTTTGCTGGTTTTTAAACGTTCTTTGTATATTTTTAGATACAAGTCCTTTATTAAATATATGTTTTTCAAATATTTTCTCCCACTCTGTGGCTTATCTCTGCATTTTCTTTTTTTTTTTAAAGATTTTATTTATTTATTTATTTGACAGAGAGAGAGAAATAGTGAGAGAGGGAACACAAGCAGGGGGAGTGGGAGAGGGAGAAGCAGGCTTCCTGCAGAGCAGGGAACCCGATGCGGGGCTCGATCCCAGGACCCTGGGATCATGACCTGAGCTGAAGGCAGATGCTTAACAACTGAGCCACCCAGGCGCCCCTTCTCTGCATTTTCTTAATAGTGTCTTTTTCAGAGCAGAAGCCTTTAATTTTAATAAAGTTGAACTTGTAACTTTTTCTTTCATGGCTCATACTTTGGTAATGAGTATCTAAAAACTCATTACCTACTGTATGGTGACTAACATAACATAAAAAAAAAAAACCAAAAAACTCATTACCAAAACCAGAAAACATCGATTTTCTCCTATGGTTTCTTCCATAAGGCTTGTAATTTGCAATTTACATTTAGGTCCGTGGATTCATTTAGTCTTTAATGTATAAGATCCGTGTCTAGGGTTTGTTTGTTTGTTTTGTATTTGTATGACTAATTATTCCAGAACTATTTATTAAAAAGATTATTCTCTCTCCATTGAATTACCTTTGCAGCTTTGTCAAAATTCAGTTGGTTATCTTTGTATGGATTATATCTGAGTCCTGCATTCTGTTTCATTAATCTATGTGGTTATTCTTCCACCAATACCGCATTGTCTTGATCATCGTAGGTTAGTAGCAAATCTTGAAATTGGGTAGTGATAATTCCCCAACTTTATTCTTGTTCAGTGTTTTGTTGGCTATTCTTTGTCTTCTGATTTCCATATGAATTTTTAGTGTCAGTTTGTCAATATCTACAAAATAGCATGCAAGGATTTTGATTGGCATTGTGTTGAATCTATAGCTCAAGATGAAAGTAATTAACATCTTACCAATATTGAGACTTTTAATTCATGAAACATGAAATTTCTCCCTATTGTTTTCTACAAAGAGCAGCTCACTTTATAAACTAAAAAATCCTTAAATAATTGGAATTAAAAATTTTAATATTCAAGAACATATCATTTTTAAAAGAATACATAAAAATGTACACTTGAAACTAATAGAACACTGTATATTAACTAATTGGAATTAAAATAAAAATTTTAAATAAAAAAGAAAAGAAACAACAAACAAAAAAACAGAAAAAAAAAATACATAGCAGTCCCTCTGTCCTGAGATTCATATAGAGTCATCATAGATTCTCCAAGTGTCTGATGTTGACTTTTTTTAATCAGTGGTTTCTGCTATATTCATAAAATTGTGCAATCATTACCACTATTTTTCCTTCCTCCATTCCCTCCTTCCCTCCCTCTCTCTCTCCCTCTCTCTACCTACCTACCTCCCTCTCTCTCTCTTCCTCCCTCCCTCCCTCTTCCTTCCTTCCTTTTTTACTTCCTTTTTTCCTTTCTTTCTTTCTTTCTTTCTTTCTTTCTTTCTTTCTTTCTTTCTTTCTTTCTTTCTTTTCTTTCTTTCTTTCTTTCTTTCTTTTCGTCTTTCTTTCTTTCGTCTTTCTTTCTCTAGAGCGCCCAGTGAAAGAAGAACTATTCTTCAAGGAATTATCTACCCTGATGATGTTTGGATCATTCTCCAATGCATTTGTAGTTCCAGCCCTGTAAAATCTAGTATTATACCTTCCTTAGAAAAAATAATAGGAAAGTATAATATCTCCCAATCTGTTTACAAATTTTAAAATTTCTATCATTGATGTTTTTTATTTTTATGGATATAAATATTGTCCATATTTTGTTACACTTACACTGAAGGATTTCATGTTTTGGGTACTATTACCCAAAAGTGGTGCTTTTTAAAAAGATTTCAAATTCTAATTGTTCATTGCTGCTATATGTGAAAGAAATTGTCTTATGTATATGAACTTGTGTTCTGTTACCTTATTATACTTGCTTATTAATTCTGGGAATTTATTTGCAGATTTTTGGGGGATTTTCTGTATAGACAATCATGCTATCTGAAAATAAAGACAGTTTTTTTTTTTTTCTTATCGAATCTACTTGCCTGTCACTTTCTGTTTTTGTTTTATTGCACAAGCTAGGACTTGTAGTACCGTGTTGAATTGGAGTAGTGAGAGCAAACATTCTTGCTATGTTTCCAATCTTAGGCAAGAAAAAGTCCAGTTTTTCACTGTTAAGTATTATATTGGCTTTAGTTTTTTAGTAGATGTTCTTTATCAAGCTGAAGAAATTCTCTTACTTCCTAGTTTATTGAGAGTTTTTATTATGAACGGGTACTTGATTTTCACAACTTTTTCTGTGATAATTGATAGAACATAGGATTTTTCTTCTTTTTTCCTATCGATTGATTGATTTCCTATCAATCGATTGGTTGAATGTTGGACCAGAATTGCATACCTGGAATGAATCCCATTTGATCGTGGTGTGTACTTCTTTATTGGCTTCTATTTACTGATATTTTGTTGAAAATTGTTATGTCTGTGTTCATGAGATATTATTGTGTAGTTTTGTTTTCTTGTAATGTTTTTACCTGGTTTAAGTATTAGGGTAATGCTGAACTCATAGAATAAGTGCAGAAAGATTCTCTATAGCTTCTATTTTCTGGAAGAAATTGTGAAAAAAAATGATATTATTTATTCCTTAAATTTGTGGTAGAATTCACCTGTGAAACCCTCTGGCCCTGGTGCTTTATTTTTTGGAAGGTTATTAATTATTGATAAAATTTCTTTAATAGACATAGGGTTAATTTCCTTGTGTGAATTTTATATTTTGTGTCTTTAAGGAATTTGTCTACTTCATCTATCTTACCAAATTTGTGAACATAGAGTTGTTTATAGTATTCCCTCATTATACATTTAATGTCCACAGGATCAGTAATGATGACTTCTTTTGGTTTGTTATAAACGTACATAATTTTTATTTCTCACTCTTTTTGTTAGTAAAGCTAGGAGCTCATCAATTTTATTGGTATTTTCAAATATTCAGCTTCTGGCTTCATTTTCCCTATTGTTTTCCTCCTTTCAATTTCATATATTTCTGTTCTAATTTTTATTATTTTTTCTTCTACTTGATTTAGGCATACATTATACTTATTTCTCTTATTTTACTAAGATGGAAACTTCAGTTATTGATGTTAGATCCTCAGTTTTTCTAATGCATGCATCTAATGTATAAATTTCCCTCTCAGCACTGCTTTCACTGTATCCCACAAATTTTTATAAGTTTACTTTCATTTTCACTTAGTTCAAAATATTTTTATAAAATTCCTCTCGAGGGGCATCTGGGTGGCTCAGTTGGTTAAGCGTCTGCCTTTGGTTCAGGTCACGATCCCAGGGTCTTGGGATTGAGTCCTGCATTGGGCTCCTTCTCAGCGGGTAGTCTGCTTCTCTCTCACCCTCTGCCTGAGGCTCCCCCTGCTTGTGCTCTCTTTCTCTCTCTCTCTGTCAAATAAATAAATACAATCTTTTTAAAAAATAAAATTTCTCGAGTTTTTCTTTGACCCATATATTATTGAGAATTGGGTTAATATTTGGGGATTTTCCAACCATCTTTTTATAATTGATTTCTAATTTGATTCTATTGTGTGAAAACAAATTTTATGTGGTTTCTCTTCCTTTTAATTTGTTAAGATCTGTTTTATGGCCCAGAATGTACTCTATGTTGGTGAATGTTTCATGTGAGCTTCAGAAGACTATGTATTTTGCTGTTGTTAGATGGACTATTCTATAAATAACAATTAGATCCAGTTGATTAATAGTGCTGCTCTGGTCATCTATAAATTTGCTGATTTTCTGTCTACTTGTTTACTGATTTTTGGTCTGCCTGTCAATTACTGAGAGACATTGAAATCTCCAGCTATACTGGTGGATTTTTTAAATTTCTTCTTGCAGTTCTATTTTTACTTCATATATTTTGATGCTCTGTTGTTAGGTGCATATACATTTAGCATTGTTATATCATTCTGGAGAATTGATTCCTTTTCATTATGCAGTGCTATAGTAATCCTTGTTCTAAGTCTGCATTGTCTCGAATTATACAGCTACTTCAATTTTCTTTCGATTAGTGTTAGCATTATATACATTGGGAACTCTGCAACGAGAGATGGAAGTAGGGTGTAGAAAGGCTGTACCACTAGAAAAATAAATAATAAAAACTAAATTATTAATTTAACTTCATTTTTAAAGATCTATTTATTTATGGTTCTAATGTGGTTAATGTTTTTACTGGGCATTGAAATTATTTCAGGCAGTAATTATATCATGTTCATGCATTTCCCACAGTGTCCATTAAATAACTTGTATATACTGTACTTAACATACTCTATTAATAACTAATATTTTTATATTTGTTTAATTGATTACTAAGTTATTTTACATAACTTAGTTGTTACTATAGTTGTTATGTTATATATAGCAATATTGTTTCAATAAATATCTGTTGAAGAAATGCATGATCTAAATGTTAGGAGTTAATAGAGCAACTTACCTGTGTGGAACAGAATGTTTTTTTGCTGGAGAATAGCAAGAACTACAATATGTGAGGCAAAACCATGAACATCTTTAAAAGATTTCTTATAAATTTAGACTTTGTTCTGTAGGCATTGTGAAGGAAAATAATATTTTCATGAACTCAGACTCTTAAGGTATTAAAATAGTGACCATATGTAGGGTATTAAAGATGGTACTACACCAATTCAGTGCATTAAAGGGGTTACAGTTAACTTTGCATCAGCATGTACTATAAAGAAGAATGCAAACTAGAAAATGATTGTATAGTTTACATGTACCTTAAGGCTTACTTGAGGATCAGATAGAGGTTCATTGAATTTTTTTCTGGCTAATGAAAATTAAATAAAATTAATTATAAAAAATATCTTATTAATTCTTACCATTTTACCATCAGTGGAATTAGAGAAAATAGGGACAGTGAATGGAAAAAAAAACTGTAAAATAAAGCTAATATTTGAATGAATATATATTTGCCTGAAACTCCCCAAATTATTATTTTATGTTACTACATTGTAAATCATTAATCAATGTACACTTACCTAGGAGGATAAAAATGCAATTTTGTATTTTGAAACAAATCTAAGTTTCCTTATTAGGAAGAGAGTAAACTAAATTTTAAATCACATGTCTGAAAACAAAGACATAGATGAAATTTTAGTGTCCTATCTCATCTAGCTAAATCTTCCTCAAATGAATGTGCCACTGCTATTAAATGACAGTAGGAAGAGAAACTGGGAATTATGAAATATCAAAGTCCATTGCTTTTCAGAAGCAGCATATGCAGACTGGGTTTATGTTATATCTATTGATAAATTTGATTTCCTAGAATGTTACACCCCAGATTTGCACTTACAGAGTGACTTCACTTTGAAAGAATGATGAATGGTAGAAATAACTCTAGACTAAGGTGCAGGAGACCTGAGCTGCCACTTACCATGTCTGGGTCTTTGGGAAAGACTTTAACTGATCTCTGTTTGTCTCATTTTCCTCTAAAGCGAGGAGGTTGGACTTAGTTTTAAAACCACAAAATAATGATTGAGATTTTGCTACTTGGTTCTTTTTACAATGGCTTAAATAGAAAAATATTACCACCTAAGGATTTTGGTCTGCATATTTCACAAACAAATATAAATTGAGTAGCCAAATGTTAGGAGAGTATTAAACATCTTCTAAAACGTGGCGTGCGAAGTATCCCAGAGAAACTTTAATTATACAAGTATCTGAATGCCTTGTGGCCTAGATTCCCCATTGTCAAAGCAATGATTAAATTAAAAATATCCCCGAACATCAGCCACAAAACTAGAATAGCACTTGAGCAGTTATTTTGTACATTCAGCTCTAAAATATGCCAAATTTGTGTTTATAAACAATCTTCATTAAATCTGACAGGCACTGTTGATCCGAGTTAAGTCTCTAATTCTGGGCATCCAGGGCCTCTGTCCTCTCTTTCTTCATCTCTTATTGTTTTCATGATGAGATGAATTAAAATTCTTATTTGTTATGCATTTGGTGTACCACCGCTCTTCCTGCTCATCTGTGCTTATAAGATTTTACTCTGCTTGCATAAGTGTTCATGAGCCCTCAATTTTGAACAGCTGTGAGGAGGGCTGGTTAACTATTTGTAAACACCACCCAACGATCCTTGACAGTAATGGCAGTCTTGCAGAATACTGAAGTGCTATTTTATTGGGAGTGATAATGAGACTGTCTTGTCCAGGGGTCTGGTTATTACACCAATACCGAATATTATCCTTTAGTTTTGTGGTGTAAAATAATTAATTAGTCATTTTTTTTTCCCCAGGAGGCTCTATCCACAGTGAAGGAAAAATGGTGTGTGTAGTTCTGGCCTTTACTGAGATATACAAATTTATACCATTTTTGAGTTTTCTAACTAGCTGCTTTGGTTAGCTTTGAAAACAAATACCAAATTTTATATTGTGAATTGCCCTTTCTTTATAAGAGTAAAATGATATTTAATTATATGAGTATGATACTATCAATATAATATATATATAATTATATATATAATATATATGATAGCTTATATCATACTATACATAATATATACATAATAATATATATATTATTACGAAGACACAAACATTTTTCCTATATGGTCACTAAGCTTAGAAATAAAAAAAATGCTTTTATTGTATCAATTATAGGTTTGCTCTAAGGAGACACTCTTAATAATGGGGGTTGATTAATAGGGATAATCACTATTGAAAAAGAACCTGGCACCTACTTAAGGCATCAGTAAATTGTTGTTGAATAAATGCATAAAAAGTTATGAAGACTTCCCCTTTTTCTCTGAGAGCATGTAGCTTTTTAAGTTGCAAAAATGCAAATAAAATCCATGTTTTCTCATTGCAATTCAAAGCCTGTCCTGCTCCATCTTTATGCATGTAGCTTTATATACCAAAATCTTTCTTTATTTCACTAAAGTCATTTTGTAGATTTCTATATATACTTAGTGCACATTTTTCATGAAGTATGTACAATGCTGAAGTATTTTTAAGTTGTTGCTCATATGAATGAGATATATTTTAAATTTTATTCTCCAACTGGTTATGGTAGTAACAGTAGGAATAAAAATAATGTCACTTACACTAGACTCTCGATTTTGCTCAAAAACGTTTTTGAATGCCTACTATGTGCAAGGAACTATACTAGGAATTGGGATAAATAGTGAAAAATACAGGGAATCTGTCTCCGAGGAGCTTACATTGGTCAATAACCCTATCTTGAGGAAAAATAGAAGAATTCTATGGAGACTGTTAAGATACCATTGTCCCATGGCACTCTTGCATTTCTAAACCTCTTGCTAGCAGAGACACTGATGCCTTTGTTCTCAACTATCTTTTCACTAATGTTGTACAGAAAATAGCCTTGGAAGATAGAACAGTGTTTCACTCCAGAGCAAAGGGCAGATTTGCTTATGGTCTTGGAATATATAGTGTCTCTCTTGGCAGCAAAGACAGACATGTTTTCTGACCATTATAAAAGTCAGCTTCTCTAAGCTCAGGGTTGCTATCTAGTAAGGTGATCTACTGCATGTGTCGCTTGACCCTCTTTGCATCACCCTGTGAGAATTGGGCTCAGAGAACCAGAGCAAATACTGAAACTGTTTCTGCTAATACCATGAGTAATAAAATCCTTTGTCCCTGACCTAGAATTCATGTCTTCTGCCAGCATCCATGAAACTGGGGCAGGCTAACTGGCTAACTTACAAACTTAAATCTCAGATCTTCATAATTCTCGACAAACACCTGAAGTCAAAGTAGGACATAGCCAAACCACAGCAGGATAGGTGTGGGGATGTCAAAGGGAGCATGTAAGGAAAGAGCTATCATGCTCATAGGCTTAGTTTGTTCAGTATTGCAAAAGTAATCCTGGGGTGCGGAATATGAATTTGGAAGACTTGAAGTTGCACAGGTAATCACAGGCTAATTTACTGAGTGCTAACTATCTTTCAAGGACTTTTCTCTACACTTTACATAAATTATTTAATTTTTAGCAATTGATTACATAGATATAATTACTATTCCCATCTTATAGATGAAGAAATGAAGGCAGAGAAGGGATAAGTAACTTGTCCAAATTCATACAGTTAGAGATGGAATCAAGATTTGAACACAAACTGGGTGACTTTAAAGCCCATGGTCCCTACCATTGTACTATATATATATCTTGAGGGGGTCTTGGACTGAGGCAACATTGTGAAGAATTTTATAAAGCACAGAAGTATAGTGGGGTTTATGCAAGTAAAATGGGTAACCACCAAAAAGCAGGGAAATGACCTGATTCGTTGAGAAGTGTATGCTCCAGAAAAGGATACAATCAGAGGTACTTGAAGAGCGGTTGTTAATAGCCTAGGCTAAAGAAGATGATGGAAAGAAGATAAAAAGACAAATTTTGATATTTTATAGGCATCTTTTAAAAATCTGTCCTATCAAGTACAAAGTTTGGTGAACAGTATGCACTCAAAAAATACTTTTCAAATTAATTAATTAATTTGGTGCTATCAAGAAACCATTTTCTAGTTGTAATAATTTTATAATTAATTTTTGCTTTTCAAATAAATGTAATATCCTCTCATAATTTTACCTTACTCTGCATCTTTCCATTGTTCATTTTTATTTGTTTCTAGTATTACTGCACTGGCCAGAAATTACAAAATAGTATTCAATAACAATATTCATTTAATTTATGTTTATTCATATAAATTTAAAGATTATGCTTCTGGGAAATGAGTTAGCAAATGTTGTCTGTAAAGGGTCCAATAGTAGATTTATTAGGCTTTGAGGGCCTTACTGTCTCTGCTGCAGCTGCTAAAATCTGCTATTGTGATGAGAAAGCAACTATAGATAATGTATCAATGAATGGCCAAGTCTGTGCCAACAAAATTTTATGTGAATGTTGCTTTAGAATATATCTATGAATTATTTTTTGTATTAGCATATACATATTTAATTTATTGATTTAACATTTACTGAATATATATAATGCACTAGAAACTGTGTTAGATATTGGAATATAGCAATGTGTAAATCCTTGTCCTCATGGAGCTTACAGTACAATAAGAAGGTGTAATTTAAAACAAATCAGTGTGTGTGTGTGTGTGTGTGTGTGTGTGTGTAAGTGAATGTATATATATGCCCTAGTGATGGGAAATTTTATTTAAACGTTAACTATTAGGGGCATCTGGTCACATTGGGACATATTTTATTTGTTTTATCTAGGTCATCAGAATGGAAATTTACAACAAGTCATTTTGACGCAGCCATTAATAGCATTTCTATATATGTATGTCTGGTGATTCCCCTTCTCCCATTACTCACACAGAAATATGTTGGTATGTATGATACATAGCACAAAAAATTCTCTGGGAAAGTGTGAGTAAAATTATCTAATGAATCCAGGTTCTTTTGGAACCAAAACTTCTGAAATCCAGACTTCTACCCTCAGAGATAAGCATTGAAACATGTCTGATATAATTGAGGCCAGCTGGTAGGCAAGGTTAACAATATCCACCTACTCCCTACCTAGGGAAATTTACCATGGAGGAAAGGAAAACATTGGCAAAGGATCAGGCATCAATACTAGAGTCCAAGTGACACCTTGATGAAGTTGGCACCCCCCCCCAATCCAACTACTACGGCAACATGGTGTGCATTTGGTAAAATACATATGAATGCATGTACATGTATATGTATATATGTGAAATTTGTAAGAAATATGTCATGGCAAAATTATAAGATACACAGTACAGCTTTCTTTGATATTAGCTTTTTAGTTGGGTATAATGCAAAACTCCCATACATGAAACATGATAAACTACTGTTTCACAAGCAATGCTGTTGGTCCTTGGTTTCCACCACATGTCCTACTGCAGTCTGTATCTTGCATCAGACGATTGCACTGCTTGAGCTGTGTGATTTTTTGTCATACATTGGTTAACTTGGGGCATTTTTTAAAAACTGGAGGTTGCATTGCAAATCCAGATTTCCTATTTTTCGCAGGCATAACATGCAGCCATGAGAGAATCAACAGAACAGAATAACAGGACTCTTTAAATTCTGAACAAACTTTTTAATTGAAGTATAATTGACGTGCAATATTATATTAGTTTCAGGTGTACAACAGATTCATTTGAAAATTCTATACATTACTCAATGCTTACCATAAGTGTGGTCGCCATTTGTCACCATTCAATGTTATTACAAATATTATTGATTATATTCCCTATGCTATACTTTTCATCCCATGCCTTCTTTCTTTTATATCTGGAAGTTTGTACCTCTTAATCCCCTTCATCTTTTTGCCCGTCTCCTCACCAACCTCCCCTCCGGCAACTACCAGTTTGTTCTTTGTATTTAAGAGTCTTTTGTTTGTTTGTTTGTTCATTTGTTTTGTTTTTTCAATTCTACATATTAATGAAATCATATGGCCTTAATCTATCTCTGTCTGACTTATTTCAATTAGTGTAATACCTTCTAGGTCCATCCATGTTGTTGCAAGTGGCAATATTTCATTCTTTTTTATGGTTCAGTGCCGCACATCTTCTTTATTCATTCATCTATCAATGGACATGGCCTGCTTCCATAATTTGACTACTGTAAATAATGCTACAATAAACATAGAGGTGTATATATCTTTTCAAATTAGTGTTTTTGTTTTCTTGGGTAAATACCAAGCAGTGGAATTACTATGTCATATGGTATTTCTATTTTTAAAAATTTTTGAGGAACCTCTATACTGTTTCCACAATGATTGAACCAATTTAAATTCCTATCAACAGTGCATGACAGGGGCACCTGGGTGGCTCAGTTGTTAAGCATCTGCCTTCGGCTCAGGTCATGATCCCAGGGTCCTGGGGTCAAGCCCCGCATCAGGCTCCCTGCTCTGCAGGAAGCCCGCTCTTCTGTCTCCCACTCCCCCTGCTTGTGTTCCTGCTCTCGCTGTCTCTCTCTCTCTGTCAAATAAATAAATAAAATCTTAAAAAAAAAAAAAAAAAAACCGTGCATGAGGGTTCTTTTTTCTCCACATCTTCACTAAGACTTGTTATTTCTTATCTTTTTGGTAATAGCCATTCTGACTGATATAAGTGATATTCACTGTGGTTTTGCTTTGCATTTCCCTAATATTTAGTGTGTCTGTTGGCCATCTATATGTCTTCTTTGGAAAAATGTTTATTCCTGTCCTCTGTCCAGTATTTAATCAGCTGCTGCTTCTTCTTCTTCTTCTTCTTCTTCTTCTTCTTCTTCTTCTTCTTCTTCTTCTTCTTCTTCTTGGTGTTGAGTTGTATTAATTCTTTAAATATTTTGGATATTAACCCTTTATTGGATATATCATTTGCAAATATCTTCTCTTATTCACTAGGTTGCGTTTTTGTTTTGTTAATGGTTTCCCTTTCTTTAAAAGATTATTTGTTTGTTTCTTTAGTTGACAGATGGAGAGAGAGGGAGAGAGTATAAGCAGAGGGAGAGGGAGAAGCAGGCTCCCCACTAAGCAGGGAGCCCCATGCGGGCTTGATCCTGGGACCCTGGGATCATGACCTGAGCCAAAGGCAGATGCTTAACTGACTGAGCCACTCAGGCGCTCCTGATGGTTTCCCTTGATGTGTAAATGCTTTTTATCTTGGTATAGTCCCAGTAGTTTATTTTTACTTTCATTTTCTTTCCATTATGGAGACATTTCCATAAATATCTTGCTGAGGTCTATGTCCAAAAGATTACTATCTGTATTTTCTTTTAAGAGTTTTATGATTTCACATCTCACATTTAAGTCTTTCATCCATTTTGAGTTTATTTTTGTGTATGGTATAAGAAAGTGTTCCAGCTTTCATTCTTTTGTATGCCAGCTGTCCAGTTTTTCCAACACCATTTACTGAAAAGACTGTCATTTCCCCCATTATATTCTTGCCTACTTTGTTGTAAATTAATTGACCATATAGGTATGGATTTATTTCTGGGCTGTCTATCCTTCCTATGTGTCTATTTTTGTGCCAGTATCATACTGTTTTGATTACTATACCAATCTTGAGAAAAAAGGAACAAAGTTGGAGGTATCACAATCCCAGATATCAAGATACACTATAAAGCTACAGTAATGAACAAAGTATGACACTGGCACAAAAATAGATACATAGATCAGTAGAACTTTTGGTTTTTCCTTCTGTTGGAAATGGCAGTTAGAAAAAACCTCCTTGCATGGAGCTGGGAATCTGAGGTTCTAATTTAACTTAGGATCGAACTTCAGAGAAAAGGATGTTTCACTTTACACAGATTATTGTGAAAGAAAAAAAAATGTATTTAATCAATTAAAGTTTGGTTTTAATTAATTAATTTAATCTAATTAAATAATTTCATTTAATTGATACAATTAATATTTAACCCAATTCATATCTTATCTAATTAGAATTTAATGATTTAAAATATGTGACTTATTTTTATATCACTGGTCTTTTAGAGACATATTGTGGAAAATAAATTCAATATTGTTCTCTGTATCACTTATACAATTTTATTTGTTGTTAGGTTGAGGTATTGGTATTGACGTTATCATCCATTTGGTGATCACTTAATTTTCCTTATTTAATTTTATTTAAACTCAAAACATTGAATCATCCTTGGATTTCTAAAATAAACTCTATTTAGTGGCAAACTCTATCTTAAGTGAAAATAAAATTTACTGAGCATTATCTCTGTGTTATTGCTCTACTAGTCAATTATATTGATTATTTCAGTGATCCTGACAAGATATTTTAAAGCAGGCATTCTTTCCTCAGTATTTTTAAAATGTGGGGCTCAGAGAAGTTAAATTACATAAGAGTCAACAACAAGAAAGTGAAGAAAACTGAACTTTAACAATAAATCCATGTGTCTTCTTTGGACCAAATTGTTCATCCTATGACAGATTATGCTTTCATCAACTCTTGAATTGCATTTGCTTATAATGTCCTTAATATCTCTTCCCTTAAATGAATAAGTAGTAGTATTCTAGCTTTCTTTATTATGATTTTTACCAAATTAAAAAATGAAAAACATAGAAGATATTTTTAAATGGGAATATTTATTCAATTCTGTATAAAAGAATATGACAGCCTAAATGAAGTATGTGATTTTCTAGCAAAAAATTGATTGGCAAAAATTAAGAAACTATCAAAACGTAAACAAAGAAACAAAAATTACTGTAGAAGAAATAGGGAAAGTGGACAAAGGAAACCTCCCAATGAAGGTAAAGAAGGTAAAGATTTAAGCCCAAATTAGTATTATTATTATTTCTATTTATGAATGCAAAGCTGATGCCAATTTATAGAACATAGCCAATAACATTATAAATAAACCTAATGGCAACTTAACCATATTCTCAGCAAAACAGTAATTTATGACATTTCTTCAAAACCCAACATAGTTCAGCATAAAAAAAGAAAAAAAAAGAAGTCACCAGCAGTTGCTACTTTAGAGCTTAAGACATTGTTTCCTACAGAATTTCATGTCTTCAGTTATGTTCTCTGTACTTTTCAGATGAAAAACTTGGGATGGCAGAAGTTTTTTTGTGTGTGTTGAGGGAGAACCCAGGGTGGAAAATAGTGGTTCATTGCTCTGGTAAGACAACCAAGTGAGGAGGTAGTTATTCAGAGAACTTCTCAAATAGAGAATATTGTACTGATCTACTGAGAGTTAAGTAGCAGGAGCTTCTTTGTGAGACTGAAGATTGCAAGAGGAATGCTTCTCCTCCAGGAAATTCAAGACTGGTGTGTTGGTGCAGCTAGACAGTGGCTCTTTTTTGATGCTCTAACTTTAAAAGTATTTGTTACATCACCATGCATGGTAACCCCATACAACCTTGAGTCCCATCATTATTGCTATTGAATTTCTTCATTTGATACTTAAAAGGCAGTTTGTAAAAGGCATCTTTGACAACCTTCTGGTCTTGGCTGAGGTTTCAGTGAATGGAATCCCATAACTTGGCCAGTTCACGGGCTTGTTTTGTGTCAACTGTCCTTGTTGACAAATCACACTTGTTTCCTACTAGTACCATAGGTATATCATCTGAGTCTTTTACTTGCTTAATCTGTTGCTATTATTGATGGCAAATACACAGAGGAAGCCTTTACCTGTCTCATGTATTGGTCTCTCGTGACACTGTACTCTTCTTGACCATCTGTATGCAGTATGTCCAACAGACAGGTTTCACCATCTATAACCACCTGTTTTCAGTAAGAATCTTCTGTGGTGGGATCGTATTCATCTACAAAGTGGTTCTGGATTAGCTGGATTGTTAGTGCACTTTCTCCAACATCACCTGCTCCAACCACCACCAGTTTGTACTCTCACCAGCAAGAACTCCAAAATTTGCTGCCTCCACTTCAGATGGATTTAGGACCACAACTGGGAAAAATGCTGGAGACCCCAGAACTGCCATGAACAGCCTCACTAGGGATTAAGTCCAAATTATTTTAACACTTAAGCCAACCAGTATTGCTAATCCTATTTAAATTTTTTTAAAATCTAAATTCTATTTAAGTTATTGCAAAGAACTAAGAATATAATGCTTGCAACATCTTTTTGAAAGCAGCAGAATATTGATACCAGCATCTGTCAAAGGTAGATAATATTTATAAAAATAATAACAAAAGCCCTCAAAGTCATTTTTGAATGTTAGTTCATAATCCAAAATGAAATTAGATTCTAATAAAGAATTAGAATCTACCAGTATTTTGCAAATAAATATAGCCTATACAAAGTTTATAACTAGAATGCAAGGATGGCTTGATATTAGGAGCCCAATATCATTGATCATGTCAGCAGCTAAAGCAGAAAAAATTTTTTTTCATAATAAATATTATTATTAGTCAAGATACAGGTTAATCTATAAGATCTCAAAATGACACCAGACTGATGCAAGGTAGATTTATTAGTTAAAACAGCATTCACTGGGAAAAATGTCCTAGAAAAGTCACTGATTTTGAAAAATTTCAAAGTCCTGGAAAACAGAGAGGAATAAAAAGTAAATCCTGAAAACTATGACCTTTACCCTGGAACAGATTAATAATCCCAAGAGATTTTCTTTAAAAAAAAAAAAATCCTAAATGATTTGTTAAAGTATCCTGAGACATTATCTGGGGAAAGCTCAGAAGGAAGGTGAGTATAAAAAGGTTTAAGCCCTCAAATTAAAAAAAAAAAAAAGTTTTACTCAGAAAATAATTCACCATGTATACTTTAGAACTGAACAAGAAAGTGTCAGGTTTATTTCATAAGTAAATAGAAATAAAGCGATAGAAATACTAGGAAGAATATTATAGTGCATATTTATAGATGTTTGCCTTATACTCTTATATATATAAAGGGATGGAAAAGAAATCTCACTCCCAACCCTGATGCATATGAAGAATGATTTCACACTTATGCTATGCCATTTTGTTCCCTTGACCAAAAGATGAATGAAAGATGGGCTGATAATCCAAACTAGAGCAATTAAAGTTTTCTATTTAGTAAATTGGAAAGGGAAAATGGCAATGGTGTTCCAGTCCCATTAAAGCTGGATTCTTGAAAAGGAAATATAAAAACTGGAGAGCTTAATAGGGATCCAATATTTTCCATTTTTTAGACAAGGATATAGAGAAAGCTGGTCCAGAAAATAAAAAAACTGGTAAAAGAGATGAAAAAATAAAAGCCATAAAAAGACATGGAGGGTAAGGTAGAAAATATAAATGACGTTTCTCACAGTGTGTTGAGCCCTGGCGCCAGACAATTCTAGGCTAAGATGAAGGTTCTCCTTTGGTTTGTGAAATATGCCAGAATCTTTATTTTTCATTTTACATTATTTTTGAGCTAGAAAATGGGTGTAATATTTTTAAAAGATAAGATCATGTATTTTGTATTTCTTTTAAATTATAGCCTTCTTGACTACCCAGCCATTAAAGCATTTCCATGATCCAGGGGAGAGTCACATAATCTGGAACAAAGATGTCAAGTGTATGGTAAATGACAGCTTTCATGTCCCAATAAAACAGTAGTTTTACAATCTAGGCTTAAATGAAAAACAAAAGAATTTATAAATTCCAATATTTCTTACATTAAAAAAATTGGAGACATGGATTTTTATTTTACTATATAGAAAGAATCTTGGGATATTATGGAGAGAACACATCTGAGTATATGGATTGGATAGGGTGAGAAAGGGAGAAAAAGAGCAAAAGATCAGATGCTGTGTCTCTAGTTCTCTATTCCAGCCCCAATCTAGTTCACCTGATGATAAACCTCAAGATGAAGATTGTGTAGTGATAGAGGAACTCCAGAGGGTATATGTGTATGTGAGGGATGCTAAAAAGAAAAGAGCCCCACAATTTGTTGGCTCTAAGAAGGAGGCCATTTGTCTGAATGTCCCACACCAAGAGGGACACACACAGCTGAGTGGTGATGGCCAAATGGCCACAGACTACACCCTACCATACTCTCACCTTTACTTGTATACATTCTGGGCATAATTAGTGAAGTGTCTCAAAGCCACTGTGTGTCCTCAGTGGAGAACAGAAAGATCATTGGTTAATTAGGGAGGGTAATTTTTTTTTTTTATTTGAGAGAGAGAGAGTGAGAGAGAGAGTGTACAAGAGGGGGGAGCATCAGAGGAAGAAGCAGACTCCCCACTGAGCAGGGAGCCCGACGCGGGACTCAATCCTGGGACTCCAGGATCATGACCTGAGCCGAAGGCAGTCGCCCAACTGACTGAGCCACCCAGGTGCCCCAGGGAGGGTAATTCTTAAGGAAGGGATCAAAGGAACATATGGCTGAGATTAAGCAGAGCAGCAGTGGCAGGAAAGTCTGAGGTAGGGCCACATCAGAATAGTGGAGCCTGTCTGTAGAAGCGAAGGGACCTCTGGGCACTGACTGTGCAGAGAAAAAAAATGAGACGTAAACATGACTTTCATCAGCCACAATATCAAGAATAGATAACAGCAAGATGAGCAACAACCAAGTGGGACAAGGGACGTCCTAGAGAAGGCTGCTACCCAATTTGAGGTTTTTTTGTTTTTTTTTTTCTTTGATGCCCCATGGTATGTCTAGGTACCATCTTGGTAGAGATAAAACCAAAGGGACAATTTTAAAATGGAAAAGATAAGTAATCTTTAAATGTCATATTTAAAACCCCATCCAGGCGTGCTTGGGTGGCCCAGTCAGTTGAGCGTCCAACTCTTGGTTTTCAGCTCAGTTCATAATCTCAGGGTCCTGGGATCAAGCCCCGAGTTGGGCTCCTTACTCAGCAGGGAGTCTCTTTGAGATTCTTTCTCTCCCTCTGCCCCTCCCTGCCTGCTTGCTCTCTCTCTCTCTCTAAAAGAAATAAATAAAATCTTTAAAAAATAGAGTAAAAAATCAAATCAAATCCCATCCATCTTAGCTCCTCCTACCACCATTAAAAAGAATCTAAGCTTGAGAAAAATATACAAATAGTGGTAGGTAAAAAAAGAATGTTACTTGTTTGCATATATGAATTTAGCATATATGGATTTTAATCACCCACTCTACACTAGTAATTGCTAGTTTCTTTTACCTAAAACTAGTATCAGCACTGAGCAGAGAAATGAGGGCCTGATTCATTACTGCTGACTCTATCCCTATACCGGAAGGGATAATATCACAACTGTGATAACTACTAGAAAGAGTGACCACGCCTACACTTCCCTTATGTAGCAGCACGGTCATCATTAGATAATTAAATTGTTGATATTTGTCAACATTTGTTTTGTTCTGTAGGAGATTATCACAGATATCCTTTGGTTACCATTGGCTAAAGACCTTAGTAATCAATCAAATCAGTTCTTACCTTTGAACAATTTATTGAATTAAATGATTTTTGAGATCAAAATTCCAATTTGGAGATTCATTTCCTTCATTCAGTTATGGTTTTATACTACTAAATTGGGGTATTCCATGAAGGGAAAGAAATAGTATAAGTAGAACATACTTATGTCAATAGTTTGTATTGAACTCAACTAGTAATAATAATAATAATAATAATAAATTTTCATTGCCTTTCCATAAGCACATATGAAATAAGCTGCCCCTCAGATGAAAATCCTGAGGTGACTGAAAACACACATGTCGCAAAATGCTGCAGCGTGCATGTGTTGGAAGTCTTGGTGAAAAAACAAGTTACCTCATTCTTCTTAAGTACTTCCTCCATTCTTCAAGAAAAGTCAAAAGCAGAGTTGGGGGGTGGCAATCATGGGTCAGTATCAATGGAAAGGGAAGAAAGTAAGGGCATGAACTTTCTATTCTGCTTGTCAGTTTGGTCTTGCTGAGTCGCTTCGGACCCTGCCACCCTTCTCCATTGCAGAGTGAGATCTGCTCAGCAGGACTTTGCAGACTCTGCAGGTCCTTACGAAATAGGTTCTGAGATGTCCAATAATAGCCACTGTAATTAAAGCAACTCCTTTTCTTACGATGCTCGGGGTATTTTGATAAATTAAGAAGTCTCTAATCAGTTATCTTTGCAAGTTTCCTAAAATGTCGAATAACAATTTAGGTAGTTTTTGGTTTTGGGGTTTTGGTTTTTATTGTTGTTTAATGTTTGAGTGACTGTGCTGGGCCAAATCTGATGCTTATCCCATCAATTGCCCTCTTCCTCTTCAAAAACTTCACATCTAAATAGAGAGCCCTGGGAGACAATCTTTTTCAAAATTGATTTCATTATGTCTTTGCTATTAATGATGCTTATAGGGTGTGAAACGTTAAATCATCACCCTGTAGGACTCTGGAACTTTTGCTCAGCCAGAATGTCTTTTTATTTTATTCTTTAGGGTTATACTTTTTTTATACTAATGTAGGATTTGGCGGTAGACTGTAATTAAACTGTAGTAAATGGGCCTAACTTTTACAAGCAATTAGATGTATTTGCTTTTTTTGCTGTTCTGCTGAGAATATGGACTACCTTTGTGGAATCACTAAGAGGTATCCCTCTGCCCCCACTTTTCTTTTAGTTCCTCCTCAGTGCAAAGAGAACACACAGCATTCTGCAATGTTTTTATTCTATTATTGCTTGAAATATTGACTTCACATTCCACTAGAGAAATTGAATGAATGCAGGAATGTAAAATACTATTTAAGCATCTCTCTATGTTCCCTTCACCTTTTATGTTTTTCTTACCATATAACCTTCCTATCCTACCTACGATTCTATTCTTTTTGTGTTACACACAAAGCTGAAAATGGGCAGGGCTCAAAGGCCTAGAACATCTTATACCTATGCAAGAATACAAGCAACTTGATTATGACATAACTCTTTGGATATTTTTCACATTTAAAAAATAAGAAAACCAACTCGGCATTTAGACTTCCAAATAACAAGAAAATTGGCATCTACAGATACTAAGATATTGTCACAATTGGGCCAAGTGCCTTTTCCCCACCAAATTATTCCTTTTTAGTCACTTTCTTTAAAACATCCCCACATATGATTGTTGTATTGTGATACCTATGTACTTTTGAGAAAGAGCATTGATGAAAATCATTAAATATTGTTTCATCAATAATTATGTGGTTTCCATACCTAGTGATGGAGATAGCCAAAAGACCATTTTAATAATTACTATATCCTTTTCAAAGTCATTTCTTACGGCCCAGCACAGTCACTCAAACAGATAAGTGTTGCTACTTGCTATAATCCCAACCTTATAAAAAATACATAGACACACACACACACACACACACACCCCCCACAAACACAGGCACACATACAGTTATACATATCATGTATTATTAGGGGAAGGCTGTGGTAGAAGTCTCTGAGGCTCCTACCACTCTTGATTCCCCATAGCAACGTAGCTTTTGGATCAGTCAAAACCCCATAGAGACATATGCAAGAGTTCACATCTTTTATGCTGGACCTCCTCAGGATACACTAATTTGCTACAGCTGCGCCCATGCCCATTCACTCCCAGGTTCCTGGCAAGCCTGACCTTGATGGTTGACAGGTGTGGGAGCTACTGGCTCAGGGGAAAGAAAATTCACCCTATTTCTGCCAGAGCCCTCTTAGCCCAAATGGGAATAATCTTCACTTCTCAGCATGAGAAACCAGTATGAATTTTTTAATCAGTCAGAAAGCATTCTATTCCCAAAAGCATTGGCACACAAGATTATAACTAGAGATATTGCCTAGAAGTAGGAAGATGAAGATAGGCAACAGCTGGTTCAGTAACCATGATAGAAGATCTTTTAACATTCTTAGAAAAGAAAATATTTAGAATTCCCTGACACATTTGGAGAAGAGGAGAAAGCCATTGCTCTGTTCCTCCTTCACAATTTGCCCTCTTCAGAAAAAAAAGGGGGGGGGGGAATTTTATAAATGTTTTGAAGGATTGAGCCATTTTGAAATGGTATATTTTTGACCATTTTAATTATTTGATTTGTTTTCTTTTCTGCTTGGTGCACAGTCAGAGGTAAACTGAAATGGCTTCTGCTGGTAGTGGGCCATCATAAAAAGCTCAAATGACAGTGGGAAATTGCTTTTGTGATGAAGGGGAGCATTAATAAAAGCTTCACTCATGTTTACCCTTTTAAATTGGCCCTAGAGGAGTTGATTAAACTATTCCATTGGCAGTGGCTGGTTGATACATAGGTTGTGAAGTGTTCTATGCCTGTAGGTGGTGGTTGAGTTTAGAGGTATCTACATTTTTCTCATCTGGTTTGGTATGTCGTTGAAGTTTCATTTAAACTCTTTGTCCCATTCTGTCGGTTGTCTTTTGGGTTTGTTGACTGTTTCTTTTGCTGTGCAAAAGCTTTTTATCTTGATGAAGTCCCAATAGTCCATTTTTGTCCTTGCTTCCCTTGCCTTTGGCGATGTTTCTAGGAAGAAGTTGAACTGACAGAATGGGAGAAGATACTTGGAAATGACATATCAGATAAAGGGCTAGTATCCAAAATCTATAAAGAACTTATCAAACTCAACACCCAAAGAACAAATAATCCATTCAAGAAATGGGCAGAAGACATGAACAGACATCTCTGCAAAGAAGACATCCAAATGGCCAACAGACACATGAAAAAGTGCTCAACATCACTCGGCATCAGGGAAATACAAATCAAAACCTCAATGAGATACCACCTCACACCAGTCAGAATGGCTAAAATTAACAAGTCAGGAAAAGACAGATGTTGGCGAGGATGCAGAGAAAGGGGAACCTGCCTACACTGTTGGTGGGAATGCAAGCTGGTGCAGCCACTCTGGAAAACAGTATGGAGATTCCTCAAAAAGTTGAAAATAGAGCTACTGTATGACCCAGCAATGGCACTACTCGGTATTTACCCCAAAGATACAAATGTAGTGATCTGAAGGGGTACATGCACCCCAATGTTTATAGCAGCAATGTCCACAATAGCCAGAATATGGTAGGGGCACCTGGGTGGCTCAGTCATTGAGCGTCTGCCTTCGGCTCAGGTCATGATTCCAGGGTCCTGGGATCAAGCCCCATGTCGGGTTCCCTGCTCCTCGGGAAGCCTGCTTCTCCCTCTCCCACTCCCTCTGCTTGTGTTCCCTCTCTTGCTGTGTCTCTCTCTGTCAAATAAATAAATAAAATCTTTAAAAAAAAAAAACAACAAATGTAGTTATCCAAAGGGGTACGTATACCCCAATGTTTATAGCAGCAATGTCCACAATAGCCAAACTATGGAAAGAGCCAAGATGTCCATCAACAGATGAGTGGATAAAGAAGATGTGGTATATATACACAATGGAATATTATGCAGGCATAAAAAAACCCCGAAATCTTGCCCTGGATGGAACTAGAGGGTATTATGCTAAGCGAAATAAGTCAATCAGAGAAAGACATATATTATATGATCTCACTGATATGAGGAATTCTAAATCTCAGGAAACAAACTGAGGGTTGCTGGAGTGGTGGGGGGTGGGAGGGATGGGGTGGCTGGGTGACAGACATTGGGGAGGGTATGTGCTATGGTGAGCGCTGTGAATTGTGTAAGACTAATGAATCACAGACCTGTACCTCTGAAACAAATAATATATGTTAAAAAAAAAAAAGATAGTAGGAAGGGAAAAATGAAGGGGGTGGGAATCGGAGTGGGGGGCGAACCATGAGAGATTATGGACGCTGAGAAACAAACTGAGGGTTCTAGAGGGGAGGAGCGTGGGGGGATGGGTTAGCCTGTTATACGCAAACAATGATCATAGAACACTACATCAAAAACTAATGATGTAATGTATGGTGATTAACATAACAATAATAAAAAAATTAAAAATAATTAAATTAAAAAAAAAAAACCTCTTTGTCCCATTGTGATCTGGTAAAACTTTAATTCTTTTCCCATAAAGAAAATACTGTACTTTTAAGAAAATGTCATATTTTCTTCCCATAAGGCTGAGTAATGTAGGCTTTCAAGACACCAAATTATTCTACCTGTGATTTCAGGGCTTCAGTAGATACTGGTAGCTAGGAATTTTTGTTTGCTTGTTGGTTTTTAATTTAAAAGAAAAGTAACCAAAGCAAAATCAAAGTAGATTTTTTTAATGTGAATTTCTTGAATTTAACTATACATTTGAGATACCCAAGAAAGTGCACTAAATAACCTTTATAGTTCACTTGGGAGTCTTCCAGTTGAGCCCAGAGAGTAAGAAAAGATTCATGTGGTTCAGCTGTCTAAGGGTACTCAGCGTGAGAAACCAGTTCAGAGTGAAGGCTCCCCTAGGATGGCCTATCTTATTCCCACTATTGTGCCATTCCTTAATGCTTGTCTTCTCACCCTGAACAGCATGACAGGTGCTGTGCTCAGAGCATCTGCAAAGGCAGTTAGTAGAAGACAGGATCTCTTAAAGGAACTCAAATGTCCTCCTTGGAGGATTCAGTTGATAAGGGTACATATTTGATTTCTGGAAGAATTCTATTTAACTTTATTTTTGGTTTTGAGTCTTGAAATTTGCTCTGGTGAAAGGCAGCTAGTGAGAGTCAAAGACATTCATACATTTTTGAATCATTTGGTTTTTCACAGTGTATAGAGTATAGATTTTTATCCTAACTTTGTAGATGAAGAAATTGTAACCATGAGATGTTGAATTCCTGCACAGACAACTAAATAAGTGTGAGGATCCCAATATTTATCCTGGTTTGCCTGGATCCAAGACCAACTTCTGTCTTCTGTATTAAGCTTTCTCCTCTGAAGGAAAAAAGAAATAGGGGAAATTAAGATTTTCCTTAGAAGTGTGTAATGCGATACCTAAAGAGTTTCTAGTTTAACTCTTCTTCATTTAACATAGAAAAAATGAAGACCTATAGAGAAAAAGGGACTAACCCCAAATCATACTGCTCTTTTTTTTCCTTTCGTATGGTTTTGAATGATATAGGCTTCTTTAATCACATATTTCTTTTTTTCTTCTTTTTTTGTTTTTTTTTGTATAATTTTTGTATAATTTACTTAGACTAACAGTTAAATAAGCTTTAACTGCATCAGTGGTAATCATCATCACCTTCAAAATGTAGAACATTTCTATCACTCAAACCTTCCTTTGTACTCCTTTACAGTCAGTCTTCCTACTGCTTACTCCACACATCACTGATATGCTTTATGTCAGTATAGACTAGTTTTGCCTGATCTAGAATGTTGTGTATATGAAATCATACAGCACACAATTTCTTTAGTTCATTCATTCATGGTGCTGGGATATCATAATACTGTCTGTTTTTAATTGCTGAAAAATATTCCATTATATGGGTATACTGTGCTTATCTATTCACTTGGGTTGTTTACAGGTTTTTGCCTATTGGGAATAAAACCTATGAGCATTCATGTGCAAGGCATTTCATACCTCTTAGGTAAATACTTAGAAGTAGAATTTTTTAGTATTTTTGGAACTGCCAAATTGATTGCCAAAATGGTTATTCAATTTTATACTCCTAACCAGCAGTGTATGGAACTTCCAGTTGCTCTGTATCCTAGTTAACGCCTATAGTTTCAACATTTTAAATTTTAGCCATTCTAGTTGTTATAGCAATATCTCATGGTTTTACTTTTCATTTCCCTGAAGCTTAGAAGCATTGAGCATCTTTTCTTGTGTTTGTTAGTCATCCATGTATCTTCTTTGGTGAAATATCTATTTGAATCTTTTACCCTTTTTTTAAATTTGGGATTCTAATTTTCTTCTTGATTTGGAAGAATGATTTTTATATTTTGGATAAAAGTCCTTTGTCAGATATTTGTAATGTAAATATGTTCACCTTGTGAGTCACAATTTTTTTTTTCATTTTTTCAATGATAGCCTATCATCTAATTTTTTTTTCATTCTACCTAGAAACATTTGCCTAAATAAAATTATAATGATTTTTCTCCTATATTCTGGAAACTTTAAAGTTTAATATTTTAAGATTTGAGTTATTTTTGTGTATGTAATGAGGTAAGGTTTATAGTTCATTTTTTTTCCATAGGGATATCTATTTGTTGAAAACATTATCTTTTCACGATTTCAGTTTTTCAAATAGTTTTTAAAAATCTACTGACTATGAGTATGTTTGTGTATTTCTACTCTCTCCATTCTGTTCCACTGATCCATACATTTCTCTTTACACCAATATTAGAAAATTGTTATGGCTATTATAAGTTCTTCACATTTTCATACAAATTTTAGAATCAATTTGTCAATGTTAAAAAAAGAAAAAGACTGATGGATTTTATTGGGATTGTATTGAAATCTGTAGACTAATTTGGGGAGAATTTACATTTTAGCCATGATGAGTCTTCCATAACTAAGTTCCTTTTACTTGTCCTAATAATGTTTGAATTATTCACTATATATCTTGAACATATTTTGTTAAATTTTCCCTAAATATTTCATTTTTTTTGTATGCCATTACAAATAGTATGTTTTTGTATGCCATTACAAATAGTATGTTTTATTTGAAATTTTATTTTCTAACTGTTCTTTTCTTGGATAGAAATACACTTGATTTTTTAATATTGATTTTATATCCTATGACTTGTTAAACTCACTGTTTTTTTAAATTTTATTTTATTATGTTATGTTAGTCACCATACATTACATCATTAGTTTTTGATGTAGTGTTCCATGATTCATTGTTTGCGTATAACACCCAGTGCTCCAGGCAATACCCATCACTGGGCTAACGCATCCCCCCACACTCCTCCCCTCTAGAACCCTCAGTTTGTTTCTCAGAGTCCATAATCTCTCATGGTTTGTCTCCCCCTCTGGTTCACCCCCCTTCATTTTTCCCTTCCTACTATCTTTTTTTTTTTTTTTAACATATAATGTATTATTTGTTTCAGAGGTACAGGTCTGTGATTCATCAGTCTTACACAATTCACAGCGCTCACCATAGCACATACCCTCCCCAATGTCCATCACCCAGCCACCCCATCCCTCCTACCCCCCACCACTCCAGCAAACCCTCAGTTTGTTTCCTGAGATTAAGAGTCTCTTATGGTTTGTCTCCCTCTCTGGTTTTGTCTTGTTTCATTTTTCCCTCCCTTCCCCTATGATCTTCTGTCTTGTTTCTCAAATTCCTCATATCAGTGAGGTTATATGATACTTGTCTTTCTCTGATTGACTTATTTTGCTTAGCATAATACTCTCTAGTTCCATCCACATTGTTGCAAATGGCAAGATTTTGTTTTTTTGATGGCTGCATGATATTCCATTGTACCTATATATACCACATCTTCTTTATCCATTCATCTGTTGATGGACATCTTGCCTCTTTCCATAGTTTGACTATTGTGGACATTGCTGCTATAAACATTGGGGTGCACATACTCCTTTGGATAACTACATTTGTATCTTTGGGGTAAATACCGAGTAGTGCAATTGCTGATTCATAGGGTAACTCTACTTTCAACTTTTTGAGGAACCTCCATACTGTTTTCCAGAGTGGCTGCACCAGCTTGCATTCCCACCAACAGTGTAGGCAGGTTCCCCTTTCTCTGCATCCCCGCCAACATCTGTCATTTCCTGACTTGTTAATTTTAGCCATTCTGACTGGTGTGAGGTGGTATCTCATTGAGGTTTTGATTTGTATTTCCCTGATGCCGACTGATGTTGAGCACTTTTTCGTGTGTCTGTTGGCCATTTGGATGACTTCTTTGCAGATGTCTGTTCATGTCTTCTGCCCATTTCTTGAATGGATTATTTGTTCTTTGGGTGTTGAGTTTGATAAGTTCTTTATAGATTTTGGATACTAGCCCTTTATCTGATATGTCATTTCCAAATATCTTCTCCCATTCTGTCAGTTGTCTTTTGGTTTTGTTGACTGTTTCCTTTGCTGTGCAAAAGCTTTTTATCTTGATGAAATCCCAATAGTTCATTTTTGCCCTTGCTTCCCTTGCCTTTGGCAATGTATCTAGGAAGAAGTTGCTGCGGCTGATGTCAAAGAGGTTGCTGCCTGTGTTCTCCTCAAGGATTTTGATGGATTCTTGTCTCACATTTCGGCCTTTCATCCATTTTGAGTCTATTTTTGTGTGTGGTGTAAGGAAATGGTCCAGTTTCATTCTTCTGCATGTGGCTGTCCAATTTTCCCAACATCATTTTTTGAAGAGACTGTCTTTTTTCCATTGGACATTCTTTCCTGCTTTGTCGAAGATTAGTTGGCCACAGTAAACTCACTGTTTTTTATAGCAGTTTTGTTGTTGATTCCTTAGGATATATTATATACATAATCATGTCATCTGAGGACAATTTTATTAATTTTTTTTCCAATTTTTATGTTGTTTATTTTTTTCTTCACTTCTTACACCTTATAGAACCTCCAGTACAATGTTGAATACAAGTGAAGAAAACAGTCATCTTGCCTTGTTTCCAGTCTTTGGGGAAAGCATTCAGATAGTCACTATTATATAGGATGCTCACTGCAAGTTTTTCATACGTGCCTTTTATCAGATTGAATAAAGTCTTTTCTAAGCCTCATGTGCTGATAAATTTTACCTTAAATGAATGTTGAATTTCTTCTTCATTCTATTAATATGGTCAAATACGTTCATTATTTATTTGTTTATTTATATATTTTTTAAAGATTTATTTATTCATTTGAGAGGGAGAGAGCGCACGAGTGGGGGAAAGGGCAGAAGGAGAGAATCTCCGAGTAGACTCCCCACTGAGTGCAGAGCCCAAAGTGGGGCTGGATCTCATGACCCATGAGATCATGACCTGGGCTGAAACCAAGAGTCTGATGCTTAATGAACTGAGCCACCCAGGGGCCCCAGCATTGATTATTTTTTAAATATTAAATCAACTGTTTAATTCCCGAGATATACATCATTCATACATACATACATACACATACATACATCAGTCAGCATAAATTCGATATGCTAATATTTTGTTAAGGATTTTTGTGTCTGTGTTCGTGAGGGATGCTCATCTGTAGTTTTCTTTTAATATCTTTGTCTGGTTTTAGTATCAGCATGTACTTCTCCCTAAAATAAGTTGGAATTGTCCCTTCTGTTTTCAGGAAGAGATTGCATATAATTATCATTGCTTGAAATCACTTCTTAAGCCATTGAGGCTTATACTATTGCTTATGGGAGGGACTTTAACTATGAATTTGTTTGTATTGATTCAGGGCTTTAGGTTTTCTTTTTTCCCTTTGTCTCAAATTTAAAAAATTTGTATCTGTTAATGAGTTTGTGCATTTCATCAAAGTTAGCAATTTTATTGGGATATTTATTAATTAGAGTCTCTTATTATCTTTCCAATGTCTATAGGATCTGTAGTGAGGTTCACTCTTTCATCCCTAATATTAGTTATTTTGCTGTTTCCTAAACTTGATCAGACCTTGTATTTTTAAAAATTTTTACTGAGATATAATTGATATTAACATTATGTTAGTTTCAGGTGTACAACATAGTGATTCCATATTTGTATGTGTTATGAAATGATCACCACAATAAATCCATCCATCACCATACATGGTTGGAAAATTGTTTTTCTTGTGATGAGAACTTTTAAGATCAAGTCTTTTAGCAATTTTCAGATACACAATAATTATGAACTATAGTCACTATGCTGTGCACTATATCCCCAGGATTTATTTATTTTATAATTGAAAGTTTGTACCTTTTGACATCCTTTCTACTTTCACTCTTCCTCGACTCCCTGCCTCTGGCAACCACCTATCTATTCTCTTTGTCTGTGAATTCACCTTTTGGGGGTTGTTTTTGTTCTTTTGATTCCACATATAAATGAGAGCATATAGTGTTTGTCATTCTCTATCTGATTTCAGTTAGCATAATGTCATCAAGGTCCATCCATGTTGCTACAAATGGCAAGATTTTCTTCTTTTCATGGCTAAATCACATTTTATATATATCAATGGACTTAAGTTGCTTCCATATCTTGGTCGTTGTAATAATGCTGTAGTAAACCTGGGGATGCATATATCCATGGTGTCAAAATGACTGACAATTCCAGGCTTCACACCTTTATATTACGTCTTTTAGAAAGTGGGACATTTGGGTGGCTCAGTCAGTTAGGTGTCTGCCTTCTGATCAGGTCATGATCCCGGGGTCCTGGGATCAAGTCCCACATCAGGCTCCCTGCTCAGCGGGGAGTCTGCTTCTTCCTCTGCCCCTCCCCTGCTTGTGCTTGTGCTCACTTGTTCTCTCAAAAATAAATAAAATCTTTTTTGAAAAAAAAGACACAAAAGCTGGCTACAAGTAATTCTCTGAAGAATCTAAAAATCCTCTTCCCTAGATGTTTATGGCATAATTCTTCTTGAATCTTGAATTAATCTGACCCCTGAAATTGATCATATGTCCACCCAGGAAAATTCCTGGTGGACCAAGAAATGCTATATGCTGATTGGAGCAAACTTTAGGTATGGGAACCAAGCATTATGTTAAGTGCCATGGGATTACCTCAACAGAGTTACACCTATCAGGAATCATCCCTGGAGCTTAGGGTATAATAATGACTTCTAACTTCCAAATCTGTGGCCCTTGTAGAATTGAAGTATAATTGATATGCAATATCCTATTCGTTTCAAGTATACTTCATAGTGATTTGGTATTTTTATAACATATGAAATGATATCCATAAGTCTAGTTACCTTTTGTCACCATACAAAGTTATTACAATATTATTGACTATATTCCATATGCTGTACATTACATCTTCATGACTTATTTATTTTATAACTGGAATTTTGCACCTCTTAATCCCCTTCACCTATTTTGCCTATGTCCCCAGCTCCCCTGCTCTGTTAACAAATGGTTTATTTTCTGTACTTATGAATTGTTTTCTTTGTTCATTTGTTTTGTGTTTTAGAGTCCACATATAAGTAATGTTGTGTGGTATTTGTCTTTCTCTGTGTGACTTTTTTCACTTAGCATTATACTCTCAAGGTTCATCTACTTTGTCAAAACTGGCAAGATTTCATTCTTTTTTATGGCTGAGTAATATTCCATTGTATATGTATACCACATCTTTATCTATTGATCTATTGATAAATACTTAAGTTGCTTCCATATCTTGGCTATATTAAATAATGCTGCGGTGAACATTGGGGTGCATATATCTCTTGGGTGTTTTTGTTTTCTTTGCATAAATGGCCAGAAGTGAAATTTTGATAGATTGTATGAAAGTTCTATTTTTAATTTTTTAAGTGAACTCCATACTATTTCCTTAGTGGCTGCACCAATTTATATTCCCACTAACAGTGCTTGAGGCTTCCCTTTTCTCCACATCCTCACCAACATTTCTTATTCTTTGACTTTTTGATAATAACCACTGTGACAGGTATGAGGTGACATCTCATTATGGTTTTGATTTGCATTTCTCTGATGGTTAGTGATGTTGAGCATCTTTTTATGTGCCTATTGGCCATCTGTATGTCTTCTTTGGAAAATGTCCATTCAAATTCTTTGCCCAATTTTTAGTCAGATTTTTTTGATATTAAGTAGAGTGAGTTCTTTATATATTTTATATATTAGCCTCTTCTTGCATATATGATTTGTAAATATCTTTTCCCATTCAGTAGACTGTCTTTCTGTTGTGTTGATATTTTCCTTTGCTGTGCAAAAGCTTTTTAGTTTGAGATAATTCCATTTGTTTATTTTAGCTTTTGTTGCCCTTGGCTGAGGAGACTGGTCCAAAAAAAATTTTTTTAAGACCTATGTCAAAGAGCTTACTGCCTATGTTTTCTTCTAGGAGGTTTATGGCTTTAGGTCCCACATTCCTGGCTTTTAAACAGCTGGGGAAAACAGTGAATCTTGGGGATAAAACATGTCGAAATTTATGATGATAGCAAAAAATGAATTCTGATATTTTTAAACCAAAATAAAATCCCTTGAAATTAGAATTACCAATTACCAAGTAAAAATACATGACACCCAGTTAAATTTGAATTTCAGATAAATAATGAGTAATTTTCAGTATAATATGTCCTCTAAAACACAGTACTTGAAATCCTATGTTAACTTCAATACCTGACTGATTTTTTTTTTTTTAAATGCACACACAAAATGAAGCAGCAGCTTCTATGGGAAACAAATAAATAAAGATAAGACTAAGACTGGCTGTAGTTTTCAGATGCATGCATCCAAGATTGTGTGAAAGTATTAGGGAGGAAAATCAGTTCAACACTCCTGGTTTTAATGAGGAAGAAATATCCTGAAGTCTTGCAGGTCTCTCTCTGCCTCTTTACTGATTTTATTGCTAAATTTGGAAAGAGTTTAATCAGTTCTGTACTACTATGGGGTTTTGTGTGTGTGTGTGTTTTGTTGTTGTTGTTGTTTTGTTTTTTTAGGAAGAAGCTGCCTCTTATATCTCAAGGGGCAGCTCTGTTGTTGCAGGCAGGGGATGTCTTGATCCAGGCTTCTTGACTGCATGGATAGAGTCTCTAACTCAACTTAAAATTTAGCAAGTCCATTTGACTCTCATTTTAAGGATTTTTCTTTAACTTACCTTTTATTAATAATAAAGGTTATATTTAAGCCCCATCTACCACTCTTCCCCCCCCGCCTTTGATCTATAGAACTTGAGAGGGGAGAGGTACAGTTTATATGGCCTCCTTAGGAACTTCAACCCAAATCATGTTTGTTAATTTATATGTGTTGGTACTGAGATTACCGGTATATGCTGCATGCTTATATGAATGGCACAAATTTCAAGGAGAGTTTTAAATTTAGACCTTTTGAAATAAGGCTCAAATTTTGTGGGAAAATATTAAACATGTATCCCCCATTTTTAATTATTACAATAAATACATTATATATAATAATTGAATATAAAAATGGAAAGTGTTTCTGAAGATATATAAAAATGGCTTCATCATGTGAACCATTCCAAGAAATCAAAAAGGAAATGACAATGAAACATTAAACGTAAAAAGAAATAGGGGCAATATAGTATAATAGCCCCAAAATATCGATTCTGGAGATACTCAGATGAATTTTTTTCCCAAATTCATGTCTGAGCTCTGTCCACAACCCCCCAAAACAGCCAATCCAAAAGAAGGTAAAACATGTCTCTCGAAAAGCAGGGATTCCAGGTGGGCAGGTGAACATGAAAGAATTTGTGGCAAGCTTTAACAGCTAGTGATATACTATAATTTGAAATAGCTTAAATGAATTTAGCTTTCCTTATCACTACAGTGTTAGATGCCACATGAAAGTTGTGTTTCAAAATTAACAAAACAAGAAGAGAGAATCATCCAGAAGCTTCCAAAGATATTACACGCTAGAGGTAGACTTCATGAGATAGGAACCTCAGAAGTGGGAACCTTTAAAAGAAAGCTACTGCTTTAGCCCTTGGTGAGAAGGTTACAAAACAAGCTGTACTTTGCATCTCTGGGTCTAACAAAGATCACATATCAAAGCTTCATGACCAAATTAATGTGTGGCTTATCTCCCTCCCCAAGGTCTTTCCCTTGGTTTTATTATTACTGACAATATTGTAAGAGCGGTGTGAAATGGCCAATTCACACATGTGCCACGTTTTGCACACTGCCTGAACCTGCTGGAACATGATTTTCCTAAGAATGATGACAGTAATAAACATCTTCTGGCAGAGGCTTGCAAAATCTGCACCCATTTTAGTCACTCAGTAATGGCCCATAAAATTCTTTGAGAACTGCAGGAGAAAAACAATGTACATACTCATGCATAAATTAAAACTAGAAGTGCCAGCTCAATGGAACTCGACTTCTCACACTCTGGAACAACTGTGGAGCAATTAAAAAATAAACAAACTCATAACACATGGGTGCAGCCAACGGTCATCAGAGAAGGTGTTCTCTGTTGGAGATCAAGCCATTACCCAGCACTTTCATTGAGTAGATTCCCTCTTTGGTCTGTGAAAATAGAGAAATTTACATAATCCTTCCTAATGAGGTCCCTTGCAATCTAAATGGGTGAGAGGGAAAATGTTCATCTTGACTTTCCTTTACATTGTGGACCATTTTTCTGTAGGAAATATGATATATACAAGAACATTCCTAATTTCCTTGTTTACATCAAGGTTTCAAGTTTAAGCTCTGTCATTTTTATAGGTGAACAATTCAGAAAAGCCCTTTGTTTTATCAAGGTGCAAAGAAATTAAACAATTTGACATAACTAAAAAAATCTTTATAGAACTCAAAAAATTGCTAATTCATAGAGTATTTCTAATAATATTTCAGGGACGCCTGGGTGGCTCAGTCGGCTAAGCGTCTGCCTTCAACTCAGGTCATGATCCCGGAGTCCCAGGCTTGAGTCCTGCATTGGTCTCCCTGCTCAGTGGGGAGTCTGCTTCTCCCTCTGACTCTGCCCCTCTCATGCTTTCTCTCTCTCTTACTCTCTCTCTCAAATAAATGAATAAAATCTTAAAAAAAAATTTCAGAATCACTTTCTCAGTCCTTTCACTGTGAGCAGGATTCTTTAATATATTTGGAACTGAAAAAGCAATTAGGTATGTGGTTAGGTTTCCATATTTGTCTTAGTAGTTGAAATCCTGTCCTGTAGTTATTTGGAAATTTCTTGGGCAGAAAGCAATGGGTACCACTGTTTTCTCTGTTATCTATTATAATAGGTAGTATTGGAGTATAATAGACAGTATTGGAGATGGTGTGGTTGCATTAATATCCCCCTCAAGTAGCTTGACTGTAGCTGGGGGAATTGACCCCAGAACCAGAGGTGGGTAGGTCCTAGTATAATACCAACTCACTTGCCAGAAATTGGTCTAGTAATGGGCATGTGACCATTTCTGGCCAATAAGCCATGCAGGAAGGTTTATGAAAGGCCCTTGGGAAAGTTCTTTCTTTCTTCTCAGAGTGAATTGGAAAGCTTTTTCTCTCCCCTATGGTTGTGAATGATGAAACGTAGCCCCTATTACTTTTGGCATCCATCTTAAATCTTTGAAAAACTGAGAGAATGAAGCCAGTGGGAAGATTGCTGAGCTGCTGGATCAGTCATGACTAACCCCATGAACCTGATTTCCCCTTACATGAGCTAGTAAGTGATCTGTTCTTTAAACATCATTGTTTCAGGTTTTGTTACTTACCGTGAGAGATAGCCCAACAGTTTCAAGAACTTTACAAAAGTTTCTTTCTAATAGAGCTTGGACCTTGTCGGATAGAGAGTTGCAGATGTTCAGATTGTAGATGTGTGGGCCAAAGACATAGTCCCTTTAGACAATCAGAGAATTATGAGGTAGGAAAGGTAGAATCTTCTCTGGCTACACCTGGTAAGAATCCCAGCTCTCCCACCTGTGAGGGGCCTCTACCCTCCTCGAAATTTCTGTGGTTTTCAAGGAGTTTACTTCCTTAACATTTTTTTTTCTTTATATTCTTCCTCTTGATTCTGTGTATGCTATTTTCCATCACAGCCCGTCCACCTCACTGTGTGCCCACATGCATACACACACACACACACACACACACACACACACAACATCACAGAGCATTCTGTAATGCTGATTTTTTAGATGATTTGGGGAATTATCAGAAAAGGCATATGAATTCTCCCCTATATGAATGGCTGCACATGCCACTCCATTTCTTATCTTATCTCCTCTTACCTATCTATTCCCAAAGACACACCAAAGAATTTTCCCAACAAAGTCAGATCCTTTCCTACAAGGACTCCTAGCTGCAAAAAAATTAAAAGTTAAAAGTTTTTCTTTTTTTTTTTCAATTTGTCATGAACTTGGCTTAGTTATCAAGGAGATATTCTTAGGATACTGCATCAACAAAATAATATCCCCAAGTATGACCAGAAGCTTCTGAATCAGTTCTTTTCAATTCTTCTCAACTGGGAATGGAATTTAGGTTCTGCCCAGCCCCTTTGCAAGCAGGAAATGTTTCTGAGTCAGTGGGACCTTTTCATGTGAGTAAGACCATGATGTATGATTGAAGAGCGGTAGAAATGAATGGTTTTAGGATCAGAAGCTTCTTTAGATCTGAAATATAGGAAAAGGTCCATACAAGTACTATGCTCTAAATCCCACGAGAGGATAGAGTCCTGATGTTAAGCACCCTCTTGATATAGACAGATCCCTGGTAGATGGCAGGATATCAGAGTTGGTGCTGCGCCCAGAGGAGAAAGACCTGAAAAATCTCACAGTGTTAATAGATACTTGCTATTAGATGATTTCTGCTGCAAAAAAATGCCTCAGTTTCTCTTCCAATATAATTCACTTCTGTTCTAGATATGAAAGATCTCAAAAGAACAGTTAAGACTGCCATGTGTTATTCAGCACTTAAAGATCGTACCCTTCAATTAGTGATCATGAAAAAAAAATATTCACACTCAAAATATCAGCTCAAGGACAAACAATCTCACACTTCTTGGCTAGTTTTATAATCCCTTGTAAAGCACAGTGAAAGTAGAGAGTATTGCTAATAACATTTTGGCAAATATGGAGCCAGTACATATACAATTATGGATTATTAATTCTAAAACAGAGGAATATAAGTAACAGTCTGGGATGATGGAAAGAGCACACAAGTGGACATCAAGAAACCTGAGCTTGTGTTTTGGTTCTATAACTTTCAAACTTTACCTCTCCTTGAAAGCCTTAGTTTTCTCATTGCTAAAATGAGACAACTGGGTGTTCTTTCAGTAAGGTAACTCACAGCTTTAAATTATTTTAAGGAATTTGAAAACACAAACAAAGGTACCTAATCTTTTTGGCTCTCAGCGTCCTCATCTGTAAAAGAGAAGTATAAAATACCAGCAGTGGATATAGGTATGTCTGCCCTAGACCCCCTTTTTGGAGAACTATGCCTGCTTCCTTCCAACTTCAGCCCCATGCCTGTTATCACCTGTCCCACAGTAAACTCATTAGTTCAGGTGCTTGTTTGTTTGTTTGTTTTGTTTTGTTTGTTTTAGTTCAGGTGGTTTGAAAGAAGTTGAGGGAATTCTGTCAAGGTAGACACATGGGTTGGCCAATCAGGGATAGCACCAGCAATTGGTACAGGAATAGACACTTGAAGCAGGCTAAACCAATTAATGTCATCCTAGGACTTTTGCTGAATCTAACCAGCAAGAAAACTCCCTTTTTCTGAGACTGAGCAAGGAGAAAAATTTGACTTCAATTTGCCAGTGGCCATCTTGCCCTTGCTTGGAGTGATCCTTTTTGAGAATGAAGATGGTGGAGGGGAAGAGAGTTGACAGGGAGGAGAGTTGGCAACACTTCATCTTGAATCCCTGAATTCAAATGCTTGAAGCCAATTTATTTTTTTGGTATGTTTCATGAGCCAATATGTTTTTTTTTTTCTTTAAGACAGTAATTTTCCTTGGATATTTATCACTAAATATGCAAAACATCTACTGACATAACACTTTGAAAACTTATTAGAAATTTTTAAAGAGATAAAGCATGTAAAAGAGCTTTTAAAATGCAAATAACTATGCAAATGTGTTACCACTACTATTATTTTTTGTTCATTCTTATACAACAAAATATAGAACAATTCTTTTAATTAAGAATAAAATACTGTGTTGGCATTATTACTCAAATAAACACGATCTTAAATAAAGCACCTAATTCCTTGCACCCTTATCCTTGAAGCTTTAGGAGAGCTTGCTTGATTTACCTCATGGTCAAGAAGCCTGCCTAATAGCTATGGATTTGTTTCTATATTATCTGATAGCTGAATAGGAAATAGGAATATATTCGCTTTGCTTTGCAATACAGTTTTCACTCTCTTTTGCTAGAGTTCTTATAACACTTTGTGCTTTTAAAAGAAAGATGCTAAATGCCGAGAATTAGTATTCTGGTGATTTAATCATAAGGAAAATAGAGACTTTGTGAAGTATGCTAAGTCTACAAGATTTTAAATAGGGTCTGAAATCATTAATCCACAAATTCTGGACTAACCCACTTTAATAAAGAGGAGTTCCAGAACCTAGTTTGCAAAATGATTATATGGTTAATGCAGGATTAAATTTTCTTTCAATTATAGACCGAGTCTTGAAAATGCTCTAAAAAGAATGAAGAAAAAAAAGTCTTACAAGAGGTACATTTGGTCTAAAGTGCTTTTAAATATGCTTCTTAATTGCTGGGGGCTGTTTTGCTCTTCATCTAATCATTGTCTGAATTACTGAAGCTCAACTCATCTGATAAAATAGGTGAGTTTAGTGGTAATGAAGTCAGATAATGTCTTATCTGAGTGTCAGGCTAGGCATCAAATGGGTAGTGTGTTTAACCATTAGTAAGGAGTTTACAGACTGAAATATTTTCATCCAAGTTACATGTCTCAAGCCAATTCATTGGAATAAGAAAAGGTTTAGAAATGGGAAAGCATTTGAGAAGCTGTGCCTTTAACTATTTAATAAAATTGCTTGTTATTTAAATAAAGGTAATTAAAAGTGTAATGCTCTGGAACTATTAGGCACCTACTCCAAACAAGTGGATTTTTGTTTTGTGAAAGAGCCAATACCTTGAAGAAGGCACAGGCTTCACAATGAGAATCCCATAGATACTTTTTTTTGGGGGGGGGATACTTTTAAAGAGCTGGAGATTAACTCATTTAAATAAACAGTCATTTTATGGCTTTTTCACCAGGGAAGCCAGTATTTCCTTGGGGTTCTTGAATTAGGGAGTTCCACACCAAGGTTCTGTGAATTAGCTATGTGGGCATTCATATTATCAAGACCTTCACCACTGCAGGAGGTCCCACATGGGCAGATATCAAAGAAATGTAGTAATCTTTTGATTAGAGTAATCTGCCTAGAGTGCTTTTGATTTTGCATTACACCTGTGTTTAAAAAAATTCTGAAGCCATTATTTGTTTGATTCTAATTAGTAACACATATTGGAAGGCCAGGCCCATATGCACTGTTTTTCAGGTGTTCATTCCCATAGAGGAATTTTTATATGTGTTGGTTTGATACCATAAAATGTGAAAATTTATACGACTGCTCAGTACAAGTTTAAGAGCAGGTTTATGTAAAATAAAAAGATATTTTAAATGAAATAGACAAATGTACTGGCTTTCCATGTTTTTTACACTAACTCAAGCAAAACTAGATTCACATATGAAAAACATCCAATTTCATTTCATCCCTCCCCCCTCCTGCCCAACATATGGTAAGTATTTCCTTGGTTTCTAAATCTGATGCATTTCCAAATACACTTGGGAAAGAAGTGTAAGTTACCATACTTCCATCTAATTTTTCTCAGGGAAATTTGTACAACATAAGTTTTACAGAATGGATGAGTTTCATTAAAAATAAAAGTCTTTATCCCTGCAATACTTAAAAACCTGTGAAATTGCAGGCCATCAGAAAGAAACCATGGTATTATTTGCAGGCTTTCTGTCAACAACAACATTTCCCATCCTTATGTATGTTTCTGCAGTTTCTAGTGCACGTTTTTAGTAGCAATGGGCTAGGAGAATGGAATTGACTACCTTGGATGTCGGGGCTACCAGGCTGCTTAGAGGACCTGTGGAGTCATACAGTCTACTTTATTATGTTTGTTTTAGTTTTTCTATTGAAAACCAAACTAAGCAAAGCAACTTTCTTCAATGTATTCTAAAATTATCCCTAAGTAACTTAAATCCGTAGAAATTTCTTCTTCCTGCATCAGTCCAGCAATCTTGCCTACTGGTTGTTTTCTAAATACATCAGTTTTATTTTGTGCTAAAAACCAATGCCTTGATGTTATATACTACTTTTAACTGTAGGGTTGAGCTGCTCTGGGCCTGACAGGCCATGAAGCATTACTAGATGATTGGTTCTTTCCATCTTGGAACTCAGCCTAATACCTAGAGTATTTAAATAGGGAAATCGACATTGACTTTGTAATCCCTTGTGTGACACTTGTTCTGTGAACAGATAAGGGGGAAGTAAGTCAAGTACAGCATTTGTCAGAAAGTCTCCACAGTCTCTTTGTCCCCAAAGGCAGGAACTGTCAGCATTTGTGACTTCAAGCTAGACCATGTTCTGATATTATTGTGCACATTCCCAGAGGGGATTCTTTGGAAGGACTTTGGCATTCATGTGAAAGGAAATATTTCAGCTGCTTTTCACAAGCACTGATTGTCCAGGACAAAGTGACTGACTGCTATACATGCTGAAGTTGAAGGACATAAACATACTATAATATGTTTTGTCATAAACAATCACAGATTAAGGAGGCTCTTTTCACAGGTGATTGAACAAAATGAGTAACAGAATGAGGATTTGTATTCTGAAGCTTGTTGCTCATGTAAACTCATGTTCTGCATTTTAGAATTTGTTGATGGCATAGCTTCTACTTTGGGAATAAGCCCCATTAATCAGGTCATTCCTCTAGGTGTATTCTGAAGTAGCTACTTTTGGTGATTAAACTTCACATATTATATTAGGTAACAGAGCATGCTGTTAACAGCATGCTATCACTAAAGGCAAAAGAAAGCATTCATTTTAGATAAGGCAGGTTAATGCGTGTCAACTTTAACACTGCTCTCTGAAATGAAGGTAAGAGTAAGGTACAGAACACCATCAACAATAGCAAACATTTGCTGAGTACTTGCTATGTGCTGAGCACTATATCAGGTACTAAGAAGAAATATATATCATACCATAATATATTTCATAGGCAATGTAAAACAGCAAGCAATTCAAAGCAGTAAATCAATAATCTATATGCCTTGAAATGTATAAAGACACATGAATCCCATTTAAGAGTCAAAACAACTGAGGTCCTTGCCTATTATGAGGCTCAATTGGGGATACAAAGTCTGTAAGAAATGTGAGCAAGGCTATTTACTCTATCTTCTGAGTGATGAAAGGCTAGGAGAAGAATCCAGGAGCTTTGAGATCTTCCATCTAGCAGATACCTTAGAGCCTGACCACAAGAACTTCCAGTTTTATCCTTCTGGGATGAGTATGAGCCGCATTTAAGATCCCCAAGGAACCTTTTAGCTGATAACTGCAAATATGAGTTTTAAGCTAGCATAAAATGTCAGTTTTTAAGCAATAGACATCTTGAGATTTTTCTTCGCCTTTCGCTTGATGGTATTAATGAAACACAAACATGAGTCTAGTAATTCCACTTCAGCTATAAAAGATTCAGGGAGATAGAACCTCGGTGGCTTTTTTGTCCAGTGATTTTTTTTTTTAAATATGGGTTTTTTTTTTTTTTCTGTATAATAGCAAGTCTGTCATGAATTAAATGCAACTCTGCATTTAGTTAGTATTCCATTCTGTTTTCCCAATAAATAATGGATCCAAAATCATTTAAAGAGAAAAGACCTTCTTTTTTAGGAAACAGTTCCAGACTACTTTTATGAGATTTCTCTAGCAGACCAACTTGAAACTGTGAGAAAAATAACCCAAACCATGTCAGTGTACTGAAGGGAGATCTGTAGAAAAGCACAACCTCCTAGTTCTTCCTTCATACCATTTGTGGTGGGTGTGGAATAGAAGAAAATTGTGGTTTCAACAGAATTCAAACACTATTGTATCAGATCTGAAAACATTTAATCATTAAGACTAAAATAAAGGAAAACATTTTGAAAAATAACAGCCAGTAATTTCAGTCTGACTGGCCTAGATCGAAACTTGAGTTCTGGCTATTTTCAAGTATGTTGTCGTGAGTCTTTACCATGAGTCTTTACCATGACGACATCTGCAGAGCATTACCTACTCACTTCTGAGGATTTAATGTAGGTGCTCTTAAGAAACATGTTCCTTGTGGTCTGTTACATATATTTTTAAGACCACATTAAACGAATCAAAAGTGGAAAAGATGTTTCCAAGAACTTAAACACGGACAATTCTCATATGGATTTCTGAAAATGTGCAGTATTTGCTCTAATATCCAGAGCCCATATTATAAAATATCTGTAGAAAACCTAAAGTGAATGAAAAAGTCATTAACTTTAGTGGTTTCAACAAAGTGTTATATTTTGGGAAACAATGAAATAAACTTCCATGAATATAGATAGTAAGGAGAAAGGGAACAATGTGTATCTATTTATCATTTGATGGAATCCTGGCATTTTCTTATAAAGCAACTGTAGAAGAAGTTGTAACATTAATGTGCAAGTGAAAAAGGAAAGCATCGCCTGATCTCTCATGTAGTTTTTTTAAACGTTAAAGCAAAAACAAACAAACAAAAACCCGAAGGACTAATACTAAAATTGGCATAATAGTGTTTGATTTTAGAATAACGTGATGTAAGGTAAATAATCAGAAAAGCAAAGCTTCCAGGATTTCTTGCCCTCCAAGTAAAACAGATAGGACAGTAAACAGATGTAGTTATCAGACTGAAAGAATATTTGAATATAGGCACTGAAACGACAGAAATAATGGTGTCTTCTTTTACTTTGAAGCTTCCTTATTGGAATGCAGTCCTTAGGGGGATCTGCTTCATTTATAAAATTGCAATTCAAACCATTCTTTTCCACTGGTAATATATGTCACAGGAAGATTTTCCCATAGTGAAACCATTTTGTTAATAAACATTATTTTTAATGTTGAAGGTCCCTTACATGCAACTAACTGGAACCATGCTTTTGCCAAGGTTTTAGACAAACCCCGGCCTTTGAATTGTACAAGCTTGACATGTCATTGCAGAGACACGTCACATTTCATTATGTTGTCGCTTTGCATCCCTTGGCATTTCATTGACACACTGCAGACTCTTGTTCTACTTTTTTTGTGCTTCTTTCCATGGTCCCCATTAAAAGCTCCAAGACCCAATAACTTCTGCAAAAATTGGTAGCGTTTTTTTTTTTTTTCTTTTTTTCCCAGTGAACAATCACTTACTTATTTGAATGACCAAAAAATGGGCTTTGGTTCTTAGTTTATGAAAAAAATTTACTTGGGATGCTCTCAGCCCATCCAAGTAACCAAGAGCCCTGTTTTCAGATGTAGAATAGGGATTTGAAATCTTCAGAAATAAGCTACATGAAATATGTTAAAGTAAAAACAATAAAAGCTGATTTGGAAGTAGGATGTAAAGACTAGGTTGAAGGAGAAAACACACTTCCATTATGAAAAACACAGTGTTTTCATGGCTACAGAAGTTACTCATTTTCATAATAGGAAACTTTGGCAGAGAAAGGGAGCAAGCAAAATGAAGAAAAATCACGGGTATTCCCACCACTCAAAAATAGGTTCTTATCAACTGGTTCATTTCTCTGAATATCCTGAGCAACACTGACATGAGTGCATGTACATAAATGTTTTACATACAGTGAAAAACTGTTTTTAAAACATGGAATTACAAACATTTCTTCATTCATTAGATATTCTTAATGCAATATTGTTTTTATGTTATTGTGTGTTTATGATGTAATTTATTTTCTTAAGATATATTCCTTTAAAAAAGAATAGAGTATATGTAGATAGCAATTGCCAAATTCTGCCTCACTCCATCCAGATTTTGATGCTTCTTTCCTTGATCTCCATGTATACTCTTAACAGCTGTGTTTAAAAGTGCTCATCTTCCCTGTTCTTCACTAATATTAGGTATAGTCATTTAATATAATTTTTGTCACTCTGATATGTGGGAAAAACAGTTAAACACCATCTTAATTAGTAATTTTTGATAGCTAGTAAGGTGAAATCTTTTATTATATGTTTTTGGTCGTTTGTAATTGCTTCTGCCTTAAAACAATTAAACAATTTTATTTTATTTTTTTTTTTTTTTAAGATTTTATTTATTTATTTGAGACAGAGAGAATGAGAGAGAGAGAGAGCACATGAGAGGGGGGAGGGTCAGAGGGAGAAGCAGTCTCCCTGCCGAGCAGGGAGCCCGATGCGGGACTCGATCCCGGGACTCCAGGATCATGACCTGAGCCGAAGGCAGTCGCTTAACCAACTGAGCCACCCAGGCGCCCAAAACAATTAAACAATTTTAAAAAGTGACTTTTTTTTTTTCCAGTGGGCTGTTTTATTGCAAAAAAAGTCAGACTGAATCATTTCTGTAACCAGATTACTTCTAATTAAAGCATTTCACACCTAAAGCCCACTTGGGAAGGTATGAAGTCTCTACTTCAACTAATAATCTATTCCTCTGTCACCCAAATGTTCTTAACCATTTGAACAATGAAAATCATGCATTATTCCTTTAGGATAAGCTATCTATAGCCTCGGGACAAAAACAAAACCAGAATTATTCAGTGTGCTTCAATCATAAATTCTGTCTCTCCCCTCCGCCCCTCGATTTCCATGGTCTGTCACTATTGTCCATAGCTTTCTGTCTCTCATTCTTTTTGAGCTTCCTTTGTTTATCTCCACTTTCATTTCAGATCTCTGGAGTCCCGTGAGGTAACTTCAAAGACTTGTTTTCTTGTATATGAGAGACTTTGGAATTGTTTTCTCTTAAGTTTTATTTCTTGCTCCCAGTGAGAACAGCAAAGATGACTAAGAATGAGAGATTGCATTTAGTCCTGATACAGAAATACCCCACTTAATGAATAGATTGAGTATTGAAAAATATTTTTTTCTGAAATAACAAAACAAAATGTTTTCTGTAGTCTTTATTATGTGCTAGGCACATTTATGTATTATTTCATTTTTTTTAATTTTATTGTGTTATGTTAGTCACCATACAATACATCATTGGTTTTTGATGTGGTGATCCACGATCCATTGTTTTCATATAACACCCAGTGCTCCATGCAGTATGTGCGCTCCTTAATACCCATCACCGGGCTAACCAATCCCCCCTGCCCCCTCCCGTCTAAAACCCTGTTTGTTTCTCAGAGTCCATAGTCTCTCATGGTTCATCTCTCCCTCCAATTCCCCCCCCATTTTTCCCTTCCTTCTCCTAATGTCCTCTGTGCTATTCCTTATGTTCCACAAATAAGTGAAATCATATGATAATTGACTTTCTCTGCTTGACTTATTTCACTTAGCATAATCTCCTCCAGTCCCATCCATGTTGATGTAAAAGTTGGGTATTCATCCTTTCTGATGGCTGAGTAATATTCCATTGTATATATGGACCGCATCTTCTTTATCCATTCATCTGTTGAAGGGCATCTCGGCTCTTTCCACAGTTTGGCTATTCCAGACATTGCTGCTATGAACATTGGGTGCATATGGCCCTTCTTTTCACTACATGTATGTCTTTGGGTTAAATACCCAGTAGTGCAATTGCTGGGTCATAGGGTAGCTCTATTTTTAAATTTTGGAGGAACCTCCAAAGTTGGAGGAACCTCCACACTGTTTTCCAAAGTGGCTGTACCAACTTGCATTCCCACCAACAGTTTAAGAGGGTTCCCCTTTCTCCACAACCTCTCCAACATTTGTTGTTTCTTTCCCTGTCCATTTTTGCCATTCTAACTGGTGTAAGGTGGTATCTCAATGTGGTTTTGATTTGGATTTCCCTGATGGCTAATGATGATGAACATTTTTTCATGTGTCTGTTAGCCATTTGTATGTCTTCTTCAGATGAAGAAGTGTCTTTTCCTATCTTCTGCCCACTTTTTGACTTGATTATTTGTTTTTTGGGTGTTGAGTTTGAGAAGTTCTTTATAGATCTTGGATACCAGCCCTTTATCTGTAGTGTCATTTGCAAATATCTTCTCCCATTCTGTGGGTTGCCTCTTTATTTTGTTGACTGTTTCCTTTGCTGTGCAGAAGATTTTTATCTTGATGAAGTCCCAAAAGTTCATTTTTGCTTTTGTTTCACTAGCTTTTGGAGAGGTATCTTGAAAGAAATTGCTGTGGCCGATGTCAAAGAGGTTAGTGCTTATGCTTTCCTCTAGGATTTTGATGGATTCCTGTCTCACATTGAGGTCTTTCATCCATTTTCAGTTTATCTTTGTGTATGGTGTTAAAGAATGGTCAAGTTTCATTCTTCTGCATGTGGCTGTCCAATTTTCTCAGCACCATTTATTGAAGACACTGTCTTTTTTCCATTGCATATTTTTTCCTGCTTTGTCAAAGATTATTTGACCATAGAGTTGAGGGTCCATATCTGGGTTCTCTATTCTGTTCCATTGGTCTGTATGTCTGTTTTTGTGCCAGTACCATGCTGTTTGGTGATCACAGCTTTGTAATATAGCTTGAAATTGGGCAACATGATGCCCCCAGCTTTGTTTTTCTTTTTCAACATTTCCTTGGCGATTTGGGGTCTTTTCTGATTCCATACAAATTTTAGGATTGCTTGTTCCAGCACTTTGAAAAATGTCATTGGAATTTTGATCGGGATGGCATTGAAGGTATAGATTGCTCTGGGTAGCATAGACATTTTAACAATGTTTATTCTTCCGATCCATGAGCATGGAATATTTTTCCATCTCCTTGTGTCTTCTTCAGTTTCTTTCATGAGTGTTCTGTAGTTCCTAGAGTATAGATCCTTTACCTCTTTGGTTAGGTTTATCCCGAGGTATCTTATGGTTTTTGGTGCTATTGTAAATGGAATCGTTTCTCTAATTTCTCTTTCTACAGTTGTGTTGTTAGTGTTATAAGAAAGCAACTGCTTTCTGTGCATTGATTTTGTATCCTGCCACATTACTGAATTGCTGGATGAGTTCTAGTAATTTGGGGGTGGAGTCTTTTGGGTTTTCCACATAAAGTATCATGTCGTCTACAAAAAGAGTTTGACTTCTTCTTTGCCAATTTGGATACATTTTATTTCTTTTTGTTGTCTGATTGCTGTTGCTAGGACTTCTAGTACTATGTTGAACAATAGTGGTGAGAGTGGGCATCCTTGACATATTCCTGATCTTAAGGGAAAGGCTCTCAGCTTTTCCCCATTGAGGATGATATTCACTGTGGGTTTTCCATAGATGGATTTTATGAACTTGAGTAATGTTCCCTCTATCCCTATACTTTGAAGAGTTTTAATCAAGAAAGGATGTTGTATTTTGTCGAATGCTTTTTTTGCATCAATGGAGAGGACCATATGGTTCTTCTCCCTCCTCTTATTAGTGTGTTCTATCACATTGATTGATTTGTGAATGTTGAACCACCCTTGCATCCTGGGGATAAATCCCATTTGGTCGTGGTGGATGATCCTTTTAATGTATTGTTGGATCCTATTAGCTAGGACTTGGTTGAGGATTTGGAATCCATATTCATCAGGGATATCAGTCTGAAATTCTCCTTTTTCTTGGGGTCTTTGCCTGGTTTGGGGATTAAGGTAATGCTGGCCTCATAGAATGAGTTTGGAAGTTTTCCTTCTGTTTCTATTTTTTGAAACAGCTTCAGTAGAATAGGTATTATTTCATCTTTGAATGTTTGGTAGAATTCCCCAGGGAATCCATCAGGCCCTGGACTCTTGTTTTTTGGGAGGTTTTTGATCACTGCTTCAATCTCGTTACTGGTTATTGGCCTATTCAGGTTGTCAATTTCTTCCTGTTTCAGTCTTGGCAGCTTATAGGTTTCCAAGAAGGCCTCCATTTCATCCAGATTGCTGTTTATTGGCATATAGTTGTTGATAATAATTTCTAATAATTGTTTCTATTTCCTTGGTGTTAGTCGTGATCTCTCCCCTTTCATTCATAATTTTATTAATTTGGGTCCTTTCTCTTTTCTTTTGGATAAGTCTGGCCAGTGGTTTATCGATCTTATTAATTCTTTCAAAGAACCAACTTCTAGTTTCGTTGATCTGATCTACTGTGTTTCTGGTTTCTAATTCATTGATTTCTGCTCTAATTTTAATTATTTCTCTTCTAATGCGTGGTTTAGGCATCGTTTGTTGCTTTTTCTCTAGTTCTTTAAGGTGTGGAGTTAGTTGGTGAATTCGGGATTTTTCTATTTTTTTGAGTGCGGCTTGGATGGCTATCTATGTATTTCCCCCTTAGGACCGCCTTTGCAGTATCCAATAGGTTTTGGACCGATGTGTTTTCATTCTCATTGATTTCCATGAATTGTTTAAGTTCTTCTTTGATTTCCTGGTTGACCCAAACATTCTTGAGCAGGGTGGTCTTTAGCTTCCAAGTGTTTGGATTTCTGCCAAATTTTTTCTTGTGATTGAGTTCCAGTTTTAGAGCATTGTGGTCTGAGAATATGCAGGGAATAATCTCAGTCTTTTTGTATCAGTTGAGACCTGATTTGTGACCAGTATGTGGTCTATTCTGGAGAAAGTTCCATGTGCGCTCGAGAAGAATGAGTATTCTGTTGTTTTAGGGTGGAATGTTCTGTAAATATCTATGAGGTCCATCTGGTCCAATGTATCATTCAAAGCTCTTGTTTCCTTGTTGATTTTCTGCTTAGATGATCTGTCCATTGCTGAGAGTGGAGTATTGAGGTCTCCTACAATTAACGTATTGTTATCAATATGACTCTTTATTTTGGTTAACAGTTGGCTTATGTAGATGGCTGCTCCCATGTTGGGGGCATAGATATTTACAATTGTTAGACCTTCTTGTTGAATAGATCCTTTAAGAATGATATAGTGTCCTTCTGTGTCTCTAATTACAGACTTTAGTTTAAAATCTAATTTGTCTGATATAAGAATTGCTACCCCAGCTTTCTTTTGAGGTCCGCTGGCATGGAAGATGGATCTCCATCCCTTCACTTTCAGTCTGGATGTATCTTTAGGTTCAAAATGAGTCTCTTGTAGACAGCATATGGATGGGTCCTGTCTTTTTATCCAGTCTGCAACCCTGTTTTATGGGAGCATTTAGGCCATTCACGTTGAGAGTGATTATTGAAAGATATGAATTAATTGTCATCATGTTGCCTGTGAAGACGTTGTTTTTATAGATTGTCCCTGTAAATTTCTGTTGTATATCACTCTTGGGGTCTTTCTCCTTTTATAGAACCCCCCCTTAATATTTCTTGCAGGGCCGGCTTAGTGGTCATATATTCTTTCAGTTTCTGCCGGTCGTGGAAGCTCTGCATCTCTCCATCCATTCTAAATGAAAGCCTTGCCGGATAAAGTATTCTTGGCTGCATGTTCTTCTCATTTAGTACCCTGAATATGTCTTGCCAGGTCTTTCTGGCTTGCCAGGTCTCTGTGGATAGGTCTGACGTTATTCTGATGTTCTTCCCTCTGTACGTAAGGAATCTCTTCCCCCTAACTGCCCTTAAGATGGTTTCCTTGGTTCTAAGATTTGCAGGTTTTACTATTACATGCCGGGGTGTTGGCCTGTTTTCCTTGATCTTGGGAGGGGTCCTCTCTGCCTCTAGGACGCGAATGTTTGTTTCATTCCCCAGATTAGGGAAGTTCTCAGCTACGATTTGCTCAAATACATCTTCTAGTCCTCTCTCTCTCTCCACTGCCTCTGGGATTCCAATTATTCTGACATAGGAATGCTTTATGGTGTCACTTATTTCTCTGATTCTATTTTCATGGATTCTGAGTTGTTTTTCCCTGGCCGCCTCTTTTCCCTTTTTATCTATTATATTGTCTTCCAGGTCACTTATTCGCTCTTCTGCCTCAGTTACCCTAGCTGTTAGATTATCTAGATTGGATTGGATCTCATTGATAGCATTTTTAAGTTCTGCCAATTCACCTTTGATTTCTGCCCTTAGAGACTCTATGTTGCCATTAATTGATTTCTCCATTCTAGCCATTGTCTTCACAATTGCTAGCCTAAATTCCATCTCTGACATCTTGGTTATATCTGCATCCATTTGTAAATCTGCAGCATAAGTCATAATCTCTGAGTCTTTTCTATTTTGGGGACTCCTCCTCCTAGTCATTCTGTTGATGGGTGTTTGAGGGAATGTATAGAGTCCAAATTATTGACCAGAACCCAAGCAAGATGCACCTGTTTTCTTGGGACCTTAGGGTTGCTGGCCTCTTGTTTTCCCAGCCTGTCTTCTGCGGGAGGGGCCTGCTGTGCTGTTACTGAGGCAACCCTGTTTGGGCGGAGTTGCCCTGCCCCCCTGTGGTGGGGGATGGGCTCAGCGGGAATCAGTCTTTGGGGTTTTGTTCTCTGGCGGCTTTCCCTGGCGGCTTTCCGCGTCTCTTCCGCAAGTCAGAGCAGAAGAGACCGTTTCCAACCCTCTGCCTCAGAGCAGAGAGACCGCAGTCTGTTCTTCAGTGAGCTCTCCAGGCCACACCGTCTCTGTTTCTGTCCGTGCTGCTATAAACTGCAGCGGCCTGGGTTGTGCGCCCCTCCGCAGTGCTCCCAGTCCTGCCTCCAGGTTGGGGCACGTCTCTGCCCTTTGTGCTTCTAAAACCGCCAGCCGCTCCCGGTTTGCACGTGCGCGACCCCGCCGCTCTGGGTTTCCGTCCCGCGGGCTGCCCTATAGTCCTTTTCCCGCCGCTACTGGGCTGCAAGTCTGTGCCCGTCCTCAGCGCCCGAGGCTGTCACTTACCGGCGGTGTAGGATCCCCACGGCCAGGCACCCTCCCACTGCCTTTTATCCTCCGATATCTGCCTGTGGACAGGGCTCCCCGCTTTGTACCTCAAAACCAACCGCCTGCAATATTCTGTTTGTAGAGATCCAGATCTTCTTACATCTCAGGCTGGTTTCGTGGGGGCTCAGAGTGGTCTGGTAGATATCCAGCTCAATTCCGGAGACCAGCTGAAATAGGGTCCCCTACTCCTCTGCCATCTTCCCCCCTCTATTATTTCATTTAATATACACAAAGTGCTATGAGATTGATATTATTTCTCTCATTTTAGAGGTGAGAGAATTGAGGCCTAGAGACTGAGGGAAATGGAAGAAAGAATATAAAACTAAAAATTTTTCTACCTAAGAGTACAATAAAATAATATATATGAAAGGGTGTGTGTGTGTGTGTGTGTGTGGCACATAATTAAAAACAAAATATATTTGTAAACAAGTGTTCACTTAAAGTCTTTGCCAGGAAGACAAAAGAAAACAGTTTTCCTCATCTTTGAATATTCCTTCTTCTGTTTTGTCTTTTTTCTTCCCAATTCTTTATTCACTTCATTAAAGATGTTTTACAGAAATGTCAAAAATTATCCTACTTTCAAGGCTGTTCCTATCCCACTTACCCACTCTTCCAAGAGCAGAATCTACAGGTAAAACTTGTTATACATTCAAGGTATATTGCAAAATGGACATTGCCTGCTTTGCAAAATCATTTTAACAAAGTATTCAAATAAAAATTTCTTCTACTGATCATTAATAAAAGAAGTAATGTAATGTAAATGCACAGACTATTTTAAAGTTTACGAATTACTTCCATGTCTTTAGTGTTACCTAATTGTAACAATTCAGGCAGGAAGATATTTCCTTCAGTTGAAACTAAAACACAGAGATGAGTGACTTGGCAGAGGCCTCATGCAGCTATAAATTTGCAAGTCTCAGCCTTGAAATTAGGTCTTTCAGACTGAAATCATAGCTGATCCTTTCATTTGTGCTTTGCCTCACCAATACTATTTATCCATTTATTGATGTGTTCAGAGAATATTTGTTGTACACATGTTATATGTCAAGATTACAGGAAAATTTGAGACTCGGAGACATGAAAACTCAGGCACTGTTCTCCTAACTTAGAATGTAGCTCATGATTTACGTGTTTAGATCAAACTAGATTACAACACAATGCATGTTCTAGAAGTGTCCCAGATGTGAAAGAATAGAGGAAGGATGAAACTTGCTTATCTGAGACAAGAAAAACGTTCTTAAGACTGAGTCAGATTTTAAAGGATTTAAAGGGGGTTTTTTTGTAGTAAGGATAAGGAAGAATATTCCTAGTAGAACCAACAGCATATGCAAAGAATCATCAAAAAAAATTGATGGGGTATCTGAAAGTGAATGAAGTTAGAACACTGGCTTAATAGAAAGGAGTGGAATGATATTGTATGAGTTTACATAGAACTAGATTATGTGGTCTCAAATGCCAGCATGAATAGATGAGTAGTCTAAATTATATACACATCTTCCTTGATTTATAGATTATGTCCTGATAAACTGTGGTAAACCTGATAAATCATAAGTTGAAAATACTGTAAGTGGAAGATGCACTTAATACACCTAACCTACTGAACACCATAGCTTAGCCTACCCTACCTTAAATGTGCTCAGAATACTTTCATTAGGGCAACCTGGGTGGCTCAGTCGTTAAGCAGTCTGCCTTCTGCTCAGGTCATGATCTCAGGGTCCTGGGATCCAGCCCCTCGTCAGGCTCTCTGCTCAGCGGGGAGTCTGCTTCTCCCTCTCACTCTCCCTCTGTGCTCTCCCTCTTTCTCTCTCTTTCAAATAAATAAATAAAATTGTAAAAAGAAGAATACTTTCAGGGCACCTGGGTGGCTCAGTTGGTTAAGCAGCTGCCTTCGGCTCAGGTCACGATCCCAGGGTCCTGGGATCGAGCCCCACATCAGCAGGGAGTCTGCTTCTCCCTCTCCCTCTGCCTGCCTCTCTGCCTACTTGTGCTCTCTATCACTCTGTCAAATAAATAAATACAATCTTGAAAAAAAAAAAAAGAATACTTTCATAGCCTACAGTTGGGCAACATCATCTAACACAAAGCCTATTTTAAAATAACGTGTAGAATCTCTCATGTAATTTATTGAATACTGTACTGAAAGTGAAAACCAGAATGATTATATAGGTACAGAATGGCTGTAAGCGTTGGTGTTTTGTCCTTTTGAGCACATGGTTGACCAGGGGCTGGGGCTCCCTACCGTTGCCCAGCATCACAAGAGGGTATTGTACCTCGTATCACTAGCCTAGGAAAAAGATCAAAATTCAAAATTTGAAGTGCAGTTTCTACTGAATACATATCACTTTTGCACCATTGTATAGTTGAAAAATTGTAAATTGAACCATTGTCAGTCAGAGACCATTGGTAACTTAGTGCGTAGGGGGGTGTTGGGGCAAGGGGAGAGACTAACAGTTCTTGAATGTCCACATCCATGATTTCTGAATAAAAAAAGCTAGTTTACTTTTCACATCAAACTTTGTGATTAGCACTATTATTCCTTTTTTTTTTTAATTTTTTTTATTTATTCATTTGAGACACAGAGATACAGAGAGAGAGAGAGCATGAGCAGGGAGAGAGGCAGAGGGAGAGGAAGAAGGAGGCTCCCTGCTGAGCCAGGAGCCCGATGTGGGGCTCGATCCCAGGACCCTGGGATCATGACCTGAGCCGAAGGCAGACGCTTAACCATCTGAGCCACCCAGGCGCCCCAGCACTATTATTCCTATTTGCAGTTGAGGGAATTGAGGCTTAGGTTACAAAAAGAGCCCAAGGTTACCTGCTTACAAATCACATAACTGACATTAAAGTTGAGATATATTTAAACCCATAGCTCATGATCCTTGTACTGCTTGTTAAAATTCTTGCCCTTGCATGCGGCGTCAAGTCCAAAAAAATATTACTAAAACTGATGTCAAGGAGCTTACACCTATGCTTTCTGCTAGGAATTTTATGGCTTCAGGTCTTACGTTAAATCTTTAATTCATTGAGAGTTAATTTTTATGTATGATGTAAGATAGTGGTCCAGTTTCATTCTTTTGTATGTAGCTGTCCAGTTTTCTTTACACTGTTTATTGAAGAAGCTTCTTTTTCCTATTATATATTCTTGCCTGCTTCCTCAGAGATTAAATAACCATATATGCATGGGTTATTTCTGGGCTCTCTATTCTGTTCCATGGATTCACCTATCTGTTTTTGTGCCAGTATCATACTGTTTTGATTCCTATAGCTTTGTAGTATAGTTTAAAATCAGACCTCCATTTTGGTTCTCCTTTCTCAAGATTGCTTTGGCTATTGAGGGTATTTTATGTTTCCATAGACATTTTAGGATTTTTTGTTCTAGTTCTTTGAAAAATTCCATTGGTGTTTTGATAAAGATTTCATTCAATCTGTAGATTGCTTTGGGTAGTGTGGACATTTTAACACATTAATTCTATCCATCCATGAGCATGCTGTATTTACATTTATTTGTGTTTTCTTCAATTTCTTTTATCAGTACTTTATAGTTTTCAGAGTACAGGTGTTTCACCTCCTTGGTTAGATTTATTTCTAGGTGTTTTGTTCTATTTTTTTTTTTTTTTAAGATTTTTAATTTCTTTCTCCAGATAGGAAGGATAAACAGAAATTTTCCAAAGTTTCGCAATAATCCTTGATTCTTCAAAATGGGAACAGTCTTTAGACAGTCCTCAAGTTGCACAAAAGCTTTGTGAGACTGATTCAACCAGAACTGTTCATTACTCGTTCTCAGGAAAGCACAGGGTCAATCTTTTTCAAGAGGCCTTGTATTCCAACTCCATGGCTGAGAAACTCCTGTTACATGACAGAAGGAACCAAGCACATCAGGCTGCATCAATCTGTTTACTGCCCTGTGGCTCACAGAGCTCCCAACCTGTAGGAAGTTAGCAGATAAAACCAGCATAAGTGACCTGATTCCTGGGAGGAACAAAACAGACCAAGCCCAAATCCCACTAAAAAACAAAACAAAACAGAACAACCCACATAGAAGGTTAGTGGTAAGCAAAATACAGGGATAGGGATAGAAGTTATCCCTGGGGCCAAAGCAGTATTTTGTTCTTTTTGATGCAATTCTGAATAGGATTTTTTCCTTACTGTCTCTTTCTGACAGTTCATTATTACTGTATACAAATGCAACAGATTTCTGCATATTAATTTTGTATCTTGCAACTTTACTGAATTCCTTTATTAGTTCTAACAGGTTTTTTTTTTTTTTGGTGGAGTTTTTAGGGTTTTTTTATATATAGTATTATGTCATCTGCAAATAGTAATAGTTTTACTTTTTCCTTTCCAATTTGGATGCCTTTTATTTCTTTTTCTTTCCTGATTGCTGTGGCTAGGACTTCCAATACTGTGTTGAATATAAGTTGTGAGAGTGAGCATCCTTGTCTTGTTCCTGATCTTAGAGGAAAAGCTTTCAGCTTTTCGTTGCTGAGTACAGTGTTAACTGTGGATTTGTCATATATGACTTTTATTATGTTGAGGTACATTTACTTCATACCAACTTTGCTGAGAGTTTTTATCATAAATAGGTGTTAAAATTTTGCCAGATGCTTTTTTTGCATTTATTGAAATGATCATGTGATTTTTATTCTTCATTTTGTTAATATGATTAATAACTATTGACTTGCAAATGTTGAACCATCATTATGTCCCTGGAATAAATTTCATTTGATCATGGTGTATGATCCTTTTATTTTTTTTAATTTGGTTTGCTAATATAGTGTTGATTTTTTTTTTTTATCTGTGTTCATCAATGATATTTGCCTGTAATTTGCTTTTTTTTTTGTGGTGTCTGTGGTCTTGGTATCAGGGTAATGATGGCCTTGTAAAATGAATTTGGAAGCATTCCCTACTCATCAGTTTTTTTGGAATAATTTGAGAATAGGTATTAACTCTGAATGTTTGGTAGAATTCATCAGTGAAGCTATCTGGTCCTGGACTTCTCTTTGTTGAAAGTTTTTTTTTTTTTTTCTGTTTTTGTTTTTTTACTGATTCAATCTCATTACTGATAATAGGTCTATTCAGATTTTCTATTTCCTCATGACTCAGTCTTGGAAGATTGTGTGTTTCTAGGAATTATCTATTTCTTCCAGATTGTCCCATTTGTTGGTGTATTATTAATCAATTTAGTCTCTTATAATTCTTTATTTCTGTGGTATTAATTGTAACTTCTCTTGCATTTCTGATCTTATTTATTTGGGCTCTCTCTCTTTTTTTCTCTTGATGAGTCTGGCCAATTTTGTTTATTTTCTCAAAGAATTTGCTCTCAATTTCATTGATTTTTTCTATTTTTTTTAGTCTCTATTTTACTTATTTCTGTTCTGATTTTTATTATTTCCTTCCTTTTACTAACTTTAGACTTCATTTTATTTTTCTTTTCTTTATTTCTAGTTCCTTTAGGTGTAAAGTTAGATTGTTTATTTGGGATTTTTCTTGGTTCCTTTTTTTTTTAAAGATTTTATTTATTTATTTTTAAATTTTATTTTATTTTATTATGTTATGTTAGTCACCATACAATACATCATTAGTTTTTAATGTAGTGATCCATAATTCATTGTTTTCGTGTAATACCCAGTGCTCCATGCAGTACGTGCCCTCCTTAATACCCACCACCGGACCAACCCATCCCCCCAGCCCCCTCCCCTCCAAAACCCTCAGTCTGTTTCTCAGAGTCCATAGTCTCTCATGGTTTGTCTCCCCCTCCAATAACCGCCCCCTACATTTTTCCCTTCCTTCTCCTAATGTCCTCTGTGCTATTCCTTATATTCCACAAATAAGTGAAATCATATGATAATTGACTTTCTCTGCTTGACTTATTTCACTTAGCATAATCTCCTCCAGTCCCATGCATGTTGATGTAAAAGTTGGGTATTCATCCTTTTTGATGGCTGAGTAATATTCCACTGTATATATGGACCACATGTTCTTTATCCACTCATCTATTGAAGGGCATCTCGGCTCTTTCCACAGTTTGGCTATTGTGGACATTGCCGCTATGAACATTGGGGTGCATATGGCCCTTCTTTTCACTACATGTGTGTCTTTGGGGTAAATACCCAGTAGTGCAATTGCTGGGTCATAAGGTAGCTCTATTTTTAATTTTTTGAGGAACTTCCACACTGTTTTCCAAAGTGGCTGTACCAACTTGCATTCCCACCAACAGTGTAAGTGGGTTCCCCTTTCTCCACAATCTCTCCAGTATTTGTTGTTTCTTGCCTTGTCAATTTTTGCCATTCTAACTGGTGTAAGGTGGTATCTCAATGTGGTTTTGATTTGGATTTCCCTGATGGCTGATGATGATGAACATTTTTTCATGTGTCTGTTAGCCATTTGTATGTCTTCTTTGGAGAAGTGTCTGTTCATGTCTTCTTCCCATTTTTGAGTTGATTATTTGTTTTTTGGTTGTTGAGTTTGAGAAGCAAAGATTTTATTTATTTGTCAGAGAGAGAGAGAGAGAGAGCACAAGCAGGGGGAGCGGCAGGCAGAGGGAGAGGGAGAATCAGGCTCCCCGCTGAGCAGAGAGCCGGACATGGGGCTTGATCCCAGGATCCTGGGATCATGACCTGAGCTGAAGGCAGTTGCTTAACGGACTGAGCCACCCAGGCATCCTGGGATTTTTCTTGGTTCTTGAGGTAAACCTGTGTCACTATGAGTTTCCTTCTTAGAACTGCCTTTGCTGCATCACATAGGTTTTAAAATGTTGTGTTTCCACTTTCATTTGTCTCCAAGGTATTTTTTTATTTCCCTTTTGATTTCTTTGTTGACCCATTAGTTGTTTAGTAGCATATTGTTTAATCTTCACATATTTGTGGGGTTTTTTTCCAATTTTCTTTTTGTAATTGATTTCTAGTTTCACACCACAGAGGTCAGAAAAGATGCTTGATGATTTCAGTCTTAAATTTATTGATGTGTTTTTTGTTTATTTTGTGTCTGGCCTAACCTGTGATCTATCCTGGAGAATGTTCTGTATGCACTTGAGATAATGTGTGTTATGCTGTTTTGAAATTGAATGTTCTCTATATCTATTAAGTCCATGTGTTCTAATATGTTGTTTAAGACTAATGTTTCCTGGGGTGCCTGGGTGGCTCAGTTGGTTAAGCGTCTCCCTTAAGCTCAGGTCATGATCCTGGGGTCCTGGGATGGAGCCCTGCCTTGGGCTCCCTGCTCAGCGGGGAGTCTGCTTCTCCCTCCCTCTCCTTTGGTGTGCATGCGCACTCTCTCTCTCTCTCTCTCTCTCAAATAAATAAATAAATCTTAAAAAAAGACTAATGTCTCCTTATTGATCTTTTTGTCTTGATGATCTATCTATTGATGTAGCTGGAGTAGTGAAGTTCACTACTATTACTGTATTGATGCCGGTATCTCCCTCTGTACTCTTTGTATTTGTTTTATATATTTAGATGCTCCTGTATTGGGTGAATAAATATTTACAATTATTATATCCTCTTGTTGTACTGACCTCTTTTTCATTATATAATGTCCTTCTTCAACTTTTGTTACAGTCTTTGTTTTAAAGTCTATTTTGTGTTTTATATTGCCACCCCAACTTTTTTTCCATTTATTTATTTATTTTTTTCATGGAGTACCTTTTTCCATCCCTTCACTTTTGGTCTATGTGTGTCTTTAGATCTGAAGTGAGTCTCCTTTAAGCAGCATAAGGATGCCACCCTATATCTTTTGATTGGAGCATTTAGTCCATTTACATTTAGAGTAATTATTAATAGGCATGTACTTATTGACATTTTGTTGATTGTTGATTGTTTTCTGGTTGTTTTGGAATTCTTCTCTATTCCTTTCTTCTTCACATTCTCTCTTCCCTTATTTTTTTTTTTAAGATTTTATTTATTTATTTGACAGAGAGAGACACAGCGAGAGAGGTAACACAAGCAGGGGGAGTGGTAGAGGGAGAAGCAGGCTTCCCGTTGAGCAGAGAGCCCGATGTGGGGCTTGATCCCAGGACCCTGGGATCAGGACCTGAGCCAAAGGCAGATGCTTAATGACTGAGCCACCCAGGTGCCCCCCCATCTTCCCTTATGTTTTAATGACTTTCTTTAGTGTTATGTTTAGAATCCTTCCTCATTATTTTTGTGTTCTATTATATGTTTCCGATTTCTGGTGACCATCAGGTTTATATGTAATAACTTATATATGTATAGGTATCCTTTTTAAGTTGATAGTCACTTAAGTTCAGCTGTATTCTAAAAGCACTACATTTTTACTCTTCCCTCAGTGTTTTATGTTTTGACATCATATTTTCCATATTTTTATTTTTTGTATTCTTTAGCTAATTATTATAGTTGCAGTTGGTTTTACTACTTTTGTCTTTTAATCTTACTAGCTTTTTAAGTGGTTGATGACTATTTTTACTATATATTTGCATTTACCAGTGAGATTTTTACCTTTCATTTACATTTATGTATGTATATATATATATAAATAATTACTCTAAATGTAAATGGACTAAATGCTCCAATCAAAAGATATATATATTTAAATTTCTAGTTATGGCCTTTTCCTTTTAGCTTAAAGAAGTCCTTTTAGTAATTCTTGTAAGGCTGATTTAGTGGTAATGAACTCTTAGTTTTTGATTGTCTGGAAAAGTCTTTATCTCTCTATCTGAATGACAGCCATGCTGGGTAGAGTATCCTTAGTTCAAACTTTTTGTCCTTTTAGCACTTAGACTATATTATGCCACTCCTTTCAAGCTTGCAAAGTTTATGTTGAAAAGTAAGCTGATAGTCTTATAGGGGCTCCCTTTTATGTAACTAGTTGTTTTTCTCTTGCTGCTTTTAAGATTCTTTATTAACTTTTTAGTTATAATATGTCTCCATTTAGATCTCTTTGGGTTCATCTTGTTTGGAAATCTCCATGCCTCCTAAACCGGAATGTCTGTTCCTTCCTCCACCTTAGAGAAATTTTCAGCCATTTATTTTTTCAAATAAGTTTTCAGCCCCTTTGCTCTCTCTTCTCCTTCTGGGTTCCCTATATTGTGAATATATTGTGAATGTTAGTTTGCTTGTCCCATAGATCCCTTAAGCTATCCTCATTTAAAATTGTTCTTTTCTTTTTGCTGTTCTCTTTGGGTGGTTTCCACAACGCTGTCTTCCAGGTCACTGATCCATTCTTCTATGTCATCTAGTCTGATGTTTGTTCTCTATAGTGCATTGTTCAGTTCTTATTATTGTATTATTGTATTCTTCAGCTCTGTGAGTTCTGTTTGGTACTTTTTTATACTTTCTATCTCTGTTGAAGTTCTTGGTGATTCATCTGTTTCTTCCTTGAGTTCAGTGAGCATCTTTATGACCATTGCTTTGAACTCTTTACCAGGTAAATCACTTATCTCTGTTTCATGAAGGTTTTTTCCTGGGGTTTTATTTTGCTCTTTCATTCAGAACATGTTCCTCTGTTTCCTCATTTTGCTGACTCCCTGTGTTTGCTTCTTTTTATGATGCAAAACAGCTATCTCTCCCTGTCTTGAAGGAGTTGTTCTGTTAGGAAATGAGCCTTATCATTTAACCTTGCCCTATACCTTAATTGAGCTGTCTCTCTGATTGTTTCTGACCAATGGAGTCAGAAAGGTGATCCCCCCAGCAACTTGAGCCTGGCCCTCAGGGGCAACCTGTGTGAGTTGTACATGCTCATTGATATTGATAAGATCGTGCACAGCATGATGGGGGGTGCAGGGCTGCTCATCCACTATGTGTACTGGGGCTATGAGTGGTGGGGGGATGGAACAGCTTGACTGCTGTGCCTGGCATTTCCATGCCTGTAGGGTTGGGAATTGGAACTGCTCACCTGTCCTGTTGTGCAAGCAGGACTGGAGCATGGGGGGAGCAATGGACTTAACCTATGGTCTAGGCTTTTCTCAAATGGCTGCTTTTTGTATTGGGTCCTGGGGCAAGTGGATCTGTATGGGAGAACTTTAAGAGCAAATCTTTTCTATATAGCCCTTTGTTCCCCTGAACATAGTTGCTGTTGGTTTTCAAAACCAGATATTTTGAAGGCTTGTTTCTCTAGTGCAGGACCCAAGGGCTGGGGTGCCTGGTGTAGGGTACAAACCTCTTGCTCCTTAGGGAGAAGCTCCATTTATATTTTCTTTTGCTTTATTTTGTTTAAGGTTCTCCTGACTGTGGGTTGCTGCACTGGGGGTAGGTTTTTAGGCAAGAGCATGTGTCTGCCTCTCTTACTCTTCTTGGTGTGGTCCTTTTACTCTTTGCTGTGGAGCAGGTGTTGAGTTAGTTCTCAAGTTCTTTTCACAAGGGATTGTTCCATTTGTAGCTATATATTCGTTGTGTCCATGGAAGGAGGTGAGTTCAGGATTTTCTTATGCTACCATCTTGAACCACCTTCCCAGGCATTATTTTTCTGTATATAGTTTTTTCTGCCCCATTATCTCTCCCCTCTCCTTCTGGGACGCCAATTGCATATGTTTTAAATGGCTTGAAATGGCCTCATCATGTAATTGAGGATCTGTTCATTACTTTTTTATCATGCTCTCTGGCACCAGTGTATTAATATCTATCGATAAATCTTTAAGTCCATTGATCCTCTTTTCTTCGGTATCCCAATATGCTTTTAATCTTCTTGAATGGATTATTTTCATTTTAGACACTGTATTTTTCATTTCCAGAATTTCCATTTGGTTTCCTTCCTTCCTTCCTTCCTTCCTTCCTTCCTTTTCCTTTTCATATTGTTCCAGAATTCCCCATATTCAACCATCATATATATCTTTACTTATAGTTTATTTAATATTTTTAATAGTTATTTTATTTTTTTAAAGATTTATTTATTTATCTGATAGAGAGAGAGAGAGAGGGAGAGTGCACAAACGGGGAGCAGCAGGCAGAGGGAGAGGCAGGCTCCCTATTGAGCAAGGAGCCTGATGTGGGACTTGATTCCAGGACCCCGGGATCATGACCTGAGCTGGAGGCAGATGCTTAACTGAATGAGCCACCCAGGCATCCCTTTAATAGTTATTTTAAAGTCCTTGTCTGCTAATCATAAAATCTGCAGTTGTTTTTGTGACTTTCTCTATAATATCTTTCTACCCAAGAAGACCATAAACCTTAGAAATGTAGGGATTATGGCTGGTTGATTCTTTTCTTTATCCAGAGAGAAAATACCTATTATGTATTTATTGAGAGAGGGAATGAATAAAAAATCAGACCACCTAAGTACCACAGTTTTGCGAGAGCAATGCCATTAAAAAAGCTCATAAATACACTTGTAGCAAAATTTTGAACCAAGAACAAAATATAAAGATGGTTCCAGTGGCATATATATCTTTTACCTCCAGGACTATAAAATATTGGAAGTCATTTTATTCAAACTATTTTTTAAATTTTCAGTTGATCCTAGTATAGAAAGGGTTTTTGGCTGGAAGTATCTTAGATGTTGCAGAGTGAAGCAAGACAAAGTCTCTTGATTTTTCAATTCTTATAATTTCCTTAAGCTTGGAAGACAATAGTCATTATTTTTATGATTCCCCTTTTCATGATCTTCTATAATATTTTCTAATGGCAATAAATCCCATATATAATAGTCTTTATATATAAAGACTATTAAGGTTAAGATCGTGTAACTGCAGGTGGGCAATTATTCTCTTTCTTTGCCTCCCTCCCTCCCTCCTTCCCTCTTTCTTTCCTTCCTTCCCTCCTTCCCTCTTTCTTTCCTTCCTTCCCTCCTTCCATCCATATTTCTCACTCTCTCTTTCAAAACCTAAATCAACTGGTAAAGCAATACAAAGCAATACAAATCTGAGTAGAAAGGTATTTAGTGTACTTAATCCTGGAAAATAGTTACTTCCTTTAAATCCATTAAGAATTTAACTTGAGTGACATATTTCAGAGTCCCAAATAAAATGCCAAGTAGAAATCAACTCCTTTGATACAGTCTCAGAAATGTCTCTGTAGACTACATGGAATAAGGTAAGTTAAAAAATAAAAGTGTGTCAGGTAGAGTCAGATGACAAATCTCCAGTATCATTTTTTAAATGTTACTGTAATTCAGGCAGATTTGAACAAAAGGTATGGAGTTGGGAAATCCCAACAATGAAAATGACTACATCCATATCCATACATAGTAACAACTCAAGGAAGCTAATACCCCCAACTACTTTCATTTCATAACATAGACTTTTAAGAATCTTAAAAAATGAGAGACTGCATTTTGTTTTTGCTTCATTAGAGTTGGGTATAGTTACTGTTTATAGAATATCAATAATGCAGTTTGTAGCTCTGCATAATTAAAGGCACCCTTTGTGTTAATAAAATAACACTGCACAAAAAAGAAACTGCACAAGCCAAGGCATAAATATGTTGATGCATTTGGTCTTATTTCAGGCAAGCTTAATTACAAAGACATGGGTGCCTGCTATACCTATAAAAATATTTTTCTGTCACTTAGAGCTATCAAACCTTACACCCATTTATAATATTAGTGAGAAAGAGCAAACATCATCATAATGGCCCACCAGTGAATACTTGCAGCTGTGGCCGTCTAGACTATGAATCTGCAAATAGAAGCATATGTAAATGGAGAAAGGCTTTACACACACACACACACACACACACACACTAAAGGAGACAGTAAGTTATTCTCTGAGCCTATTTTAAAATGCCAACCAACAGAAGAAGCTGAGGAAATATATCTCTAATGTGCATCATTAGTGTCAGAGGCAGCAATTGTGAAAATGCAAAAGCCTCAGGACCTGAATCAGAAGACCCAGACTGAGTTCTAGCTTCACTTATTCTTAGCTGCATGCTATTGGGCAAGTCGCTTGCTCTCTCTGAGCCTTAAATTCCTAATTTCTAAAATTGAGATCAATAATTGGTAAGTCACACATTTGGCATTAAGACTATCTGAGAGTTAGAATTGTTTATATATATATATATATGTATTGTTTTAATGTCTAAGCCTAGCACATACTATGCAGTTAACAAATATTTATTCCACTCGCCCTTCCTATGTGACAGAATTGTGGTGGTCAAGTGAGATAGTGTCTGTAAATGTGCTTTATTTAACTAAGATAAATATCACTATTTTTTCTTATTTGTGTGACCAAAAATATGAGCTCATATTAGCTTCTACTTCAGACTAAATTATTGAATTGTAATTCACCTTCAATTTGGAAGATAATTCAGGAATTAATTGTCAAATAGAGAGCAGGAAAATCCACATATTGTTGAACAAAATTGAATCCCGAGCACCCAATCAGAGAGTAAGCTGATTCTGAGACAATCACAGATAGTTGCAGTAGCTTTTGGGATTCTAATGTTCACTGGAGTCCCAAGTAGGGTGGTTCTTATAGACATGCAGAATAAGCAATTGCCTACCTCTGATTTGAGAGGTACTATTGCAGTCCTTGCATTTCCATAAAGAGGCAGGTTCCAAGAGAAATCATTTTTTTTATAATTGGTATAGGGGTTACATAAGATCACATGTAAGAAAGCACTTGGTAAGGAATCATTCACTCACCACCTGAGACTGTCATCATCATCACCACCACCATTATCATAAATTGGTCCCATTCACAACAAATTACTCCTGGCAGAGAAAATGGGCAAATTTTGTTCACACTAAAATGTCAGGTACAGGATAGGAGAGATCAAGATCACCACCTTTTACCCTGCTTTGGGAGCATAGGGTAAGGATGTGACCTGAAGTCACACTAAATGCCTTTTCACTCAGAAGAGAAACAATAGTGCCAACTGATAACATTTGTTGATAATGTACCAGGCGCTAAAACAAACTCATTACATGTATTATCTTATTTAATAAATTAGGTAATGGATGACTTAATTAGAACATTTATAAAGGATTTATGGGATAATTCTGAGACACTAATACTCTACTCTTTTTGATAGTGGCTACGGAGACTGGAATTTCTTTAGCCATCATAATCCTATAAAATAAGCTATCTTGAGAACAAAGGTGACACACTAAGCAGGGTAGAACCAAGAGAGTCACAGAGATGTAATACCACAGCCTTGAGTAAGGTATAAATGAAGTCCAGTGTACCCTTTTATTTCTAATTTTTAAGTCGATTTTATTTGCATTTTCATGATACCTAACTATAAAATATAAATAAATAGCAAAATGCCTGCCCACTCTCTTTAAGCCTTAGCCTAAATTTGACCCTATTTTAAGGAATGCCATCTATCAGTTGTGTATACCTGCCATGCCAAAATCCACACATAATTTTCTACATAACAATATATTGAGCCGTTCAAAGAGTGGCACAAGTTATATCTGAGAGAAAGCAACCTAAGTAAGAAATAAGTGCTTGGAAAATTTTCTTCTTTCACTGAACTCAGATCTACTTAGGGTTAATTTCCTGTGTTAATTTGACTCGGTTACAGGGTGCCCAGACATTTGGTCAAACATTTTTGTGGGTGTATCTGTGAAGGTGATTCTATATCTGATTAACATTTGAAGCCATAGATTAAGGTAGATTGCCCTGCCCACGGTGAGTTAGCCTCATCCAATTAATTGAAGACCTAAATGGAACAAAAAGGCTGAATAAGAGGGAATTCCTCCAGTCTGACTGCATTGAACTGGGACATCAGTCTTTTCCTGCTTTCAGACTTAAACTGAAACATCTACTGTTCTTGGGCCCTGAGCTTGCTGGCATTCAGCCTGGCACTTACATTATCGCTTTTCCTGGTTCTTGAGCCTTAAGGCTCAGCCTAGAACTATACCATCAGCAGTTCTGGGTCTCCAGTTTGTCAACTACAAATCTTGGGACTTCTCAGCCTCCATAATCCTTTAGCTAATTTCTTATGATAAATCTCTTTATATATAAGTAAGAGAACCTGGAGAAGGTATTACCCTTGAAAGAAAGGAAGCACACTGGGTGAGATCCACACTCAATATTGACATTTTCTCTCAGGACACTGCGAGTTTTGTGGCTCATGAAGAGATAGAACTCGAGCAGAAAGCAGCAATTTTATTGGGCTGGGAAATCATATATTTGAATTCACAGCCCCCACAACAGTAGGAAATTGAGAGGGGAACACCTAAGGAAGATGAAGCTTCAAAAAGAGCAGCCACAAATATGCATACAAATTCCCCTCAGATCTTGGGATGGTCTTAAACATGCATAACTCAAGACTTCAGGTACACTAGCAGAAAACAACACATGGAAGACTTAAAGAACTGAGTAGAGATTTCAGTAGTTGCCCATTACCAAAGAGACAGTGTTTAGAGTTCAGTTCCTGCCAACTTAGATGGACTTAGTAAATACCTTGTGCTTTCAATTTATACCAAAAGCCTATACCCAAGGACAAAATGAAAACCAAACTAGATTCATTCTAACAAACTTTCAAACTAGGTCTCCAGTTGTTAATCTGCATGTTAGAACAAAATTTATAACACTTTATAAAGATTTAGAAAATTGAAAAGATATGGGGTAGTTTAGAAAGACATGGAAATTCAACAAAAGAACCAATGGAAATTCTAAACTTGAAGGGGAAAAAAAAGAAACAATATGTGAAATCAGAAATTTATTAGATAAGATTAACAGCATACTGCATAACAAAAGAAAGAATGGGTGGAGTTGAATCATCGGGGGGGGAAAAAAAAAGATTAAAACAAGCAAAATCTTAATGACTTAGGGGACAAAACTGAGCCATCTAATATACATGTAATTGGAATTCTAGAAAGGGAATAGAGATAAAATAGGATAGAAAAGATAATTTCTTTCATCCACAGATCAAGGAAGTTCAGAGAACCTTAGGCAGGACAAATATAAAAACAAAACAAAACAATCAAACAAATAAAACTAGGCACATCAGAGTCAAACTTATGTATGCCAAAGAAAAAGAAAATAATAATTTATTGAGGAGGAGGTGGGGACTCATTACTTACAAGGGAACAACATTAAGAATGACTTAAAATCACAAACAGTGGAGTCCAGAGATGAGGAAGCATAGTATTTTAAGTGCTGTAAGAAAAATAAATGTTAACCTAAGATAATAGAAAAGGGAGATCACCCTTAAGAGATAAAAGTCAAATAAATTCACTTGCAGAAAATAAAAACCTAGAGAATGTGTAGTCTATGGACTTACAGTACAAGAAATACTAGAGATCCCTCAAGTTAAATGGAAATAATACCAGATAGAAATATAAGTCTCTTAAGAAGTAATTTAATGGTAAGTATGTGGGTAAAAATAAAAGATTTTTAAAAGACATTTTTTCTTTTATTAAATTCTTTGGAAGTTAATTCATAGTTTAAACAAAAAATAGTGATACTTTTTGTAGAGCTTATTCTAGATCTAAAGTAAAATTTACTATAACAATAACATAATAGACAAGAGGACATTTTAATATAACTGTAATGCTCCAAAGTTCTTACTTTTACAGGAGGTAGTATGTTAATTCATAAGAGAATGTTAAGTCCGTGCATTGTAATATATCTAGAGTAATCCAGTAACAAAATTATGCAAAGAAAAGAAGCTAAAAATCAAGTAGTACAATAAAAGGAATACTAAAAAAATGCCCAATTAACTCAATAGAAGGCAGAAAAGGGGGGACAAAAATCAAAGGGTACAGAGAAAAAATATAGCATGATAGTGGATATAAACTCAATAATTATATTAAAACTTTTAAATAAAATATTAGTTAAATTTATATAGAGATGCCAATATATCAATGTAAAAAAACAATTCAGTATGCCCAGATAAAGATGATTGATTAAATACAGACATTTAATTTCTGCTCATCACTTGCAATATATAAACACACTAAAGCAAGAGCAAATTTTTTTTTTCCTTTTTGCTCAAAATGGTGTTTCAGGTGTTATTTGCCCAATCAAAGAGAATATGAGGGCTGACAACAGCATTAAAATGTATATTCCATAAAGTGGGAAAAAAGAAAATAGAGGGGAGGAAATCATCAATAAAATAAGTCAAGAAAATTACACAGAAGTAAAGGATAAGTGCTTCCAGATTTAAAGAGCCTACCAAACAACCAAAAGACACAGATGAATTAACCTGCATCCTTATAAAATTTCAAAGCACTGAAGACAAATAGCTTTCAGAGAGAGGTAAAACAAAAATAAAAACATGACATACAAAAATATGGACTTTTAAAGAGTAATATTTTTCACTTAAAAGAGAGTGGAGTAAGGCTGCACAATTCTGAGAAAAAAAACAATTTCCAATCTAGAATTGCATACCAATGTCTTACAATTTTGCTTCTGTATACTATTTTTCCAGAAGCTAGTAAGGAACAGAACCCAGTAATTGAAACAACAACATCAAAATACAAGAAAAAGGGAAAAAGTAATCCAAGAAAGAAAATCCATCGCAGGATGAAAGTTAAAGTAATTAACCCCCAGCATGATGGTAATGGAAAATCTAATTCGATTGCTGAGTAACACGTCAGAAATCTCCAGGAGAGATTTTTTTAAAAAAGAAAATGTCCAATAAATTCTATTAAAATTCTATTAAAATGTAATAGGATTTAATCTAGTAAAAGGAAATGTGCACAATTTAGGGAAAATTTGGGTTTGAAATACTGACAGTATATATAATATTAAGGCAACAACAACAAAACTAAGTGATGCACCAATAGAAGCAAATGATGGGACAAGAATCCATGCCATGTCTGCTTAAGTAGCAACAAGCCACTCTTAACAGGGCTGCTGGTAGGTAAAGGAGAAAATCATGGAGACAGAAGCAGTAGTAGAAGCTTAGATTCCTCATTGCATTCTTGGATGGCACACAGGTATCTAATGCAGTCAGAAATCAAACTGGGAGAGGGACTTCTAAGTTGCATGATTAAGGAAACACTAACACTTACTGGCATTATCAGTGGCAAGGATTCAGCAGTAAAATGATAAGGAAACCAACCCTATTCTATATGCACACTGTTTATAGATAGGGATCAACTACCCCTCTAAAGTTTTGTAGACAGCTTCTGAGATGGCCATTAGTGATTCATACTTTCTGGTGTTCAAACCATTGTTTAATTCTGTTCCCTTTGAGTGTAGACTAGACTTATTGATTCACTTGTAAAGAACAGAATGCAATAGAATGTCACCTCCTAGATTAGATTATAAGAAGACCGTGGCTTCAATCTTTGGTTCTCTCTCTCACTCTCTCTTGGATTGCTCACTGTAGAGGAAGCCAGCTGCCATGTCATGGGACAACCCTGTGGAGAAGCCCAAATGAGTGACCTTGGAAACAGATATTCTGAATCTTGACAAAGGCCACATAAGTGAAATTTAGAAGTAAATCCTCCTTTAGTCAAGTCTTGAAATTACCAGCCTGGTACCTCTCCTGGATTATATCCTCCTAAGACACTGAATTGTAACCACCTAGCTTAATCACTCCTGGATTTCTGACTCACAGTAACTGTGAGATAATAAATATTTGTTGTTCTAAATTGCTAAGTTCTGAAGTAATTTGTTATGCAACAATAGATAGCTAATATACCTAATGTGACCAGAGAGCTGGGGTCTAAGCCTTGTAACTGTAGCTTGTACAGCATGGTAAATGAGTGATCTGATTTACCCCCTCATTTCTCTACCAGAAATGATTGCCTTAAGCATTCAGTTGTGGCCAGTTTTAGAATTTTTTAGGAGGTCAACTTGCAAAGAATTTTTGGACAAACTAACTTTTGATTCTCAATATATTATATTCTCAATATTCTCAATATTCTCTCTGATCACAAAAGGGAGACTTTATAGAACACATACTAATATATCAGCAACTTGTACAATTTCAACCCGAAATAGTTGCAGTGCTAGTCACAGATATGGCTACAGTAGACTCCGGAAGATGAATACAGCAATAAATAGAAGAAAAAATTCAAACAGTAACACCTGCAAGCTTTCCACTATATCAAACTGTGATAACCCTGACCTGACCAAGAGAAGAGGTCCCAGAATTCTTATTAGGGTATCTTAAATAACCATCCTGGTCATTACTATATGTAGAACATGATTGTTCTACTTTTCTACTTGGTAATAACCCATATCAAATATGATGCTGGTCAGAGTGTAGTATCCTCTTGGGTAGCCAACACTCAAAGTCATTCTATTGTATAAAACAACCCTGGCCAGAGTCTAAGCCTGTCATCAGTGTCTCCAAGTCCCAGGCCTCACCCAGTTGAGCATTTGATCAGCATGACTGACACATTCTAACTGTAGTCTGATCAATCATCCCTACATGGGAATAAAACAATTCTGAGGTTGTGAAGTATTATAACTTTAATTATCACCACTCCTCTTCAGGAAGATAGCTTATTTGATACCAGAAAACAAGTCTTGGAAAACTCAGAGTGCCTGGATAACCAGTTCTGGGAATCATGTCAGAGTCTCTTTAAGCAGACAGGGTAACACTATCCAACTACATAGGAAAAACCTGAGAGGAGCACATTATCCCACTCAGAGAACTCCATTTATAGTCGTGAAGTTCCAGTCACTGGCTGCCCCCATGGATCTTATATTCTAGTGGATGACACAGACAATAGGGAGTTAATAAATAAACAAGACCATTTCAAGGAATTGTGAATGATATGAAGAAAAAAATGAATTATATATAGAGTAACTAAAGAGGATGTGGGGGAGATATTAAATAGGGCTGCTGAAACAAGCTCCTCTAAAGGATAACATGTGAGCTCAGGGCTGAATTATAAAGAACTAGTCATAAAAAGATTTGGGAGGGGCGCCTGGGTGGTTCAGTTGGTTAAGCATCTGCCTTTGGCTCAGGTCATGTCACAGGGTCCTGGGATCTAGGCCAGCATCAGGCTCCCTGCTCAGTGGGGAGTCTGCTTCTTCCTCTACCCCTCCCCGCTGCTCACGTTCTCTCTCTCTAATCTCTCTCTCTCTCTCTCTAATAAATAAATAAAATCTTTTTAAAAAAGATTTGGGAGAAGAGTATTTTAGATGGCCAGAAAGGCAAGACAACAGTAAGGAATAAACTTGATATGACCCTGATAAAGGAAGCTACTATGCCTGGAAAGGAAGCAGGAGAGTACTAGGGGGAAAAAAAAATTCCATGAGGCAAAGGACCATGTAGGTCTGTGTATGTCTTGGTAAGCAATTTAAAGTTTATTTGGAGTATAAGCTGAAAGCACTGGAAGGGTTTAAGCAGAAAAGTGATAGGATCTGATTCAAGTTTTTGGAAAGATACCTTTCTACATTGGCTGATAAAGTATTATATAGTTTGGAGCAGGAAGTCCAATGAGTAGATCATTGAAGAAGTTCAAACAACAGAAGATGGTGGTTTGGAATGGATGGGGGCAGTGGAGTGACAATATGTAGACAGGGTCAGGAAATATTTTGGAGGCAAAGCTTTAGAACTTGCTGACGTATTAGAAGTGAGGAGGTGGGGAGGGATAGAGAAAAATCAAAGATGACTCCCGAAGATTTGCTTTGAGGAGGAACACTTTGGTAATAGAGGAGGTTAAATAAACTCCACTATTTTAATTTATATAATATCGAGATACCTGTTAGTCATCATGATAAAGGTATTGAGATGGAGAGAGGTTGAAGAGAAGACATTTAGATTACCAAGTTTGAACTAATGATAAAAATTTGGAATTATCAGCGCAAGGATGGTGTTTAAAATTATGGAGCTAGATGTGGTCAATAAAGGGAAATCTTTAGTTATCGTTACCAGGATCATTGGATTTTTCAGTTAAGGTAGAACAATTCCTGGGTTTCTCACATCTGAATCGCTGAGGGATCAAAGAGTGACTTCGTCAGTCAGTTAATGATATACTTAGGTCACAGTGCCTTTGAGAACCTAAACGATGCAAATTCTTTATGTATGTAGACTCAGTCAGTGATACGCAGTTAGTATAGTTACTTTATGCAAGTGACTAGTGTTCTCTTTAATGCTATAATTTTCAGAAGAGAGGAAAAGGAATTACTGCGTTAAATCTGTATTTGGATCCATATGATGGAGCAGCCAGTTGTATGGAGGTGTTACTAAATGGCATTTTAACAGAATGGCTTAGTCCTGTTGATTCATTTTAGAAAATAGATTACCATAAAATATGTGGCAATTTGGAGAATCTCTGTAATGACTACTTTAAATATTTTCTAAATAAGTATTTACATGACTCTTTTCCCTTGAAGCTGTTAGTGCCTGTTAATTAGTACCTGTCTAAGTGTTCCAGCATAAGCAGCTGTACACCCATTGCTAAATGCAATAAAAAATATGACACATTTCATTTCAGAGGAGTCTTGAGTTGTTCTCACATATTTTTAAAGACTGAAGATTGTTCTGATTTTTCCCATTATATCAGAAAAGGTGTATTTCTTTTTTGCAGAGAAACCATCAAGCATTTTGAGCAAGAAAAAATGATATGATGATGATGAGAATGATGATGATGATGATGGTGATGATGATGGTGATACTGTTACTGAATAAGGTGGCATTCCTTATGCAGATGTTAGTGACAATAGCTAATCTTCATTGACATACTACTATATCACAAGCATTAGGCTAGGAGCTTGAACTACATTATCACAACTCTGCAAAATGCTATTAGTTACTCATTTTGCCAATAAAGAAAATGGAATTGCTTTAGAAGATAAGCACATTAAATTACTTGCCCAAATTCACTTGGCTATAGGCTAGGATCTGAATCTTGGTCTATCTAACTCCACAGCATTCTTTCCACTTTATCATCCTGTGCATCATCTTGTCTCAGTTCTCTGCCTTTATGCCGGTCACACATCTACATTTAAAAGCAAATGAAGATAATTCCTAGGTCAAATGTGTGTGTATATATGTGTTTAAATTCCTAAGGATATAGTACCAATTGCTATAAAATCCGAAAGAAATCTGGTTTCACAAACTGTAGCCCATGCCCCACCTCTAACCCTGAGGCCTCACCATTTTTAAAGACTCTATTGGACACCCAATTGCCTGAAGGTACCAACACATCAAATCAGTAGTGTTAAACTGTAATCTCTCCCCCGCACCCCAACCCGTGGTAGATTCAGTATACAAATAGCACAGCTCCTGGGCTCCTGGAGTGAGCTAATTGTAGGAGAATCTGTCCTATAGGGACTCCAGAGTTCTGGTTTTCCCCAGTGGTACTGGTTTGAAAATTTATCCTTTACTTTGTGTTTTCCCTTTCCTGCCTCCTTTCTCCACTCTCCTAACAATGTTTTCTGAGATCACTTGCCAAATAGCCTACTTCTCAAACCCTAGCCTCAGGGTCTACTTCGGAGGGAACTCAAATTAATCATGGATTTTTTATTTCTAAGTAGGATTCTTATTTCTCATATATGTCCATGCTTTTGTTCTGGGCTTCAAAATCTTGGATCACCTATTGAGAATGTACAACAAAGAGAATATTTAAGCAGATGGCAGGCAATGTTGTATCCACCATGGTAATCTTTCTTCCCTTTCAATAAAATAAAGTTTCTACCATGCTCACTGTAGTCAGTTTCTCAATCCTGGTCTTTTAGGTCTGGGACAGCTTTACTTTCCAACTAAAGGTTATTTGCTTTTTGGCCACTAACAGTACAATGCCTGGAACTCTCTATATTTATCTAGTGTAGTCCTTTATGTGCAGTAAACAAGAGTCTAGGGCACAATGGAATCTCATATTTCATCATGGTTGCTATAGCACTCCTGACCTCAACCCAGAATTTTGAGAGCACAAGGCTGCTCCCAAACAAGTGTGGTTGAGTTATTTCATTTACTTGACACTTTTGACAGAAGAGAGAGAGAGTGTTTCATTCTTCAGGACTAATTTCTGTAGTGGTTTGATATACACAAGTGTAGCACTCAGACATAATTCTGAATGCTTTGGGTTTACCTTCACCCATGTTTCTTTATTCTACACAATTTTAAAAGTCATTTCATCATTTGGTTTTTAAATTAGCCAATGGGATGTTCATTACCTTATTTAGAGTAGTGGACAGTGGTTTGTTTACACTAAGCTCATTTTGTGCTGCTGTGTAATTGAAGAGTTTTCTTTTCTGAAAGTAAGTTTCCCTGAAGGCATTATTGGAGAAAATGCATCTGCAGTATTTGCTTTTTGTAACTCCCTTTTTAATTTACTAACACAGGGAAATTTTATTCTCTTAACACATCTTGAGTTTGGTTCCTTCCTTTGTCTCTGAATCAAATAGATATCATAATTACTAGAATGTTTAATGTCCCATATGAATTTCTTAAATGCCTTACCCTCTGAGAATTCATATGGATGATTTAACCACAGGAAGAAGTAAACATTTCTTTGGACCTGTAAGAAGTAAAACATCCAAACCTTGAATAAAGAACCCTTCATATCATCTGAACATGTTCAAGTAGAAAAAAAAGGTAAGCCAAACCATCCACTGACGCAATGGTCATATCTTTCATCTTTGGGTTGGAAATTACTTTCCAAGCAGTGTTTCCACATCTAAAATATAGCTCCCACACATTAACACCAGATATATAGCACTCTGTGCTAAAAGCATAAATTATATACATCTTGTTCTTCAGTAGCTCTGAAAAGGAAACGTAAGTGCATGGTCCTGTGGAAGAGAGAGGCTATTCAATGAGAGGCAATCAAGGATATTGCTAGGATGGTCCTGTTGTTTGTCAAGGTATGTCATAAAACCAAGAGGCTTGGGAGTCCAGTGGGAAGACTTTGTTCTGTATGAAGAAAACTATTTTGTGTAGCTTTTGACATGCCTTGAAGAAGGGGCGAGGTGGGGAGGATAGAATAAGGAGAACTAGCATCAAATATAACTCTTGACTTTATCATTTACCATCTGTACAACCATTTGAACACTTGAGGAACCATTCAAACACTTGATCCTTGGTTTTCTTAAATGTGCAGTAGAGGATAATCATAACTTCTTTAGCCTACCCTCACAAAGGTTTTATGAGAATAAATGAAATGTATAGGAAAGCAGTTTGTATATTATAAAACTGCATGCAGTAGTTATAATGACTTACCTTTATTGACTCTGTAGTGTGTGCTAGACATTCTTCCCAGTGTTTCACATATAGTATCTCATTAAATCTTCATGGCAACCTTTGAAGGACGTATCAGTGTTATTTTCATTTCATTTTACATTTAAGTAAATGTAAAATGGTAAAAAACCCTGATCAAGGTTACAAGGTGAGTGGAATATAGCAGAGATGGAATTTGAATCCAAGCAACTGAGTACCAAAGACTATATTATACTTTAAAGCAATGTTACTCAAAGAATGGTCCTTTAGCTGGAGCATGTCCATAACAAAATAAGTGCAGAAACTGAGAATAAGTATTTGAAAACTTTTGTAACTATTTGATATTGTCTCAACATCCAAGTACATGATTATTTTATATATATATTTTATAGTAATTTGTGTTTTTTTGTGTTTTACAAAATATTGGTTTGCAGTGGATCAGAAATAACAACTAGCCTTCATTACAGATAGTTCAGGAAACACTGCTCTAAGTCACTACACAGTACATTTGTAATTGATTATTTCATTGGAATATTGTGGACAATTTGTAAGATAGCCTAGCTATGGAAATCGGAAGTTAAGTTTTATAAATTAATATACCTAATTTAAGCTAGGAATGTGCTTATGAATACTATGAAAATAAACAATAATTCATGAAGCTAAAGCAAACTCCTTGATATCAGTCCTCATAGTCTAGGCAAGGTTGTCCTCTTTCTTCCTCTGTCTTCCATTCTGGACATTAGGTAGGGTATTACCAGATAAGTAGTTCTTCTACAGAACAAATACTCTACTATACATGGACCATATGGAGAGTTATGTGGGAAATGGATCTCTAGGAGAAAAGGACTTGCATATGCCAGATATCCCCCAAATCAGAAAAAAGAGGGAAAAGTGAACACCTGTGGTTGGAAATCCCATATTTGATCAATTATAGAACAAATGAAAAATACCTTTATCATGCTTAGAGATTTTATACCAATCCTCGGAATTATATTGAAATCACATTTTCTCCATGAGTTTGTTTCAGTTTTGTTAAGGATAAGTGTTACTCTTTCATTTTCTTTATATCATTTTACTTCTTTGAATATTTGCCATTTTCTTTTTTCTTTAATTTTTGTCCCCAACTTTTCTCATCAAAATCCCTCTCAAAGAAATAACTTCTGATAAAGCAAGAAATTCCAAGAGATTACTTTAAATATCTTCTTTGGGTTACATATAAAACCCATTGTTCAAGTCTTGTGAGGCACTTATGTGAAAACCAGGCTTATGTTTAGAAACTAAACTCAAACACATTTGATAAAGAATATAAAATCTGATTTTGTAAGAACAACAAAGGGATGTATAAGCCTCTTGGATTAAAAATAAATATTAAAGCTTGTGGAGTGAGTTACATTTGGATATTTTGATCAATCATAAATGTTTCCATGCAGGATATAGAAATTTAATGGAGACTGATTCTCTGAAATAGCTAGATTTTTTTTTCCTTTTCTTTTGGAGATACATAGTTTTGCTCAGAACAACAGTCAAGACAACAGTTTACAATCTCAGAGATGATAAATTCTACTCCCAAGTGCTCCATTAACTCAATGTATGACCTTGAGGATTTCTCTAAAATCCTTTGTGCCTCAGTTTCCTTTCTTATCAGATACAGATGTCTGAAGTAACTAACTCACTTCACATTTCCTTTAAGGAAAAGTAGAGAAGGGAAAGAGAGGAGTGTGAACTATCTGAGATCAATGGAAATTGGTATCTAAGTGCTGTGTATTAATCAAATTCTGAGATGTATTAAATTTAAATGGGAATAACTAAATAATATAGAATTATTATAAATTGTTTAAAACAGAGTTTGGCACATAGTAAGCTTTAATAAACCTTAGCATTTGCTATTGGTTTTATTATCAGCATTACTAGTATTAAAAAAGTAGGAATTAGAGGAGCAGAGTCCCTATGAATGTTGTGAGCAAGACAATTTCTTTTAGGAATTAGACCTTACACAACTGTACAAGGAGCTGGAGGAGTTCAAGTTTGGAAGAGGAGATGGAGGATAGGAGAGGGGTTCATCAATTAGTCAGTCTAAGAACCAACCACATCAATCCACCAAAGTTAAAATAGTAAGATGAAGCAAATACAAAGTATAGGATTCCCAGTTAAATTAGAATTTCAGGTGAACAACAAATATTTTTTTAAGGATAAATATGTACTTACAGTAGAGGATAAAATATAAAGATTAATTTTCCAACCCATTCAGGAGTATCCTCTATTATGGGATATTAGATTATTACCAATATTTCACTGCTATAATCAACTCTTGAAGTATGGCGACATATTTGGACAAAAAAAGTATTTGTTGTTTTTCTGAACTGTATTTTATATGGCAACCCTAGACTATGAAGGGCAAGTTCTTTTTGAAGTCTATGAGAAGTTATCTTCTCTGTCTAGGTCTTACCACCATAGACTAGCATTTAGGCCTGGAGCTGCTCTTGGTCAGCATGGTCATCAATCAGGAAAGGGAGCTGGACATGGAACAGAGGAGAGTAGGAAAAAACAGGAACCCATTTCTGCATTTGTCCACCATGACATCTGACTAAAGCAACCTTTAAAGGATAATGACTGGTGCTTCATTTCCACTTCCCAAATCTCAAGCAAATATCTCTTTTTGGCCAACTGTAACCCAGAACTATAAGCAAAGGGAGTTTAGAGAACTGTACATCCTGGCTTAACCAAATTGACAAAAGTGAAAACCACCCCTGTGATGATGATGATGATGATGATGATGACGACGACAAAGATACGGGTGTTTTCTCAAGGGAAGGTACTTCTTTGTAGCAGCTCAGGAAGACATAAAGAAGCTTTACTTTACTCAGCATATGGTAAACTAAATTAGTGTGTGACAGAGTTCAAGTTAAGTGATATAATAAAATCACATTATGTCAAAAGCCATAGGATTTACAGACATAGTCCAGAATCTTCCACCATCTATGTTCTCAATTCAAGCCTTGACTTGGCAATGTGGAGATTCTACTTCTGAAAGCAACCTTGAACCCTGCAATGAACTGTTATATATTTGAGGATAAATTAACAAAATTAATTTTCCAACCCACTGTGGTAATCGTCTCCTATGGGATATTTAGATTATTACCAATATTTCACTGTTATAATTAACTTGAGTAAATATCCTTACAAAATCAACATATAGAAATGCAAATATTCCATTAGAGTAACTTTCTTAGTGTAGAAGTGCTAGGATAAAGGTAGCAATGTTTGCAAGACAAATGAACAATTTTTAAGGCAAAATATCTATTACAAAATTGTTCTCCAGTAAGGCTTTACCAATTAACACCCACCAGTTCAGCAATGTAGGATTATAAAATTTCTGACATCCACACCCACGCTGGGAATCTTCATTAAAAAACAGATTTACCATTTGAAAGGAAAAACATGTTGTTTTAGTTTTTATTTATATGGTGATTTCATATGTACATCTCCTGTGAGGTATTTGTCATGTTACGTACTATTTTTCTATTGTAGCATTTAGTTTTCTTGTTAATCCACAATTACTTTCTTCCTGTTTCATGCCTTCTCATTTGTGGCATTTGATAGCATAGGACTTTCTTAAATAAGTGGTCATAGTCAAATCTGCTAGAATTATCTTTGTTTTCAGTTTGTAAATCCATGTGTAGGAATGCCTCTCTCCCACTGAAAGTATTTTAAAGGACATTTGTATGTTTTCTACTTTTTAAAAATTTGTATTTTATATCCAAGTCTTTAGTTCATTTGACATATACCATGAAGAAAAAAAATACTTTAACTTTTTTCAAATAATACTCTAATTATCTTTTTCTTTTTCTTTTATTTTTACTAAAACTTCCTTATCTCGTTTTAAAATGCCACCTTTATGATAAGATGTGTTGTATATAATCATAGTTCTAGCACAGGAGTTGGTAGTATGGGCCCAGAAGTCAGACTACAGGGTAATTGCAGCCACTTACAAGCTGTGACCTTAGGTAATTTATTTAATCTCCTAATGACTAAATTTCCTAATCTGTAAAATTGGAATAATGTTAGGATAAAATTGTTTTGAGGATTACAAAGATGAATTAATGTGTGTAAAGCCTCATAGAAGAGTGCCTGGTAGATAGTAAACACTCAATGAATGTTGGTTGTCCTTGTTGTGTAATGGAATATAAAATGAAGCACTTACTAACACAAGTCCAGATGAGCATTTTTGGTTATTAAAGACTGAACCCAAAGGTCACCTTGGAAATAGTCCCACATCTACCCCTTGTGTGATGTGACCCTACAATTTGATGTGATTTTGCCACTTAGGGAAATTGTTATGTCTCCCATGGTTAAGGGAGTACAGTAGACTAGAGTTATGTATTTGGAAATGGTTTGCAGATGGAATGTGAAATAGAGTGTGAGAGAAGAGCTAGGTCAGAATGAGAAACAAAGAGGGTTTGATACTTAGCTCTAAATTAGTCCTATATTTAAGAGATGGAAAGAAGAAAAGTAGAACTGTTGAAGAACATAGAAAGCAAAAGTCCTTTGGGTTGGGCACTGTTCTGGAATCAATTATGCCCCCTCCTCCCATTTATATGTTGAAGCCCTAACTCCCAATGTGGCGGTAGTTAGAGATAGGGCCTTTAAAGAACTAACATAACATAATAAAATAAAATTTAAAAAAAAGTAATTAAGGTTAAATGAAGTCATAAGCATAACAACGTAGTCCAATAGGATTTGTGTTTTTATAAGAAGAAGAGAATCCATTGATGCATTATATTAAAATGGAAACAAACAGTATTTTTTTAAAGATTTAATTTATTTATTTGATTGAGAGATACACTGAGCACATGCACAAGTGCAAGCTCAAGTGGGGGGAGGGGCAGAGGGAGAAGGAGAAGCAGACTCCCTGCTGAGTGCAGAGCCCAACTAGGGCTCATCCCTGGACCATGAGATCAGGACCTGAGCTGAAGTCAGGAGCTTAACCAACTGAGCCACCCAGGTGCTCCGGGGACAAATAGTATTTTTAATAAATAGTGTTGGAATGAATGAATATCCCAATAGAAAAAAAAAAATATGCCTTGACTCTTATCGCAGACCATACATGAAAATTAACTCAGAATGGATCATAGACCTAAAAATCAAAGCAAAAAATCAATTAAAGAATTATACTTAGCAATTTAGTGATATTTTAAATCTCTTAGTGTATGTTGCTTATTTTCCCTCTCTCTGTATTTTTCTTTTGAAAGCCTCCCTAATATGTACCTACTTGATCAATATTTTTAAGTTCATTGGATTTTTCAATATTCTTAAATCTCAGACTTATAAATCAATTCTATATATATATTTTTCTCTTTTGTATTAATAAAATTCTGCTTTTATCAGTTCATTATCATAGTTCTAGAAAATAATGCCTATATGCTTTGAGAACTGGATATAAATCTGTTAGAGAAATATTAGAATTTAATAAGGTGAATGGAAAGTTTATAAAAATCCCTAGATTGCCTATGTTCCCATAATAACCAGTCAGAAAACAGAATATTAGAAAAAATACATTGTTTCAACAAATAAGGAAACATGGTAAGATACTTAGATATAAATGTTAGATATAAATGTTATAATTATTGCATTAGACCAAATTTAAAAATCTTTTAAAAATCTATGAAGACTCATAGAGAGGATTTAAATAATTGAAAAGACATATGCTTTTGGATAGGAAGATAAAATCCACTGGTTATGTCACTTCTCTTTAAACTAATCTATATATTCAACACAAACCTAATTAACAAGCAAGAGGATTTTGTTGTTGTTTGCATGCTTCTTTCTTTGTAGTTTTTAGTTTGGGATTTGATTTTGCATATAAACAAAATATATTAAGTTCATCTTGTAAAATAAATATGTGAGGATAGCTAGGACATCTTTTAACAATTAAGAAAATTAGAAAGTTTTAATAATAGAGATGGATAGATATACAACTTTAAAATATATTAAAAATATAAAATAATTTTTGAAACTTGAGCACTAGAGATGAAGGAGTGTTTATAATGGCACTAGAGATAAGTTAGGCCAAACAATGAAACAGAGTAGAAGGAAAATAAATAGATTCAAATATGATTGGCTTAACATTAAGGTAATGATGCTATTTCAAATTAGTGGGGAAGGCAGGGATAATTCTATAAATCACGTGAGGTAAAAGTAAAGCTGGATCCTCACCTCATCCCTCAAAACAAAATAAATTTTGATGGAGCAAAGGTTTAAACTAAGCATAAAAGACCTAGAAAGAAAGCACTGTGAATTTATTCATATTAGTGAAATAAGAAAGGCCTTTTTAAATTTAGACATAAAATCTAGAAGATTTAAAGAAAAAAAAGATAGTATCAACCACATAAAAATAAAACATATATTTAAAAAATTACCCTAAATGAAATCAAAAGACCAACAGCAGACTGGAAAACAATTTTTTAACATGTATAACAGACACAAAGTAAATTTTCTAAATTCTCAAAATGGATGTATAAAATCTTAAAGAGGTATCAAGAGCTACAAACAGGCAGTGTACAGGAAAACAATTACAAATGTGCAATAAATATGTGATGCAATACTGAGCCTCAATCATAATGATACAAAATCATTCATTCATTCAGCAAAAGTTATCAAGCACCTCTTCTATATGTTGGGAAAACAGCCATTTACAAAATAAACACAAATCTCAGCCCTAATGGAGTTTATATTTCAATAAGCAAACTATAGACAATATAAATGAGTAGACAAAATAAATGATTAGAACATAGTTTATTTGATAAGGATTGAGTGCTGTGAAGAAAATAAAGCAGAGAAAAGAGAATGTGAGCTCTAAGAGAAAAGGGGAAGATTTCAATTTTAAACATGGCAGCCAGAGATGGCCTCCAATAAAGATAACAATGTAGTACTAAATTTCACAATTTCACATCCAACAGAAATATGTGTGTGCAGCAAAAAATATGTATGAGAGTGTTTATAGAATCATTATTTGTAATAGCAAACAACTTGAAACAACTTTATCGAGCATATCAACACTAGAATAAAGAAAAATTTTAGTATATTCACGTGGTAGAATTATATACAACAATGAATCTGAATATACTGCAGTTATAATAAAGCAACGTGTTGGAACCTCAACATAATGATAAGAGAAAAAAGTCATATAAGAAAACCTCCATTATGCGGTTCCATTTATATCAAGTTTGAAGATAGGCAAAACTGATATAGGTTTAGAAGTTAGGATGGTGGTTACCTTTGGGGAAGAGAATGCATGGGGATGTCTTTAAGAGTACCGGGAATGTTCCATTTCTTAGCCTGAGTAGTGAACACAGTTGTCTTCTCAGGGGGTAATTCATGGAGCTGTTCATGACAACTTGGAACAGAGCCCATTTTCAACCTATGTTAAGTCTGTGGAATAAACAAACAAACAAAAAAATCTTCCTGCTTTAAGTCACTGAGATTTTAGATTGTTACTGCAGCAAAACCCTGCCTATCCTGACTAGCATACTATATAAACATTCCTAATCTTTTCCTAACATATCAGCAAGTAATTTGTACAATTTAATTCTGTTGATTTTCATAATTATTCTAAAATTGTGATCTGTTTCTTCATAACTGCTATTATCTATTTTCTTATATTGTGAATCTCTTCGTTGGTTCCACATGTTTATCTCAGAAGTATACATCTCTAAACAGAGAATATCCTTGTCCCCCTTCGCTATATGCCTGGCTATACTTAGAATTTTCAAACATGCTAACAAAACTGGTAGATCTAAATTCTATTAATAATTAAGTTATGCAACAACCTGAGAGGAGAGAGTCCAAGTTGAATACAGTCCCAGCAGATGAACATTTTCTCGGCTCATTTCCTATGTTTAGTAAAGCTACTTCATCAATGGTCAATTTTTGGTATCCAGTTTCTGTTTGGCTGGAATAGGTTCACTCTGTGTCTGTAGCCAGTTCCCTACCTGTCACCCACCACATAAGAGAGAAGCCCATGTTACCTTGCTTCCCTGCTGAGATGTGTGCTTTGTAAGACTCCCAGGCAAAATTGAAGCCTTTTGGTATTGCTGCTTTTATTTTTGTCATATTTATAAAGCTATGTGTGAATAAATCAATAATGAGTTCAGCCTATCATAATTTCTATACCTCCCCATCCCATACCTATTCAAACTCTTAGTCTCACTCCCCAGGAGCAAGCTGTTTTACTTTCTGTTACCTTCAAAACACTAAATAATATACTTCTATCTCTGTTTCAATTTAAATATTCCAAATGAGTATTGATTTCCTAAAATTAAAAATAGTTTTCCTTAGTAAACATTTAACCTCCCCTCCTTTGCTTCTCAGTGCTATCAGTAGCATTTGTGTGTGTGTGTGTGTGTGTGTGTGTGTGTGTGTGTGTGTGTGTGTGATTCTTCTGTTGGCTATTAGATTTTATTTAGTATTTTATTTTTTTTTTTTATTTTTTTTTTTTTAGAGCTTACAAAACATAATTTTATTTAAATTTGTGTACAGATAAAAATTTACCAAAATTTAAACAAAGACCTAATTCAAATTCCTTCCCACCACAAAAATGGACATTATGAGAAAAAGCCACATTCTCTCAATTACGTTCTCCCCAGCAGGTAGATTCTGGAGGGAAAAGGATGGGGAGAAAAACTACCGACACAACATAATTTGATCTTCAGCACTGTCTCGTCTTGAAATGACTTAATTATGGAGATTTCCATAAGAATCAGCATTCTTCGGTTTTGACATTGAAACAGAACCTTCTATGCCAAAATCACAAATAAGGCTTCCGGCTTTATTTTTAGTGTGAGGTAAACAGTATATTCAATATTAAGGCAAACGGTAGAATACAAGTGTGGGATATTAATGTGGATCCATGTTTTGGAACATCCAGGGATTTCCTAAGCCTGTTGGAATCAGAAACTTGTAGAAGCTGTTGCAATGTGCAACAGTTCTGAATGTCTTAGCTGGACCTTTTTGACAATCTGTCAAATGGAACCTTGTTTGAGTTTTTTACAGCATGTATTTTTTTTTTTTAATTAGAAGTTGTAAAATTATTGTAAATGAACCAGGCTCTGATCTCAAATTCTGTGTATATATACACACTGTTTGGCCAAATAGACTGCTCCTCCAAAGTTGGCAAAACAATGCCTACTGAGCAGGCTTACCATGATGGAAAAGTGTGAGAACAGGACATTAATAAAGATTCTAAGTGAAATCAGATTATTTAGGCTGTCTAGCTGTCTTATTCAAGAAAATGCAGATTTAAGATCTTAGGTACAGTGATTCATCCCCTGGCTCATCCCTTCTCTCTTTTTTCCCAATGGGATAATCATTTCCTTCACAGTGATGAGAGAAACGTTACTTTTTATGGCAAAATGGACTTCTTCCTCCAAGGGATCAGGACAAAGCTATCACTTCTTAGCCACGCTGGCCACCGACTTCTTGGCTGCGTCCTCCAGGTCGACGGCCGAAGTAATGGGGAGTCCGCTGTTACTGAGAATGTTCTGGGCCTCGTGGACATTGGTTCCTTCCAGCCGGACCACCAGGGGCACCTTGAGTTCCAGCTCTCGACAGGCTTTGGTGATCCCATTGGCAATGATGGCACAGTTGACAATTCCACCAAAAATATTGACAAGGATGGCTTCCACCTTAGGATCGGCTGTGAGCAGTTTGAAAGCTTGATATACTTGAGCTTCCTTTACACCACCACCAAGATCCAAAAAGTTGGCTGGCTTCCCACCATTCAGGAAGATGATGTCACAAGTAGCCATGGCAAGTCCAGCACCATTCACAAAGCAGGCAATGTTCCCATCCAGTCCTATATATTTTAGATCATATTTGGCAGCTTCGTTTTCAATGGGCTCATTCTCTGATTTGTCGTCCATAGCAAATATGTCCTTTTGTCGGAATTCTGCATTGTCATCAAAGTTTATCTTTGCATCAAAACAGACAACTTGTCCTTCTGGGGTTTCACCAAAGGGATTCACTTCCACCTGAGTAGCATCAATTTTCAGGAAGAGATTGTACAGCTTCTTAATTTGATCTGCAGCCTGGTTTTTCAAAGGCCCAAGGAAGCCGAGATTTTCTGCCATCCGCTGAGCTTGGCTGTCCTTTATCCCTTCCATAATGTCGATTTGCTCCTTAAAAATAAGTTCTGGATTCGAAGCTGCCACCTCTTCAATGTCAACGCCCCCCTGAGGGCTGCCCACCAGTACGGGGCCATTGCAGGACCGGTCCATCAGAATGGCCAGGTAGGTTTCTCTGGAAATGTCCAAGGCTTCAGCAACCATCACCTTGTTAACTTTCACACCTTCTTTTGGAGTTTGTTTTGTGGCTAGATTATACCCAATCATCTGTTTAGCCAGCTGTCCCACGACTTGAGGGTCTTTTGTTAAATGTACACCTCCCTTCAAACCGCTACTGAAGACACCTTTTCCTCTTCCTCCAGCTAAGATCTGGGCTTTTAAAACAAATTCTTTTGCATTTAGTTTCTTAGCAGCCTCCAGAGCTTCCTTTGCCGTGTCTGCTACAAAGAATCTTTGAACTCTGACTCCGTGGTCAGACATCAGTTTCTTGCTCTGGTATTCCTGCAGGTTCAGCCATCTTCGGGGGGTTAACTGAACTGCCTGGGACCTGGCCGCCAGCAGCGGGGGCCGGAGCACCAGGTCTCGCAGAAGTTTCCGGGCCTGCGCTGCTGCAGGGGACGCCATCTTAAACAGGAAACCCGGCGCGGGGAATTTATTTAGTATTTTAAATATTAGTGCTCCTCTATTCCCTTTCATAATTCCTCTGCTCTTCCACATCCCAGGCTGTGTGCTATTATTTTACATTTGTACTGGAATTTTGTTAGTATTTACATTCTAAGTTCTGCATTTACAACTAAGTCTTACACAATTTATCCATGGGCTGACTAAAGCTGAAAACCATTCAGACATTATCATATTATTATGAATAAGCACTAGGATTACATTCTTTTTCCTATGTAAACAATACCATAACTCCTGAGCCACTTAGAAGAGAATATTAGGAGCATCAAGACAAAGATGAATTCTCTTATATTCCAACAATTACTTGAAATCAATTGTTTATATACAACTTATTTTTTTCCTGGAATTTTACATTGTTTTTCCTTTTATCTTGAATAATATGCTGTATCTTGTTCTCAAGTTTGTTCCATCCCCTTAATCACACAATTCCTTTTAAGACTTTTGCCTTCAGAGACCACTCTCATAGAGCCCACCATCCTTCTACTGCATTCTAAAACAGCGACTTATAGACCTGATAGACCACTGTAGTTCTGAGGTTTTTTCTTTATTGCTCTTTGTTTCCTTGTTCTTATGTCTTTTTTCTTTCTTAATCTACTCGCTCATTTATCGGGAGTACAAACTCAGCTAACTTTGCAGAATGAGATTTGGGAGGTGTGGCTGCTCATTAGATGGTGTGGGACCTAGTGACCTCAACATCCATCCTCCTTTTCTCACTTAGGAGCAGAGTCCCAATTTATTTTTTAGCCTGCAAAATGCACAAATGAAAGATTCTACCCTGCAGCTAGGTAATTCTAATAATTTAAGGCAGCACTGTGTGCAACTTCAGGGAACACCCCTTAGATGGATGAAATAGCTGGCAAGAACTCTGTAGATACACATGCACCTACTTCTAACCAGAATGCAGAAGTGATGGGAGGAACTCCAGCAGTTATCTAAAACATGAGGTAATCCTGAGAATTGAAGCCATGCACCAAGAATAGCACAACAAAAAGAGGGGAATCTATGTCCTCGTTGATGTCATAGAACTGCTATACTAGCCATGTTACAATATATTGTACTTACAAATATGGATCCTGGCTACAAATACATTTGACGGACAGAAAAACATATTCCATTTGAGCAACTGTTATTTCTGATCTCAGTTGCTAACTACTGAATACAATTATGTATTGAAAATCATAGTGGGGCGCCTGGGTGGCTCAGTCGTTAAGCGTCTGCCTTCGGCTCAGGTCATGATCCCAGGGTCCTGGGATCGAGCCCCACATCGGGCTCCCCGCTCAGCGGGAAGCCTGCTTCTCCCTCTCCCACTCCCCCTGCTTGTGTTCCCTCTCTCGCTGTGTCTCTGTCAAATAAATAAATAAAATCTTAAAAAAAAAAAAAGAAAATCATAGATTTCTAGGCTCTTAAATACCTATAAATATCTTAATTTTATCATACTTGGTTGTAATTTATTGTGACTCTAGAGTTTAAGGATAAAACATATTCCTTCAATGCTGTGGGCATTGTAGGCATCTCTTTTTTCTTTCTGAAAAATTTTAGAATGCTTTAGTTTTTCTTAATATTCTAAGACTTTACAAGAATGTGTCTGGATGTGAGCTTGTTTGATCTTTCATTCTTTTATTTTTGTGAATAGAAGTGCACCATCTTGAACCAGATGTAGTTTTTTGTTTGTTTGTTTTTTCAGATTCAGTTTTTAAATGGAGATGATTCATGCTGGTAAAATAGAATACAAGTGGCATAGTCCCTTTGTATTTCCCTTATCTCCAGCCTTCTCTTTTCGTCAATAAAGTTTTCATTCTATGTATTAAAAACCCAACAAAATGTTATTGACTCACTTAATTGAAATATCTCAGTTAGTCAAACTTCAGGCATGGCTCTCTTCCAGGCTTAGATGTTGTCAGGCCTCATCTCTTCGTCTGTTGGATCAGTTTTCTTTTTGGCTTTTCTCTTATGGTGGTGTCCAGCAGCTCCAGGCTTATATTGACCCACCACTAAGTCTAGAAGAGAGTTTCCCAGAATTTAGTCATATCTGTTTGGCTTAGTTATCTACCATTCCTCTTAAAATCGCTGGCATACTTTGTAGTATATAGGCTTTGGACATGAACCTATCTCTGAACCAATCAGAGCAGCCAAAGGGATACAGTACTCTGGTTGCCCACTCTAGAACCAAGAGTGGTGTGGCAGATTGCTAGTTTCACCAAAAATCCATTGTCCATTTCTTACCTTATAAAAACAACCCTTGGATTTTAGTTAGCCTCATGGCTTAATTTTCCAGCCTCTGTTACAGCTAGATGTATGCTTGTGGCTGTGTTCTGATCAACAGCAAGTAAGAAGTGGTACATGCCCCTTCAGAAAAGTGAACTTAATGGGACAGGATGGTAGATTGACAGAAATGATGGAGCTTAGAGCTGTAACATTACAGCCCTGATTTTTTTTTTTTCAGTCTTACTTTGCATGAAAAAATAAATTTCAACCTTGTTTTAACTGTTATCTTGGGTTTTCATCATTAGCAGCTAAATCCAACCCTTTTTAATACAGATACGTCAGCACCATCCCAACCACATGAACTAACAATGGATATAAGTGGTCCACTGAAAAATTAGAACTGCTAAATTTATTCTAAAAGTATAGGAAATTGGGACACTTGGGTGGCTTAGTCAGTTAAGAGTCTGCCTTTGGCTCAGGTCATGATCTCAGTGTCCTGGGATCAAGTCCCACATCGGGCTCCTTGCTCAGCAGGGAGCCTGCTTCTCCCTCTCTCTCTGCCTGCCGCTCCCCCTGCTTGTGCTCGCTTTCTCTCACAAATAAATAAATAAAATCTTAAGAAAATAAAAGTATAGGAAATTATCTCTGGTGAAGTAAATACAGAAGATGAGTATGCAGGGAATACAGACAGGATTAACTAGTGGTGAAGCAGTTGGTTTATAGTAGGATGCTCCAGCATTTAGTTGTCCCCACCTGCGTACACTTAGATGTTCCCTAAAGGGTCCTCTATGAGGAAGGCAACCTTCTCTAGTTTTCAGTATAGATGCCAGCATTTCTCTACTTCAGTACTGTTTGTCATTATAAATTTAATTTCAGCCCATACCCTCAACCCTTACCTGGAAGCCTACAAAACATTTTCCCATAAACTTTTATAAAGCAATTCGATTAATAAAACCAATTGTACTGTTTAAAATAAAAGCCTTTAGAAGCCTGTCAGCTATTTTGATATATGTAATATTTGAAGGAACTTCTTTCCTTTTTAGTTTCTTTAATGTATAATTAATTCTCTTAAAAGTGTTCAGATTTTGGGAAAAAGAAGCTACATTTTTAAAAAAATACGTCTATTTAGAAAACCAGAGTAAAATTTTTTCACTAGTTTCACATTTATCTTTTTCAAAGGATATGTGTTTGCCTTATTATGATAAATCCTGAAACTAAATTTTATATATATATATATATGTCTTATAAGGACAAACCTGTAAATAGACCAGCACTGACAATAAAGAAAGCAAAGATTTACAACCAGCGCTTTTGTTCACCATCTGCGTGACCATGTAAGAGTTACTAGAGAACCCAAGGTGCTTCACATCCCTGTCATCTTTTGTCATAGCCAGAATCAAACTCTTCCGGCCATTGGTCCTCATCCATGAGCATAACACTCATACTACTCTGAGCTTCCTCTCTTCGAACCTCACATCAGTATGCTGTTCTTTTGAGATCTCTATTCTAAAGCAGATAAATTCTCTCATATTCTCAGTTTTCACAGGTTTTCCCGTTCACCTTCTCACCTTGATCCTACTTCACTCTTCCCATAACTAGGTCATCTTTCCCCATGACACACACATCTCTTCCCTTATTCTACAACATTTGTTTTTGAACTCATGGATACATGATTGGATCCCTGATTCTCTTCTCATCGTTCAGTCACTCTGTTCTCTTCTTCGTTGTTTTAGCTTAACACCCATGGCCCATTACCCTGCTCAATACACAGGTATCTAATCAATACACATGCATCCTCTAATGTTTCATTAAACTACCCTGGAACACACCATTTTTCAACACATTACTTTCTCTGATCTGTTCTCCTTAATATTGTCCAGAGGCTTCTTTCTAGAGTGCATATATGTGAATGTCCCTCCTGTCTTAATTTTTTTCCAGTATTCTGCATGGTTTTTCAGTTAAAGTCCAAATAGCAAAAGCAGGCCTTTAATGGTCTTGCTCCTGCTTTCCTTCCCATGCATCCCTCACTGTTTCCCCCAATACAGATTCCATGTCTGACCTTGCCACATGAACAACTAATCTCACTCCCTGAACCTGTCTTGTTCTCTTCAACTTCAGGCCATTGTTCATGGATCTCTGCCTAGAATATTAATACACCTCCACCTTGTCCAAACTTCAGCTTAGAACTGGTTCCTTTTGCCATTTCTGTCACTTCTCCCTTCTTCTCACCCTTTACTCTGGAATAAAATCCCTTCCATAGCACCTTATCTCACCTTTTTCTAACACCAGTCACACCTGATTTAATTGTTTATTATGGTCACTCCTCCCCACCTCCTAGTAATCGGTAAGTTCCTTGATGGCAAAATTTATATGCATTTTCCTCTTGTTTAGTATAGTGCTCAATAAACATACAAGGAGCGAATTAATCCCGTGTCTCTCAGCTTTTGTTCTCTGCATGGTCCGATTCTCCCAGATGAAACAGTCAATGTTTTGGATTAGTTTCTTGCATTTTACTGTCACTTTCCAAATAAGTCTGGGTCATGGAAGATTTACTTAATGCAGGAAATGAATAGAATAAATGTGTACATAGATTGCATGCCATGGTAATTAAATCATTAGTGCTGAACACTAGTATTTAGACTAGAGCACGTTAACGTATGTTTTTATTTGTCAGAAGCAATAAGTAAAGATGAAACCTAGTAATTATAGACTATGAATAAAAAGGAGTTTTCCGGGTGGTCTTGTATAAGTCTTAAAGAAAGGAAAGCAAAAGGCAAATGTTCACCAGTATTTCTCCTGACTTCTTTATTAAATATAATAGTGACCTTCTGATATTCTGTGCTGCTTTCAAAAATCGAACTGGTAGTATTTTTGTATGTGTAATACTGTTGTCTCGGATATTCATCAGCGGTCTTGTTCACTTCTGTTGACTCTCTCTTCTATGTTCTCATCCTTGTCCTTCTCTGCTTTCTAATTACCTGTTCCCCACTCTGATATCCTCAGCCAACCTCTCTCATCCTCTCTTTCCCAGTCACCTCCTACAAGCCATTGACCTTCTGCCATCCCCCTTTGCCCCTCCTCCACCAAATAATACTAGATTGATGTGGTGAAGTGTTTGTGTGGAAATGTAATACATAGTTACTTTCACTTTTTTTTAAATGTGTAAGTCGTTAACCTGTTTGTTACAAAAGTACCAATATTGCTAGTGATATTTTAGTATTGCATGAAAAAAATAGCAAAATATTTAGTGTTGTCATTTTTTTCTCTGGTATTAAAATCAACAACCCTATCCAAAGGACAGGCATTGTTATGTCTATAGAGGTGTACTCTATTGTGGGATTGAGTAGCCACTCATTCTTTCCTACAGCCAGACATGAGCATCCCACCACATCCATATTTACCAAGCAGATACCTGGTTACTAATGCAGTTGATTGGATATTCAATATAAAAATACCCTTTTATAGTGATGGAAATATTCTTGCCCCTGTTTAGGACATCCTTCAGTAATTAACAAATTAGCATTTTTATTTTTAAAATAAAGGGCATTTGTTTGATATTTCAGCTCCTTGTGGGTGAGGAGAAAAATTATCATGTGAACCATGTAACAGGCAATAGAGGAACTTCTTCATCTGGGGCATTGAATTGCTCTAGTACAACACTCTTGGACTCTGCATATTACAAGAATAGTATTCCCAGTAGACACGAATGGGTGAATTTAGGGTACAAGAATCTAAACCTAACCTCCTCTTAACCATCCTAAACCTAATCCTACTGAGAAAATGAGAGACTTTTCCCTTCCTACATCTCTAAAATACGGCTTCCTCTTGATAGCTGGAAAGGCTATGACTCCGCTTGACTGCATATTATCACTTGGCTTTGAGGATCACCAAAGCTCAGGGTGTAGAGAACGTGGAGTGTAAACTCCATCCACTCACTGCATAGACACAGTTTTCTCCTGGCCTGCTCAGTGATTTAACAATTTCTGGCTCAATACATTATAAATCACACATGACATCTCTTCTAAGACTGCAGTATCAGGGTGTGAGTTTGGGCCTCGGAGGAGAGTTGTGAGGAGAGCAAAAAGTTGTGAGCTGTGGACCTGAACAGCTGCTTGGTGGTGGCAACGGCAGCTGTTACAAAGAAATGCCTTTCCCCCCAATGTGCTTCTCTTGCTCTCTTGTCCCCTTTCTTGTCAATAGCCAGTCAACATTTATTGATTGTGCAGAAGCTAAGGGCTAATTCTTCTGGGTAAGCTTATCCATCTGCCCCGTTTCTTTTGGCTTACATTGTCTCTCCAGGGTTTTATTTTGTTTTTATAAACATCTTTCTATCTGCCTGCTCCTTCTCACCATATGGCAATTCTGATATATATCTTTTTTGTTGGAGGAGGAATGTGAGACAACAGGAGAGAAGAGGTCCCTAATGGAAAAAAAAAAAAAATTTAGAACACTTATCAGAGGAGTGTATAGTTTAATAAGGGCTGCTTTCTTCAGCATGATTTTAATCACATTACGATTAAACATTTTCTCCCCAAAACAAGGAAGACTGATTTCCATGAATACAAATGTTGTCTATAACCAATGTCTCCAGTTCTCTCTTACCAGTCAAGGTGAAGCCATTCAATCAGGCATCTTCTCACACTACTCTAATAAAATTATTTTTGCCTAAATCACAAATGACCTCCACATCACAAATCTAAAGAGTATTTTTCAATTCTCATCTTACTAGATTTCTCAGTAGCATTCAGGTCATTCAGGAGTATTCAGTCTTTCATGAAATATCACATGGATCCCATGACTTCACCCTCCTAGATTCCACCCCCCTACTCTGTGATCAGCCCTTCTCATTCTCTTTCCATAGCATCATTGAGTCCAACTTCACGTCCCAGAGCGTCTCCCTCACTGAACTCTTCTCTAGTTACACCTGTCTCTAACTGAGCTCATCCAGCATCACAGCTTTAAATACCATCTATTTGCTTACAATTCCCCAAATAGCTAAGATTCTTATTTTTGAGCACCAGACTTTTCTATCAGACTGCTTTCTTGACAGCTCCTGTGGTTTTAACTTGAATAAAACCAAACTCAAACAACCCCAACAACCTTTACTCACTCAGCTTTCTCATTTAGGGGGAACTATCAAAAACATAGGAGTCCTTCTTGACTTATTTTCCTTCGATCCCTATATGAAAACTTCAGTCGTAAGTCACTATTGCCTCCTATGTGCATCACATATTCACTTTTTCTCCCCCATTGTTTGCTGTTACCACTCTAGTGTATACACTATTTTCTCGGGATTAGAATATGGCAGTAGTTAACTAAATTGTCTCTGCCATGCTTACCCTCTCCATTTTGTTATTTAGGAAGCATCTATAATGAGCTTTTACATTTTAAACCCTGAGGATGTCACTCTCTGGCTCATAACCCTTCAGAAGTCTCCTACTGCACTTTTAATAAAATCCACTGTTCTTAGTTCACCTCCAAGCTCCTGAGGGATCCAGCCCTCCTGACCTCATTCTTACCTTGTGGCTGGCTCCAGCAGACTTGCTTGCCATTCTTCATACGTGCTCTTTCCTCCACCTGGAAGCTTCTCCCCTCAACTCTTCACATTTAGGCTTCTTCTCATCCTCCATGTGCCATCTTAAATGCCAATTCCCCAGAGGGGTTGTTCTTGGCAATCCCATGTAAATCAGTTTCTCACCCACCCCATTTTAGTCTTTATCATTTTATCCTATTCTTTTCCTTCATAGAACTCTTCACAATGTGTGTGTGTGTTTGTGTGCTCTCTTGTTTAAGGCCTGACTAGCAACTAACATGCATTCAACCTTGCAGTGGAAGTTTTTGTTTGTTTTGTGACAAAAAGGGAAAAAATGTAGTTTAGGGTACATTCATTAATTTATTCCTCATCATCAGTTAACTGTAAGACATTACGTCAATAATGCTAGTGATAATTTTAATAATGACAATAAAAACACCAATAATAATAGCAAACACTTATATAGGTCTTACATGTGCTGAGCACTACTGTAAGCACTCTTAGCCTATTACCTCCTTCAATGTGCATATGAAGTAGGTATTAGTCTCCCACTACTGCTGACAAGGAAACCAAGGCACATGAAGCTGAAGTGACTTGTTGAAGGCCATCATGCTGTTAAGTCGAAGACCCTGTTTTTAATCTGACACTTGAGCTCTAGAACCTGGGGCTCTTAAGTACTACCCAAAACTGCAAGTGACTATAGGACTATAAACTGAAGGAGTTAATGAAAAATTGATTTTGCTTTCATGGAGCTTATAGTTTGTTGTGTTCTCTTTAAACCCAGCAATAAGAATACTTGCTTCCATTTTTAAATACAGTGGAGACTTTGTCTATATTATGTCATACATTCAATACTATTTTTGCGTCTGTTGGTAATTTCTTATTGATTGCATAGTTAATATAATTTTACATTTATGATGCCCAAGACCGCTTCTTATTTTCAAACTACATTAAAATAATAAAGAACATATACCATAATAAGCATTTCTAGAGAATTTAATACTTTCATTATTAATTTAATCCTATAAGAAGATGATATATGTTTCATTTAAGGTTTTAATTATCTGGAGAAAAAAATCCTTATATTTCATTATTCCAAAGACATATGAGGCAGTTTTTACCACATGAGAACCTAAGTCTCCTCTAAGAATCAGTAAGGAAGAGATTGTTTCCTGGGTCTGCATAATGCATGGCTAAATTATTATTCATAAAATCATTCAGGAAAACCTCATGTGTGACTGTATGAGCATGTAGACTGTAAAATAACAAATATGACTCTATTTCATAGGCTAACAGGACTAGTCCATTCTGCAATTTAACCTAGGACATTAGATAGATTTGAGTCTTTTGGACCTAAGAAAGACGATGCATTAAAACCCCTGTAAGCTACCCTTCAGACATTTAAATATGGCATCCCTGTCATCTGTTAGAGTAGATGTAACTATAATTCCCCAGCTGCAGTAAACATTTAAATATGTGGTTTTCTGCTCCCAGAGGTTTTCCAAGCTGCTCTGCCAAATCTGTTAATGTAGAAAAATGAAGTCAAGAAGAAAAACTTAAAAGACCTGAAAGCAAGTCTGAGATGGAGGAGAGAAGACAGGAGTAAGAATGGGAGTGATTAAGGATCCATTTATCATCATCCACAAAACTGGAGTCTTCCCATACAAGGAAATAGAATGGAAAAGCTCCTTAAATTGGGAAAAATATGCTAGTCATTATACAAAGATCCCAAGAGAAGAGATTTTATTTTATTTTATTATTTTTTTTTTTTTTTATTTTTTTTAAAGATTTTATTTATTTGACAGAGAGAGACACAGCGAGAGAGGGAACACAAGCAGGGGGAGTGGGAGAGGGAGAAGCAGGTTTCCCGCGGAGCGGGGAGCCCGACGCGGGGCTCGATCCCAGGACCCTGGGATCATGACCTGGGCCGAAGGCAGACGCTTAACGACTGAGCCACCCAGGCGCCCCGAGAAGAGATTTTACATATTGACACTGCTTCTTCACAATACCACCCCTTTCTTCCAGTGATTAATATTAGAAAGATGTATTTTTAAAGCTCAGAGAAGTTCTTGGGAATACAGAGATATTCAAAGATAAGTTGTGATTGGTGAAGAGAACATTGGCTAAGTATTAATTAATATTAGTTTCTTTGAAAAGTCTTGGTTGTGGCTGTACCAGTCTCCCTGCACAATTAACATGATCAGTTTATCTTATATGAGGCCAAACATTAACCTCCTGTATGATTCCCCGTGTCTGACCCCACCTACCCACTGCTACTGAGGAAATTTAATTCCTATTCCTTACAGTGAAAAGAGCTCATGAGTCAGACTCAGAAGCTGTAGTTTTCAATCCCATCACTGCTCCTTTTAACTGTTTGGTTTGGGCTGAGCACTTAATTTCATGAGGCATCCATTTTCTTACTTGGAAAATGGTCTACTTCCTTCACAGAAGAGTATCTGAAATATCTGAAAGCACAGACATTTGGTAGGCCCGCAAAACACGTTATCATTTCTTTCTCCCTTTTTTTCCTCCAAACCTTGGAAACAATTCTGGTCTTAGAGTAGTAAACATTAAGGAGAGTGATGTATTTTTATAGCACTTTCCATCCAATCATTGTGAGTGCTGCTTTACTTACAGTTTCCCATTTAATTATTAAAATAACCACTAAAGTAGTTATTACTTTTTCTAAGTTATATATCATAAGAGTAAAACTCAAACAGTTTTACTAACCATGCCATTTATTTATCTAACAGTATTTGCTGAGTGTTTACTGTATTCTAGGCATTAAGCTAAGGACCACAGACACAAAAATGATTGTGGTAGGGTTCTGCCCTCCATGCAGTTACAACTTGGAAGAGAGAAAGGCAACACACAACATTAATACACTCTATTAGTTGCCAAGGCAGTAGAAGCAAAACCTTCTGGCTCTTCGACTACAGAAGCCTGACTCTCAGGTTCAGTAATGGGAAGTCAACCTCACTCTCACCCACTTTTATAGTATAACTGGGATCTTATGTTTTTTCCCCTGGAACTCACCCCACAGTTAGAGATTTATCTTCTCAGGATAATGTATCTTCCTAAACCACAGTGCCACACTTTCCCTAGAGCCCATCACCTGGTTTTGTCTCTTTCCTTGGACTGATCCACTCAATGCAAATAGACATCGAGAACTTTCTATATGCCAGACTTTATGCTATATGCTGAGGATGAAATATTTACATAAGGATAAAAGAGAATAAAAATATATCTTTAACTGCTGCTCTTGAGAAGGTTAGAATATAATAAGGGAAGACTCTCATTGAACAGAAAAGAGTAAAATACTATAGATGCTAGGATAGACATCTGCAAAAGATAGAAGTGAAATGCAAATAAAGCATGTTCTACATTATGTGCTTGGTATCAGGGTGGGTTAAGGTAAAAAATAAAGGGTTCAGTTTCAATATGTTGTAAATGAGTGGATTGTGGCACAGGGAAGGGCCATCCGCAGGAGGATATGTTTAGACCTTGAGCTTAGGGGAAACATTTTGCTTAAAGATATATCTCTTCAGAGTCAAATACATACAAATATAATATGAAGCCATGAAAGCTGGATTGCCCCAGAGAGAATGTCTAGAATGAAAAGAGAGAAGATCCAAAATATGGCAGAACTTGGAGGATCAGCAGAGTTAAGGAACAGGAAGGGGAAAACAAGGACATAGATGCCAGTCCTTGCAAAAGACATCCTCATCTATAATTGAGAAATAAGACTTCATCATTCCTTAGATCCTTGCAAGCAGCTATGTAACACAACCACATGCCAGAAAAGACTTGAATAAAATCTGTTCACAATACTGTCAAGAAAACCTACTGAATTGGCATTCCAATCAGGACATTTTTATAAGATTTTTAATTAAAGCAAGAATAAAATAAGAATAAAAAACAGATGAATGCAAAAGAAATGTCCTTCAAGAGATGAATAAAGAAAATGTGGTGTATATACACTGAAGTATTATTCATCCCTGAGAAAGAAAGAAATCCAGCCATTGTGATGACATGGATAAATCTTGAGGGCATTATATTAAGTGAAATAAGCCAGAGAAAGACAAATACTATATGCTATCACTTCTGTGGTGGTGGAATCTAAAAAACAAAACCAAAAACATACAAAAAATGAACAAACAAAATGCTGATTTTATAGAAAGAGAATACAATGGTGGTTGCCAGGGGCTAGGGGGAGGGACAAATGGGGAGCTGTAAGTCAAAGGGTACAAATTTTCAGTTATAAGAATAAATTCTGAAGACCTAGTGTACAACATGGTGACTATAGTTAATAGCATGATATTGTACACTTGAAAAATGGCTGAGAATAGATCTTAAGCACTGTCACTTGTACACAAAAAAGAGAGAGAACTATGTGAGGAGGTGATTATGCTGATTAGCTTGATCTTGGTAATCATTCCACAGTGTATATGTATATCAAATCATCACATTGAACACACATAAAATATATACAATTATATTTGTCAATTATTTCTCAACAAAGTTAAAAAAAAGGGAAAGAATGGAATAAACCCATGAACTCCAGACCTCAACTCATGTTTTAATTTTCCACAAAAGCCTTAGCTTATGTGTTAAATAGTGGTGTTTTATGTCAAGGTGATATCTTCAAAAGTTTTAGAAATATTACTAGATTCCCCTACCTACATAATTCAATAGCTGTTATCATTTTAGCACCTTCCTCATACAATTAACCTTTTTTTTTCTTTCAGGCCATCAACATTTTCTAATACTACAGTGTGCTGATCTGTTTAATTCTATTCTCAATTTATTTTGAATAAATATGCTAATCTTTAAAACAGATGCTTTGTATTTATCTTTCAGTAATTAGAACAAATCATCTAATAGCTATATATTTGCTATATATATATATAGCTATTAAATATATATATATATATATTTAATTTGGAAACATATTGCTAAGGGAAAAAATGTTCTTGTTTCAACTTTTTTATCAAGACCTTGCCTTTGAGAGAGAGTTATGGGAAAGAGGTTAGTAGGGGTTTTGAAGATTGCTTAATGCAGCAGTTCCTAGCCTGTGATACTCAGATAATAAGCACTAAGGGATAGTATTAGGGGAGAGTTGGGGTGAGACACAATTTGTGGTCAAAATAAGTTTGGAAAACTCTTTGTTAAATTATGTTAAAGATAGTTCTTTACTGTAGGACTTCTCAGAGCCTTCAAATGAGGTTTGTTTTCATGGCAAATACTTTAGGAAAAAATTGCTTTACACACACTGATCAAAAGACCAAAAGAGACAAATGACAGAACATGGTAGAAATCAACATGGATGTGACAAGGAGTGCCACGGCTAGGGACTGACTGCATTACTCAAGTCAGGAAAAATGAAAAGCAGGAATAGAATGAAAACCCTTGCTCAGGTGTACACCTGGAAAGAAAGAAAAAAGGAGGTGAAGGTAAATTTTTCTGCATCACAAAGAGAGCCTACCTCTGACTTACTGGAAAATTGCTACTTGCTTCACCAAAATTTCCCTTAGAGTCTGCTTCCTTTTCAAAGTAGAAGGACATGGTCTCTTGTTTGCCACTGTATCTCTATGTGTAGAACAGTGTCTATCACAGAGAAAGTGCTCAAAAATCATTTATCCAACAGAGCAAATAGTAAATCAATGGTTGTAGAACCATAAAAATAGTGAAAATTCCATTATTTGGAGACTTTCCAGTGGTTGGCCCACATGCAGAAACCAAGAGTTCCAGGTGTTTCCTAATCCTGTCTCTATTCTGAGAGATTACGCTTAAGGGGTTCCCCACAGGAAAAGTTTGCAAAGCCTTGGCAACTTGCCACTGCACATGAAGGCACAATCAAGGGTGGCTATTAATAGGAAAACAATACAATCTGAAGGGAGGCTGACTGTCCTTTGTGCAGTTTCTTCTTATTTATTAAAGAATGTTTATTATAAACCTAACCTCAAAACTTGGATTTTTACATTAATAACACCTCACATTTGTAAGATAATTTTCAAGTCTCTTCAAAATTAACTCTTTTAATCCTGAAAAAAAAAAAAAAAGTGACAAGTAGCCCATCGTAGGAAGAGGAAAATTAAAGTGGATCTGATGAATGATTTGCCCAGGGTCACAACATTATTTTATGGAAGAGCTAAGATTAGAACCTAACTAACTCTTCCATCTTTTCTTTCTTACAACACACAGAAGAGTAAACGCTAATTCCATCTGGTTTGAGAAATCCCCTGATTTGTAATGGAATGGAAACTTCCTTTTAAAAATAACCTCTATAGAAAAAATTTTTAAAAAAAGACGTCTACATGACTAATTCTCCTAAAATAATAGAACAATTATAAGACCACATAAAAATCATCTAAAAACCTGGGTGAAGAGAAGATCAAAGATGCTTATGTCAGGACAAGATAGAAGCCAAGTTTCAAAATTCAAAGCTTTTGTGAGCTCTAATCATTTAGCTTGCATTCATAAAATCTTTAACATTTTCTCTCTACTTTTTGATGTATAATATTCAATCGATTGTAATGGAATATAAGTGGATAGTACTTGAAATGGCCCCTGAGCATGAAAGTACACACCGTGGCACGAGCACAGCACTGCCGCGTAGAGGAAGGTGGGCCTTTTCCTGCCAGTCAGAGGCTTTTAGAGAAGAAAAGCGAACTGGCCCTGGGATTGGTGCCATTGTTATTCCTCTCAAAATAGAAGAATTTTGAATTTTCCTCTTTTCCATTCTGAAGTCAAAGGCAATGACTAGATTTACTGCTAGGAAGTCTATGAATGTTTCCTTTTCAATGGATTTATAAACTCCATTATGTTAATATCAGAAATATATAACAGGTATAAAAGGGATGAAGGATCCTGCTGTGACTTCCTAGGGAGGGACATTTTCCAGTTTATTGCGATTCTGAATTATTGGTGGGGCTAAAGCTTCATGACTGACCTTCTTCTTATGCTATTACCTAGTGCAGAGAGTTGGCATTAAAACTCCATGTGATTAAAAAATTCACAGGTCCTTTAAAATTGTACATTTTGACCGATAAAAAGAATACAAAAATATTCACAAACTACTTAGCTAGTGAATTGTGAGCTTTTAACAGGAAAAGAAAATCAAAGGCTGCTGTGTAACCACGTTCTCTCAACTTTTCTGGTGTATAGTTAGGAGATTAAATGTATCAAAGAGCAACTGAAGTGTGGTGGTCTTCAAACAGTTAAACAACAAGCTCCTGTGGAGAAAACACTTTGTTACAGCAAAATAGCTTTTAATCCTAAATTTTATAAATGGGTGGGGATGTGGGGGGAACTTTTGATGGCAAAAATGGGAAAAGACAGAAGAAAGAAAATTTAAGTAATAGCAGAGGGGGTACAAAGTAACACTCAGACTAGAAGATATTCATTTTCTACCCTTAAATGCAAGGAAAACCATAAAAATTTCTGCCATCTAAGCCCCAGAAAATTTTCACAAGGAATATCGGGTTTTTATAGAGAACAAAGATAGTCACATCTCCTAAATTTCCTTCCTTGAAACATTTATGTTTCAGCAATTAGGAATAGACATCGAAATAGTTTCTAAGTTGTGAATAGTTTAGGCAGAAACCATCTGCATTTATGTAACTGAACACTGAACCATTACTGAGAACATCCTGTAGAGAGTATATCTCCCTTGTCACAAAGAAATGATTGGTTCATCCTGTCCCACCGTGGGATCAAGAACTAGAACATTTAAATAAGAGAACATGCAGAGAAAGACAGTGGATGAAAAGGACAAGAACAGAAATATGGTCCAGTCAGTCACCAGAATAATGCGGATAGTAATTAACATTAAAAGTAATAGTAGCTGTTGGGCATATCATTTATAATTTCATGTATATGTGTGGTATTCCATAGTAGGTATTCTGTTCATCTTGAGTAATCCCTTGGTGCGTCTTTTTTAAAGCTCCTATTTGACAAAGGTTCTATCAACATTTATTAAAGAAAGGTGCTGTTTACTAAAGAAAGGGTAGATCTAGCCAACATGTGTTATTTTTATCCTGGTACCCTGAGTGAAAAATCACATAAGCATATCACCTGAAGAATGATGTGTAAACACAGTCTATTATTACTTGAGTGACTTCAGTCTAAGGTACTTTGGGAACTATAAAATGTCACAGATCCCTTCATCATAAAGGTGGTGTGCTACAGGCGAAATCATTCCTAGCTCTATGGGAGAAGTCTTGACTCCCAGTTCTTCCACTCATTGACCAGCTGTATCTCTATGGGAAGATCACTTGTAATCCGATACTTTTCTTATGTGTAAGAAGATAATTATTCTGTCTATCTTCTAGGACCATAGAGACTTAAATAATGCACATGACTATTATTATTTTTCTTATGAACAACATAAATAATAGTAATTCCTATTTCATAGCACTCGAAAATTGCCTTCAACTACTTGATCCCGTTCAATGCTCACAGCAACCATTTGGAGCAGATTCTCTTGTTCTCTTGTCTCCATTTTTTTTTTTTTTTTTTTTAAAGATTTTATTTATTTATTTGACAGAGGGAGACACAGCGAAAGAAGGAACACAAGCAAGGGGAGTGGGAGAGGGAGAAGCAGGCTTCCCGCGGAGCAGGGAGCCCGATGCGGGGCTCGATCCCAGGACCCTGGAATCATGACCTGAGCCGAAGGCAGACGCTTAACGACTGAGCCACCCAGGCGCCCCTACTTGTCTCCATTTTTCAGATGAGGAAATGAAGTCAAAGAGGTCAGCATGTATGTCATGTGATCAGGAAAATGAAGTGCCAGGACTAAAGTTCTGACTTTGGGATATTTTGTGCCACTATCTGCTACACCAAATCATTTCATCATAAATCTTCTCATTTCATTCTACTTTACAGAGTCAACAAGGGATGCTGGCCATTCCACATCTATTTGTGTAACTCTAGCAATGAGGAAATCCTCACCTTCTGAGGAAATCCATTCCATTGTTCAATACTCTCATTTTTAAGAAAGGTCTTTGCCTTGATCCAAAATCCACCTCTTCATAACCTCCATTTATTATTTCTCTATTTCTATCCTCTAAAAATGTGCAAAATAAGTTAAATTCTTCAGCTGGCTTTTTTTTTTTTTTTTTCACAATGGGTTTGCCGCCAGAACACAGGTATTGTGAAAACCACTGCTAAACCTAAACCAAAATGGGAAAGGAAAAGACTCATATCAACATTGTCATCATTGGACACACAGATTCGTACAAGTCTACCACTACTGGTTATCTGATTTACAAATGTGTGGGATAGATACAAAACTATTGAAAAATTTGAGAAGGAGGCTGCTGAGATGGGAAAGGGCTCCTTCAGCCTGGGTCTTGGATAAACCTGAAAGTTGAACATGAGCATGGTATCACGTGACATTGATATCTTCCTATGGAAATTTGAGACCAGGAAGTATTATGTGACCATCACTGAAGCCTCAGGACACAGAGACTTTATCAAAAACATGATTCCAGGCACATCTCAGGCTGACTGTGATTTCCCAATTGTTGCTGCTGGTGTTGGTGAATTTGAAGCAGGTAACTCCAAGAATGGACAGACCCGTGAGCAAGCCCTTCTGGCTTACACAGTGGGTGTAAAACAACTAATTGTTGGTGTTAACAAAATGGATTCCCCTGAGCCACCCTACAGCCAGAAGAGATACGAGGAAATCGTTAAGGAAGTCAGCACCTACATTAAGAAAATTGGCTACAACCCCTACACAGTAGCATTTGTGCCAATTTCTGGTTGGGATGGTGACAACATGCTGGAGCCAAGTGCTAATATGCCTTGGTTCAAGGGATGGAAAGTCACCCGTAAAGATGGGAATGCCAGTGGAACCACACTGTTTGAAGCTCTGGATTGCATTCTGCCACCAACTTGTCCAACTGGCAAGCCTTTGCATCTGCCTCTCCAGGATGTCTACAAAATTGGTGGTATTGGTACTGTGCCTGTGGGCCGAGTGGAGACTGGTGTTCTTAAACCTGGCATGGTGGTCACCTTTGCTCCAGTCAATGTTACAACTGAAGTGAAGTCTGTTGAAATGCACCAGGAAGCTTTGAGTGAGGCTCTTCCTGGGGACAGTGTGGGCTTCAGTGTCAAGAATGTATCTGTCAAAGATGTTCATTGTGGTGATGTGACTGATGACCGTAAAAATGACCCACCCATGGAAGCAGCTGGCTTCGGCTCAGGTGATTAACCTGAACCATCCAGGCCACATCAGTGCCTGATATGCACCTGTGCTGGATGGCCACACAGCTCACATTGCTTGCAAGTTTGTTGAGCTGAAGGGCTAGATTGTCGTTCTGGAAAAAAGCTGGAAGATGGTCCCAAGTTCTTGAAATCTGGTGATGCTGCCATCAATATGGTTCCTGGCAAGCCTATGTGTGTTGAGAGCTTCTCTGATTATCCTCCTCTGAGCTGTTTTGCTGTTTGTGACATGAGACAGATGGCTGCTGTGGGTGTCATCAAAGCAGTGGACAAAAAAGCAGCTGGAGCTGGCAAGGTCACCGAGTCTGCCCAGAAAGCTCGGAAGGCTAAATGAATATTATCCCCAGTACCTGCCACCCCAGTCTTATTCAGTGGTGGAAAAACAGTCTCAAAACTGTTTGTGTCAATTGACCATTTAAGTTTAATAGTAGAAGACTGGTTAATGATAACAATGCATTGTAAAACTTTCAGAAGGAAAGGAGAATGTTCTGTGGACCATTTGTGTGTGTGTGTGTGTGTGTGTGTGTGTGTGTGGCAGTTTTAAGTTATTAGTTTTTAAAATCAGTACTTTTTAATGGAAACAACTTGACCAAAAATCTGTCACAAAATTTTGAGACTCGTTAAAACAAATATCTAATGAGGAAAAAAATCCTTCAGCTGAATGACTTTCAAGTTACTCTATAGACTTTTCTATTTCTAGAAACTAATTCTTTCCAAAACACTCAATAGTTTTCAGTTCCTAGTCTCCTCATCATTATGATTTTCCTAACTCTATAAATATGCTATCAAAGACACCTTTTTTCTTGTGTCTAGTACAGTACTTAAAGTATTGAATTTGACTTTATATTTACTTTTCTATTTCTCCTATTAGGTTATGCACTTCTCTATGTGTGTAGGGAGGGAGGGAAGAGTATTGATAATCATATTTGTTTGTTTACCTGAGGAAACATACATAGACCTTGGTACATAAAAACCCTTCATCTATAGCATGTTAAACTGGTAAACTCAATATTAATTGAATTTAACAATGTTAAGCAGCATCAAAAAGGTTGATATCTAATAATGGGAACTCAGTTTCTGGAATAAAAGAGGCCACAGTTCAACTTGATTGACCATTTATTCAGTCAAATGCCACGGCATAACAAAGGACTCTTGATATGCAGAGTACGCAGAGACATTGCCCTCCAAAACTGATGCTGGAGCCTAAAGAGATTTCACAAGAGAAGTGACGGGTCGTCAGCTATTTAACGTGGAACTGGAAGGACAAGTATGCTTCCATATAAAGCAGAAGTAGTAAGAAATTAATCCTACGAAATACATTGGGACCATATTATAAATGTCTAGTGGAGGGGATACAATTTAATGGCAATAAAAACGAAGTGTGGGGCGCCTAGGTGGCTCAGTTGGTTAAGCGTCTGCCTTCACTTCAGGTCATGATCCCAGGGTCCTGGGATCGAGCCCCGCATCGGGCTCCCTGTTCAGCGGGGAGCCTGCTTCTCCTTCTGCCCCTCCCCCTGCTTGTGTTCTCTCTCTTGCTGTCTCTCTCTGTCAAATAAATAAATAAAAATCTTTAAAAAAAAAAATAATAATAAAAAAATAAAAAAATAAAAACGAAGTGTGACCAGTTATAAACAGAGCCAATTTTTTTTTTTTTTTTAAAGATTTTATTTATTTACTTGACAGAGACAGCGAGAGAGGGAACACAAGCAGGGGGAGTGGGAGAGGGAGAAGCAGGCTTCCCGGTGGAGCAGGGAGCCCATGCGGGGCTCGATCCCAGGACCCTGGGATCATGACCTGAGCCGAAGGCAGACGCTTAACGACTGAGCCACCCAGGCGCCCCTAAACAGAGCCAGTTTTACAGGCACACAGCTAGAACAGTCACACTGGGCTGTATGCCCAGAAGGGCCAACTTCTTGAAGTTTAAACTCTGAAGTGGCTGTCTTGAAATGTTTAATACTTTTATTTTTGAATTTGTGTTATAATTTATAAATAAAATCCAGTAGAACAATGGAGGTTGTATCAGCTCATGCAGTCTGGCCTCTCACTGCTCACCCCCTTCATCAGGAGGGTTCTTAGATCCCAGCTTTCTTCCCTTTGGCACCCCAATCACTGCTGATCACCAATGGGGAAACAGGTCTTAGTGGCCAATGAAAGCATGTGTTCTGCTATTACATCCAGGGCTTGCCCATGTTTGAGCAAAAAGAAAGTCAGAGACAGATGCTCACCTCAAGGCATCTTTGGGGAGGGGAGGGCATTATGTGTATGTGTAAGCAGCATGCATCCCTGCCCTGGTTGGCAGAGCCATAGTAAGTTTAGCTGGTGATTTGTTGGGTACTTCACATCCACCCTCCATCAAGTATATCCCAGGGTGGAGATTGCATTGTTTGGGAGTAATTGTCCGACATGTGTAGAGAGAGATGACAGCCCATGAGAAGGGGAGATTGAGTTCCCCTGCTGCCAGTAGGACCCTCCATTTTCATTTTGCCATGGGACCTGTAAATGATGTAGCAGGTCCTGGTTATAAAATAGCTGAAGTTGGGGATACTCTGTAAGCACTTAACCCAGTGTGGGTGTGGAAGCTTAGTAGTTTTCTCAGGCATTTAATCTGAGACTTTGATGGTAAATAAGAGTTATCCATGCAAAAAAAGAGAATGAAGAAGGCTTCAGGAGGAGGAAATAACATGTGAATGCCCCAGTCAAATCAGAGCACAGGAAATACTCCAGGAACCAAAAGAAGTTGAGTAAGATGGAAGGGGACAGTGAGCGCAAAATGGAGAACAAAAAGGCCAGTCGCAGTTAGGGAGCAGGTCAGCAGCTGTGCTAATCAATGGAAGGGCTTGAGGCGGGAACTGAAGTACTGCAAAATAAAAAGAGTGTTTTGTTTTTTTGTTTTCCCAGAGGTTGCTACTACTAAGACACATCTTTACAACCCTGTTCCACTAGAGCCCATTTTTTACCTTTATTTAAGTTATGTTGCAGTATTCTCTGTAAAATGTCCTTTTGTTGGAATTAGCACATGATTGTCCCTTTGTCAAACTTAGATCCTAGATTTCCATCACCTGTGAGTATGATGAGCAGGAGCCCTTCTTCCTCACAGTTGTGCAATCTGGGTCATTGGAGGAAAAGGGCTCATCAAGAAATGACATGAACACAAATATTTCTTGCGCTTCATTACCATCATCTACTGAAAGAACTACTGTGGCTACTTTGCCCAAATTCTCCCTGGAAGCTCATGCTAAACAAAAAGTAAATGAATGAACCACAGTAGTATACCAAAAAGAACCTCTCAGAGCTGCAGCAAAGCATATTTTTTTTTCCAGAATTGGAAGGAAGCAGATATTTTTTCTTTAGTAAGGACTTTTTTTTTTTTTATCACATTGACATTTAGTTTATTAGAGCTAAGTTTACAAGACCAGTTCCAGAAGAGCTTTAACCTAAATCAGTTTCCATTTTATATAGATTAGATGAGAAAATGCTGAAGAAATATGGCTTTTTCCCCCTCAAAGTTTATTCAGAACCAAACCAAATCAATTCCTTACTGCCAGGAAGCAGCATATTTTACCTCAACTTTCAGGGAAACAAGTATACTCAGCAATAGGTTGAATGCAGGCTAAAAGTTGTTTTCTCACTCAAACTGTTAATTTTCTCCTTCCTTGATGTCTTTTTTTGAAAAATGAGAAAGAACATTCTTCCACTTATAAACTCTTAAGAATATCAATGAAAGATAATTAGTAAGACTTTTATAAATGGATATGGAAAAGAAAAAAGAAGATACATATAAAAACTCTAAGAGGAGTATCTGATAAATGCCACTGGTTTAGCATCCAATAAGCTCCATATAAAAAAGGACAGACTTTTCTGGCACTTCTGCCATGCACCAGGCAAGTAGGATATGTTTATTCCAATTTAATGTTACATCATCCCAATGAGGTAGGTATTATATTCCCTAATTCACACCCGAAAGAAACTGAGCTCCAAAGGGTTCACGTAACTTGCCAGTTTCACATAATGGTGACTGGTAGAGCCAAGCCTTAAACTCAGATGCGTCTTATTGCAAATGTGGTAATAATTTGCAGGATAGTATTTAACTACCATGTCAATATCTTTTTTTTTTTAATTTTTATTTATTTGACAGAAAGATAGCGAGAGCAGGAACACAAGGGATAGTGGGAGAAGGAGAAACAGGCTTTCCCTGGATCAGAGAGCCCGATGTGGGGCTCAATGTGGGGCTCGATCCCAGGACCCTGGGATCATGACCTGAGCCAAAGCCAACGCTTAACCAACTGAGCCACGCAGGCGCCCCTACCATGTCAATATCTTATGCTGTGGTTAGTTCATCCTAGGCCAGTCAAATCCACCATACAGACTTATGGTGAAGATCATTTAATAAAGATAAGAAAAACGATTTTCATTTGTTGAGTGCTAGCCACTTTGTTAGGCTCAATATTCATGATAATCAGTATTGTAGAAAGCAATAGTGCAGTTTGAAAGGAATTCATGAAGCTACCTGGGTAAATGGGTGGAGCTTGGAAAGGGAAAAGAATTAGGAAAGTGAAAAGGGCACAGGTGGCTCAAGGTCAAGCCTACCTTCCAAGAGATGGATAAAAAGATGGCAGTATGGTGTGAGCAAGGTCAAGTGAAATTTAATATGAAAAAAAAATGAACACTGCAATAGCAACAGTACCAAAAGCATAACCTGGAAGTGTGCACATACATGCTAAGTCCTGAATTCGCCCTGTGAAGCACCAAAACCAAACTTCCAGTCTCCCAGACAAGCAACCACTACAAGTTGTTTATCTGCTGCAAATGAGATGTTAGAGCATAAAGAAGAAAGCAGAAAGGGTTGTTGCCATAGCAGAGTCTGAGGTTCAACATAATGCAAAAAACATGTATGGCTGCTTACTACATGCTGTGTTCTGGCGATAAAGAGAAGTGGTAGGAAGAAAATCACAGTAGGGAAAGAGATCTGGGAGTTGAAAGGAGATTTCCTGGGATCAAGCAAAATATATGTTTTCATGTTATTTGTTCTGCATGCTTCCAGCTTAAGTCATAGATTTCTTGGAGCCTCGCATGTAAAGGTACTCTGTAAATATTGTTAACTTAATCAACAAATAGAATGAATGGAGTGGGTGGGTAATAGAATCATTTTAGAAGAAGGACCTAAAGGAGAACTTACTTTCACATAGATAGGAACTTGGTTCAGGGCTCTTTACACTGGCCAAAAGGGGAAAAAAATCATAATAGGAGAAGGGTAGCCAGTCACACAAATGTAAATGTTCAAAGATATATGAGATTTGAAGTGGAAGATATATGATCGTATGTGTGATTTCCTCAGTGAGAGGAAATATCAGATTTATGAATATACTATGTTTCATCCTCATGGAAATTTGAAAAGGAAATATTATTTTGGGTCATGACTTATCTCCTGCATATAATAAGAATGGTTGGAAGTAGACTTTAACTCAATAACTAAAAAAAGTAGAAGGAAATTTGGGGAAAAGAAAAAGTAATACATGAACATATTTAATTGCAAACAAATCCAAGGATATAGGCATAAAGATTGTCTGTTAATTCCTTGCTGTGTAACATGAGTGGCCTAAGGTACTTTTTCTAGGTCTCAACATCCTCATCTACAAAATGAGCAAGTTAAATAGATAATCACTAAGATCATTTCCAATTAGAAGAAAACAAATCTATTTAGGTAAACATAGTAGCAGTCTGAAATGTACTTAAAAGAAAAGGAAATGGACCAGTCAGGTTGAAAAGATCTATGTAAAAGAATTACTGTTACACTATATAAAGTAAAATATTCTGTCTTTTTAAATAAGGCTAGAGTAATGACAAATTAATTTCTACAAAGGTTGGAAATGTGGCATATGTATATGAAGGATGAGTAAATTGCTTTTATAATAGGGATGACTTAAATTATGATATGAGGATGATAAAGAAGAGAAAATATTTTCTGTCCTTTCAAGATGTCAAAGCTTAACTGAACATGTGTTTAACAAATTAAAAGTCTCAAGGCAGAGGCTCTGGTAGAGACTACTAATTGCAGAATCCTGATACCTATAAGTCTCTTCTTCCTTAATAGCCAAATCCCAGTTGTATTCAGTTAACAAATAAATTACTGCATTTCCCATCATCCCTTGTAGCAAGATGAAATTATATGTCTAAGTCCTAGACAATGAGATGTAAGCTTATGATTTTGCAGTGGCCTTCTGGGAAGACTGCTTAAAGAAAGAGAGCCCACTGATTCAAGAGAAAAGAGATACTTTTTTATCCTTCCCCACCACTTCTGCTATCACAAAGTGATGAATGGAGGTACAGCAGCCATTTTATACTATGAGGTAACCTCAGAGAAGGAAGCCTTATGCTCAAAGTGGAGAAGTAGAAAGAAGATAGACTGCTTTCTAATAACATCCTGATGCCAGTAGAGTGGCCTTGGATGACTTATCTTCAAAATTCTCTTTCACATGAGAGAGAAATACACTTCTATCTCAATTAAGCCACTATCATTTCCAATAGTATTTCTTTTCTCAGTTATATGGATTTAACACTTAGTCCACCTGATGTAGTACCCAGAAGGGAGGTGCTTCAAGTAACAAAAGCTAAGATGTGGTACGAGATTGGAGGCAGAACTAGGTAGGTACACATTAGTTATGCAGATAATGAAAACTGAAAATCTCAAGACTATTATTATATACCAATAAAATATTTAGTCAAATCACCACCTGCCACATACTGGAAAGCCAACCATATGCTCACAAAGGCTATAATACGGTATTAGGGAAAATGGCAAAATATGTGCAAAATGTTGGCATGGGTTGTCAGCAAAATCCTAAAAGAATGATGAATTTAAGGTGTAACCAGCTGGCCAGTTTGAGAGTTGAAAGAGGAAGTACTTCTTCTCTAAGATTAAAGGAACTGTTTGCCTATAACCTGCAACCTCAGATGATTGAGAGACAGATAATTTGAAAACTTTCAGGGTAGAAAAGACCAACTGTTCATATCTTAAATTGAAGCAGTTAAAAGAAGTATCTGCAAATTCTAATCTTGGCAATAAATATGACTTGTGCCCCACCATTCACAAGTGGTTAGCCTGCTGGCAAAGATAGTACATTATTTCAGATGTCATCAGTGCAGCAGACAACAAGCTGAGAATTATTTGGATGGGCAGAGCACAGAGGTCTATAAATAAAAAGACTAGTGTCCTTGAGCTTAAAAATTCCATTTATCCAAGAACTTTGACTGTGTTTATGCACACTTGGAAATCACCAAAAGCCAGTAATGCTGCAAGACTACCACATTTTTGAGAGTAACTTACTGTCCAAAAAGAATCCACTGGATTCTGAAACCATACTAACAGGAACTGATTTGCTCTAAATGTGTGATCCTTAGGAAAGATGTGCTACTGCATGTCCACCTTAGATGTGGTCACAGGATAATGGAGAAGGAAAACTCTTTCAGAGGGCAAAGCCAGGGACCACCAAGGAAAATGGACAAGGGAGTTCTTACTGAAGAGCAAAATCTGGAGCTACCAGATGGACAAACTGAAGAGCTCACTCCAAAGCCAGGGCAGGGAGCCTACAGCATTTTTGTTCAGCAAATTTTTTTGATGACTGTTGTGTCCCAGAGAGGTTTTTCCTATCTTTACATTAATAAAAGTATCTAGTTAACTGAACCAAGAGGCACCAAATCAAAATCTGATAGAAGAGACTGTACGCCATCCAGAGAGATTGAACTCTGAGTAGGATGCAGTGTCTACAGGGGAGACATCAGGGTTTTTCTGCTTAAAGAGGAAGAAGGGGGTGCATAATGATAGGGTATCCAAAGGAGCAGACTATATACAGCTGTGGCAGACTGCATGCTTGTTCTTAATTCTTCACTCCCTCCTGTGCAGTGTAGCAGAGGAAGCAGTATACCTCTGCTTGCTTTGGCTAGTGCAAAGTGAGAGGGAGGGGACATGAGCAGAGACTTTAAACAGACTTGCATGGGTCTTTGGTGCCTCTCCATGAGAAGAACATGACCAGCAACTGTCAGTTCAAGAACAATGAGAAGATGTGGAGCAGACTCAGAGCCAATTCCAAAGGCTGGGACCAAGATCAGCCAACACTCAGCCTAGCGCAGAAATGTCCCCACTGACCTATAAGCACATGACTGAGAAAAATAAATGCTTGTTTAAGAAACTATTGCATTTCAACATGGTTTGTTATGCAGCATCATGGCTAATAAAGCAACCAGACCTATCTTAACTGCTACAGCTAAAAATAGAAATTTTGGAGATCCAATCAACAGACATGATTGCTAAAGAAATAGAAATCAACCTGAGAATCCTTTAAACAAACTCTTGAACACCCAAAGCACAAATGAGAGAAGTAAGACCAAGAAATTTCTAGAAACCTCCTAGAGTGGTCAGGAAGACTGGATTAGCACTGATCCTAAAAGATAAAAATGGACAATCAGATCAAGATTATGTGTAAAAAAAAAAGAGCAGATATTCAAAGAACTTTTGGGTTTTGTTGTGTATTTTTTTTTCTCTTTTTTATGGAACTATTTGAAAGTTAGAAATTAAACAGCTAAAAGTACAAAGTTGTTAACTCACCATAAACAACTGATCAAAATCAGGGGAAAAAATCTGGAAATGGACACAATATGCTCATATTTTTGAGGAGTAGAGTACTTGGTTTTTAAAGAATTTAGGAGAAAAGTAAAAGGTCCAGAATATGCAAACAGAAATGTAAATAATAAATTTAACTATTAAATGGGGCTAAACAGAAAAGGCTAACTTTCCAAAAGAATAGATTAAATTAAGCAGAAAGAGGAATACAGGATGAGGTCCTTTAAAAAGAAGTCAGGAAAGTATTACATAGAATAATTGCAAAGGCCTTTTCTCCTTATAACACGGAAATTGATGGATTTGAGAGTAAGGATATTAAAAAAGATCTTTAAGAGGCTGCAGGAAATAGAAGAGCTAGGACAA